>NC_083602.1:62469599-63094599 GCF_029168945.1 Cannabis sativa
TTTATTAATTGAACCATACAAAGTATCATAATTAACAAATATGCCCCTATTAACTCTTTCTTTACAATTTCGCTCTTACTTAGTGAAAATTTCACAAATAGACATAGTCTAATTTGTGAATTATTATTGATTAATCAAAACCAATTACATGAGTCTTACAAACAATATTATCTCAACTAGTGCGGGGACCATGGGTCTATATAACCGAGCTTCCAATAAGTAGATCAAGAATTTAGCACTAAAATTCACTAACTTATTAATTCTTCGTTGAATCCACGCATAGAACTTAGAATTGCACTCTCAGTATATAGAATGATCTATATGTTCCACCATATAGGTTATCCATTGTTATAATCCGAATTTGATCAATGATCCTCTATATGAATGATCTACACTGTAAAGGGATTAGATTACCGTAACACCCTACTATGTATTTTATCCTTAAAACACTTGACCCCGTATAAATGATATTTCAGCTTATGTGAAATGAGATCTCCACCATTTCTTTTCGTTTGGTCAAGCTCAAAGGAGATCATCCTTTGCTTACTATTCGCCAGATAGAAGCTATAGATTCCATGTTTATGCTAGCGCTCCCACTCAATTGCACTACCATGTTCCCAAAATGTACGTATCACCCTGACCTAAAAGTAGGCTTAACTAACAAATCAAAGAACACGGATAGCCTCTTGAGATTGAGCCTAATCATAACAGGATTAAGATCATTTGATCTAGGATCAACTTGGCGATATTGACTTGAATAGATTTTACGGTAAGTTTAATTAAATCTAAGTCAAAGTTCAATATCGGTCTCTTCCGATGCATACTCCATGCATCCAACCTGAGCTTTACTTTAACCAATGTTCTGAAAAGAACATAGTATTTCTCCAAATACAAGTAAACTCTTGTTGTAGATTATCATATCAGTAAAACCCTGTGTTTGATAAATCTAGGAAACTTTATTCACATAGTCATGTTTACTTTCCAATGTGATGACAGCACAATAAACATGATCAAGTATGTGAAAAGGGTTTAAGATGAATTTATAAATCAAATAGACAAGCAATTGATAAAGTGATCCAAAACATACACAAATGAATGAAAAATACTTCTGTTTCTTTATTGATGTTGAATAAAATAGATTACATTGAAATGGAGTTTTATTTAGGGCATAAAACCTAACAAGATGTTCCTTCCTTGGTCTAAACACTTAATTCTAACATCCGAGGTAACTTCTCTTATAAATTAATTATTAATGATTAGTAGAGTTTGAATATCTTCAATATTCAACCATAGTGAAGTAGGTTATGCGAATATATGTGTTGCGGTGGGATGGATGAACAAACTACTATTATATATGTGTTATTTGTCGTTATACAAGCATGTTTAAAATTTTTGGGGGCATTCAATTACAACCGTTATGCTGCCAAAATTTCTGTAGAATTTGGATAAAATTTGATATATTATGTTCTGTTTTGTTTAGGGTCCACTCGCTCAACCGCCTTCAAGACGTGATGCGTCGAAGGGGAAAGCTCCGATGCTTTCTCCACAAGGCGGTGGTGCACGGGAAGATGAATTGTTCTAGAAAAAGAAGATGGACTTGATCCCTAAATCGCTAAAATAGATGGTTGTTGAATTCCTGAACCTTAAAGATAAGCGTGATAAAATCACAATTCCTGTACCCCGAGGATTCATAGCACCGCGTACCCTAATCACGTTATCTGGAGAGGATTTGCAGCAGGTTGCTACGTGTGACTTCATTGGCAACCAGGTTATGCTGTTTGGAATGATGTTTAGTCTTCTTAATCTAATTAACCTTATATATCAAATTCTAGTCAAATTATTATAAGACACTAATACTTAACAATTTTTTTGGCAGGCACATCTGGGAGAGGATCAACGGTATGAGAAAATTTTTCAAGTTTTACGACCCAGAGCTTCTCGTAGTGAATGGGAAAACCGATGAAGAGAAGAGTCAGTCTTTTGATAATGCAGCAAGACGATTGGCTGATTGGTTATCATTGATGAATAACAACCACCAAATGTTCTTTATTCCTTGGAATATCGGGTAAACTCTATTTAATTCTTTAGTGCTAATTGTTCATTTCTATATTATGACTTCAAATTATTTTTATACTATCTTACTTATATATCAATATAATTTTGTAGTGCGCATTGGACGCTAGAGGTCATTACGCCAAAGAAAATTATCCATTTAGACCCTGTACGTGGCCGCCCAATTCCCGAAGAAATTACTCAAATGATCGGAAGGTAATAATTTAATGACTTCTTTTGTAACAAATTTAAATTAACTAATGAATTGAAATGCTAATATAATTTTTCAAAACAGTGCATTCAGATATATAGTGGATGCACATGAGTATCTTGGCCCCTGGCAAGGAATTTCACTAGCAAATTGTCCAAGACAACCTAAAAGCCAAGAATGTAGTTTTTATGTTTTGAAATACATGACTGACATCGTCGCACGTACAAACCCCAACCGTTACATACAAGATCAAAAAGCTGTAAGGTTTAATTATTGATTATAGTACTTATTATAATAACAAATATATAATATACATATATATCAACTAATATAAATTTTTAATTTTTTTAACATTTTGGGGGTAAGGGGCAATACCATCCAAAAACTGAATTGTTACCATTACAGCAAAAGTGGATAGAACGATTGATGGCGCTGATTCACGATGACGATTGAGGATGAAAGGCCCAAGAATTTTTCTTCATTATGTAATTTTTGTAGATTAACTTTTAGTTAGATTTATTAACTTATTAATATTTTAGACTAATTTTACATTAATGTTTGTGTAATATTTAATTACTTTTATGAAATGAAACTATGTATTTTAACCAATTTTAAAATTAATTTAAATAATATTTAATTTACATTTTAAAAAATAAATATGTAATTTAAATTAAATTAAATAATATATAAATTAATAAATATATAATTAAAATAAATTATATAAAATTAAAAAAACTGAAAACTGATCATTTTTGGTGTCGGTTCCTACGCCCCTTATGACGTCGGTTATTATTTAGGAACCGATGCCCTATATACCCCTATGGCGTCAGTTCCTAGATAATAACCGACGCCATAAGGGTATATATGGCGTCGGTTTTTCAAAACCCTTTAGCGTCGTCCTGATCAGCGTCGTTAGCGAATTTCGCCAAAACCGACACTGAAAGGGCTTAAAAACCGCCTCTAAAGAGAGTTTTTGTAGTATTGACAAGACTAAATGATCTCATATTTCAGTCAATTTTCATTTTCAAAGAAGATGTCATATTAGTGGTTAATCTATTTTCCTCTGTTGAATCTTGTGCTCTCTTTTCAATTTGTTTCATATATATGATGTTCCTATTTATTTACTAGCAATCCATATAACTACTAAACCAACTACAGGTTAGTTGCAATTTAATATTAGAAAAGTTAAGACATTTTAGTAAATCCATATGTTATATTCATTTTGCTTTTAACTAAGAAATGTCAGTTAATTATATGCGGTTTCCTATTTCAAATGTTTGAAAAGTTTTGTGATTACTTGCATATATAATATGTATACATAAAAGTGTGTGTGTTCACATCATAGAGCAATCTATATATATTTTTTTAAAAAAATCAGTATATAGAAAAATATAGAAAATTCCTTCTGCTGGTTCAAATAAGCATAGACATCCGCAGCAAAATTAAAGTAGATACAAAACTTAACGAAAAGAATAATGTATTTGCTTGAAAAGGTAAACAAAATAAAATAAAATAAATGATAAGAGTGGGTGAAGAAGCCCAATTAAAATGACTAGTTCAATAACGTTGTCATTAATAAATCTCCTTTTGGAAGAAACACTTTATTTAACACATATAATTACCAAGTCACTACTAAACCAAATTTACCAAGTCTTTTATGGTGAAAACAAGGAAGCCTAGGTAGCTATGATATGCTCCCTGGATTAAGAGAGACTTGTTCAGAAAGTTCCATCTATAAATATGAGAAGTAGGAGTCCATCCATAATTATCAAATCTCACTCAAGCAAAAGAAAGCAAAACTTGATATAAAGATTTATAACATAGCATTTATAGTTGCAAATTGATCAACAAGTACTCCAACATGAAAGGTATTCATTTTCTTCTTTCACTTACTGTGTTGGCTTTGGCAGCCTTCATAGCCTCTGCCTCTGACCCAAGCCCTCTCCAAGATTTTTGCGTGGCTGTAGATGAACCCCACAAAGCTTGTATGTATACATTTCTTTCATTACTAACTTATCATAACATTTTTCTCTATCGTTATTCTATTTTATAACTAGCTACTGATAAGATATACTAACAAAATATTCTTTCTTTCCAAGTAGTATTTGTGAATGGAAAATTCTGCAAGGATCCCAAGCTTGCTAAGGCTGAGGATTTTTTCTTTTCTGGGCTCAATGTTCCAAGAGACACACACAACCCAGTTGGATCTAATGTGACCCAATTGAATGTGGACAAAATTCCAGGACTCAACACACTCGGAATATCATTGGCTCGTATTGATTATGCACCATACGGCCAAAATCCACCTCACACACATCCTCGTGGCTCTGAAATCCTAGTTGTTGCTAAGGGAACCCTCTACGTGGGCTTCGTATCGTCGAACCAAGACGGAAACCGGTTGTTTACCAAGGTTTTGAAAGAGGGAGATGTGTTTGTATTCCCAATTGGTTTAATTCACTTTCAATTCAATCCAACACATGCTCCAGCTGTTGCCTTTGCTGGTCTCAGTAGCCAAAATGCAGGAACTATCACCATTGCAAATTCAGTATTTGGATCAAATCCTGCTATTAACCCTCATGTCCTTGCTAAGGCTTTTCAAGTTGACAAGAATGTCATTGACCAACTCCAGAAGCAGTTCTGGTATGGCAATGACAATTAAACATGGTTCAGAAGAAGAAAGTCTATGAATTGAATAATCTTTTTTTATATACAATATATGTTCGTTTTCTATTATCCAATAAGTACCAAATAGTTTAGTCATGATTGAATTTGTACCTCATTGATATTTTTAAATAAAATCCATTTAATAACATAATTTTAATTCTTGATAATAAACTATATTACTTATATATACACAGACATAAATGGATTAACGAAGTGAATCAATCATTTTGCGTCATTTAAATCAATGTAGGTTATGAGCAAAAGTTACTAGTTCATAGAGATATAAAACAATATATAAATTATCATGCTTACATATCTATTATTCATCATTTGAGTCTCTAACAATTTTTTCAATAATTATATATTCAATTTAATCAATATATTAATTACATCAGTACTTAAGCTAATATGTTCTTTAAAATGCTTACTTTGAAAAATAAAATATTTACACTGTTCCTCAACTATATATAGATTTTAGTAAGTTAGTCATTAAGTTTTTTTTTTTTTTATCAAATTGATTTTTAAATATATAAATTTTGATCAGTTAATCCAGGAATTTTATCTTCTTTTTTTTTTTTTACATTAAGTCCTCATTGCTATATAATAGTGATTTTGTTGATTTATATTTATTTATTTTATTTTATTTTATTTATTCTTTATATGAATTTCAAATATTTAATGATTTTATATGAATATAATTTAATTTTCTACTTTAATAATTATTGTCAAATATTTAAAATATTTTTTTTATAAATATATATTTAGAATATACAAAAAAAAAAAAATTGAATGAGATTGCATAAATGTTTTTTAAAAAGTACATAAATAAATATTTTTTTCATTCAGACACTAATGTTAAATGATATTTTTTAAGATTTATTTCTTTTATTTATGCTCACTTTGTTTAGAAAAAAAACTTCACTTTGTGTTTATATTATTATATATATATTAATAAACAACTTGCGCTTCGCGACGATTGATGTTTGAAAAATTTTAAATTATATATATATAAAATAAATCATAATATTTAATTAATGACAACTAAGTAATAAAATCGTATCAAATTTTAATCTAATTTTTTATATAATTTTGTATTGAAAATTAGGTGTGTACAAACCGATCGATGCAACTTGTATTTACTAAATCCCGTACGTTATTATAATAGAAGTCAGACGCGACTTGTATAACATGATGTTAGGTTTGACCCATCGAATTATTATAGAAATTGATTAATTTATAGAAAACTTATCATATGATTTCAAAACTGTTCTCATCACCGTATCTCACTTGTAATCAACATTACATTCAAGGGTACGTGTTGTATTGTCATATCTCACGTGTATAACATGATGTTAGGCTTGACCCTAATATGTTTGTTGTATATATAAAACAAATCAATCAATGAGTTAACTAGTCACTTTTATAAATAAGTGACACTACAAAAAAATTTACTTTTAGTCACAACAAAACTTGTAACTAAAAGTAAAAAAAATTGTGATTACTTTTATATGTTATGACTAAAAGGACCGTGGCTAAAATTATTAGTCACAAAAATTACAATTTATTGTGAATAAATGTCTTTTTAGTTACAATATTTGTTGTGACTAAAACTAAATTAATGATAACTTGTATTTAAATACTATATTTTACTTACAAGGAACATTTTGTTGTGACTAAAAGTCATATTTAGTCATAAAAAATTAAGTTGTGACTAAAAAGTTGTCACTAAATGTAAAAAAATTTTGTAGTGAATCTATAAAATTTTCTTTTATAAAAGTATATGTCAAATAAAATCTATTAATTAATAATGAGAAAATAAATAAAATTGTATCTAATTCTCACACAAAATATATATTTTTTTAAAAAAAAGTAATTGATAAATCTAAAAAATATATGATTCAAAACGGCTAATAATAATAATAATAATAATAATAATAATAATAATAATAATAATAATAATAATAATAATAATAATGGTGTATTTTAAAATTAATATTAAAATAATATCAAATTATTAATTTCTAAATTTATATGTTCTAATAAAATATTAAAGATGAGACAATTAAAAAGAAAAGAGAAAAATAAATTACTAAAATAATAATATATTATCAATTTATAGATTTATGCTTTAATAAAATATTAAAAATGAGAAAAATAAGATGAGAATAGAAAAATAATTTTGGAGAGATTTTAAGGTGTCACGTCACCGCCTCATATCTCTCCTTTATATATATAGATACTTGTAATATAATAGTATATATATTTTTATAATATTTATTAATACTCGTAAAATAAAATAAATTATACACTATTATATACCTTTTTTTATAATTTAAAAGAAAATAAAATTAATATATATTCTTTTTATAAAACAATAAAAAAATCAAACATAACACAAAAGATAATTAATTAATAAATGAAAAATAAATATATAAAAAAATTAACTTAATGTTATGAACGATAACGAATTAAGAACTTGGGAATCAATTTATTAAAAAATAAATTTTGGGCATAAATTTGTCAAAACTTATATGGTTAAAGACCAATTGCCATATTAAAAAAAAATTACCAACAATTGCCATTTTTAGAACTTCACCAACAAATGAAACAAGTAAGGTTGCTTGTCAGATCCTATCGCTAATATTCAAATATGACTAAGGGAAAAAAAACCTCACCAGCAATATTGCCAAGCAATGACAACAAACCTTGCCTTCTTTACCATAAAAGCTAGGTGATAATTTATATAAGCTTATCCATTTTAATAGACAATGTTCTGAATTCTTCTATTGGTGATGCTCTTATATGCCAAATTTTTAGAAGAAGCTCTTTATTGTGGCCAACTTTTTTCAAACTTTTTTCATTATTATATCTATCATAAAAGTTTTGTTCAGTTTTTTCTATTGTTTCAAACAAAATTCATCAATTTATATATATATAAATATATATTAAGAATTAATATGTCTATAGCAGGGATATTGATTTTGTCCCTATGGTAGTGATATTTTTAAAGTTATAGATATTTGATTTGTAAAATAAATATGTATATAATAATAGTTTACATTTGGCTGCATTAGATTATTTTTTATTTTTTAATAATATTTTTGAAATACATACACCTTTACAAATTAATAAAATATTAATATTCTCACTCTTCTCTCCTTTTTATCTGTCTATACGTTTTATCATCTTCTCTATTTTTTTTTATTCAGGTTTCTTCTTCTCTCTCCTCTTTATCTTTCTTTTCATCTCCTCTCATGATTCTTCTATCAAAATGAAGTGATAAAAAAACAAGAAGAATGTAAATCCAACAGAACTTTAGGTGAAAATTTAATTTCTAGTCCAAAAGAAGTTGACACCCAATTTAGCTGATCACAAATTGATTATTAAAATAGAAAAATTAATGCTTAAAAAAGGCTAAAATATTTGAATTTATATTGAAGAAATAATGCAATTGTAGAGCCACCACTAAATCAAAACATTTCAAAGGAGTCTGTCCAGATTGTCTTCATCAATGTCATTGCACCTTTGAAGCTATAGAGAAAACTGTCAAAAACTACCATAAAAGGCATAAAGTTTGTGAATTTCAGTCCAGCACTGCTAAAATAATTGTGAATAATTGTATAGAACATTTCTTTGTTCTAAGTTCTAACCTAAATAATTTTGATTGCCACTGGCCATTACTAATATGCTATGTAAATTCTAACAATTGCAGACTAATTTTATGCAAATTTGTTAGATATTTTTTTCTCTAAACTTGTAAAAATGTTCTTCAATATTTTGGCTTTTATCTTTCAACTGTGGTGATATCTGCAAATGATAGTTTTTATTTGCAATTCAACTTTTGTTTAATTCACTTCAACAAGCTTTGTTTCTTTTTCCAAAAAAAAAAACAAAAATCTCAAAAAATTAGAAGAGAGAGGCTTTTGTTGAGATTAAAGAATTTTTTTTCTCTTCTATAAGCTATTCTCACTAGAACCCAAAAAAAACGAGAGGACATGTTCAATTTTTTCAATAACCATTAAGAAGTTTAACATTTTGATGTGAATATATTTACTTTTTAAAAAATATTGAAATAGAAAATATAATGTGCTACATATTATATAATGTGGACCTTCAAAAGTCACATGAATGGTTAAAAAAATGTCTCCATAGTATAGAGACAAAACTAATGTCACTACTTTAAATTTATTTTATAACATATATCCTCATATCAGTAATATTAGTGTCATCATGGAAGAGGAGGATAGTAGATGGAAGCTAGCTAGTGATCAAATTAAGAACCTGTTGGAGTAAACCTCCACTTACACTGATATTAAGACTCAATACAAATTAATACAAGGACAGAACTGTAAATACAAGTAAAGCCCTAAGTTGGCCTTCGGCCTCTACATCCCTAACAGAAATTAGTTAGAATGGATTTGGTTAAATTCACACCTAACTAATTTCTGTAACTAACTAATTAATCACATGCAGAAATAAAACAAGGAACCCTAGATCTATATATACCTGCACTCAAACTCAGATCTATACGTTGAGTGTCTACTTCAAGATCCAGGAGCTCTGAACTTGAAGGAGAAGATGAAAAGGACCTCGCATGCACAAGAAAACAAACAGAGAGTTAGATTTTGTTAGGAAGAGAGATTAAACACTTAAACTTGTATTAAATAGAGATTACCAGTCGAAAAATTACCTGTGACTTGGAATCTCCTCTGATGTACTTCTGAACAGCAAGATCTAGTGGAATCGAGCTCTCATCTTTGAGGAGCAGCTCAAACGGAGACGTAGCCAATTTATTGGTGAACTTCGGGAAAATTTCTGGTGTTTTCTAACCCTAATCTATTTCTGTTTGTGTGTGTGGTTGTGTATAGATCAGATCATTGTAGATCTGATCTGTGTGTTGTGTTTGGGCTTTGATTTCTGGGTTTGCAAAGGCTAGGGTTCGAGTTTCTCAAAGAGAAACTCTCTGCTAGGGTTTCTAGCATTTCAGAGAGAGAGGGATTGAATGAGAAGGTTCTCGATCCCTTCCTTGGTTTTGTTCAAAGACAAAACGAGGTCGTATTGACCTTCTGACTTTGAAAAGTCAGGGAAACAGGGAAAGGTCGAAATTGACCCTGGGAAATTGCTTTGTTTGTTTTGTTGGTGTAGGGACAAGATAGTAAAATTCTATCTTAAATTTCCTACAATGGTATCAGAGCTTGGTTAAAGCTGGAAAAGATCAACATTCAAACTAATCAAGAAGGAAGAAAACTCAAGCAAGAAATCAAGAAACACAAACAAGAAATTCAAGAACTCAACCAGATCAACTTGAAATCTTTAACAAAGGATTTCTGGGACACATTATAATTATCTTTATAACTAAATTGCCTATTAACACTTATCTTTATTTGATCTTATTTAAATTCATTAACTATGAGCAATTTAAAGGTTGACATTGACAAATTTGATGGTTCTGGTGATTACAGGATTTGGAGAAGGAAAATTAAGTCACTCTTGGCTCAACAGAAACTGTTGAGAGTGCTTAATGATCCCATAGAATGGCCAGAAGGGACTACCAAGATTCAACAAGAAGAATACTTGGAAACTGTAACAGGAATCATGATATTCAACTTATCAGATGCCATAATCAGATTAATAGACAAAGAGGAAACCCCTGCCCAGATTTGGAAGAAACTGGAAGAACAGTTTCAACAGAAATCCCTAACCAACAAGATTTTCTTGAAGGAAAGGATTTTTGGGTTTAAAATGAGTTCATCCAAATCTCTTGATCAAAATTTGGATGAATTCTTAAGGATGCACATTGAACTTGCAAATTCTGGGGAAAATGAGGCATTGAGTGATGAAAATCAGGCCATAATTATCTTAAACTCTCTACGTGAATCCTATAGGGATGTTAAAACTGCAATAAAGTATGGAAGGACATCTATAACCCTAGAGGAGGTGATTTCAGCACTCAAATCTAAAGATTTAGAGATGAGGACAGAGAAAGGTGGACATTCAAATGGTGAAGTCAACTTGAGTAGGGGCAGACCAGGTCCAAGAAAACCTTGGAATAACAGAGGTAGAAGTCAAGGCAGAGGTTCAAACAAACAGGGAGGATTTCAAAGAGGCAGATCAAATTCTAACCCTAGAAATTCTGATGAAACTAATGGTCGTTACAACTGTGGTAAACCTGGGCATTTTAAAAGAGATTGTTATTTCTTGAAAAGAAATAACAAACAAAAACCACATGGACAGGGAGATTCCAAATACTCTAACTCTAAACCTAAATCTGATATGCATGATGCTAATGTTACTGATGGATATGAAAGTGGTGAAGTGTACCAAGTTGGACCATCCATCAAAGATGAATGGATCCTTGACTCTGGTTGCACTTTCCACATGACTAATAATAAAACTTTCATGTTTGATTTCAGGAAGACAAATGGGGGCAGAGTTATACTTGGAAACAATCAGACTTGTGATATACAAGGTTCTGGTTCTATCAGTTTTAAAATGCATGATGGAATGGTCAGAACTCTAAGTGAAGTTAGATATGTTCCTAACCTAGCTAGGGATCTAATTTCACTAAGTGTTCTAGATGACCAAGGCATTGTTAGCAAGATTGAATCTGGCCAAATGAAAATAAGCAAAGGAGCCCTAACTATTATGAAAGGACACAAAGATGGAGGTTTATACTACTTAAAAGGCACACCAGTTGTACCCTGTAACTACACTGCTCACAACAACAGTGATGACTCAAATGCAATGTTATGGCACAAAAGACTAGGGCACATAAGTGAGAAGGGACTGCAACTAATGAGTGAACATAATCTGCTAGGTAAAGACAAGGTATGTAAACTTGATTTTTGTGAGTGTTGTGTGCTTGGAAAACATCATAGATTGAAATTTTCCACTGGCACACACAACACTAAGAAAATACTAGAGTATGTTCACTCTGATCTATGGGGACCAGAGAAAACAAGTACTCATGGTGGCTGTGTCTATTTTCTGTCTATTGTTAATGATTTTTCAAGGAAAGTTTGGATTTTTCTTTTAAAACATAAAATTGAGGCTTTTTCTAAATTTACACAGTGGAGAACACTTGTGGAAAATTTAACAAATGAAAAATTAAAAACTCTAAGGACTGACAATGGATTAGAATTTTGTAATGAAGAGTTTAACAATTATTGTAAAGAAAATGGTATACAGAGACACAAAACAGTTAGAATTACACCCCAACAGAATGGAGTTGCAGAGAGAATGAACAGAACCATTCTCAACAAAGTGAGATGCTTACTGTTGCAATCTGGACTATCACAAGGTTTCTGGGGAGAAGCAGCTTTAACAGCTGTGTACTTAATCAACAGGAGTCCATCCAGTGCAAATGGATTCAAAACTCCAGAGGAAAAATGGTCTGGTAAACCTCCTAACCTATCAAATCTTAGAGTATTTGGTTGTGCAACATATGCACACCAAAGTGTTGGGAAATTAGAACCTAGGGCTATGAAATGTGTTTTTCTGGTATATCCAGAAGGAGTTAAAGGATATAGACTTTGGGTTTGGGAACAAAGGGGGTTTAAAACCATTAATAGCAGAGATGTAATATTCAAGGAAGATATTTTTCCATGTTTGCCTATTTCTTCTAACCCAAATGCAGGTACAAAAGACACTGAAAATGCAGGTAACACTGCAAATGAAAGAACTGGATCTGTTCAGGTGGAACAACCAGTGAACACACCTGAACAGAACCAGGGAGATCAGGTTCAGGTGGAACCTGGGGACCAGGTTCAGGTGGAACCTGATGATAACACTGGCCTTATTGATGAAGGGACTCAAGAAGACTTGGGGGATTACCAATTGGTCAGGGACAGAGGTAGAAGGGTACCAAGACCTAATCCTAAGTACAACTTTAATATATGGGATGAAGACATTGCATATGCCTTTATGAGTGAGTTGGAAATGGTCAATAATGAACCTCAATCATATGAAGAGGCCATTAAAGGACCAAATTCCAAGAAATGGAAAGGTGCAATGGATGAAGAGATGGAATCTCTTAAGAAGAATAGAACCTGGATTGTGGTGCCTAAACCTAAAGATAAGAGCATAGTTGATTGCAAATGGCTATTCAAGGAGAAAGAAGGCAGAACTAAGAATGAACCTATAAGATATAAGGCCAGATTAGTGGCCAAGGGATTTACACAGAAAGAAGGCATAGATTTTAATGAAATTTTTGCACCAGTTGCAAAATACAAGACAATAAGGATAATGCTAAGTCTAGCCACTCAATACAACCTAGAAATAGACCAAATGGATGTTACTACTGCTTTTCTACATTGTGAATTAGAGGAGATCTATATGAGGCAACCTAAAGGCTATACTGAAAAAGGGAAGGAAAACTATGTCTACAAGCTAGTAAAATCACTGTATGGGTTAAAACAGTCACCTAGGCAATGGAATAAAAGGTTTGATGGATTTATGCTAAAGCTAGGATTTTCTAGGAGCTACTATGACCACTGTTTGTACTACAAAGGAACTGATATTAATAAAGTCATATATCTTCTTCTGTATGTAGATGATATGCTTATAATCAGTAAGGAAAGGGCAAGAGTAAACACAATGAAGGGCCTACTCAAGACTGAGTTTGAAATGAAAGACCTAGGGGAAGCTACTAAGATACTAGGCATCTCTATTAAGAGAAACAGAGCAGAAGGGACACTTAGCCTAACTCAGGAAGACTACATACACAAGATAATTGAGAAATTCTCAATGAAGGGATCTAAGATTGCTAGCCAACCTATAACTACACAGTTTACACTATCTAAGTAGCAATGCCCTGAGAGCAAAGCAGAGAAGGAGGAAATGAGTAAAATTCCCTATGCTAATGCTATTGGATCTGTTATGTACCTAATGGTAAGCACTAGACCAGACCTTGCTTATGCTATTAGTGTGCTTAGCAAATTCATGACAAATCCTGGTAAGACACACTGGCTTGCTATGAAATGGCTACTAAGGTATCTAATTGGGACAACTAAGCTAGGACTCAAGTACAAGAAACAACAAGGAAGCACAGCAATAGAATGCTTCAAAGGATGCGTACTATGCTGGGGACAGAGATAGTAGGAAATCTACATCAGCCTACATACTACTACTAGGGGGAATTGTGTAAGTTGGAAAGTCCAATTACAACCTGTTGTGGCATTATCCACAACTGAATCAGAGTACATTGCAACTACAGAGGCTATTAAAGAAAGTATATGGGTTAAAGGAGTCCTAGAAGAGCTAAAATTTCTAGACTCAAAACCAGTTATTTACTCTGATAGCCAGAGTTGTGTGCACCTATGCAGAAACCCTATGTTCCATGACAGAATCAAACACATAGAGATAAGGTATCACTTCATCAGAGACAAAGTGACACAGGGACACATAGATATTGACAAGGTGCCTACAGAAGAAAATCCTGCAGACATGGGAACTAAAGTGATCACCCTATCTAAGTTTAAACATTGTTTAAACTTAATAGGGTTGAATCAAGGATAATGTGATCCTTTGGATCACAGAGCTATGACCCTCAGAAATGACTCGACCACTATAATATCAGCTCAGTGAAGGTTTAGGTGGAAATTGTTGGAGTAAACCTCCACTTACACTGATATTAAGACTCAATACAAATTAATACAAGGACAGAACTGTAAATACAAGTAAAGCCCTAAGTTGGCCTTCGGCCTCTACATCCCTAACAGAAATTAGTTAGAATGGATTTGGTTAAATCCACACCTAACTAATTTCTGTAACTAACTAATTAATCACATGCAGAAATAAAACCAGGAACCCTAGATCTATAAATATACCTGCACTCAAGCTCAGATATAGATAGTTGAGTGTTTACTTCAAGATCCAGGAGTTCTGAACTTGAAGGAGAAGATGAAAAGGACCTCGCATGCACAAGAAAACAAACACAGAGTTAGATTTTGTTAGGGAGAGAGATTAAACACTTAAAACTTGTATTAAATAGAGATTACCAGTCGAAGAAATTACCTGTGACTTGAAATCTCCTCTGATGTACTTCTGAACAGCAAGATCTAGTGGAATCGAGCTCTCATCTTTGAGGAGCAGCTCAAACGGAGACGTAGCCAATTTATTGGTGAACTTCGGGAAAATTTCTGGTGTTTTCTAACCCTAATCTATTTCTGTTTGTGTGTGTGGTTGTGTATAGATCAGATCATTGTAGATCTGATCTGTGTTTTTTTTGGGCTTTGATTTCTGGGTTTGCAAAGGCTAGGGTTCGAGTTTCTCAAAGAGAAACTCTCTGCTAGGGTTTCTAGCATTTCAGAGAGAGAGGGATTGAATGAGAAGGTTCTCGATCCCCTCTTTGGTTTTGTTCAAAGACAAATCGAGGTCGTATTGACCTACTGACTTTGAAAAGTCAGGGAAACAGGGAAAGGTCGAAATTAACCTTGGGAAATTGATTTGTTTGTTTTGTTGGTGTAGGGGCAAGATAATAAAATCCTATCTTAAATTTCCTACAGAACCGTTAGATGAATTTTTATTCTTTTTTGCAGTATTTCTTTGAAAATAAAGATAACAACTTTGCTCTAGACAAAGTAAAATGATGATATCAATTAGTAGTAGAAAGGTGTTAGTTGATATGAAAGAGAAGGACCATTGAATTTTCTTTTACTTTTTCAATGTAAAAAATGCAGTAAAGTTACTTTTTTTTTTCCTTTTTTTAACGAGAACTTTTGATTTTTTAAAATGAATTAAGTTAAAGCTCATATTGTATTTAATAATATTTATTTCATATTTCTTAGATTTTTTATTTTTATTAAATGTCACATTTCTCATTGTTCAAAATTTTGTGTATTATTAAAAAAAAAATTACTAGTAACATATTTAATTTAGTACATTCAGGTACACCTTAATTAAGTTGCACTTTCAAAAGTCATTAATATTTATGATCATGAAAATATCTTCATTTTATAGGGACAAAACAAGTATGCCTACCATAAAAATTTTCTATATATCTATGCAAGTAATTACATAAACTTCAAACATTTAAAATAGAAAACCGCTTATAACTAATTGAAATTTCTTAGTTAATATATATATATATTTATAGAATAAGAGTAATTTTCGGCATAATCTCCTTAAATACTCAGGGTTTTGCAACAAACCTCCAATTCTAAAATTTTGGTGGTAAAACCCCCTAAACTTGTGTTCACTTAGCAGTTTCCATCCATTTTTAGCTGTTAACCGACATGGTGGAATCTCTACGTGGACATAGTGTACACACGTGGCACAATTTTATTGGTTCATGTAAATAAATATTTAAAAATATAAAAAATTAATTATTTGAAAAATAAAAAATCCAAGTTAGAACGCCTCCTGACCACGGTTTTCTCTCGTTCCATGGCGAAACGGAAAAAACTAGGTCGAAGGCCGGGATTGAAGGCGCCGACTGAAGCAGCAGGGTCGGAACAGTGTGTCGACCAGGAGAGGGGGAGTGACGCCGATACGATCGCAGTGCAGAAGCAACAGGGTGGGGTTCAACCGGTTCCAGATCTGAACAGTAGGGAAGAGCTTGCATCTCTTCAGTCTGCAAGGAGAAGCTGGGCAGAGGAGGTCGAAAACTTGCAGTCAGCCTCGCAACACCACGCGGCGGCTTCACCGGAGGTAAGGCTTTGTTCTCTGATGCTAAACTCTCATATACTGAACCAGTGATTAGGGAAGGTAGAAAAATAGCCCACATAGACTTGGAGGAGGTGAAATTGGAAGAGGAAAGTTGGAAATCTTCTGTTATATGTATGGTGCTAGGTGCTAATGTTCCAGCTATGGTATTTGAGGGTTTTATTCGAAGAATATGGGGGCATTTAGGCATAGTCCAAGTTGCTAGAATGACAAAGGGGCTTACAATGGTGAAATTTAACGATGAAGCAACACGAGATGAGGTTCTTGAGAATGGAATGATTCAATTTGATAGGAAACCGGTCATTGTTCGACCGTGGTCGGCGGATTTGAATATGGTTAGGATGGTGAAATCGGTTCCACTTTGGATTAGGCTGCCTAATCTTGGGCTCCAATATTGGGGAAAGAAAACATTGAGTGCTCTTGTAAGTACTGTGGGGAATCCGATAATGATTGATAAACACACTAAGGATGTAAAGCCCGCTTAGTTAATTTGGGAATTAGCAGCTGTTTATGTTTAATTATGAAATTATTTATAGCTATTTAAATAATTTATTACTGTTATTTACGGAATTCAGAAATGCATGATTATGTCATCAGTAGCTTTTATATTTCGCATTTCCGGTGTCCGGTATTTTGGAACTCGGCGTATGGCTCAGTAGAAATCACAACTTAGTATGTTAGTATTTTGGGGACGGGTTTTAGACATTGGGAATGTCGGGAATGGCCGGGAATTTAGAATGTCCCAAAAATACCCCTTTAGTATGATTTTCATGATTTTATGGTGGAGGGGCAAAATGGTCTTTTTGCCCCATTAGTGTTTTGTCTTCTAGTGAGTTTATTAATTGAAAATTAAATGTTTAATTATTTATTAATTGGCTGAAATGAATGTTATATGTGTATTTGATTTCATTTCTTTATTTTTCAAAAAATATCAAAGTTAGAAAAAATAGAAAACTCTCTCTTTTTCCTCTCTCTTTTCGGCTGGGTGCTTGGGGTTCAAGGGCTGGGATTTTCTTTGATTTTCAAGCTAGATTCAACCTAATTTGGGAGCTCTTGATTGTGGTAAGTGATTTCTAACTTCTCTTTGTGTTTTCTTGTGTTTTAAGAAAGTATATTGTTGATGCATGCATGTTTTTGTGGCTGTTGTTATGGCTGTGTTTAGTTGGTTTTTCTGAAGTTCAAAGCATGATTATTTGATGTTAATTGAGTTGTTTGAAGCATGATTAGCTAGGTTGTTCAAGCTTTGAGTTTTCTATGTAAAAATGTGGTTTTTGGAAGGAAAATGTTGTGAATATGTTCTGTGATGTTGCTGTTGTTTCTATTAGTTTGCAGAGGTGTTTTTATGCTTAGTTAAGTAGAATTAAGCTAGTGGAATGCATGTTTAGGTGGTTTTGCTCAAGCTTGAGTTTGGAACTCAAAGCTTGAGCTCCAATGGCAAATTTTGTATCTGTGGTTTCTGGGTAGGTTTGATGCCTTGGATATGTTATTTGGGACATATAGAACAGTGCGGAAGGTTTGGGACCAATTGGGGTTGAATTGGTCGAGTTATGAATTTTTATGGTTGCTTGCTGCGAGGAACCGAATTCGGTTGTGCATCCGGAATTCGGATGGGGGTCTGAATTTCCCAGAACCGGAATTCCGGTTGGGCAACCGGTCTACCGGTTGGGGGATTTTTCAGAACCCTAGTTTTCCTCGTTTTTAGGTTTTTAGGGGTATTGCCATGCTTTTTATCGATAGGGAAACTTTTAGTTTCAAGTTTTAGTCCCCGGGAAGTGATTTAGCGTATCACTTATAGCGTTGTGATTTTTATGGTTTAGGAGTCAGTAATCCGCCGCTCAGCTTCGATTCCGGTCGGGTTGACGGCACACACGAAATCGAATCCTGTAAGATTAGTATAACGGTATGCATATGTAGATTACATGTTTAGCGTGCATGTAGGAAGCCCGCTAGATTACATTAGTTATGTATTTAGGCTTCGAACCATCCAACCCCGTCACGTCGGTACGGTACCGGAGTATGACCAAGCAGCCGGAGTATGACCGGTTCGGCCGTCAGTCGACACTTGGTTGGTGGTTCAGTGCTATTGACCTATCCCGTCGGTACAGGTTGGAGTATGACCAGCAGCCGGAGTATGACCGGTTCGACCGATCAGGAGGATACTTGTCAATAGTACCGTCCCCTGAACGTTCAAAACTCAGTACCATGTTGGACATGGCAGTAGTGGCTCAGTACCATGTTGGACATGGCAGTAGCGGGACTCAGTATCGTGTTGGACACGGCAGTTAGTTATGTATGATATTATTATGCTTTTCTTACTGAGTCTGTCGACTCACAGTTTATGTTCATGTGTAGGTAAAGGCAAGGCTATAGCTGATGGACCGTGAGCGAGCTTATGAGATTGTACATGTCGGGGCGGTTAGGCCTGGAGCGTACGATCCTCGGGACAGCAAGGCTGAGTTTTTTTTTTGTAACTGGTCGTTAGACGACTTTATTTTGATGTAAAAGTTAGTCAGTTAAAACGTTTGTAAATGATTTTATAAATCGGGATCCCGAGACTTTTATAATATGGTTTATAAGTTTAATTAAAAAGCAAAATTTTAATTAATCACGTTTTTCCATAAACCTCGTTGATTAGCAACGAGCTGCACAGTACGTTTAAAAATCACGTAATACGCCTAAGATAGTTAGGGTGTTACAAAGGATCGAACCCGAGTTCAATTCGCTCGAGTCCTTGTGGAAATGGAAATTACTGATAATCCTGATCGAACTTTTTGGTTTGTTAATGAATATGGGCAGTTGGTTGAGCAGGAAATAGAGTATGAATGGTTGCCGGTGAAGTGCAAACATTGTGGTGGTTTTGGGCACATAATGGCTGAATGTAAGAAGGTAGAAAAGCCAAAAGAAGCTCTCAAAGAGAATGTTTCTCAGCAACAAGCAGAAGGTGCGACTACTGAAGCTTTAACAGTAGTTAAACCTGCTGCTGAAGAAAATTTGGCAGCAGCCATTGTTCAGGAAGTCTGTAATGAAGATCAAAGCAACAAAGATTTATCTGAAGGACATCTTAAAGGGGCGGCAGACCGTACAGAGAAGGAAATTGTTGGGGGTTGGAAAGCTACCAAAAGCAGAAATACCAAGGGCTCGGGCTCAACAAGAAAAGTCTTGGACTCTAACGAGAAGGTTCTTAGGAATTCTTTTGCGATCCTAATGGGGGAACAAATTGAAGAAATAGGGGGAGTAAGTCTTGACAGTTAGTGTTTGATGGATTTTTGTAATATAAGTAGTTGGAATGTTAGGGGTATGAATAAAAAAGAGAAACAAGAGAAAGTTGCGGAAGTGTTGAGAAGAAATAAAATAGGAGTTGGGGCTTTGGTTGAAACTAAGGTTAAAGGGGAGAGGCTTCAAGCAATGATGGTGAATTGCTTTGCTCATTGGGATTTTTATTCTAGTAATAAAATGGAAGGAGGGATTCTTTTGCTTTGGAGAAAGAAGTTTGTGAATGTAGAAGTTATAGAAGACTCTAAGCAAGATGTTCATTGTCTCATCAAAATGATAGGGCAGAAAAAGGATTTTTTTTGCTTCCTTTGTTTATGGAGCTAATACTGTAGAAGGAAGGAAAGATCTTTGGTCTGCTCTTTCAAAGATCAATGTAACTAAAGCTTGGATTATTCTTGGAGATTTCAATGCGGTGTTCAACCATGATGATAGACAAGGGGGGAATGCGGTCAGTGCTTCAGAGCTTGAGGATTCTAATGATTGGGTGGTTAACTCTTCTGTAGGGCCGATGAAATGGACTGGATCGAATTTCACTTGGACTAATAAACAGAATAGTAGGATCTTCTCCCGAATAGATCATGTTTTCCATAATGAGGATTGGGTTGATGATTTCCCGAACACATCAGCTCACTTCTCTTGGGAAACTTGCTCAGATCATTGCCTTTGTGTGATTCATTCGAATGCCACTGAGCTTATTGGTAGTAAGCCATTTCGGTTTTTTAATTTCTGGACCGATCACCCAGATTATAAAAAGACAGTTATGGATAGTTGGGGGAAGCCTTTGAGGTGTAGTGGTTTGAAGGGGATTTATCTCAGAACGATGCGTCTTAAGCACAAACTGAAGGCCTTCAACAGGAATGCAATAGGGCACATTGGTGAGGCGTATGAGAAGGCCAAAGATGCTTACATTGAGGCTCAATATCAATGCCAAGCTAGTCCTAATGACAATAATCTTCTTAGTTTGGAGATTGAGGCGGCTAAGCAGTTTCACACACAGGAAAAAATGTATCAAAGCTTCTTGTACCAAAGAAGCAAAGTCAATTGGGTTCAGAAAGGGGATAGCAATACTGCTTATTTTCAAGCTTTCTTGAAAAAAAGGAAGGAAGAAAACAGGATTGTCTCGTTTGTGACTGAGCAAGGGGTATTAAACGATCATTTCCCTGATGTTGTTCATCACTTTCTTAGTCACTTCCAAAGCATAATGGGGAAAGCCAAGCCTACTAGTATGGAGATCCAACCTGATTGCATTGCGATGGGGCCTAAACTTAACCTTGACCAACAGGTTCATCTTCTAAAGCCTTTTTCTCTCAAAGAAGTCAGAGCTGCAATGTTTAGCATTCCTATCACTAAGTCTCCTGGGCCTGATGGTTATGGTTCAGGGTTTTTTCGGTCGGTTTGGCCTGAGATGGGGAAAGATATACATGCTGCTATTGCTCATTTCTTTGAAACCAACCAGTTCCCGGCTGAGCTTCATAGCACAACTCTCTCTCTTATTCCTAAGACTGAGAGCCCTTCTAAAGCAATTGACTATCGGCCTATAGCTTGTTGCACAACATTGTACAAATGTGTTTCTAAACTGATTTGTACTCGGCTTGCCAATGTTCTGCCTACTTTAGTGAGTCAGAATCAGGGAGCGTTTGTTAAAGGGCGCTCCATTGCGTACAATATCCTTATTCTCCAAGACATCTTGAAGAATTATAGAAGGAAGAATTGCTCCCCAAGATGCACTATAAAAATTGACATAAGTAAAGCTTATGACACGGTCAATTGGGATTTTCTTGAGAAACTTTTGGTGGCCTATTGCTTTCCTGAAAAGTTTGTTAAGTGGATAATGAACTGTGTGAGAAATACGTCG
Organism: Cannabis sativa; assembly: GCF_029168945.1. Taxonomy (NCBI): domain Eukaryota; kingdom Viridiplantae; phylum Streptophyta; class Magnoliopsida; order Rosales; family Cannabaceae; genus Cannabis; species Cannabis sativa. The sequence continues at coordinate 62,491,319 of NC_083602.1, forward strand.
TATTCGTTACTTTTGAATGGAAGAATTCAGGGTTCTTTCAAAGGCGAACAAGGGCTAAGGCAAGGAGACCCAATTTCCCCCCTCCTTTTTGTCCTAGTCATGGAATATCTGTCTCGAAGCATCCAAAAAGCGGCCAGAGATAAGGAGTTCAGGTATCATCCCTTATGCAAAAAACTGAAACTTACTAATCTTTGTTTTGCGGATGATTTAGTAATTTTTTGTAAAGGGAATGAGGGTTCTCTCAATGTCATTCAAACTCTGCTTGATGAGTTTAGCAAGACTTCGGGACTTTCTATAAATTTTGCTAAATCTCAGGTTTATTTTGGTGGAGTTGATCATCCAATTCCTCTTGCTCAGAAAATAAATCTTTCTATAGGAGAGTTTCCTCTCAAGTATCTTGGAATTCCTCTTAGACCTACCAAATGGAAACTTGAGGATTGTGGGCCGATCTTGAAAAAGATGAAAAATAAGCTTCATTCGTGGGCCAACAAACATCTTTCCTATGCTGGTCGTATTCAATTAATCCATTCTACTTTGATAGGATTAAGAAACTATTGGATGAGAGTGTTCATGTTACCTCAAAGTGTGATTAAGGAGATTGAGAAACTTTGCCGCGGTTTCCTTTGGGGTTTAAAAGACAATCGCCCTAGAGTTCACTTGATAAGTTGGGAAAAGGTGTGCCTTCCTAAAGCTTATGGTGGTCTTGGGTTCAAGGATGGTTCTAAATGGAATAAAGCTTCCTTAGCTAGATTCATTTGGGATTTGATGAGCAAAAAAGATTTATTGTGGGTAAAGTGGATTAACTCAATTTATCTTAAGGGGAGTGATTTCTGGTCCTATAGAATGAGCATGGATACTAGTTGGTATTGGAGAAAACTCTGCAGGTTACGAACAACCTTCAACAAAGATGAGGTTGTGGCAGCGGGTGGAGATAAGTTCAAAACCAGCAGATTTTATTGCAGCTTGCTGAATCAGACGTTATTTCCTGCAGCGGGGGCTATTTGGCATGGTTTGAGCATGCCTAAACACACCTTCCAACTTTGGCAAGCAACCCAAGACAAGTTGTTAACAAGGGATCATCTTAGCAAGTTGAACATTCCTATGTCTAATCTGAATTGTGTGGTTTGTGATATTGATCTTGAGAGTCATAACCACTTGTTCTTCAAGTGCAGACTTTCTTTGCTGGTTTTGTACAGGATTTTTCAATGGCTGGGCATGGTTGGTTGGTCTGAGGACTATGATAGTTGGAGAGTTTGGTTGGGCTGCCCTAAGCCGACTGTGGTGGACAGAATTTTGGTCCTCTTGATTGCGGCTGTGATCTACCATCTGTGGTGGAATCGAAACACTTGTTTAGTCTCTTCTTTTTCTAATTCTGTAAATTGCATTGTAAATAAAATTAAAAGTGAAGTGAAGTATAGACTTTTATTGATTAAAGATAGAAAATGCTCTAGGAAGGAGAAAGACTTGATTCATAGATTGATTTGTAATTAGGTGAAGTGGAGGTGGTTGCTTCTCTTGTAGAAGTGAATTTGCTTGTATTTGTTGAGTAGATTAATGAAGTTTTCTTCTTCTTGATCAAAAAAAAAATAAAAAATAAAAAAAAAATCTTTTTCTTTAAAAATTAAAAAAAAATTGTAATTCCCTAGCCCTCCTCCTCCTCCTCCTCCTCCTCCTCCTTCTATCTATTTCACTGCTAAAAAAAACCTTAACCTAAACCTAAAACACATTTCTTTCACCTTCTCTCAGGTTCTTCTTCTTCTTCTTCTCCTAAAACCTGTGGTTCTTCTTCCCCTTCTTCCTTCTTCCTCTGCAACGCTTCTTTATCCGAACCCACATCCTCTAAATCCTAAAATTCATCGTTGAAAATCGAAAACGAGGGCTGGGTTGAGTCCGGTCAGATCTAGACTGGGGTCAGGCGGATCTGGGCTGGGTTCCCTTTATCCCTCCTTCTCAAGCTGAGCTAAATGCAGAGAGAGAAAGAAAGAAAAACGAGAGCGAGAGAGAGAGAGAGAGAGGCCTAACTCGCAAGTTGGGGGCTTTGTCGGTCTTGGAAGGCTTCGACGAAGAGACGGTATAGTGGTGGCCTTCCAAGTCTCTCTCTCTCTCTCTCTCTCTCTCTCTCTCTCTCTCTCTCTCTCTCTCTCTCTCTCTCTCTCTCTCTCTCTCTCTCTCTCTCTCTCTCTCTCTCTCTCTCTCTCTCTCTCTCTCTCTCGCTCGACCCCTTTAGAAACCCAGCAGAAGTTAGGGTTCTTAACTCTAATTGTTGAGTGTTTAGGCAGAATTTTTCTTCGAATTTTAGGGATTCAACTCAAGGTAAGCTTCTATCCTCTTCTCCTTGAATTTTTTTATGTTTGGAGTTGGGTTTTTATGCATGAATCCGAGTTAGGGCTTTGTAGGTTTAAAAGATGTTTCATTTTGTGTTCAGGGGATGTTTTGATGATACTTAAGCTAGCTTTAGGCTTGATTGGTGGCTGGGGGGAGAGAAAGGTAGATGATGGATTATAGTTTTATTTATTTGATTTGAGTCTTTTTAGGTTAGATATGAAAATGGAATTGTTTTTTAATTTTATTTTGGTGTTGATTTGGATAAAAGGAATAGAATGTGGCTGCTGGTCGATCGTGGATGGTAATGGAGATGGGAAGTTGTAGTGATGATGGTGGTCGGTTGTGGATGATGAAGCAGATGATAGTTTTGGTGATGACGGTGGATGAACGAGAGATCGAAGAAGAAGAATAGAAGAAGAAAAAGAAAAAGAAAAAAAAATAACTTATTTTATTTTATTTGTTTTTAATTTTAAAACAATTTTTGTAATATTTAATTTTTATTTTATTTTTGTAAATAGTTTTGAAAATTTTATTTTTTTAAATATTTATTTACGTGGACTAATAAATTTATGCCACGTATACACTGTGTCCACGTAGACATTCCACCATGGCAGTTAACAGCTAAAAATGGATGAAAATGTTAAACTGCTAATAGAACACGAGTTTAGGGGGTTTTACCACCAAAATTTTAGAATTAGGTATTAGTTACAAAAATCTGACCACTTAAGGAGGTTATGCCGCAAATTACTCATACAATAATTCTATAGTTGGTACACCTATTTTATTTTTATAGTATAAAAATATTTTCTAAGCCTTTGATATACATGACTTTTGAGTTTACGTACATTAATTAATGTACATTTATGTGTATCTAATTGTTTTTTCTTTTCTGACACCCAATTAAAAATTTTGTGCAACAGTATCTAAAAATACTAAAAAAAAATTGACACCATTATTATTAAAATAATATCTAATATTTTTTTCAAAATATAAAATGAAAAAAATAAATGAATAATCCAGGAGCTATAAAGGAATTATTTATTTATTTCTCAAAAAATGATGTCAGGACTGGCTGGTGCTTGAAAGTTTAGGATGAGATTAAGTATTTTTTATTTTCACAAATTTATTCTAAGATACTTTATTTATTTTTGTTTATATTTTGATATATAAGAAAGCTTTTAAATAGCACTTTGTAATTTGACTGTAAGTTTTTTTTTATTAAATAATTCTCGTAACGTGAATATATAAAAATAGTTTAACATCAATAATCAACAAGGTGCTTGAGATAAAAAATATGTTCTCTACAAAACATTATGGCATATTAAAACCTTTGTTCTATATCCTCCAACAATGACTCGCCATAAATTCAAAAACTTTGCATAAACCTCAGTTTTCGAATGAGCTCAAAAATTTTATAGAAGAGGAAGACTAAAAGAGGTGAGGAAGAATATAGTGTTGGATTAAAATCCTCGGCTCATATATATATTAGTGTGTATTGCTATTTGAAGTTTGGCCTAAAATAAAGTGATTATTTTAGTAATTGTGGGTCATTGGATATTAAAATGTCATGAGCTAAATGTGTAGATACCTAAGCGATATTTCTAATTTATTTAGGGGCTAAATTAAAATACTTAATATTTAAATTGGTAGTGATTCCCAAGAAACAAGAGCTAATTTCTATTCTCATCTTCTCCCATCAAGAGAGAAAATTAGAAAACCCTAAGTCTCGTTTCCTTGGAAGATCATTACCCAAAATCACCACAAAGATTATCTCTACAAGATGGATTAAGATCATCAGTATGTATAGATTAAGGTATGCTTCTGCTATTTGACTTCTTTTCTTTGAATCAACAAAGGTATTATTTAGATCTATGGTTATCAACTTATAATTATACGTAATATGTTTATTTATAAAATTGAATATTGTTAATGCATATTTTATGAGTGATAAAGATCTCTAATAAGTGGTATCAAGAGCTAACTTTAATTGATTCTTTAAGGATTTCTAAAAATCTAAAAAATTAGGTTTTGCTCTTCTATTTATGATTTGGGGTTATAATTTTGTGATTAATTATTTGGTATTTATCTATCAAAATTATTATAGTGAATTGATATGAATCTATTAACCATTCAAATTTTTTTGGGAAAGAGATCTAGTTATATGCATGCGATGGGATCTGTTATTTATTTTTTCAATTTGGAATTAATTTTATGAAGTGATGAGATAGTGTTGTTTGAATCTTATTGATGCTTTATGTCTAATAGGGTTTCACTCCCATTTTTTTTAGTGACATGATGTTTTCTTTGGATCGACTACTAATATATCATATAATATATGTCACTGAGCTCATCTTATCTAGCATAAAGCCACTATCAAAATTAAAATTTATGCCTCCTCTTTATGCATCTATACTTTATATTTGACATATGTATTCATATGTGATGTGATTCTAAGTTTTTACTCATATATTGGGTCATTTGGGCTTTTGGATTAAGTGGGTGTGATCTTTTTATTAAAACTTTTCAATTCATATTTTGGTTAAATATTCATAGTTATACAATATGAGGTATTTATTAATAATTTTAAAATTTTGGTTTAGATGCACATATATATTTGTTAGGTTATTTTTAGTATTAATTTTAGATTAAGTTTAGTATATTTTTAATTGAGTTTTAATCGTGTTTGGAGCATTTTTACGCTTGTTATCTTTTATTTTTGCAGATTTAAAATAGAAGAAGATTAGAAAAATATCAGAGAAAAAGATGGGAAAAAGATAAAAATATCATGCTATTTAAAATAGAGAAAACTGTGTAAGAAAATAAAGCTGAAACTTCAAGCCTGAATTCGACTATCTTCTGATTGGATTTTGGAAAAAGTCAAAATATAAAAGTACTAGATCTCTCTTTTATCTTTCCGGAACATCTTGAATCGTCCAATTCCAAGCAATATTGAGAGAGTTATGGCCAAAATACTATCAGTCAACGCAGCAGAAAAATCGCTTCCAACACGGGCCGCGGCATGGCTTTAGCATGCCGCGGCCCGCCTCCCTAAACAGCACAAAAATCGTATTTTTATCTCACGTGGGTGTTGGGGGTTTCCTAGTTCGAATTGGCATTTAACATGTGCGTTTTTCCATCTTTTTAGGCCCTGAATGCCTATATAAAGAGCAGAAGAGAGTTGATTTCATCAAGCAATTTCAGAGAGAAAAAAGTGAGAGTTCATATACAGAGTAGAGAGATCAACTGCAATAGTGGAGACATACTGCTCAGAGTTTTCAGCATTCTTCTTTTCTTCTCTTCTCTATTTTTCATCTCTTTTCTATTAGTTAATATGTGTATTTGTGTTTCAATAAACATGAGTAACTAAACACTTTATTAGGGTTAGATGGATATTGTTTGATATTGTTTATGGTTTTAATATGATTTATTTTCCCCTTAATTTCTATGTATTCTATTTTATTTGTGCTTAATTACTTTTAACTGCCTGATCCCCAATTATCTGTCTATGATTTTGATGCGAGATCTGAGAAGTGAGTGTCAAATATGCTATAGTAGAATAGAACTGAATTATGATATAGGACGAGAGTACCTATATGGTTTAGATAGCTTATAGGGTTTCTGTGTTTAATGCCTGTTGCATGTTAAATTTATCACGAGAGTAGAAAGTTTACATGTAATTGAGGTTTATATATCTGAGAAGACTATAAATTACCTTAGTAAACCTGCTATTGCATAGGAATTAATATTAGGAAAATAATCATATTAGACCATATTCAATAAAAACAATTGAAATTGACACCCTAGTTTATTAACTATTAATTTTCTCGAATCGTTGCTTCCAACTATTTTTCTTATACTTCATTATTTTTTTTCTTCCTATCTTTTATTTAATCAAATAGAAGTAAAAGTTTAGTTTTAACGTACTTAACTACACTCCCTGTGGGATCAACCTCACTCCTCGTGAGTCTACTACTTTAAACGATACGTACACTTGCGTGTGCTAAATATCGCAACAAGTTTTTGGCGCCGTTGCCGGGGAGTGATAGTTAATATTATTAAAAATTAAATTTTTTTCTAATTTGGTTTTTCTTTTTTAGTTTTAGTATTAATTTTGTTGTTTCAAATTTTTATCTTTTTAGTACTAATTTAGTTTTATTTTTTTTTTAATTTTACTAATGTTTTACTTATGAGTTTGACCTGCAAGACAAATCCAGATGCTATATCTTGAGGATTTTGCCCAACAACACAATGAGTCATTCTATTCTGCTTGGAGGAGATTTAAAGAGTATGGAGAGAGATGTTATCCCACTTTCTCAAGTGGGTGTTTTACGTGGCTATTTTATAACAGACTTAACGATGAAACAAGAAGTTGGGTTGATTATGGAGCAGAGGCAACTGGAGCGCCTCTATTAATGAGAGGCTATGACGTAATCGATCTATTGAATAATATGGCAGATTTTGATTATGACTGGCATTGGGATCCATCACTTCAGGGTTGGAGTCACCAATACCCACCTTATTGCCCAAATTCATCTCAACAATCTGAAAAAGAGGAACAACTACTAGCACTTCTACAATCACTTCCAGGAGAGATTAATCGCTTAACAGACATGGTGAGATCCTTATGTGATAATTTAGTGGCTCATGATTCAGAATGTAATAACTCCAATAATGAAAGTTACGAGAGTTATTGCTACAATGAAGAAGGGTCATTAGTTGAATACAAGGAAGACAATGAGCCTACAATTGAAGATCAAGATCCTTGTGAAGAAGAACTCATTGAATATGAAATCACAAGCAAGGGTATGGATAGCCAAGTGGAGAGTGAGCAACAAGAAGAAGGGTTGTTAGATGAAAGTGTAGATACTGTGACATTGGAGGATAAGGAAGAACATGACATCATTGATTCGACTTCATCAATGATATTGACTAATAAACCACCAATGAATCCATATATTTCATCAACACCATATTATATCCTCTGCAAGCTACAAAAGGCTTCTCCCCAAGCTCATCATCCAAAGTCTTATGTTGTTGGTGCTGAATTTTGTTCAAACTCATCGCTTGCCAAGCTTGAAGGCAAGTACAATAACAATTTTCAAGTTGTCTTACATGACGCTTATTACGGGCGTCAACCGCTTATTGATGTGGCACCCAGGTAAGTTTCCTTTCCTTTTCCTTTAATGTCACATTGGGGAGAATGTGTCACTTTAGTTTGGGGGGAGGAGTGACTTAATTTTTATTTTGAGTTTTTAAGTTTTATGTCTTTTAATTTTTAATTTTTAGTTTTTTATTGTTTTGAGTCAATTTGCTTAATATGAGTCAATTTAAAAGTAGGTAGATAGCATGATTTGAAAAGTTCACTTATTTTCGAAAAATCCGTGTGCTTGGCGATATTACATTCTTGACTAATTTCAATTTTATACTTAAAAGAACATGGAATCATATTAGGTAATTTGCTAGTAATTGAATTATTTTATGTATGCTGATTGTGGAATGTGGAAAGTTGTTTGAAATAAATTCTAGAACTTGCTTGCTTGCTATTTGAGGCGAAATAATAAATTATGCATCACTAGGAAAGTGATTTAGGCATTTTTTTTTGGATCGATTGTGCCATTCAAGCCATCGATGTAATTTACTCCTAGTTACCCTTTTTTGAGCCTCAACCTATTCTTTGTTCTACACATATTGAGCCTAAAAAGATAAACCCATGAATATCCAAAACTTAACCCTAACCATACCATAAGTAGATCTTTAGTTTGGGGGAATTCAGATGGGAAATTTGTTGTATGTGTGTGAAAAAAAATGTGAAAAAAAAATGATGATTGGCAACAACTTGAAAAAAAAGATAAAAAAGAAAATCTGACAACCAGTGTCAAATCTAGAAAAAAAAAAAATAGAAAGTTGTTGCAATCTTGTTGAAAAAAAGAAAAAAATATATCTCTCATGTAATTAGAAAAAGGGGTATTGGGATTGGCATGATTGGAGAAGCTTATGGTATAGACAAGCCTAAATGACCATTTCAACTACCTTTACCCTAAGCCTAACATTACAAGCCTAGAAAGACCTTCTGATTCTTAGTTGTGCATTAATCTATATTAGTGGAGAATAGTAAGTATTGCAAGCATATGGAATTTTGGGTTAGTGGATTGATGATTGTAATTGGCATGCATAAAGTGGTTTAATTGTTAGTTAATTGCATTCTATGGTTTCACGAGCTAAATGAAAATAAATTGAAATCTGTCAATGGTGTAATTGAACTGAAATTCTGGATTATATGCATAAGTGAATTTTTTTCATAATCATGTTATTGAAGCTACTTGAAAATTACTCATGTTTTGGAGATTGACTTGTTTAATGTTTGTTTAGTGTTTTACTCGAGGACGAGTAAAAGCTTAGTTTGGGGGAATTTGTTAGGTTATTTTTAGTATTAATTTTAGATTAAGTTTAGTATATTTTTAATTGAGTTTTAATCGTGTTTGGAGCATTTTTACGCTTGTTATCTTTTATTTTTGCAGATTTAAAATAGAAGAAGATTAGAAAAATATCAGAGAAAAAGATGGAAAAAAGATAAAAATATCATGATATTTAAAATAGAGAAAACTGTGCAAGAAAATAAAGCTGAAACGTCAAGCCTGAATTCGACAATCTTCTGATTGGATTTTGGAAAAATTCAAAACATAAAAGTTCTAGATCTCTCTTTTATCTTTCCGGAACATCTTGAATCCTCCAATTCCGAGTAATATTGAGAGAGTTATGGCCAAAATACTATCAGTCGACGTAGCAGAAAAATTGCTTCCAACACGGGCCGCGGCATGGCTTTAGCATGCCGCGGCCCGCCTCCCTAAATAGCACAAAAATCGTATTTTTATCTCACGTGGGTGTTGGGGGTTTCCTAGTTCGAATGGGCATTTAACATGTGCGTTTTTCCATCTTTTTAGGCCCTGAATGCCTATATAAAGAGCAGAAGAGAGTTGATTTCATCAAGCAATTTCAGAGAGAAAAAAGTGAGAGTTCAGATACAGAGTAGAGAGATCAACTGCAATAGTGGAGACATACTGCTCAGAGTTTTCAGCATTCTTCTTTTCATCTCTTCTCTATTTTTCATCTCTTTTCTATTAGTTAATATGTGTATTTGTGTTTCAATAAACATGAGTAACTAAACACTTTATTAGGGTTAGATGGATATTGTTTGATATTGTTTATGGTTTTAATATGATTTATTTTCCCCTTAATTTCTATGTATTCTATTTTATTTGTGCTTAATTACTTTTAACTGCCTGATCACCAATTATCTGTCTATGATTTTGATGCGAGATCTGAGAAGTGAGTGTCAAATATGCTATAGTAGAATAGAACTGAATTTCGATATAGGACGAGAGTACCTATATGGTTTAGATAACTTATAGGGTTTCTGTGTTTAATGCCTGTTGCATGTTAAATTTATCACGAGAGTAGAAAGTTTACATGTAATTAAGGTTTATATATCTGAGAAGACTATAAATTACCTTAGTAAACTTGCTATTGCATAGGAATTAATATTAGGAAAATAATCATATTAGACCATATTCAATAAAAACAATTGAAATCGACACCCTAGTTTATTAACTATTAATTTTCTCGAATCGTTGCTTCCAACTATTTTTCTTATACTTCATTATTTTTTTTCTTCCTATCTTTTATTTAATCAAATAGAAGTAAAAGTTTAGTTTTAACGTACTCCCTGTGGGCCCTGTGGGATCGACCTCACTCCTCGTGAGTCTACTACTTTAAACGATACGTACACTTGCGTGTGCTAAATATCGCAACAATATTCTACAGTTTTGATATATACAATTAAATATGGTCTTACATTGTTAATATACGTGAAAATAAATTGTAATATATAAGATGAAAATGCTACTCCTCTCATTGTCAATTGATTTTGAGATAAAAGTTCATTCATCTCATCCCAAATTCTAACAAATATGTATGCTTATAAAAATATTCCTAACAAAGCTAATGTTCCTATTGTAGACATATCCTTGATATATATATATATATATATATGCAATACTTCTTAATGGGTATCACCCATTAATGGGATATAAATAAATTTAACTATAAATATTAATTTTAAAAATATTAAACCATTAGATTTTGGTCCGATAGCATATAATAAAGTATTTGAATTTATTCTAGGCTTAATTTAGCTACTTAATTAAAGAAAATATTAAAAAAATACATCTTTTTACATTATATCAAAAATATATTTATATAAAAAAAATATTTAAGTTAAATTCAATTTTTTTATCACTTTTTTGCTGAAAACTTTTTTTTTTTACTATTTTCTTTGGGCTGATGAACCCATCCCAACCTATATAATGTAAAAATAAGAAAATTATCTAATTAAATAAAAAAATTCATCATAAAAACTCAAAATTAATAACCATTAAGAGTATATATGTGGACACTTTTTTAAAATTGGTACATGCAAACATGATTATTAATTATGGATAGTTAGTAGATTTGTTAGTACACAAAATTCTTAATTGGTTATAGTCAAACTGAGTTTGGTTTGTTTGTGAACAAATCAAGGGAAGGAAAGATTCCAATATTATAACAATAGGATTAGGGGCTTAATAGCAATTTTATTTGCTGTGGTCAATTACTTTAACACAGGGCTTTTGACTTAACTATACGTCACCACCGATTCACGACGAAAGAAAATCAACTTAAAAAAATAAAAAGGAGGGTCGCCGCCTCTGCCACTTGAACTTACAATTTTTTTTTTCTTCTCTGTTTGTAACAGGGATTTTATTTTTATATATCAGAAAGGTTAAAGCCGGCGCCGCCTTATTCAAAGACAATAATTAACTCCAATTGATTTAATGCTGCTGCTAATTCCTCACATGAAGCTTTTAATTATAAGTAATTGTTTTATTTCTTTTCTCTCAAGCTAGCCCAATTATAGGTCATTGTTTCCTTTGTACAATTTTTGATTGTGATGAGTCTCCATTAATTGTCATTTTTCATGAGCCAAAATTGTGTGTGTGCCCATGTGTATCCGCTGGTACCATTATATAAATTACAATAGTACTATCATGTAAATAAATGTATGAATATGTAGGTTAAAACTCTTAATCATCTCTCTTCATGATAATTGATATACATTAATTAATTAATTAATTCTAATTATGAATTCATATAATATCAAATATGCATGCTAATCAGAACAAATTAATATAATATAACCGTTCTTTATATCTACAAACTTGGAGTAGCTCAATGAAACCTTCTGCATAAATCATATATGTGTGGTATTATATATACCACATCTACATTTACGTAGGTACGTATACCATTATAATTTTCATAATTTCTACGTGGCTTGTTGAATGTTTCTGAATATATAAAAACCCTTAATTTTCAGATTTTAATTAAATCATATGGATCGATCGATCTAGTATTACAATTAAGTTAATTATTGATATATGGCTAATAATAGTGTGTCCACCAGGTCAAGATGTATACATATATAAATTGAATTTGGTTTTTGAACCACTTTAGTCTGTAATTAAGGATTATTGTATTGTTATTGTAGTACCTACTTGTCTCATAGTAGGAGATATGTTGCTAAAAACACAACTTGTGTTATACGATTTTGTGAGTTTGACTTCTAATACCATAAAAAATATTTATAAAGTATATATAATTTAATTAAATATACAAGTGAGGCAAATGTGAAACCAAATACACAGCGTATATTTACTGTTACGTACAGCTGACAATGACATGGTCGATCAAAAGATACTGTTATGTACGCCTGTATAATCACAACTGGCAGAAGTAATAAATTTCTGTGGGCCAACTTATTCCTATAAATACACAAGCCTTTGTTGCTTCTAACAATAACCTCACTCGATCTCACACCTCCCTCAATTAAAAACTACTAAGTTTTCTAACAGGTAAGGCCATTTTAATCTTATTATAATTACTACTGCTGAATTAATTTAATGTCTTTCCAAGTTTAGTTTTCAGCATTATTATTAATTTCACTTCTCTTTTTTCTTTACGCAAAATTAAAGTTTTGTTTATTCTTGACACAATATATACTCTAGCATTTTTACACTGATGATGTATATTTCAATTATTTATAAATTGTACAAAAAAAAACTTAGTTTAATATATAGCCTAATTACTTTTATCCAAATAATAATAAAGTTAATTACTTTTCATATATATAATAACACCATTGTTTTATTTCATGGTTTCTCTATATAGGTTTACCTTTGCAGAGATCATGGGTACTTGGCATCCTGATCATCAAGAAGAACATCCTTTAAATTGCATAAGCAAGATTCTGTTGGAGGAAGACATGGAAGAAGGAACCTATTTTTTCTCAGATGCTACTGTTGAAGCTGCTCAAAGGTCCTTTTCTGATGCACTTGCCGAGAAAAAACATAGCTCAGAACAACAACGGTTAATTAATGCTTCACGTAGTAATTATTCATCAAGATCACAGCACATGATTAACTTAGACACAGTACATAACACTACCACTACTCGTTCTTGCACTTGCAATAGCTGTGATCATTGCTTTAATGTTTTTAGTACTGCTGCTAATAAGAATGTGGACAAACCCTTTTTGCTTAATGATGATTTCAGTAGTACTATTCACGAACCACATAGTTCCAATAACAATATGATGATCAACTACAACAATTTTCAGCTCATTTCATCAACTACTTCCCACCTTGCTCATAAAATGGGGTTTGATTTTGAAGGTAAAAATTGTCAATATGATCATCACTTGAATAATAGTGGATTATTGATGAAAATGAAAAATATAAGCCAACTTGGGATTGAGACTTTGGCTAGAATGAAGGACAAGAGATTATTGGCAGGGAATTCTACTGATCATGATTTTGAGCTATATGCAGAAACTTTTGATATGGTTTTACTGGCCAATGGTTGGGAAAATCAACTCGAAAAATGTGAAATGAGCGAGTCATCATCAAAAGTGTCTAATGCTAGTAATTATATTGCAAAAACCAGGAAGAGGAAATGTGCTGCAGGATGTGATGAAGATTTGCTTGATTTGAGAACTCTTCTCACTCATTGTGCAGAAGCTGTAGCAGTCAATGATCGTGACACAGCCGCAGAATTACTACTTCAGATTAGGAGAAACACATCTATTTCAGGTAATGGATCTCAGAGACTAACTCACTACTTTGGTAATGCACTTGAGGCACGATTGAATGGTATTGGGAATGAGTTATACACAGCACTCTCTACTAAAAGAATGTCAATTCTCACCTCCTTGAAATCTTGGAGACTGTTTCTTTCAGCTTGTCCTCTCATCAAGTTGTCTAACTTTTTCATTGACCATACAATCTTAGAGTTAGCTGAGAAATCAAACACTCTTCACATCATTCACTTTGGCATTTTAAATGGTTTTCAATGGCCTAGCCTTATCCAGCGCCTCTCAATGAGGCCCGGAGGCCCTCCTTTGCTTCGAATCACTGGTATAGATCTCCCTCTACCTGGGTTTAAACCAGCTACAAGGCTTGAAGAAACAGGAGATTATTTGGGAAACTACTGTAAAAGATTCAATGTCCCTTTCGAGTACAAACCAATAATATCACAAGTATGGGAGAACATAACATGTGAAGATCTCAACATTAACAAGAATGAAATTATTGTTGTAAACTCTCTGTATTCATTCAAATACTTGCTTGATGACACTACCGCAGGGTTGCACAGCTCAAGAGATGATGTTCTAAAATTGGTGAAGAGTATTCGTCCAGATATTTTCATTCATGGGATTGTTAATGGGGCTTACAATGCTCCATTTTTCACTACAAGATTCAGAGAGGCACTCTACTATTTCTCATCTGTATTTGATATGTTGGAGGCCAATTCACCTCCTGAATATGAGCAGGACAGGAAGGTGTACGAGCAAGAGGGTTTTGGTAAAGAGATCTTAAATGTGATTGCTTGTGAAGGCTCAAAAAGGATCGAAAGGCCAGAGACCTACAAGCAGTGGCACGCAAGGAACTTAAGAGCTGGGTTGAAGCAACTTCCGCTGAGCCAAGAGATTATGAAGAAAGTGAAGAAAATGATGAAGGAGACATGTTACCAAAAGGAATTTTTGGTCGATGAAGATAACCAATGGATGCTGCAAGGTTGGAAGGGACGAGTTCTATATGCTCTCTCTTGTTGGAAATCTACCTAGCTAGCTAGCTATAAGATCGTCATATTAAAAAGATTGTAATTAATTAATATTTATATATATTGGGAATATATTCAGTTAACCTCTGTCAAGTCAGTAGTTCAATCTTAACTCTAATCAGATGAATTTAAAGAAAGTTGATGTTAGTTATAACAGTTGGATTTTGACACTAACATCTATAAATAGAAGTGACTCTACTTTCTCAATACATCTCCAAGGCTCATAATTTAGATTTCAGAATCAAGTTTAGAGAGAGAGAGTCCAAGATCTTAATGAGTATGTGTGTGGAGGGATGTAATGGGAGTATCACTCTTGAAGATATTTCCCTCATTGTGAGGCACTTCTTTGTAATCGTCTACTGTGTTGAGTTGTAATGTTACACATATTTGATTGTGTACTGCAGAATATACTTCATCAATAAAAATTCACGATTCATTTATTCTTGAGCTAAGTTTATTCTTGCCTAGTTTTATCTAAGTTCAGTTTTTAATTTTGTGATTGGTTCTAGTTTGAATTGTGTGTTCATAAACATCGCTACTATTGTGATATTAGTGTTTTGAGAGTGATCTTTCACTAGAAATGGTATCAGAGCTCAGGGTTTAAAGTTTAATAATCACAGCCAACCAATAAGATTCATCTTCAACATTTTAATAAGAATCAAACTTAAACTTTCAAGAACCATAATCAAGCAATCAAGAACCTAGTTTGAATGGCTACAACAAGATTTGAAGTGGACAAGTTCACTAGTTCAAATAATTTTAGCTTATGGAGAATTAAAATAAAAGATTCTCCAGTTCACCAAGGGATCTATGACGCACCTGATGTTGAGCCATAGAATTTATTAAATAAAGGAAGAAGAAACTTGAGATTAAAGCCAAGGCATATAGTGCCTTTCTCCTCAGTCATAGTGATGAGGTTTTGAGGGAAGTTTCAGATGAAAATAAGGCCTTGGGTCTCTGGAATAAGTTGGCTTCAATTTACATGAAGAAATCTCTTACAAACAAGTTGTATCTCAAGAAGAATTTATACACACTTCGAATGGATCAGCCAAAGGAATTGACAAAGCATCTAGATTATTATAATAGAATTATTCTTGATCTGAATAAGGGTGAAAATCGATGATGAAGAACAGGCTATAATCCAATTGAGTTCACTTCCTAAGATATATGAGCAGTTTATTGATACAATCTTTTATGGGAAAGAAACTTTTACCATGACAAAGGTTAAGGCTACAATTAATTCTAAAGAAATTTAGAAGAAAGGAGATGAGAAAGAAGAGACCAATGGTGAATGATTACTTATTGTTAAGGCAAAATTCCCAAAGATAGTATACAAGTGAAATCAAAACTCAAATGGATACAAAGGTAACCATTCAAGATCCAATTCTAGAAACTCCACAGGAGGGCCAAGCTCTAATGGAACTACAAGAAAGCAATATTATCACTGCAAGAAGGAGGGCCACTTTAGAGATGATTGTTTGGCTTTATAGGATAAACTAATAAGAGAAAATCATCACAAGTCCAAAAGGCATGGACTTGTTGATGTTGCAGATAGCTATGAGTCATCTGATGCATTTTTAGTGTCATTTGATGCACTTGTGATGTCTAGATCAGATTCAAGTGGAGATTGGATTCTAGATTCAAGGTGTTCATTTTAGATGACACCAAACAAAGAACTATTCAGGACTTATTCAAAGAGTCATGGGGGCACAGTTCTTCTTGGGAACAACAAAGCTTGTGAGATTAAAGGTGTGGGAATAATATTATTATTGAATCATGATGGAGTCATGAACACCTTGTAGCAGGTCAGGTATGTTCCAGATCTCAAAAGAAATCTTTTCTCTAATTGTATGTTTGATAAACGGGAGTATGTTGTCAAAGTTGAGTAAGGTGTAATAAAAATCTCACAAGACACTAAAACTGTGATGAGAGGAAAATTGAGTAATGGACTATATTTCTTGGTTGGAAAGACAATAACTCGTAGTGCAGACTGATACAATTTATACATTTAGTGACTCGCACAAAAAGTGCGGGTCACTAAATGTTTTAGCCAATATTTAGTGACTCGCATTGTGTGACAGTAAAAAATTCACATTATTTTTCATAATGTGGGTCACTAAAAGTTTAGAGGTTCACTAAAAGCTTATTTATTTATCTATTTATTTTTTAAAAAATATAAATATATAGTGACGTGCATTGTGGAACTCTAAAAGTGTTCAGAATCACACAATGCGGATCACTAAAGAGTCAATATAAAATAAAAAATGGATAAAATAAAGGACATGACATGGTGAAATGGGACACATGATGGTATTCTAGCTAGGCTCTCTTTTTTACTCTTAATTTATTTATTATAGGAAATAAAGGAAAAAGAAAATAAATAAATAAATAAATAAATAAGATATAAAAAAAATATGCTGAAACCCTAATGCCATTCCCACTAACTTTTTCTTAGAAACAAACCCTAAATTTCCATTCACTCTCTCGTGATCTCGATCTCTATCTCTCTATCTCTCCTTTGTTTTGGTGTAGCGATTGTAAGCCATGGCTAGTTCTGGCCATCAACAACCCTTCTCTACCCCAAAAAATCATAACCCCTCATCCATCTCTGTTTCTCTCTTCCCTTATGCGACGGTGCTGCTAGGTCACGATGGCCACCCTCTAAACGATAGTGTCCAAATGGACCACATCATGGTGCTCACAATACCTAGAAACCAAAATGATGACCATTGACCATTCGTAGGCCTCGATGGGTGATGACCTATTCGTTCGCACACATCAACGGAGGAAGACTTCATCGGACGTGACAGTTCATTCTCAACCTCTGGTTCCCAACCCAAGCTTCACGCAACTCCTCCGTCTCCAGTCTTCTTCCCCAACGACGGGTTACCCATCATCATCCACGAGCCATCATCGTCAACGAGCCATATGCAGCTTGAAATCTTTGTATTTTTTTCATTAAAGATTGATGGGGACTCATCCATAGTAGGATTTATGGGTTGTTCAAATATGTGACATTCTGGTGTTAATTTTTGTGTAAGTGTGATGATTAGGAAAAAATTTAAGGAAGTGAAGTGATGGAGGAGAAATCACAATATTATACCAGTCCTTATCGTGAATTTGAGATTTCATTTTCTTGAATATGTTTCATATCTTGTATTGTAATTTTATTTTTGATTAAGTTTAAGACATTGTATTACCTATTAATTTGGGATTGAGATTTGCATTTAGATTTTTATTCTATTAATTTTTGTATTTTTTTCTGTAAAGATTAAGAGATTTCGGTTTTGATGTTTATGCCCATTTGTTTTATATTTATTTTGTCCTTCAAGTGAGGTATAAATTTTGATTTAACTATTTTTGATTCACTATATATTTTGCGGTATTTTTCTTATATTGATTTTTATTTATAGGCAAATTAAAATATATTAACTCTTGGTATGTAGTAATTAAATTATCTCATTAATTATTTTATTATCCAAATATAATTAATTAAATCATTATTATAAATTTATAATATATAATTTGAACTAAAAAAAATTAAATATTAATTTTTTAAAAAAAAAATGCATAGATATAGTGACACTCATTGAGAGTAGCTATTACTTTCACAGTCTGACAATATTTGACTCTGAAAGCCTATAGTGACGCGCGATGAGGGACTCTCAATAGGTTTAGTGACCCACTCTAAAGGGTCACTAAATACTGCTTTTCTGGTCACCCACATTAGTGACGCATAGTGAAGGGTCACTAAATAGTTTTAGAGTCCCTCAACCCGAGTCCTTGAAACCTATTTTTGTAGTAGTGGCAACACCTGTTATTAACTAAACTAAACATAGTTAAGTAAGGCTATGGAACCTCAGATTGGCGCATGTAAGTCAGAGGGGACTTGAGGAAATGGAAAGTCAAGGATTGTTCAAAGAGAAGCTAAAAGAAAGACTTGAACTCTATGATGAATGTGTTTTAGGGAAGGCTCACAGATTAAAATTTAGCAAGATATAACACATCACCACAGAAAGGTTAGCTTATGTCCATTATGATCTTTGGGGGCCATCTAGGATTCCAACGAAAGGTAAAGGACACTATTTCATTAGTATAGTTGATGATTACAACAGGAAAGTCTGGGTTTATTTGTTGAAAAGAAAAGATGAGGCTCTAGGAACCTTTGACACATGGAAGAGGCTGCTAGAAAACTAAATTGGAAACAAACACAAGGTCTAAGGACTGATAATGGTCTTCAGTACTGCTCAAATGAGTTCAAGGACTTGTGTGCCAAAATGGGAATCCAGAGATATAGAACTGTGATCGAAACCCCCTCAAGAAAATGGTTTTGTTGAGAGGATGAATAGAACATTGATTGAGAGGGTTAGGTGCATGTTACTAGGATCTGGTTTAGACATAACATTTTAGAGGGAAGCTCTAAAAACAGCCTACTACCTAATCAACAGATTGCCATCTATGCCAAACAATTTCAAGACCCCACTGTTGGAAATTATTTTACCAGGATCTTAGATCTACTCACAAGTATGTTGATTAACACCCTAAATATGAACTTTTTAAAACGATGAAATAAACACATATAAAGTTTAGGAAACCTTACATTGGGTGCAGCGGAATTAAATGACTCCTTCCGCTCAGATCTCTAACCCTTGTATCCTTTCTGTAGCAGAGTATTATCAAGATCTGAACCTGGATCTCTTTCTCTGAATCTTTGATGCTGAAACTCCTTTGCTGATGATCTTTCTTCACGATCTTCCTCACTATGATTGAGGTATTGCTTGCTGTGTGTGGGCACTACTCTAATCACTAAGGGGTTTCGAAATTATCAAGGAAGAAGAGAGAGAGAGGGTGGCGGCCAAGGTAGAGAGAGAAAGGCTCAGGTTTTCTGAATCAGAAGTGTAATTTTCCTGAAGCCTTCACTACCTATTTATAGCATTCCACTAGGGTTAGGTTTGAATTATTTGGCATTAAAATAATGAAAATATCAGTTTAAATTGCCTACAAAAGTGGCCGGCCATGGCATATTGGGTTTGGGCCTTGCTTTTTGCAATTTTGCAGTTTTAACACTTTTGTATCTGATTTTCTCAAAAATGCCAATTTTTAAATTCAGCCATTTAAATGTCAATTCTAACTATTTAATAACTATAAATAATTATTAAATAATATTGTCATTTATCATATTTAATAATTGAACCATACAAAGTATCATAATTAACAAATATGCCCCTAACAACTCTTTCTTTACAATTTCGCCCTTACTTAGTGAAAATTTCACAAATAGACATAGTCTAATTTGAGAATTATAATTGATTAATCAAAACCAATTACATGAGTCTTACAAACAATATTATCTCAACTAGTGCGGGGATCATGGGTCGATATAACCGAGCTTCCAATAAGTAGATCAAGAATTTAGCACTGAAATTCACTAACTTATTAATTCTTCGTTGAATCCACGCATAGAACTTAGAATTGCACTCTCAGTATATAGAATGCTCTATATGTTCCACCATATAGACACATCATTAGTTATCCATTGTTATAATCCTAATTTGATCAATGATCCTCTATATGAATGATCTACACTGTAAAGGGATTAGATTACCGTAACACCCTACTATGTATTTTATCCTTAAAACACTTGACCCCGTATAAATGATATTTCAGCTTATGTGAAATGAGTACTCCACCATTTATGTTCGTTTGGTCAAGCTCGAAGGAGATCATCCTTTGCTTACTATTCGCCATATAGAAGCTATAGATTCCATGTTTATGCTAGCGCTCCCACTCAATTGCACTACCGTGTTCTCAAAATGTACGTATCACCCTGACCTAAAAGTAGGCTTAACTAACAAATCAAAGAACACGAATAGCCTTTCAAGATTGAGCCTAATCATAACAGGATTAAGAACATTTGATCTAGGATCAACTTGGTGATATTGACTTGAATAGATTTTACGGTAAGTTTAATTAAATCTAAGTCAAAATTCAATATCCGTCCCTTCCGATGCATACTTCATGCATCCAACCTGAGCTTTACTTTAACCAATGTTCTGGAAAGAACATAGCATTTCTCCAAATGCAAGTAAACTCTTGTTGTAGATTATCATATCAGTAAAATCCTGTATCTGATAAATCTAGGAAACGTTATTCACATAGTCATGTTTACTTTCCAATGTGATGACAACACAATAAACAGGATCAAGTATGTGAAAAGGGTTTAAGATGAATTTATAAATCAAATAGACAAGCAATTGATAAAGTGAACCAAAACATACACAAATGAATGAAAAATACTTCTGTTTCTTTATTGATGTTGAATAAAATAGATTACATTGAAATGGAGTTTTATTTAGGGCATAAAACCCAACACCCACAAGATCAGTTATGGACAGGTAAGCCTCCAAACTTATATCACTTGAAAGTATTTGGATTTACTGAATTTGTGAATGATAGACAAGATAAGTTGCAGCCTAGGGCTTTGAGATACATGTTTCTAGGCTACCCTGAAGGGGTTAAGGGATATAGAATATAAATATGTATTAATTAGGGTGCAATGAGAAGGATTATGATTCTACTAATCTAATTCAGCATGAATTATGAAACTTTATCATAAGTGGATAAATAAGCGTAATTTATTAACTACGGAGATTTATTTAGAATGTGTGGGTATAATGTAAATTAATTGTAGAATAAAAATATTTTTCAGGTTTGGTGATCTTGGAGACCCGATCGGAGGCCGAAAGTATCACAATGAGTTTAGTTAATAATTTTAATGGGACTATTGAGATAAGTCGGTTTTTGAATTACCGAGGTATTTTGGGGTACTCGGGATTGACCAAATGCCCTATGGTGAGAGATTTCATAGTGGCTAAGAAATTTTAAAATAATCATTTTCTTAATTAAACTAATTATATTATTATTATTTTATAATTTATTTTTCCTTCTTACCTATTTTTTAGCTGATATATACATATTGATAACTTTAGAGAAAACCAGAAAAACACAAACCATTCCCTTCTCTTCTTTGTTCCTTCTCTTGAGCAAACACAAAGCGAACCAAGAACCAAAATATTTTTAATGACTTTCTGTCCAATCAGTTCCTCAATCCATTAATGGTAGCATCTAGGATTAGCCAAGGTTGGAGAGGAAGCTAAAGGTATGACTTGGATCATTTTCTTCATAAAAAATTATAGGTTTTGAAAGTAGAATTTTTGTTTTGTAGTTGCCAAGGTTAAAGTAAGTTCTTGGTTTTAGTTTTTGGGTGGATTTGAAGTGTTTTCCATGCTCATATGATAGGTTTTCTTGCTGTGGGAGGTGAGAGTCAAGTTTGAGTTTAATGCTCAAAGCTTGAGCTCTCATGGAAACTTTTGTTTTAGGGCATGATTTTGAATTCTATCACGTAGGGATTGTTATATATCGTTGTATGATTGTTCTGTGAAGTTTGGAATCAATTGGTTAGGTTTTGGTGGGATTTTGAGAAGTTAAAACTTGGGGTTTCATGTTTCCTATAGAAAATGACAGACCGTTTTTGGAAAAAAGGTCTACAATTTTCCCTGCCAAGAAACCCTGAAAATGGCTTGTTGTTTTCTAAATGGCTTACCATTTTAGTGGTGTTTGGAACCCCCATTTTTCATGTTTTTTCAATGTTCAGGGTATTGGTACCCTATTGATTGATAGGAGAACTTACGGTGATGAATTTCGGACCTAGAATAAGTTAGGTCAAGTGAATAATCGTTCTTTTTGTTGTTGTGACATAAGTCCCGAGATCATTGATCTTTCTCCATTTAGTTGGGTTGACACCCCTAAATTGAAATGCAATGTAAAAAACAAGTACATTTGTACCACATAGCATGTCAAGATACATTCATGATCGTCTGTGAATCGGTTTATATAGAAAAGTAAAAAAAACTGTCATTACCGTTACGAAGTAAAGAGACGGTCACTACCGTTATGAAAGTGAAGAAGTGGTCATGACTATTATGAAAGAAGAATGACTCTAAACTGAAACCTTTGTTAGATTTCCTACTTCTCGGTTATCTCATGAGATATCGACAATGACACTTAAAGTAAAATTGCTTTTAGGTTTCCTACTTACTGTTATCTCATGAGATAATGACAGTGACATTTGAATTGAAATCGTTGTTAGGTTTCCTAATTATCGGTTATCTCATGAGATAATGACAATGACATTTGAATTAAAATCATTGTTAGGTTTCCTACTTACTGGCTATCTCATGAGATAATGACAGTGACATTTGAACTAAAACCGTGTTAGGTTTCGTACGATCCTGTTATCTCATGAGATAATGACAGTGACATTTGAACTAAAACCGTTGTTAGGTTTCCTACTTGCCAATTATCTCATGAGATAACGACAGTGACGTTTGAATTAAAACCGTTGTTACGTTTCTTACTTGTCGGTTATCTCATGAGATAATGATAATGACATTTGAACTAAAACTGTTGTTCTCATGAGATAGCAACTGTGAAATTTAAATTGAAACCGTTGTTAGGTTTCTTACTTTTCGGTTATCTCATGAGATAATGACAATGAAATTTGAACTAAAACTATTGTTAGGTTTCCTACTTGTCGGTTATCTCATAAGATAACGAGAATGACATTTGAACTGAAACTATTTTTAGGTTTCCTACTTGTCGGTTATCTCATGAGATAACCACAATGAAATTTAAACTGAAACCGTTGTTAGGTGTCCTACTTGTCGATTATATCATGAGATAACGACAACAACATTTGAAATGAAACCATTTTTAGGTTTCTTCCTTGTTGGTGATCATGTTTAGGTAGCGGCAGTGACATGAATACATGTGAATGGTATTCAAGTTGTCTTGTTTGACAACAGCAGTAACACTTGGATACTAGGGATTGTGTATTCCTATTGCCTGGTTCAGTGACAATAGTGACATTCAGATACCATTTTTAGGTATAAGAGTTGTTTTATTAAACAATGACAAAGACTTTAGTATGCCAGGTTAGGCATTAGAATTATTTTTCTAGGAAAATGGTGAGAATAATTACTTTATGAAGTAACAACTATGGTTATTACTATTAGACTGGTAATTGTGTGTAGTTGTATTTTTTTTATGTTATTATTCATTGTATTTGCATATCCGTACTGACCTAGATTTATGTATATGAGTAATGTACAATTGTTTGATTCTAATTAGTCAGTTTACTTGTTGGTATTTGTGTGATCAATTATATGATTATTGTTCTTTCTTTTCTTGTTGAGTCTTGTGACTCACTAGTGCTTTGTGGTGCAGGTAAGGGCAAGGGAATAACAAGGGAAGCCATGAGATGACTGTCTTCTCGGGAAAATGTACTTACTGACTTCTACAACTTTTGTCGTCGACTTGTTAGGAGTTTTTTTGGGTTGCACTTGATGTGTATTTTGACTTACTTTTTTATATAACCTTTTTTTAAAACTTTTGTAACAAGGGATCCCCGAAATAAATTTTTAGTGATGTCATCATGTTCATTGTTATGGTTTAATATTGGTAAAGTTCTTACTATTATCACGAATTTGATTAAATAGTTTATCTATTAATACTAAACTATGTTTCAAAAACACACACACACACACGTGGCATCCCTAGGAGTTAGGGCGTTACATCTTGGTATTAGAGCAACCATGGTTTTAAAGATCTTGAAGACTTGTCGAATCATTTGATGCAAAGACAAGTCGACTTATGGTATAGTAAGTGTTATGTATTTTGTTATTATTTGATTACTTGACTACTTGTTGTGAAGTATGATAAAAAAAAAATTAATATTGTAATAATTATTACGTGTTTCCATGTGAGAAATTCTTATTAGTATTGGTATTTGATTGAGGTTCTAAAATGATGCAAGATGTGGACTATAAGTGTGTTAAATTATGCAGCTAGGGCAATCAAACAAACTGAATAATGAGTCATCTAGGCTCTGGGTAGATGGTAAGGAAGAGAATCCTCTACCACATCAATATTTGGAACAAGTAATGGCTACTATGCAAGATACGATTAGACAACAAGGGGAATAAATTTGAGACCTGAGAGAACAATAGGCTCGCTTAGCACCTAATTCTGTACCACCGACATTCCCTAGTGTGCCATTGGATGTAGTAAAACATATGAAGCCGACTTATGAGCAGTTTAGGAAGCAAAAAAGAAAAACACCAGTTATGAGGCAGAACAAAAGGTTCTAGGTGGACCATGTTATTGGTCAAGGTGAGAATAAAAAATGGCGAATCTATCATGAGTGTCAAAGATGAAAAAGATGCCATTTGGGCCAATGTAGAACCAAATCCTATTTTTATTGTGGGGTAGTGGGTAATCCAAAAAGAAGTTTCCCGCAATTATGGATGATTGATGTCAGAGAAGAATTATTGTCTATGGTTCCTACTCAAGTGTTTGTTCTGAATCTAGTAGATATGGGTACTGTTCTTTCAAACATTTTAAGTTAGATTTTTATGGGTAGTATTATTTTTGCTATACTAACTGATTTTGATGTAAGACATTGTATGTTCAAGTAGAGTCATTGAGAATCTGAATGGTTTGTGTAATGTATGTTATTTTACGGTAGATTATTTGACATGGCAAATAGATTAGAGAAATGACAAAACAATAAGATGGTTGTTGATGAGTAGCTATTAAAGACATACATCTCTAATTGATTCAGAGAATAGAATCTTCTTTCCTAGAGATGATCTAGTGTTAGTGAAGGTGGGATGACTTATGAGTATTGTCCAAAATCTTAGGTAAATTAAAGATGACAATTACGTCAGTTGATCTATCTACTACCAGTGAGGACAGAGATTGAGGGGCATGAGTCAAACCTTAGAATTTAGAATATAATTAGGGTAGTAACGTATAACAGAATGTCCAGGAGAGTAGTAGTGTCGATAAGGTAGAGAAGATTATCTATATTACCCATAGTAATACGGTGATGGTGGGAAATACTTTTAAATTTGACCGGGTGGTCAATCTAGTATACGAAGTGACCACTGAAATCCTAAGAAAGGTAATGCTCACGCAGAAAGTGGAGGAGCTTATAAATTGAGATTCAATTTATCAGGCATTATTCAAGTGGTTGGTGAGTGTTGGTTAACTTATTAAATTAGAGAGATGATTTTTTTATTAAACAATAAATTGTATAATTGAATGTGGTTTGAGATTGAGAGTAGTTGGCTAAGTATAAAGGTGGCGTTGACTGGGAAAGAGTAGAGGTAATGTAAGAATCATACAATGAATTTCAAGTGGTAATTATGGGAGAAAAATATAAGAATCTCATATTCTGGTTCATTAGCACCGGTAATGAGAGACTCATTTAAGTTAGTATGGTAGTTTATACCAAGTGATTATCAATGCAACCGAGAGTGTAGATGAAATACATTTTTTTCGATGAATTAGAAAAGTTATCATGATCACTACCAAAAGCAAGAAAGAGACTTTAGGATCAAGGAATGATCTTTGGTTAATTATTATCAGCTGAGAAATCAGGAAAATGACATTTCCAAATTAGCTATGGGTACTTAGTATGAGTAATATTATCCCTATTATATACTTTGAGTCAGTTACCTTTATACTGGTAGTTATAGGTGAATGATTGGGAAATTTAAAAGTTATGTCAGTTTAAGAGGAATTGATACAGGTTGAAATATGATGAGATGGACAAGGTTCAAGTTGAAATCAAGATAGGAACTCCTCAAAATTAAGTAAACAATACAGACAAGGAATTGTAAAGGGTCATTGAAAGGAATTATTGAAATCAGATTCAAATTGGGAAAGAGATAAAAGTAGGAATTACAATTAGGAACGACACAAATGCACCATGAATTTTATTTTTGGAGTTAAGTGTACTTAACTTGGAGTAATCTCAAGATAAGAAATCTTCTAGGAAGTTATCTCAAAAAGAGTGTAAGTGGGGACAAATTACGCTGGAAAGATTCGTATTAGAATGTACGACCAGTTGTTGCTCTAAGAATTATCAAGAGGGAAATGTATGAATGAGTAAAGATCGATAAGGTATTGAGATGAGTATATATTAGTTGCTAGAAATAAGGAATTCTACGATTGAATTATGTATTAAGATTTTGTAAGGTTGTGGTATTGTATGATTTTGACCGAGCAATAGATGTTGGATATAGCGAGCCATTATATTATTTAATAGTGTAGATAATTTATACAGTAAATACGTATATTAAGTTTTATATTGAATGAATAGTTTAATCTTATGAAATTTTAAATTTGATGTCTATGATAATGATATTAAGGGTTAAAGAAGGTTGTTATGAACCATGGATATTAAAGCAAAAATAGTACAACTTTTTATTCTATGAAGGATGGATGGTCTGAGGAGATTAATAGAATATTAGAAAACATGTCGCAGGCATATAAGATAAAGGTTTGAGTATCAGACTTGCTTTTTTCTTTGGCAGCAGAGTCAGCGGTTCTTCTATTGCCATAACCAAAGGGAAAGCCAGTGAGAGAGTAACATTTATCTCATAAGATGGTTTGGTTTTTGACACTTGGAGCAGGTAGGACTCATTTTCTTATTTTTTGAGATAAAGTTGGCTGCAGGGTTAGAATCAGGGGTTGCTGCAGGGTTGGGTGTGAAAGTAGCAGTTGCAATGGAATTAGTGTTTCTATTGCCAATAGTTCTTTGGCGTTCTTGATGAACAATCATAGAAAATACTTTTCTTAAAAGGGGACAAGGATCAAGGAATAAGACCTAATATGGTACAACATGATAAGACTCATTGAGGCCTTTAAGAAACTATACCACCTGATCATGGTTATGGTATTCTTGATTTTTGGCAGTAGCAACACATGTGCATGGTATTTTTGGGCGAAGTTGAGTGATCCCATCCCAAATAGAAGTCAGTTTAGTAAAATATGTACTGACAGAATCATCACCTTGATGAAGAAAGGTGAGATTTTCATTAAGTTCGAAAATTCGTGGACCATTACCTTGATTGAACCTATTGTTAAGTTCAGTCCACATGTCTGTAGCAGTATCAAGATACATGATACTGCTCTTTATCTCAGGTGAAACCGAGTGAAGGATCCAAGATTGGACCATTTGATTATAACCAATCCAAGAACTGTATAGAGGATCATTTAGAGAAGGTTTGGGAAGCGTACCATCAAGAAAAGATGATTTGTTACGTGCACCTATGGAAAGCTTGAAATCTCGAGTCCATGGTTGAAAGTTCCTATATGTCAAGACCGGAGTAACAAGTGCTAGTCCAGGGTGATCTGCGGTGCTGAGGTAGTAGGGGCTTTGTACATCCTCATAGGCCGGTCGATCTCCATGAACATGGTGATTTGAAGCAGCTGGAACAGGGACTCGAGGAGGAAGGTCTGCAGAGTTTTGAGATGCTGGAGGAGCAGGATTCCGAAGAGCATTGTCCACTTGATTGACAGTGGAGGTCAGAAGAATTGGCTCTCGTACGCACTATTGTTGAAGGTAGAGAAATCTTGAGATGGTTATGGTTCTTGGATTATAGCATTTGATACCATATTAGTGAGAACAAAACAAAACAGAGAGAAATGAAGAACAATCTTTATTGATTGAGTGAATTGTATAAGTGTGATACAAGAGAAAAGCTATTTATATAGCTGAAATACAGTTGAAAAATAAAAGAACACAACCGACAATACTAACAGACGAATTACCTAACCAACTAACTAACTCTGATAGTTTTATGATGATTTATATAGTTTCAGATATGTTAGTGCAGATAGCTTCAATTTTATTGCCAGCACCTCTTTTTTTAATTAAAAAGAAATAGTTAAATTGACAAGTGAATTAGTTTTAATTAATTTGCTGTATTTATTTTTTTTTCCAGCACTGAGAAAACACCACATTTTATTGGAATATATATAATATAATATTTCCTTTATCTAAAACAGATACTCACCAATGGATCGTTCTAATGTTTAGTAGCAAAATGAAGCAACTATACTAAACTGATTTTTTTTTTTTTTTTGAACATCAATATAGCAGTACTACAAATACAGTCTAAAAGTGAACAAATCGAGAATTGGTTTCCACAATTTGTTAAACTCGAACCACCTTTAAACTCTCAATTGTCGGCTGAGAAGATCAAGCTTATATTACAACTACTGCATCAGTAGTTCAAAACAGAAGAAATGAGTACATCAAAACTTAATTGTTAAACTCTCATGTCTAATCTATTACATCTATTCAATACTAATCAGTACAGAGTAATGAGTAGTGTTTGAACAGATAATGTTAATTTGAGTAAGGTCCCTCCGCCGAGACCCAACATGAAGTAGCAAAAACAATCCTTCCTTTCCATCCCTGAAGCATCCAATTGCTATCTTCATCAATTTCAAAATCCTTGTGGTACCATGTTCTCAACTTGTCTTTAAATTTACTGATTAACTCTTTGCTGAGAGGGAGTGACCGAAAACCGGCTCTCAAGCACCGAACTTGCCACTGCTTGTACGTCTCAGGCCTCTCCATTCTCTTTTCTTCTTCACATGCTATCACATTCAGAATCTCCTGGCCAAATAATTTTCTTTCATACAGCAACCTCTCTTCGTTTTGGCGGGCTATAATGGTATCCAACATGTCAAACAAGGCAGAGAAATGGAAGAGCGCTTCACGAAAACGAGTGACAAAAAATGGAGCATTGTACGATCCATTGACAATGTTATGAACAAAAATGGCTGGATTCATCTTCCTGATTAGTCTCAGAACAGCATCTCTTGGGCAGTTTTCAACAGTTTCTTCTAGTACGTTTTTTAACCGCAACAAACAATTCACAGCAACAACTTCGTTGCTTTCAATCTTTATGTCCTCAACGCGGATGGTCTCCCATTTCGTTACTACTATGGCATTGTACCTGAAAGGCACACCAAACCGTTCGCAGTACTTGGCTAAGCGCCGCCCTGTCTCTTCAATTCTCTCTTTTGGCCGAAAACCATTTTGAGGGAACTCTATCCCTGTAATGCGCAGATTAGGAGGCCCACCGTCTCTTCTTGAGAGATGCTGGATGAAGATTGGCCACTGAAAACCATATAGGATGCCAAAATCAACGATGTGAAGTGTTGTTGCTTTCTCAGCCACCTGCAGGAACATCTTGTTTGCAAAGAACATGCCAAATTTCTTGAAAGGACAGGAAGAAAGATTAAGGTGGAATGCTTTCAAAAGGTCAGAAGCTTTCACCCTGGCAAGTAAAGAACCAAATAACACGGCTCCAGTTCCAGTTCCATTTCCAGTTCCAGCCAAACGCGCATCAAGGCCATTGGCAAAATAATAGGCCAACCTCTGGGATCCATCTCCATTAGGAGATGAATGCTGCCTAATCTTCTTTAGAAGCTCATATGCAGTCCTTCTATCATCACTGGACACAGCTTGTGCGCACGAAATCAAAAGGAATCTCAAATCCACAGTTTCACTCTTCTTGTTTTGCTTCTTGCCACGACCTTTTCCGCTACTGGCATTAGAATCCACAGGCTGCAATGCCTTGCGTGCTTCATTGTCCCCAGGTTCAACTTGAAGCAACACTTTATCAAACATCTCTGATAACTCACTGTCATCAATATAATGCGCAGACTGCTTGTTACTTCTCTCTTCTTCTGAATCATCATCTTCCCTCTCATGATTTTTCCTCCCCCGCAACCCGTTAGGCGGGCTTTCACTCTCAATTTTTACAACTGCATCATCTGTCTTCAACTGGGGTGAGAATCCATTGCTCTCCAGATCAATGATGAGCTGATTACCTTTAGGGAGGAACTTACTTGCTTCCTCAAAACCTCTCTGAAACTGGGAGACTGAATCACTGTCCCTAAAAAATTTCTGAGCTGTAGCCAAATCAAACTGAAAATTGTTTTCACCAGGAACAAAGGACTGCAATGAAGAGTTATGGTCTACTAGATCACTAAGCAATTGAGGGCTGTTAGCATCATGACTATTACTGCCATAGTCGCTAGAGCTTACTGAAAAATTGCTATCTGGGGTCTCAGCTTTTTTATCTGTAGGAGACTGATTGGCTGGATAAGGATAACTCTCACCAAGAACATCATAGAATGATTTCTCAGTGACTTGAAGACCCAATGGATCATTGAGCGTGTTGGTCTCCTGCTCCATGTTTTCTTCCATGAGGATCTGGTTTATGAACTTGAGTACATATATTGAGAACTCACTTTCATCATTGGGGGAGTCACTTCCGGGGTTCACACTTAAGGGAGGAGTATAAGAGTTTCCATCTGGGCTCAGTGTTGTGGAGGGAAAAGATGGATCTTCCAAAGAGGGCAAGTTAATGGAGGGCATGAAATTACCCGGATCAGGATCAGGTGGAGTAAAAAGGTTTGGGTAATCATCAACGAAATCAAACTCTGAAGAGTATTGGTTTACTGTGTATTCGTCTGAAATTACCGAGTAGTCATTTGAATTGGGTATACTGGTCCAGTTTTCTATTTCGAAACTGTTTGTGAAATCTGAGAAGTCGCTGAAACTTGGATCCATAATCATAAGTAACCCAAACCAGATACCACACTATGTTTCTTTAACAAAACTCCAGAAAAAGTAAATATACGATTAGTGCTACCTGGGAAAATTCTAAGCTACCACTGCCAGATAAGAACAAACAACATAATAACAAAACAGATACCAAAAGAGAAATAAACAGAGAGAGATTATGGAACGAAAAAAGAAATAAAAGAAAAAGCGAACTGAAAGTTGCAAAACCTTATTAACACAGCAAAAACAGAGCAAGAGAAGGGTGTGGCTAAGAACGATAAAGGATGTAGCTGTCGGTGGTGGTGATTCTGTTTGATTGTTTATTATTAAAATAATATTATGTATCTGTACTATAAGGCTAAGCTTCTTGGAATTTGGAAGAAAGACTATGTTGACCTGTTTAAGTCACCGGGTGATGATAGAGCCAGGGTATCTACACAATATAGGTTTGTGTTGTCTGATCGAGATTCGGAATGAGATGGAGAGAGCTTCTAGAAAGAAAGTTGGGGACCATTTGTTTTCCTTTTTCATTTTCTTTTCCTCTTCCACTTGGTAATAAGTAGCCAAAACATTATCCAACCAAAATTTACAGAATTTTGAAAAGGCCGAAATCAAGAATTTTAGTACAATAATATTAATTCATTCGTTTAAGCCATTTTTTTTTTTTCTTTTTACTTCATTCTTCTTTTTCTTTTTTCTTCCTAATAATTAACAATTTTACCCTAAACTTTGTATGCTACAAAGTTATATTGTACGGAGGCAAGTGAGTTTTTTTTTTTTTTTTTTTGAAAGGGGAGGCAAGTGAGTTAGAACATTCCTAACACTTCTTTATTCTATCTTTTATAATGTCTTACCAAACTTGATACATTAATATTTTTATTTTTATCACCATATTATTTAAATATTATTATTTTCAATACACATTTAAATAATAGAGAAAAATCAATAAAATAAATAAAGAAATGATAAGAAAGAGGAGTGAGAGAATAATTTAATAATAAAGTAAATATAACTCAATGAATAATTGTAGATACATTTAAAGAAGTTATAATTCTTTAAAATAATTTTAGAGTAACTCATATGATGTATGAGCCATTTAACTATTTTTAGCTAAATTTTTACATATAAAAATATTTTAAGGGAGTTGAATGTGAGTGTTCGTAGGCTCCTCCCAATTTTTTTGTAGCTTGTATATAATTTTGTGTTTTTTGAGCCTTAATTTACACTTTTATCATTTTGTACTATTAAGAGCATCTTCAATAGAAGTGTAAATAAGTGGTGAAAAATTAAAATATAGTTTATTTAACAAAAAGTGTGCTCCAATAGTGTATCAAAAAGTGATGTAAGTTTGGTACATAATAAATTTTGTGCCAAATTTGACACAACATTTACTATGATATAAAATTTACACAACAATAAATGCACTACTCTTTTTTTTTTACATTTATGTTATTTTTATTATTTTATTAATATATTTAACTATCACATTAAATTATGAAACATTTATATTATTATTTTATTATCTTACAAATTAAAATAATAATAAAATTGATTTTAAAGTTATTAGATTTTATTTTTTAAAAATAAAACATTAATTATCTTAAATTTTACATTAAAATTTTGCAATTGTGTATTAGAGCACAAAATTAAAATTTAGTGTAAATTTAGTACAAAACTACTTTTTGTACTAAATATAACATAATTTTTACATTGGGAGATGATCTAATTTATTAAAACATTGCTATTCAATATTTATGGTATTTAAGACTATATTATGTGACTCATTATGAGTGGAGAGTAATTTTTTATATAATTTATTAAATATGTAAAATTTAATATTAAATTGTATCAATAATGGTAAATTATCTTGTGGTGCTTAGAATTTAAAAGGGCCCCTAGTCTTTAACATTTATTAATGATGATATTAAAGTATGAACACAACCATTCATATTATTGTAAGAGAAATAATAAAAGCACGAATAGTGTCAAGCACTTTCCTACGTGTCAATATTGTTATTGGTCTAATTTAGTATCTAGTCTCATATAGTTTGATATAATAACTAAGAGAAATGCTAAAAGGCACCAGTAGTGTCAAGTACCCTCCTACGTGTCAATATTGCTAGTCTAATTTAGTATCGAGTCTAATATAGTTTAATATAATAACTTTTAAAGAGTATCGTTAGTCAATCGCAAGATGACACGTTTTAGGGGTGCTAGACACCATTGGTGATGGTGCCTAATAACAAATCTCTTATTATAATAATGTCGTGCGATGTATTCCTAGTTAGACCAAATGTGAATAGTCATAGAATGACCCTTCACGAAAAAATCTACTTCTAGAAGCATTTGTCTTTATTTCCCTGCTAGCATCTTGAAGTGTCTTATTGTGGGGACAAGTTTTTGGGTGAGGGAGTAATTAATTTATAGACCGTGAGAGTATGAGACCTGTCCTCATTTTAGTGTATGATACACTAAATTCATTAGTTGACCATAACCTACCATACTTTGAGAAAAAAACTATCTATATATATATATACTAGGGCAACTAACCCTCATAAAAATTTACAAGTTGTAATCATATTAGTTATTTTCATTAATTATGTTTAGACAATTGTTAAAATGAATTTATGTGTAAATAAAAATCTAGTATAGTATAAGTTCAATTTATAGATTAATGTAAGTCCATGTGATTTGTTATACATGTAAAAAAAATTTACATTAAGTTTTGCAATTATATATTGGAGCATAATATTAAAAATTGATACAAATATATCACAAGTTATTTTTTTGTCAAATACAGTACAATTTTTACTTATATCATTAGAGATGTTCTTGTAAACTTATATATAATAATAACAAAAAATTAAATTCTAATCGAAGTTAATAAAGGTATGTACATATTAATACGAAAATATTAAAGATACATTAAGTTGCCAAGCACTACAAAAGAAAACATTGTTGTTGATGTATTTCAATATTAGTTTCCAAAAATTTTAATTTAATATGATTTAGAGAACCGCTAACTAAGTATGCACCTAAAGGTGTCACATTGCAATAATAATAAAAAAAAATCATTTAAAAAAATAGTACAAAGATTATTCGTAAAAAATATAAAAAAATTAAATAAAAAATTACTAAACAACTAATAGATACCATATTGATATGACATTCAAGAGTTTTAAGGTACTAATAATATACAAAAATATTTTAATTTAATATGATTTAGATAACTCCTAACTAATTATTGTGTATGTGAATCAATATGGTATTGAGCATAGAGGTGTTCATCCGATCCAATCCGCACTAAGTGCGGATTTCATATTTTGAATCCAATCCGATCCACATAACAGTTTAAATCTAATCCAATCCAATCTGCAATAGTGCGGATTGGATCAGTTGTTTTTTTATTGATAAATTATTTAATATTTCATAGAAAAAAATTAAAAAAAAAAAAGGTTATGTTTCTTAATCACCAATAATAATCTATTTCCATCTCCATTTATATATAAATCAAATTAACATACATATATGTCAATATATATGTACTCAGATTTACACTAAAATATATATATGTATTCATTAATAAAATAAATATGTTAGTTATATATTTAAATTTATGTGTATGTGTCTATGTGAATAAGAATAATTTTTCTTGTGTTTTTTATTATAAAACAAATAAAATACACAAACTCAATATATTACTAAAAAATATTAAGAAATTAGAAGTTTGTGTTTTTTTTAATATTACTAGAAAATTAATATATATATATATGATAATTTTTAAAAATATATATATAATTAAGTGCGAATTGGATTGGATCGGTTACTTTTTAAGGTCAAACAACATCCAATCCGCACAAGTGCGGATTTTAGATTTTTCAATCCAATCCAATCCGCGTAAGTGTGGATATCCGTATTTTGCGTATTGGATTGGATTGGATCGGATACTTAGTGAACACCCCTAATTGAGCACCTTAAGGTGGCACATAGCAATAATAACAATAATAATAATAAATCATTTAAAAAAAAAATAGTACAAATATCATTCATAAAAAAATATAAAAAATTAAATAAAAAATAAAAATAAAAAATTACTAACTAATTAATAGATACTACATCGATATGACATTAAATACTTTAAGGTACTAATAATATGGTAAGGTAGGTTGGGATGCTCTAAACCTTGATATGGCTAAAGCCTTTGATAGAGTGGAGTGACATTTTTTGAAAAGTGTCATGTTCCATTTTAACTTCCCTTTGCAGTTTGTCTCTCTTATGATGAAATGCTTTACTACCACTAGTATCTCCTTTTTGATTAATGGGACTGTTCATGGTAATATTCAGCCTACTAGAGGTCTTAGGCAAGGGGATTATTTATCCCCTTACTTGTTTATCCTTTGTGCTGAAGGTCTATCCTCTCTTCTTAAAGCTAAACAGGATACCAATGTTCTGAAGGGTATATTTATTTCCCGTAGAGCTCCCTCTTCAACTCACTTTTTTTTTTACTGATGATAGCCTTATATTTTGCACTGCTGATAGATTTTCTTATGATGCCCTTAGTGATGATCTCACTGTCTATTCTAAAGCTTCAGGCCAAGCTGTTAATTTTCACAAATCCTCTATTCTATTTTCACCTAATGTTTCCTCCCATATTAGGGGCATCTTTTACACTAATCTTAATATTCAAGATAGGCCTTTCATTAGTAAAACACTTAGGTCTATTGCAATGTCTAACCAGGTCAAAGCATCACTCTTTTGCTTTTCTTAAAGATAGAGTTCCTCTATGCTTCATTCTTGGCATTCCAAATGCTTCTCTAAAGCTGGTAAGGAAATTCTGCTTAAAGCAGTCATTCAGGCTATTCCTACTTATGCAATGGCTTGCTTTCGTCTCCCTGTAAAGCTCTATAAGGAAATTGAGGGTGTGATGGCGAAATTTTGGTGGGGTTCCTCAGGAGATTCTAAGAAAATTCATTGGAAATATTGGCAATCTCTTTATCGTTCTAAATTTGCTGGGGGTTTGAGCTTTCGATCTCTTATTCGTTTTAACCAAGCTATGCTTGCTAAACAAGTTTGACGTATTTTTACTCAGCCTGATTCTCTGTTGGGTCTCACTCTTAAGGCTAGGTACTTTCCAAACTCATCTATTTTAGATGCGAAGGCTGGTCATAATCCTTCTTTTTTCATGGCGTAGTATTCTCTGGGGAAGGGATCTATTAGCTTCTGGTTTAATTTGGAAAGTGGGAGATGGAGAGGATGTTATTGTTGGGTTTTATGCCCTAAATAAAACTCATTTCAATATAATCAGATTTACTTATTAATATAGATCAGAAATAACATTTAATGTTGCATGGTTCACATGATTTATTTCATGATTATATGTACATAATGTATAAATTCATCTTAAACCCTTTTCACATACTTGAACCTGTTTATTGTGCCGTCAACACATTGGAAAGTAAACATGACTATGTGAATAAAGTTTCCTAGATTTATCAAACATGGGGTTTTACTGATATGATAATCTACAACAGAGTTTACTTGCATTTGGAGAAGTGCTATGTTCTTTCCAGAGCATTGGTTAAAGTAAAGCTCAGGTTGGATGCATGGAGTATGCATCGGAAGGGACCGATATTGAACTTTGACTTAGATTTATTAAACTTACCGTAATATCTATTCAAGTCAATATCGCCTAGTTGATCCTAGATCAAATGTTCTTAATCCTGTTATGATTAGGCTCAATCTTGAAAGGCTATTCGTGTTCTTTGATTTGTTAGTTAAGCCTACTTTTAGGTCAGGGTGATACGTACATTTTGGGAACACGGTAGTGCAATTGAGTGGGAGCACTAGCATAAACATGGAATCTATAGCTTCTATCTGGCGAATAGTAAGCAAAGGATGATCTCCTTCGAGCTTGACCAAACGAACATAAATGGTGGAGTACTCATTTCACATAAGCTGAAATATTATTTATACGGGGTCAAGTGTTTTAAGGAATAAATACATTGTAGGGTGTAACGATAATTTAATCCCTTTACAGTGTAGATCATTCATATAGAGGATCATTGATCAAATTAGGATTATAACAATGGATAACTAATGATGCATTTATATGGTGGAACATATAGAGCATTCTATATACTGAGAGTGCAATTCTAAGTTCTATGCGTGGATTCAATGAAGAATTAATAAGTTACTGAATTTTAGTGCTAAATTCTTGATCTACTTATTGGAAGCTCGGTTATATAGACCCATGGTCCCCGCACTAGTTGAGATAATATTGCTTGTAAGACTCATATAATTGGTTTTGATTAATCAATTATAATTCTCAATTTAGACTATGTCTATTTGTGAAATTTTCACTAAGTAAGGGCGAAATTGTAAAGAAAGAGTTTTAGGGGCATATTTGTTAATTATGATACTTTGTATGGTTCAATTAATAAATATGATAAATGACAATATTATTTAATAATTATTTATAGTTATTAAATAGTTAGAATTGACATTTAAATGGTTGAATTAAAAAATTGGCGTTTTTGAGAAAATCAGATGTAGAAAAGATAAAACTGCAAAATTGCAAAAAATGAGGCCCAAATCCACTAGTATAGGGCCGGCCACTTTTATAGGAATTTACCTCTGATATTTTTATTATTTTAATGCCAAATAATTCAAACCTAACCCTAGTGGAATGCTATAAATAGATAGTGAAGGCTTCAGGAAAATTACACTTTTCTTCTAACACTTCTGATTCAGAAAAAACTGAGCCTCTCTCTCTCCCTATCTTTAGCCGTCACTTCCCTCTTCTTTTCTTCTTCAATATTTCGAAATTCTTAGTGTGAGAATAGTGCCCACACACAGCAAGTGATACCTCAATCATAGTGAGGAAGATCGTGAAGAAAGACTTTCAGCAAGAAGGAGTTTCAGCATCAAAGATTCAGAGAAAGAGATCCAGGTTCAGATATTGATAATGCTCTGCTACATAAAGGAATCAAGGGCTAGATATCTGAACGGAATGAGTCATTTAATTCCGCTGCACCCAATGTAAGGTTTCCTAAACTTTATATGTGTTTATTTCATCGTTTTAGAAAGTTCATTTTTAGGGTGTTAATAAACATACTTGTGAGTAGATCTAAGATCCTGGTAAAATAATTTCCAACAACTGGCCTCAGAGCCATGGTAAGTGATTTACTTGCAAGAAATTTGGACTTTAAAACGATTGTTTGTTTATTTTTGGATGGTATCATGTTGTATTGAGTGTTATTTGATGATTGATTGGTGTTTGTGAA
Source organism: Cannabis sativa (assembly GCF_029168945.1). Classification (NCBI taxonomy): domain Eukaryota; kingdom Viridiplantae; phylum Streptophyta; class Magnoliopsida; order Rosales; family Cannabaceae; genus Cannabis; species Cannabis sativa. Next base: position 62,529,635 of record NC_083602.1, read on the forward strand.
TTATCGTTAAAAATAATTGAATATCTGTTTCTGGAATTATTTTTATTGGATAGTATGGAAAAAATTAAGCAAGTTACTTTTTTACAGAACTCAATTTCGATTTAATTTGAATTAGTTATGATTTTTTGAAAATTCGAAAAAATCAGAGTTGTGCTGAAATTTTTCTGCGATCGCAAAAACTGTCCGTACAGCTCACAATTTTTTCGTTTTTCTTCGTTTTTTCATGCTTTTTCATGGAATTAACTTCCGATTTTTTGTGTAGTTCTGTATTTATACTATTACTATTCCTAATTTAATTCTAATTATCATTTTGAATTAATTTAATATTTTTTAAATTTAATTCAAGATATTAGTGTAATTTGAATTTAAAAATAGTTAGTATCTATCTTTTTTTGCTTAATAATCTATCTTATTTTTAAATTTGATTATATCTTATCTTATTTTTAAATTTAAGGTCAGATTTTAAATTTTTAAATTAAATATTTTTTTTAAATGATTTGACCTTATTTAAATTTAAAATAAGATAACTATAATCATGTAATTTTAAAAAGATGTAAGATATTTTGCTAACTTTTAAATTTTGTTATTTTATTTATTTAAATTAAATTTAAAATCTGAAAAAGATATTCATTTATCTTTTCTAATTTTTTATTTAATTTTTATTTATAAAATAACATTTAAATTTTAAAAGTAGTTAGTAAATTTTTGAAATGATATTTAGGTTGGTTGAAACCTAATTTTTCAAAATTGTAGGTTTAATTTTAAATTTTTTTTTTTTTTAAATTTTCGAATTTTTCAAAATTTTTTTAAAATTTTCGAATTTTTTTTATTTAATTAATTATTTTCGAAATTAATTATTTAATTTAAAATTAAATAAATCCTACATCCAACTATCCAGCTAACCTTGTTGCAGGAGTATGTGTTTTAGCTTATGTGTAAGTTTTCAAAACCTATTATTACTTGATTGCAAATAGCCATGTTTACTTTTTGCCAGATCTAATGATCTGATGGCTCCCTTGGTCAAGATAATAATTTGTAACAGGCATATTTACAATCTTTTTTCATCTGTGCATGACCTAGCAACATGATAGGACCCATCCAAAGTGTGCCTGTGTGAGCCTATGTGTTTAATTTTATTATAGATGCATATAGGTTGTTGTTGCTAAATAAATTATCATAGTTCTTGATAGATTTTATTTAGGCCCATTTAATTTTTTGGGCCTATTCAATTAATAACAGTTGTTCTTATTAAGGTTAAATTCCTCTCTTTTGGGCCTTGTGTGAGAGTTGGGCGTCATAGTAGTGGGTACGACATACTGAACCCAGCACCCCCTCACATGAACCACCCCAATTGTGAAGGCCCATTTGCTTGATTTGAATAACTGTACTAGGTTAATTAAACTAGTTTAACCTAATAAAATTGATTAGCAACATAATTAATTTCATTTATTTTGAAATTAATTTAAGAAAATTATAGTTTAAAGAATTTTTTATTCTAAGCTAAACTATATGTATTTTCTTGTATTTAATTAAATATAGAATTATAACCATCTAGATTCTTTCTGCAGCTTAATTTAAATTTTTCATTAAATATTCCTATTTAAGTTGATATTTAGTTATCTATAACTAATCAACTTAAATCTGAATATCTTTTGGATTTAAAATTTTAAAATTAAGTTGAGGAATTTTAGGCATTGGTTATTAAGATTCTTTAGATATTTTTTAAGTTAATATCTTTTCGAATATTAACTTAAAATGGAATATTTTCAAATTAAGTGGTTACAACTTAATTTTTGATATTTAATTAAATTTAAATTTGAAAAATATTTAAGTTCTAGATTTTTTCTAATACAACTTAAATTAGATATTTTTTCAAATTTTGTGGAAAAGATACTTAGTCAAATAAGATATTTTCTAAATAGTTATTTCTAGACTACTTATTATTTCTAATATTAAATAGGAAAATATTATACATTGTGAAATTAATTATTTAAATAATTAATTTTGGTACAATTTACTTTAAGTATATTTTTTTCCTAGTATTAAACTAGAGATTAATAATTAAGCCTTCTCTACACTTAATTATTTATTTCTTGAATTTAATACATTTAATTAATTTGAAAATTAAATATCTAAGTTGATTTTCATCATGACACTTAAATATTTATTTTTCATGACACTTAATTAAATAGAAAATTATTTTTAGTTGAAATTTATTTTTTCAACTAAATTTAAATAATTTTCAAAATATATTTTTTTTATTTTATTAATCAAATTTCGAAATTGCATTTCTTAAATGCTGGAATTTCGAATTTTATTTGAAAAATAGATTAAAGTTGTAAATTATTTATTTTAATTTTGGACCAACTTAAATCAATAATTTTTTCATTAAAATAATGAAGTAAAATATATTTTTCTTTATTTTATTAATCAATTTTCAAAATTGCATTTCATAATGCAAGATGATTTTGAATTTATCTTGAAAAATAGATTAAGTTGTAAATTAATTATTTATTTTAATTAATTCTTGGATCAACTTAAATCAATGATTTTTTCATTTATTGATTAATTTAAAATAAATTGAATTAAAGTATATTATTAGAAATTGAATTAATTAGTCAAAGGAAAATCTAGATAGGTGATATTTTTGCTTGAAGTATTTTTCTAGTGTATTTAATTAAATAGAAAATTAATATTTAAGTTGATTTTCATCATCATACTTAAATATTTGAAATTTTTCTTATATATATTTAATTAAATAGGAAAATTATATTTTTTTTGTTGTAAATTAATTTTATTAATTAATTTTGGGCCAACATTAAATTAGAATAATTTTTCTAGGATTTATTTTTTATTTTAATATGCATTTTTCGAAAATTGTATTCTTAAATACTTTAATTTTTCGAAATGCAATATATATTTATAGAAAATAAAATTTGAGTTGTAAATTAATTTAAATTAATTTTGTAACAACTTAAATTGAATATTTTTCTAAATATTTATTGGAAATTATTACTAAGATGGAAATAATTCATGTTATTTTCATATCCATCTAAGTAAAATTTATAAATATTAAATTAAAATTTATATTTAGAATTTTTCATTCTAAATTGGAAATTTTAATTAAATAAATATATTTAAAATAAATAGAATAAATAAAGAGAATCAAAGAAAATACAACTGTTTTTAAATAATGAGCTTTTAATTAAAAGACATTCGATCTCCATTGTGGGTTTTACACCGCGTTTGTTTTAGTGAGTAATTCTCCCTAATGGAGGAACGTTCATTAACAATTTCGCACCGTTTAACCTCGCATGATAAGTAGTTTGTAAGTGTTTTGTATGGTATGGATCACCCTAATGGTGGCGACCATACTTGACTTGAAAATTGCGAAACAATGGTGGAAGCTCATAAGATAGAATTGCCTTGACTCTCGCCTAAACAGGACAACGCTGAATTCCAATCTTGATCGAATAAAAGGTTGCTAGAATGTTTAACATTTTAGACGAGCTGACAACTCTATTCAATGAATGGTAGCTTTGACTCTCGCCTAAACGGGACACTGATATCAGTTTGTTAAAAACCTTGGAAATTATTTAGGATTGTAAGTTTTAGTATTTTCACTTGTCATTCCTACTTGCTATATGTTTATAATTTCTGAATTGTGTATGAATTTATATTGAACCATGTTATTTTCTGTTATTAAGTTGTAGTTTAATTTCGAATCTTCATTGTTGGTCTAACTTGGCTTGTTTATCTAATGAGATAAATCCCTAGTGGATTTTCACCATTAGACATACATAATAGTGTTAGATCTCGAAAGATAAATATTGTATATGCGACATCTAGTTGTTCATCAATTGATGACACCTTAGACTAGTATTTTTACGATATGAAACAAGAAGATTGTATAAATAAGATTACTTTGACTTTCGCTAATCGAAACATCGTTGGATTCTTATTTATAAACGAAATTATCCTAATTCCTCTTAGCTTATTCATTTTGAATTAGCTTCAAAACATATCATTGGATGAATGGTCTATAAATCATTTCATGTCATTATATATTTTCTCTTAATTAATTAAATGACGCATATGATTATAATCCCGAAATTCTAGTCCCAATTGATATAAATCCTCAATCTTAGAAATCTCATACTTGTATGGGCAAATCTGACTTAGAGTTTGTATTAGTAGTGGTGGTCCAAGATAGAATTACTCATTATATTTGGTATAAATTTAAGTCTTTGACTTTAATTTTAGAATCCAAACAGAAATTTTCTTATATTTCTAATTCCAGAATACAATACAGTTACACTTCCTCAAGCGTTTAATATCCATCTTCTATTAATGGATTAAAACTGTATGGAATATGAGTTAGGTATTCTGTGATCAGGATCCACTTGCAGTATTCTAAGAACTCTTTGATGTAACTAAACCTAAGTCATCAAAAAACACTACCACATTTTTTTTAATCTATGGCATTTGTATCTTGTTCATAGTGGATTTGACAAGATCAATCTCTGCAAAGAGTTAATATGCCTATGTCCACTGAAAGTAGTTCATCTCATTCGCAGATGGATGTACATTCAGGGGTGGATATGAGTTTTTCGTTGTATTCTTAAAACGATAACTCTAGATTATACCTTATGCAAAGAAATTTGAAATATTTAAAAAATTTCATTAATTTCTAGCAATGGTTAAAACCATTAAGGTAAGTGGTTAAAGATCTTGCGAACTGATAGGAGTGGAAATTAGTTAGTAGATATGCAGTTCAAAGATCATTAAATTGATTTTTAAATTATATCCAAACTTACCTCCCAAAAATTTCAAGTTGCATGTTGATGATTAGTTACTAGTCGTTGCCTAATTCCTTCTATGGTAATACAATTTCAGAATGATGTAATGGTTGTATACTTAATGTAAATCATTACTAGATTCATGGATGACCTAATCAAAATCTTAAGAAAAGCTAGAACTATTAACCATGATTTGTTAGCTATTCTAAGTGATTAGGGGTGGACCATCCCATTGTCAATAGATAAGAAAGTGTTTGTTCAAACAAATACTACTTTTCTAAGATAACGACTAAGTCTGAAAACAAGTAGAAAATAAAGGAGATATTTTTCTTGATTCCAAAAGTGTTCTATCATCTTATATAACATATGATGATCTCACTGCCTCTGTTGTCTTGTCACAACCGAAGAGGTCAATACCATTTAGTTTTCTTAGACATAATTCACGGTACCTCGTCATAGTGGGAGAGTTTCTAGGAACTCACCTTCTTATGACTTGGGAGACACTAGTGATTAAAATCCATTGTGAGTTTAAACAAATAATGGATTGTCAAGATAAGAAACTAAGAAGAAAAGCCAATAGAACTATGGTTTAATCCATTCACATGGAATAACCTAAAGTTTTCTATTACAAGGACATAAAAGGAAATTTTATTTAATAAGTCTATTCAATGGACTTAACAAACTTCCTGTTCCTAGTATTATAAGTTTGAGTTTATCTAAACCTATGGCTTGTGGTATACCTGGTAATTACTTACTCTAATGCAAGCAACTTACTTTAGTAAGATGCTGAAGCATTTTCTTTCTAATGGCAATCTATAGAAGCTTCACAACTTCTTAGGTATAGATTTTATTTATCTAAGGAAAAGTCTCAACTATTTCAGAAAAGATAAAGCCACGAAAGAATTTCTTATATCAACAGTGAGAGGTCTTAGATATGCTTTTGTATGCCTTAGACCAGACACCTACTGTTGAGTGGGAGTAATGAGTAGGTATCAAATTAATTCAGGAGAAGAACATTGGAAGACAATCAAGTAAATCCTAAGATTAAGAAGAGGAACTATATGTTAGTCTATAAGGGTGTGTTTAAAACTCTTAGACTACACCATATCAGATTTCGAAATTTGCCTTTGTGCTAGTAAATCTTTCTGATAAGATGGTGATTACTCTGGGGGTGGAATAGTGATTTTGGAGAAGTGTAAAAACCTATCTGAAGTCTCTAGGTCTACCAGAGAGGGACTGAATGTTAAGGTTGCAGGAAAGGTACTTATTCAGTCTAAGGAAAGTTCTATACATTTTTGGCATCATTTCAAATTGCCTTAAACTACTAGTGTTAATTTCTTGATTAACCAAAAGTAGTTGCCAAAGATATAGAATCCAGTATCCCAAGAGAGTAGACATATAGAGAGGAATTTCACATTATCAATGATTTTGTGATTAAAGGAAGAGTAATGGTGGAGAAAAGGTTGTGTTTAATTCAACCTTTCAGATCCTATTACGAGGAGTTTATTACTACTACACTTGATTTGTATATCAGGGTGTTGAGATTATTTGAAACGCACTTTTTTGTTTTATATTAGTGCAAGTGGGAGTTTGTTGGGTTTTATGCCCTAAATAAAACTCATTTCAATATAATATGAATTTACTTATTAATATAGATCAGAAATAACATTTAATGTTGCATGGTTCACATGATTTATTCCATGATTATATGTACATAATGTATAAATTCATCTGAAACCCTTTTCACATACTTGAACCTGTTTATTGTGCCGTCAACACATTAGAAAGTAAACATGACTATGTGAATAAAGTTTCCTAGATTTATCAAACATGGGGTTTTACTGATATGATAATCTATAACAGAGTTTACTTGCATTTGGAGAAGTGCTATGTTCTTTCCAGAGCATTGGTTAAAGTAAAGCTCAGGTTGGATGCATGGAGTATGCATCGGAAGGGACCGATATTGAACTTTGACTTAGATTTATTAAACTTACCGTAATATCTATTCAAGTCAATATCGCCTAGTTGATCCTAGATCAAATGTTCTTAATCCTGTTATGATTAGGATCAATCTTGAAAGGCTATTCGTGTTCTTTGATTTGTTAGTTAAGCCTACTTTTAGGTCAGGGTAATACGTACATTTTGGGAACACGGTAGTGCAATTGAGTGGGAGCGCTAGCATAAACATGGAATCTATAGCTTCTATCTGGCGAATAGTAAGCAAAGGATGATCTCCTTCGAGCTTGACCAAACGAACATAAATGGCGGAGTACTCATTTCACATAAGCTGAAATATCATTTATACGTGGTCAAGTGTTTTAAGGAATAAATACATTGTAGGGTGTAATGGTAATTTAATCCCTTTACAGTGTAGATCATTCATATAGAGGATCATTGATCAAATTAGGATTATAACAATGGATAACTAATGATGCATCTATATGGTGAAACATATAGAGCATTCTATATACTGAGAGTGCAATTCTAAGTTCTATGCGTGGATTCAACGAAGAATTAATAAGTTACTGAATTTTAGTGCTAAATTCCTGATCTACTTATTGGAAGCTCGGTTATATAGACCCATGGTCCCCGCACTAGTTGAGATAATATTGCTTGTAAGACTCATATAATTGGTTTTGATTAATCAATTATAATTCTCAATTTAGACTATGTCTATTTGTGAAATTTTCACTAAGTAAGGGCGAAATTGTAAAGAAAGAGTTTTAGGGGCATATTTGTTAATTATGATACTTTGTATGGTTCAATTAATAAATATGATAAATGATAATATTATTTAATAATTATTTATAGTTATTAAATAGTTAGAATTGGCATTTAAATGGTTGAATTAGAAAATTGGCATTTTTGAGAAAATCAGATGCAGAAAAGATAAAACTGCAAAATTGCAAAAAGTGAGGCCCAAATCCACTAGTATAGGGCCGGCCACTTTTATAGGAATTTACCTCTGATATTTTCATTATTTTAATGCCAAATAATTCAAACCTAACCCTAGTGGAATGCTATAAATAGATAGTGAAGGCTTCAGGAAAATTACACTTTTCTTCTGACACTTCTGATTCAGAAAAAACTGAGCCTCCCTCTCTCCCTATCTTTAGCCGCCACTTCCCTCTTCTTTTCTTCTTCAATATTTCGAAATTCTTAGTGTTAGAATAGTGCCCACACACAGCAAGTGATACCTCAATCATAGTTAGGAAGATCGTGAAGAAAGACTTTCAGCAAGAAGGAGTTTCAGCATCAAAGATTCAGAGAAAGAGATCCAGGTTCAGATATTTATAATGCTCTGCTACAGAAAGGAATCAAGGGCTAGATATCTGAACGGAAGGAGTCATTTAATTCCGCTGCACCCAATGTAAGGTTTCCTAAACTTTATATGTGTTTATTTCATCGTTTTAGAAAGTTCATATTTAGGGTGTTAATAAACATACTTGTGAGTAGATCTAAGATCCTGGTAAAATAATTTCCAACAGTTAGAACCCTGGACGATCATTGGCTTCCTTCCACTAAGTTCAAGCAACCTATTCGCAATCTGGAGCCAAACCAGACCAAACTATCATACTTTATTGATCATTCAGGTTCATGGAATCTTGATAAACTTTACACCGATTTTGATGCCTTTACTGTCAATGATATTTTGGATGTTCCGTTTTCGGGAATCAATGGTAAAGATGAGCAGATTTGGGGAAAGGAAAATTCTAGTCTATTCACTATTAAATCAGCATATCACTTCGCCCTTGCAAGTAGCGATATCCCCTCTACTTCTTCCTTTCAAGCTTCAAAAACCTTTTGGACTAAAGTTTGGCATGGTAATTTTTCTCCAAAAGTTAAACATTTTGTGTGGAGAATTATTACAAACTCTATCCATGTGGGTGCCTTACTTTTTCAAAAATATATTATCCCTTCTCCTTTGTGTCCCTTATATAATATATACCATGAAACCATTATGCATGCATTGCTAAAGTGCCGTAGAGCTAGGAAAGCTTGGAAGAATTCAGACTTTCCTCACTTTTATCTTATAAATAAACATTTTGATCTTATGTATTTTATTTCTAATATTTTTGCTAGTTTGGATAAGGATTCTACAGATATTTTGTTATGTTTCCTGTGGACTACAAGGAATCAAAGGAACAATGCTTTTTATAATCGATTTGCTCTTGCTCCTAATGAAATGTTTGCATGGTGTAATAGGTTTTTGCTTCAGTACTTAGATGCACATCAGAAGCAGCTTCCTTCTCATGACCAACTTGCCCAGGACTCATCAGTTTCGTTGGGTTGTCCATCAGGATGGTATCAACTCTTCACGGATGGGACTTTAGATTATGAAAGGAGGATTTATAGTTTAAGTGCAGTTGTGCTTAATGATCCTAACCGGATTGTTGCAGGCTTTGTTAAGCCTTTTATTGGCGTTGTTACTCCTACAATTGCAGAAGCAAAGGCTGTCCTCCTAGCGGTTAACTGGATTCATTTTGTTAGGCTGCCTGTTCAAGTGGTCAAGACGAATTGCAAAAGCATAGTTGATAAGCTTAATAATTGTAATTGGAACAATATATTTTATTATTTGCTTGTAAGTGTTAAAACTCTTTGTCCTTTAATCCTGGTCTTCGGATTGCTTACGCTAACACGGATTTGTATATCTCTGCCCATAATTTAGCAAAATTAGGCTTATGATTAGATAAAGAGTTGATTTGAAATGGTTCTTTAGCTTCCTTGTACTAGCTTGTAGCTTTGTTCTTCTTCTTTTAATGAAGCTTCAAGTTCAAAAAAAAAAAAAAGGGTAAAAATCAAATAAAGTTTTAGTGAAATATTTTAAATGACTGTAAAAAAAAGTGGTGGGAATGTATTAAAATAAAAATGAACCTAGTTCTGCAACCCTAATATAATATGTTTGACTTTCTTCCCAAAAAGAAAATATATTACGGTATACTACGGGTCTGCTGATAAAAATATAAGTATGAAGAATGTACAAGGAGGAACGGTATAAGGTACGTTTCATACTCTCAAATTCAGCAAGACAAGAGAAAGTTTTGTACACAAAAGCAGTTTAGTGTAAATTGAGTCTCCCTAGACATAGATTAAGTTGGTGTAAATTCAGCAGACTATTATTTTTGTTGATAATAACAAGCACCTCTTGAAAACATGTGTTTGTTTTTGCAAAATGTTATCCGGGCTGCAGAGAGTTGGTTGGGGGTCTCAGATTAGGCTTTGAGTTTTTTCAGAGTGGCTCAAGTGGATTGAGCAGCGGCCTTCAGGTTTGGTTAGAAACATGTGCATGTGTTTCAAGACATTAAAAGGGAATTCAATACTCATGAACTCATTAAGTGGCGGAGCCTTGAAAAGAGGATCAAGCTTTATATTACAATACAACAGGTACATTTGCAGTATCAAAACAGAAGAAATGAGTAGATCAAAATCAAAATTGATTGATGATGTGGCCACTCATAGCTAATCTAATAATAATGAGTAGTGTTTGAATGAAGTAAATAAATATTAATTTGAGTGAGGACCCTATGCAGGGACCCAACATGAGGAAGCATAAACAATCCTTCCTTTCCATCCTTGAAGCATCCAGTTGGTGTCTTCATCAATCACAAAATCCTTGTGGTACCATGTTCTCAACTTGTCTTTAAATTTGCCCATGATCTCTTGGTTGAGAGGGAGTGACCGAAAACCGGCTCTCAAGCTCCGAACGTGCCACTGCTTGTACGTCTCAGGCCTCTCCACTCTGTCTTCTCCTTCACATGCTATCACATTCACTATCTCCCGCCCATAGAATTCTCTTTCATACATCAACCTCTCTTCGTTTTCCTTGGATACGTTGGTGTCCAGCATGTCAAGCAAGGCAGAGAAGTGGAACATGAGTTCACGAAAACGAGTAACAAAAAATGGAGCGTTGTAGGATCCATTGACAATGTTATTAACAAAAATGGTTGGATTTATCTTCCTGATAAGTCTCAGAACAGCATCTCTTGGGCAGTTTTCAACAGTTTCTTCTAGCACGTTGTTGAACCTCATCAAACAATTCACAGCAACGACTTCGTTGCTTTCAATCTCTATGTCCTCAACGCTTATGCAATCCCAATTCTTTGTTGCTATGGCATTGTACCTGAAAGGCACCCCAAACCGTTCGCAGTACTTTGTTAAGCGCCGCCCTGTCTCTTCAATTCTCTGTTTTGGCCGGAAACCATTCTGAGGGAACTCTATACCTGTAATACGAAGATTAGGAGGTCCACCATCTCTTTTTGAGAGATACTGGATGAAGATTGGCCACTGAAAACCATAGAGGATACCGAAATCAACGATGTGAAGCGTTGTTGCTTTCTCAGCCACCTGCATGATCATCTTGTTCGCAAAGAACATGGCCATCTTCTTGAAAGGACAAGTAGAAAGATTAAGGTGGTATGCTTTCAAAAGGTCAGAAGCTTTCACATTGGCAAGTAAGTTACTATAGAATAAGGCTCCAGTTCCAATTCCAGCCAAACGAGCATCAAGGCCATTGGCAAAGAAATGGGCCAATCTCTGGGATCCATCCCCATTAGGAGAAGAATGCTGCCTAATCTGCTTTAAAATCTCATATGCAGTCCTTCTATCATCACTGGACACAGCTTGAGCGCACAGAATCAAAAGGGTTCTCAAATCCACAGTTTCCTTCTTTTTGTTCTGTCTCTTGCCGCGACCCTTTTTGCCATTGGCATTAGACTCAGCCGGCTGCAAGGCCTTGCTTGCTTCACTCTGTGCAGGTTCAGTCTCACCGCTGTGGTCGCACCTATGATCAACTTGAAGCAACACTTTATCAAACATCTCTGATAACTCACTCTCATCTATATACTGCGCAGACTGCTTATTACTTCTGTTTTCTTCTGAATCATCATCTTCCCTCTCATGATTCTTCCTTCCCCTCAACCCGTTAGGTGAGCTTTCCCTCTCAGTTTTCACAACTACAGCATCTGTCTTCAACTGGGGTGAGAATCCATTACTCTCCAGATCAATGATGAGCTGATTACCTTTAGGGAGGAACTTACTTGCTTCCTCAAAACCTCTCTGAAACTGAGAGATTGAATCACTGTTCCTAAATATATTCTGAGCCGAAACCAAATCAAACTGGAAATTGTTGTCACCGGGAACAAAGGGCTGAAATGGAGAGGCTTTATAGTCTCCTAGACCAGGGCTATTAGCATCATGACTGTTACTGTTACTGTCGATAGTAATAGTACTAGTATTACTGCCCCCATAGTCGTTAGAGCTTACTGAAAAATTGCTATCTGGGGTCTCAGCTTTATCATCTGTAGGAGACTGGTTGGTTGAATAAGGATAACTCTCACCAAGGGCATCATAGAATGATTTCTCAGTGACTTGAAGACTCATGGGATCATTAAACGAACTGGGTTTCTCGTCCATGTTTTCTTCCATAAGGATCTGGTTGATGAACTTGAGAACATAAATTGAGAATTCTTTTTCATCGTTGGAGGAGTCACCCCCTGGGCTCAGACTTGGAGGAGTAGATGAGTTTCCATCTGGGCTCAGTGTGGAAGAAGGTAAAGATGGTTCTTCCAAAGAAGACAAGTTAATGGAGGGCATGAAATTACCAGGGTCAGGATCAGGTGGAAAAAAAAGGTTTGGGTAATCATTAATGAAGTCAAAATATGGAGAGTGTTGGTTCAGTGTGTAGTCATCTGAGAGAACTGAATACTCATTTGAATTGGATATACTGGTCTGCTTTTCGATTTTGGACCCATTTGTGAAATCTGAATATTCTGTGAAACTTGGATCCATAATCATTCAATCTTGAAAAAACTAAGTCAGATCACAACAACCCAAACCAGATGAAACTATATCTTCCTCTAACAAAATTATTGCCAACGAAACCCCAAAAAAATTGATTATTACAAAACAAAATAAAACAAAAAACAAACACCTGAGAAAGTTCTAAACTACCCTCCAGACCTAAAAAAAAGAACCCGAATCAAAGAATCTTTCAGATAAGAACAACAGAAAATTCTAAAGAATAAATGTCATGATAAATAACAGAGATAAAAAATGAAAGGAAGGAAACTCAGAGATGAAGGGGCTTAACAGAGCATGGTGTTTGAAGCAAAAACAGAGAAAGAGAATTGAGTGTTGGCGGTGGTTGTGTTAAACCTTCTCTGATTCGTTACACACATATATAGATAGATGGAAACATGTGTATATATTATTATATTGTAAAAACAGAAGACAATCCTTGTTTGATTTTTATGTAGCTATGGGTGAGGAACCTTCTCGGAAGTAGAACATGTTGACTTTCGGTTCAGGTATCATGTATATAAATATGGGTGTCATCGGAGTATCTACAGTTCACAAAATTGTACGTTTATGTTTTCTGGTCGGGAGCTACTATGGGCTATTTGATATAACCATTAACGTACCAAAATTTTTTTTGTTGAGGTTTTTACACCACTGAAAATTTTCATTTTTTTTCTTTTTTATTTAAGGGTGGATTTTTTTAAAAAAAGAATATTGTGTTTTTTTTAAATACTGTGTATTGTTATAAATATTAATAATTATGTGGATGTGCAAATCTTTTATTTATTACCTGAATTGTAATGAATATTCCTCTTTTTCTTAGTTTCTTAATATCTCACTCTTGTATTTGTATAAATAAGGGTTCACCCCATTAGAATAAATAACTCAGAAATTCTCATTCACTTTCTCTTTCTCTCTTCATCTTCTTCTTCTTTCTTCTCATCTATTTTATATTATTTTATAACACGTTATTAGCACGAGTCTCTGCCCAAGCTTCAAGCATGAGTCTCTGCCCAAGCTTCAAGCATGAGTCTCTGCCTAAGATCCAATGTAAGTATTTTGTTAAAGTTCTTGAATTGTTTCAAAATCACGATACACTAAATATATATTTATATATATACTCATCTGACTGAAACAATTTCAATGATTTTTTTTTTATTTTATTTTTATCTATATATCTATATATTATATATGTATGTATATGTTTTTATATACTTATTATTGATTTCACATATATATATATATAATGTTCTTATCATTCATAATATTTACAATATATGTGTGCCTATGATATGATAGAGAAAATCTATATAAATTATACATATATCCAAAAGATTATGTATTATCGATAAAATATTGCATATATCCTAAAGATTATGCATCATCGATAAAATATTGCATATATCCTGAAGATTATGCATTATCGATAAAAAAATTGTATATATCCTGAAGATTATGCATCCTCGATAAAATATTGCATATATCTTGATGATTATGCGTCCTCAATAAAATCTTGCATATATCCTGAAGATTATGCAAACGTAATATTCATTATATAGTTGATAGATATATAATGAAAGAGATGAATACATATTAATATATATGTTCTTGTATTCTTTGAGGACAATGAAAAGTAATCTAATATCGATATAGATTTTGACAAACATTTCCTGAAGTAAATGTTTTATATTTATCGAAGAAAAAAAATGATTGTATTTATGTGAATACAACTAAAGAATCATTAAAAATGATTATTATTGATGCAATTTTATAGTGGGTTTTGAATACCCAAAAAGAATGTTAAGAAAATTGCATTGAAACATTAAAGTATAAGAATAACAATGAGCATGACTAATGTTATTTAAATACATGAGGCAACTTGCAAATAATTATGAATATGAAATATATATTGTACTCTTTTCCCTAGCTCAGATTTTGTCCTACTGGGTTTTTCTGGCAAGGTTTTTAACGAGACAACTATAAATCATGTTAACATACTTGCATTTTATGAAGCAAGTAGAGAATGTGTGTGAGTGAGATCATTGACATAGCATATTCGGGAAACATATGGATTGCACTCAATAAAGAAGTATCAACCCAAGCAATTCTCTATGGATAATACTGCTTGCATCGTTCAACTAAAAGGAGGTACATTGAAGGAGATAGAGTTAGAACACATTTTACGAAATTCTTCTTTATACGCTTCAAGAAAATGCATATTGGTGTTCAACATATTCAATCAAGTGTCAATCTTACAAACTTATTCACAAAGTTATTACCAACATCAACATTTGAGAAGACGGCAGACAAGATCGAAATTCGTCGATTAGAAGATCTCCACAAATGCTTAAATGAGGGGGAGTTAGTTTACACTATACTCTTTTTCCTTTGATCAAGTTTTCAGCAAGATTTTTAATAAGGCAGTTATTATGGACATCCAAGGGGGAGTGTTATAAATATTAATAATTATGTGGATGTCCAAATCTTTTATTTATTACCATGAATTGTAATGAACATTCCTCTTTTCCTTAGTTTCCTTTTTTCTTAGTTTCTTAATATCTCACTCTTGTATTTGTATAAATAAGGGTTCACCCCATTAGAATAGATAACTCAGAAATTCTCATTCACTTTCTCTTTCTCTCTTCATCTTCTTCTTCTTTCTTCTCATCTACTTTATATTATTTTATATTATTTTATAACATGTATTTAATTATATCTATTGTATTAAGTTTTTGTTTTATGGTTATTTTATAAAAGATAATATTTTTATAAAAAATTTTGTGTAGCTGTAAAATTATAATCTTTTATTTAAAATTTAATATTTTTTTGTAAAAACTCTAATTTTTTTTTTTCTAACAAATGATCCAAATCAGAAATCACCAATTATACAAATTTGACCGGAGATTTTTTTTTGTCATGGTCACTGTAATGACCAGAAAATAAAAAAAAATACCATAAAAGATGGAGGGTCTCTCCCATTCTAGAAAGTACATTATTTATTCTAAAAATATGCTTAATCAATTTATGAGTGGCAATATAAAATTACACTAACATAAAAGAGATACTTTAATAAAATTAGATAATAAAATTTTAATATCTTAAAATAAGATATCTTGAGCTCATTTTAATCCTACCAATAAAGTAAGAGCTTCTATAAAATTACTAAAGATAGATAAAATTAGTAATTTTTTAAGAAAACGTTAAAATAAGTAATTTAGAACTTACGACATATATAAGTTAATGAGATAGTAATTTTTAGAAATAGATTGTAATAAAAAACTTATTTCATTGAAACTTTTTGAATTTTTGAATAATTTAGTGAAGTAAAAATCTTACTAATAAAAAATATATAAAATTCAGTTACACTTTACTAAATGATAATATTCACTAAATTATGAATTTAATCAACAATATTAAAAAAATATTTTAAATTTCAATTTTAGTAAATAAAAATTTCTCTTAGAAATCTCTCGAATGGAGAGTGTCAGTGTTGCCATATACTATTCTTATAATGAACCCAAAACTAAGAATTTTAAACTTTAAATCTTCATATATGGCAAACCACATATATGGTATCCAAACAATTATGCTGGCACATAAAAACTACCACACATTTTACAAAACAATACACAACAGCTATAAAATAAATTTAATATAATATTAAAAAATAAAAATATAAAATGTATAAGACCAAACAATTATGTAATTAACAATAGAATCTTATAATCATATATATTAAACAACTTTTTAAAGTGTCTTTACTAATATTTATAATAAAATAGAAATTATAAAATTTAATAAAAAAATATAAGATATAAATATTAAATAAAATTAATACAAAAAATTAGCAAAATAAGTTGTTGCCTCGAATTTTTCTCAAAATACGTGACCACGGCTGCGTATGACACGTGGATCAAAAGGACACCTTATCCGAGAACTAGCTGAGTCACATATAGACGGATAAGTGTACTTCAGGGAATGAGCCTCTAAGGAAGTATATAAAGCATGTCATTCCTCTCCGGGAGCTAGAAATATAACAAAGCATCTCCGGGAGAAAGAGAACTTATTCGAACAGTCACTTCACATTTAATGCAGCATGGGAAAAACCTCTTAGAACGCCCATAAGAGAACATGTCAGACAGCGTAAGCTTTGTTTACGACGATTACACGACAATCAAAGGGGCTAGTGACGACTCCATTATGAAGAATCACATCAATCAAGGAAGGATAAAGATTAATCTCATCTAATCCCTATGATACCTACGACATAGGTCATGCCTGCCCTATTTTGTATCTCTTGGGAACTTGTGCTCATACATTACTGGCACTCAAAGTCAAGTGATCCCTTTATAGCTACCATTACAAAACTCTATAAATACCGTTGAACAAAATGGGAAGGGGAATCGAGCAAAAAAAGAAAACAAGAGAGAGAGAGAGAGAGAGAGAGAGAGAGAGAGAGAGAGAGAGAGAGAGAGAGAGAGAGAGAGAGAGAGAGAGAGAGAGAGAGAGAGAGAGAGAGAGAGAGAAACTCACCAAGAACATTCTGTATAAAAGCTCTCATAAATAAGAAAGACTCGTAGACTACGGCTCATTAATGCCTGAACCATGTAAAAATCACCTGCATTAATTATTCTTAAGCTCTCATCATTATCTCATTTAATTGGTTACCGAAAATCTCGGTCAACATTTTGGTGCTTTCACTGAGAGTTGTTGGAAGCGTTGTTGAGAAAACAACAGTCAAAGAATCAGAACCATAATGGTGGAAACTCAAAACAACACACGCCAACCTCGTCCCCCCTAGGATCCTCATAACCCAGAAGGCGAAGAGGTGGCTTCACGGGTAAATGTGGGCTCTGAGGATCGAAATGAGACGAACGATGAGGAATATGAAGAAAACTTCGAAGGGTACGACATTTACGACGAAGCTAGCTATACTAAACTGCTGGTCCTAAGGCAAAAAGTGGTCGATCATGAAGCCGAACTGGCCGCCCAAAAAGAACAGAATAAGAGGATGCAAGAGATAATGGTCGCCATGCAAAAAGCTATGGAAACGGCTGGAATACATGTACATCCCAAGGCTATACCCACGGGACTAGAGGAAATACAAGAAGAATCCTCGCCAAGCACTCAGAGGCCCAAGACCAGGGAACCAAGCCCTATATGGTACCCTTTCGAGGAGAACCCTGAGAAAAATCCCACTTCGATCCCTGGGAGAAACAGGAAGGCACAGGATCCGCGAAAAGTCTGCTCTGATTTCCCAAAAGAGAAAGGTTGGCAAAGGGGCAAGCTCCATTGAGTGAGTCTTGGCCCTCAGGATCGAGAGGACCGAAAAAGCGTATCCGTGCATCAAGAACTCGAGGAAAGAGGGAGAAAACTCAGAGGTATCCCCCGATTGATCTAAGAAAATCAACGAGAAGCATGGTGACTTAAGAAACCATCTTGAAAAGAAAAAACATGCGTTGCCAGTCTCTGAAGGCACCTTGAACAAAAGAATCTTGGCTGAATTGGCAATACTACGTAAAGACATCGCTAGAGTCTCCCGGAGACAAAAATGGGATGATTCCGACTCTGATTGCGAGGACCGGGAACCATGCGCCCGACACATACTAGAAGTGGAACACCTCAAAAATTTTAAGATGCCCGAAATGGCAACTTACACGGGAGATTCGGACCCTAGTGACCATCTGTCCCGCTTTGACAGAGAGATGACCATCATGAGGGTCAGCAATGACGCAAAATGTTTATGCTTTACACTAACGTTGGGCGGTTCTTCTGAGGAATGGTTCAAAAAGTTGGAGCCAGGATCAGTGGACTGCTGAAACAAGTTACAAGTTAGTTTCTGGAGGCAGTTTGTCGTGGCGAGGAAGATCAACCTCGAGGTCAGCGCCCTGACTAACATAAAACAACTGCCCATGGAAACCCTAAAGAACTTCATAAAAAGATTCAAAGAGGAGGCTTCAAAGGCAGATAAGGTAGATGACGGACAACAGTTGGTCCTTCTTCAGGCTGGAATCCGCATGGGGACCCCTTTTTGGAACGAACTGTAGCAAGAGGGAGCAACTAACCTCCAAGACTTTTAGAAGAGGGTCCAAAAATACATTAACTTGGAAGAAGCCCAAATAGTGGCTTACAGAGGATACTACTCGATTGGGATGTCAGGGTTTGTACCTGGATCTCAACTTCAGGGAGCCCCATCTCTTGCCACTCCTCAAACGAGCGAGATACAATTCTCCGCTACCCCAGGATACAATCAAAGTCTCACTTTAGCTCCCTCATTGTCACACTTTGGGGTACCCATGAGCAATCCCTCGGGGTTGAGTGTCCAAACTCCGTCCCAATCTGCACCAATCGCCAGCCTGGCAGGACCTTCTCAGAGCTCCCAAAGTAAGAGGTCCTCAAAGGGCAGTACCCGGACTGAAGACAAACGACAACGAATGGGGTATATGTTGGAAATTATTTTACCAGGATCTTAGATCTACTCACAAGTATGTTGATTAACACCCTAAATATGAACTTTCTAAAACGATGAAATAAACACATATAAAGTTTAGTAAACCTTACATTGGGTGAAGCGGAATAATATGACTCCTTCCGTTCAGATATCTAGCCCTTGATTCCTTTCTGTAGCAGAGCATTATCACTATCTGAACCTGGATCTCTTTCTCTGATTCTTTAGTGCTGAAACTCCTTCTTGCTGAAAGTCTTTCTTCACGATCTTCCTCACTATGGTTGAGGTATCACTTGCTGTGTGTGGGCACTACTCTAACACTAAGTAATTTTCGAAATTGAAGAGGAAGAAGAAAGAGAAAGGGTCGGCCAAAGATAGGGAGAGAGAAAGGCTCAGTTTTTTCTGAATGAAAAATCAGAAGAAAAGTGTGTAATTTAAGTGTGTATTTCCTGAAGCCTTCACTATCTATTTATAGCATTCCACTAGGGTTAGGTTTGATTTATTTGACATTAAAATAATGAAAATATCAGTTTAAATTCCCTATTAAAGTGGCTGGCCATGCATAGTGGATTTGGGCCTCACTTTTTGCAATTTTGCAGTTTTATCTTTTCTGCATCTGATTTTCTCAAAAATGCCAATTTTCTAATTCAACCATTTAAATGTCAATTCTAACTATTTAATAACTATAAATAATTATTAAATAATATTGTCATTTATCATATTTATTAATTGAACCATACAAAGTATCATAATTAACAAATATTCCCCTAAAACTCTTTCTTTACAATTTCGCCCTTACTTAGTGAAAAATTCACAAATAGACATAGTCTAATTTGAGAATTATAATTGATTAATCAAAACAAATTATATGAGTCTTACAAGCAATATTATCTTAACTAGTGGGGGCACCATGGGTCTATATAACCGAGCTTCCAATAAGCAGATCAAGAATCTATAACCTAAATTCACTGACTTATTAATTCTTCGTTGAATCCACGCATAGAACTTAGAATTGCACTCTCAGTATATAGAATGCTCTATATGTTCCATCATATAGACACATCATTAGTTATCCATTGTTATAATCCTAATTTGATCAATGATCCTCTATATGAATGATCTACACTGTAAAAGGATTAGATTACCGTTACACCCTACAATGTATTTAATCCTTAAAACACTTAACCCCGTATAAATGATATTTCAGCTTATGTGAAATGAGGTCTCCACCATTTATTTTCGTTTGGTCAAGCTCGAAGAAGATCATCCTTTACTTACTATTCGCCAGATAGAAGCTATAGATTCCATGTTTATGTTAGCGCTCCCACTCAATTGCACTACCGTGTTCCCAAAATGTACGTATCACCCTGACCTAAAAGTAGGCTTAACTAACAAATCAAAGAACACGAATAGCCTCTTGAGATTGAGCCTAATCATAACAGGATTAAGATCATTTGATCTAGGATCAACTAGGCGATATTGACTTGAATAGATATTACGGTAAGTTTAATAAATCTAAGTCAAAGTTCAATATCGGTCCCTTCCGATGCATACTCCATGCATCCAACCTGAGCTTTACTTTAACCAATGCTCTGGAAAGAACATAGCATTTCTCCAAATGCAAGTAAACTCTGTTGTAGATTATCATATCAGTAAAACCATGTGTCTGATAAATTTAGGAAACTTTATTCACATAGTCATGTTTACTTTCAAATGTGTTGACAGCACAATAAACAGGATCAGGTATGTGAAAAGGGTTTCAGATGAATTTATACATTATGTACATATAATCATGAAATAAATCATGTGAACCATGCAACATTAAATGTTATTTCTGATCTATATTAATAAGTAAATCTGATTATATTGAAATGAGTTTTATTTAGGGCATAAAACCCAACAGTATACCCCCCAGTACACCCAATACACGGAGCTTACGGATACTCGGGGGCGTGAGGACTTCGCCACTCGGCAAAATACACATTACTGGAAGCCTCCCCCCTTGTACAGAGATAGCTCCCGGAGAGATCCCAACAAAAGATTTGAATACCACAATGACATTGGCCACACCACCAACATGTGCAAAAACCTGAAAGATGAAATCGAGAACCTAATATAATTAGGTCACTTGTATGAATGGATCAAAAACAGGTTGCCACACTTGAACCCGGTCCCAGCAAAAGGCCCATTGCCTCAAGGAGGAATAGGAAGTATGCACGAAGGGCAGGTACCCCCCGGAGGGGCACTCCCTCAGCAGGTGCCTGGATTACCACCTCGGCCGAATGGAAGAGTAGCCATGATCTTTGGTGGGCCTCATATTGGAGAAACCACCAAGAACAAGTTGAAGCGTTACGCCGGGGCCATAAAACACGATGAAGTATGGGAGGTCAGTCAACTCCCAGTACAAACGCCTAGACTCATGGACCAACCTATCACCTTCACGGAAGAAGACACGAAACCAGTGCGCTTCCCCCATCACGACCCTCTGGTTATAGAAACTCCCATCACCAATAAGGTCGTGACTAGAATATTGGTAGATAATGGGAGCTCCGTAAATCTATTATTCAAAGAGACCTTCATGGCCATAGGGCTCAGGGACAAGGACCTGTTGCCTAGTGGTTCGCAGCTCACAGGATTTAATGGGACGACACTTATCCCAATGGGGAAAGTAAGGCTTCCTGTCACCTTGTGCCCTGACACCCCACGGAGCACTTTCAAATACTGCACCTTTGTTGTGGTAGATTGTCCCACCGCCTACAATGCCATCCTTGGGCGACCGTCCTTGGTCAATTTTGGAGCGATTACCTCCATTCGACACCTATGCCGCAAGTTCCCTACCTGGGAAGTCGAAGTGGGAACGGTGAGGGGAAACGAAGGAGAGGCGAGACAATGTTACAATGTCGTAGTACACTTGTCAGTGTTGGTGGCACACAGGAATGAGGAGCCCATTGTGGCAGAACAAGCCGAGTTGGATCACGGTATAGGATCCGAAACAGTCGTAGAACCTATGGAGGATATAGAGGAAGTAAGTGTGTGCGACCTCGACTATACTAAAATTATCCGTCTAGGAAAAAACTTAGAGCCAGAGGAAAGAAGCAAGATCATAGATACGTTAAGGGCAGCCACAGATGTCTTCGCGTGGTGCCAGGGGGATATGACCGGAATAAGCCCCCATGTGATCACCCATGTCTTGAATGTCAACCCAGACATGCCTCCGGTACAGTAGAAAAGAAGTCCTCTTGATCCAGTGAAGGCAGACGCCTTAGAGAAAGAGGTGGATAAGTTGTTAACCAATGGCCTAATCCGGGATGTGTACTACCCGGAGTGGCTAGCCAATCTGGTGCTGGTGCCTAAACCAAATGGGACGTGGTGTGTCTGCATAGACTTCACTGATCTTAACAAGGCCTGCCCGAAAGACTGCTTCCCGTTGCCTCGGATTGATCAAATGGTGGACGCCACCTCGGGATTTAAGTTGCAATCCTTCATGGATGCCTACGACGGGTAAAATCAGATTAAAATGCATGTCGCAGATCAGGAATGTACTAGTTTGAGGAACGACAAGGGGGTATACTGTTGCCTGGTCATGCCTTTCGGATTAAAGAATGCCAGCGCAACTTATCAGCGCATGGTTAACCAGATGTTTAAAGGCCTCCTGGAAGAAATATGGAGGTATACATAGACGACATGCTAGTTAAATCCAAAACATGCATGGGCCATGCAGATGACCTCACGAAGTGCTTCGAAGTGGTCCGAAGATATGGAATGAAGCTTAATCCCAAAAAGTGCACCTTCGGCGTCGAATTAGGGAAATATCTGGGATTTATCGTTAGTCAACGCGGAATAGAGGCAAACCCTGAAAAAATACAGGCCTTGTTGAACATGCCTTCCCCAAAGAAACACAAGGACGTACAAAGCTTGACCGGGAAGGTAGCCGCCCTAAGTCGATTCATCTCCCATTCGACCGATAAGTGCATCCCTTTCTTCAATATTTTGAAAAAATGTCAGAGATTCAAGTGGACCGAAGAATGCGAAGAGACATTCAGGAAATTAAAAGAACACATGGCCAAACTGCCAATACTGTCAAAATCGGTTCACGAAGAAGACTTGTTTCTGTACTTGGCCGTCTCCGAAAACACTGTCACTGCGGCCTTGGTCCGGGAAAAAGACAAAGTCCAACACCTGGTATACTATGTCAGTAAACGCATGATAGGTGCCGAAACCCGGTATCCCTTGATCGAGAAGTTAGCTTTTTACCTCCTGATGGCCTCAAGAAAGTTAAGACCCTACTTTCAGGCCCATCCCATCAAGATATTTACGAATCACCCATTCCGGCAAGTCTTGCAGAAACCTGAAGCCTCAGGAAGACTCCTTAAGTGGGCCATGAGAAGAACAAGAACTAATAGTAACCACAACTGAAAAAAAAAAAAAAAAACGTAGATCAATCTTTCAAACAAAAGAAAAAAAAATTGAAAAAAAAAAGCTTAAGAAGAAGAAGAAGAAAAAGAAAATTTTGAAGATGGTGGAGATGAGAAGATCAGTTAGTAATGGATTTGGGATAACATGTATTTAGCTGTTTTTTTTTTTAAGAAAATGCCTCAAAAAAATATGTCAGAACAACAACAACACAGAATGCCCCGCAAAATAAACTAAGGGTCGGTTTGGCACAACTTTTGAAAAAGCTAAAAGTTGTTTTTTGACAAAGATGTGATAAAAATGTGTTTCGTAAGCAGTCAAAAAACAACTTTTTGAAGAATTTTTGGAGAAGCTACAGCTAAAAGCTAAAGCTGCTCCAACCCAACTTTTAGAAAAAATTATTTTGATTAAAAGACTATAATAATTTTTTTGTACTAAAACCATATTTACTTATTTATTATATTAAAAAAAATAAAAAATATTTAACATAAACTAATTATAATAAAACAAATAATGATTAAATCTCTTATTTTTTTTTTTAAAAAAAATAATATAATATTAACAAACAACATTAATCTAAATTTTTTTATATATATTTAAGTTTGTAATGTTTTTTACATTTGATAAAGCATAATATAAAAATACTATATATTATTTTTATCAAATGTATATAAATTTATATTTGAAAAAAAAATTAAAAAATATATATAAAAAAAATATTATATAAAATCAGTTCTTATATATTTGTGATTATAATGAACTAGATTATAGTATTATTACTATCATTATAATGGATTTTAACAACTTACAATACTTTGAAATTTATAATTTACGAAACACTCACCTCGGTTTTTTTCTACAGTTCTACTGCAGCTGTTTTTTTTCACAGCACAATTGTGCCAAATTAGATTTAACTAGACATTCTAAAAATCATAAACAATACAGATAATAAAATATATCAATATTTATAATCATATAAAACTCACAGAATGCCAATTGAAATATAAGAGCACAATAAATGTAGCTAATTTATAAATCATGTAGATCAAAAAAGAAGTGCACGACACCAAAACTCAAACAAAATAATTTGAGTGGCCACACAGAGTAACAATGTATAACATAGTCTGATACACATATACAGGGATATGATTTTGTCCCGTGATGTACTTTCAGGGAATGTATTCCGTGGTACATTAGATGAGTCTCAAGGTACATTAAATGAGTGTCAGGGTACGTTTCTACTTTTTAACCCTAATTACCCCTAGATCAATCTCAGCCGTCAGATCAAATAACTCCCTCATCTGACGGCTCCTGTACATCACAGATTACAATCCGTAAAAGTACAATAACGGGACAAAATCATATCCCCACATATATAATGCTTTGAATATGAAAAACAATTTGTACCTTCGGTCTTGAAATTATAAACACAATATTAATAAGGCTAAATAATAAATACTCTTTTAGACCCTGTGTTTTATAAAAGTTATTGATTGGACCATGTGCTTTGTTAAATGATAAAATAGACCTTGTATTTTTTAAAATAGTAAAAATAGGACCCAGACCTTAATTTTTAACAATTTTTTTTAATATAACCTCCAACTTGAAGATAATTCCTAATAGGAATAGATACAGAAAACATAAACAGTTTTATCATAATAATTTTAGATCGAATTATAATTAAATTTTATTTTTATAAAAAATCAATTCAGGGTCCTATTTGTACCATTTTAAAAAATACAGTGTCCATTTTATCATTTAACAAAACAGAATGTCCAATTAATAACTTTTACAAAACACATATTTATTTATCCTATTAATAACATAAAATTCTATAAAGATATCTATAGAACAATTCAATCATACATACGAAGCACAAATATACCTTTTAGTAACCGAAAGAAAAAATGAATGAGAAAATCAAAACATAATTCGAGTATATCCCATAATCTACCAACAACAATTATATAATTAAGATTAATGAGAAAAAATACACAATATAAATCAAAATTATGTGTTTAAATACAAAATTTAATAATTACAACTAATATGATTAACCCTAATATGATATCTTGTTAGAAATTAAATTTAGATATACATATGGATCTCAAATTATCAATGTTACTCTATGAATTAATAAAATAAAAACAATACCTGATTCCATGATGTTAAATATGAAATGAGATTGTGGGTATATAATCTTTCACAGACTAATCTTCTCTTTATGAGTTTTCTTTCAATTGATGGGAATAGAAAAGAAGAGTGGTTAAGATTAGTCTTGGGGATCAAATCTTAATATTCTTTAGGGTTAATTGTGGCATAACTCCTAATACTTTCACTTTGCTTGCACTTAACCCCCAAAACTCAAATTTTGGCGGTAAAACCTCCTAAAATTAGGAAACTGTTAGCAATTTACAGTTTTCATCTATTTTAGGTGTTAAGTGTCATGTTAGATTGTCCATGTGTACATTTACGTGGACATAATGTACACATGACACAATGTTATTAGTACACGTAAAAAATTATTTAAAATTAAAAAAAAATAATTTGAAATTGAAAATTTTGTATATAAAAAAATATATATAGTTATTGATAATTTTAAATTAAAAAAATAAATTAAAGAGATTATATGTTATTTTTTATTAAAAAAAATAAATGGAATGAATTTGGGAAAAATAATTATTTTTGCCAAAAATTTATTGTAATTGAAAAATTATTTTATTATTCTAAATTGATACTAAAAAATATTTGGGGTCTTAAAATGAGAATTGACATTTTATTTTTACATCAGAAATTTAGTTTAATAAAATAAAAAAGAAAAAAATAGTATGAAATGAAAATTAGAAAACCCTAACTCATCTCTTTCTCCCTCTCTTCTACCTACGACAGCCAGACCAGAGACAAGCCTTTGCCGGTGCCAGTGGTCCAAAGGGACCGCACCTCCATTCTTGCAGCCCTTAGAAAAAACCTAAAACTCTGATATCTCTCTCTCCCCTTCTCTCTTTCTCTCCATCTCTCTCGGTTTTCTCATTAGAGCTACCCTCATCCAGCGAAGGCCTAAATGGAGGTCGTGGCTGACTTCCACGAGACACGAAATCCCAGGAACTCGTGTTCCCCGATCCCTCTCTCGCTCTTGTACCATTTCTCTCTCATCGTGTCAAGCTCGGTCCAACGTCGGAGGGTGACTCCGACCATCCATAGAAAAAGTGGAAGCCATAAATGGCTTCACCATCACTTGGAGGCATTAACCCCGTGATCCCGAGCCGTATGCCCCTGGGGATTTTCTAGGCCTGAGGACAGTGATGCGTGGTCCTCTCGGGGGCGTGGGTGATCGGAGCACAGTGGTCGTGTCGTTCTAGTGGCTCCCGCACAAGCGCAGAGAGAAGAGAGAGAGGGTGGGTGTCGAGTGAGGAAGAAAGAGAAAATGAATTAGGGTTTTTATCATTTCAATTTATATCCTTCAAACTAAATTTAATTATTTTTCAATTTTTTTTTTTGAAAAATATATTAATTTTTAAATAATTTATTACGTGGATCAATAAAATTATGCTTTGTGTACACCGTGTCCATGTAAATACACGCATAGACAATCTAACATGACACTTACTTCACCTGAATGGAAACTGTAAATTGGTAACGATTTTCTAATTTTGAGAGTTTTTTGCGGCCAAAATTTAAATTTTGGGATTAAGTACAAACAAAATAAACGGCAATTGACTCTATTCTTTATATAGAAATTATAAACTAATTAAAGTAGTTGTGAATAAAATGAACCTTAATTCACTTCTAGAAGCATTATCTTTATTACCAGCCTCTTATATACTGTCTTACAGTGAAGACGAAATTTCGGTTGACGAGTAATGTATTATATTTAATAGACAGTGAAAGCTGATATAATACCAAAAACTTTCTTCTGGAAAAGTTCAGAATATTTTGGTATCACTATCTCTGCAAAACAACATTTATGTTTTTACAAGTGTCCTGTGTAAAGTATAATTATAATACAGAAGGAATGGGTTTCTTTGTATTAACTTTCCTTACTGATGAATCAATTCAACACTTTAATTTTGGTTCATCATGCATTATGATATACTATTTTCATTCATGGGACTACCAGCCCATGTTAAGTCCAACGCCAACTACCTTCTACCTATGTTGGTGACCCCACTTTTTGTTTTTTATTAAAATGTCTATAAACTAACCAATTAGAAAAGAAAAAAAAAAAAAATTTACTGCCCAGCAGCAGAGCCATGGCCCATGTTCCTTATCATTGAAAAGTCAAAAAAAAATTTTGGACTCCCAAATTCATAGCAACACCATTGGACTTACAATCCCATCAGTTGACCACATATAGACATATTTGTAAAAGTAATTAATTAAATTTTTTTGTTTGTTAAATAATAATTTAAATTATGTATTTTTAAAAATGGTACAAAATTTAAATTCAATTATTCTTAATATTTTTTTTAAGAAAAGATAACGAACCTGAAGTTATTTTCTAGTTGGAACACATGTAAAAATAAATTTAATTAGTTTTGTTATGAACTTTCATGTTAAGTTATTATTCAGGTTTAATTTGATAAAAATAAAGCTTAATATTTATTTTAGACCATTTTAAAAATACAAAGTCTGAATTATTATTTAATAAAAAAAATGATCTAAAGAATAACTTTTAAAAAATTCAAACGCTAAAATAATATTTATCAATAAATCTACTCACACTAATAATAAAAGATTTAATAATAGCAACTTATTATATTGTTTGGTATTAGTGTATCCTCATATACATATAGTACAATTATTATATATTCCCAATTTATCTTTTAGTATAGTTTATTATTATGAAGAAGTATATAAGAGTATCTTTAATATTAAAAATTAGTTATTTAGGATTTTTGTTTCTCGAACTATGACATATATATTATTGTGCCTTTGAGATTTTTCACCTAGTTAAAACTAGTTCTTATCTATTCTATCAAATTTTGTCACACGTGGCAAATAAAATAAAATAAAATAATGACATGACTATTTATTTAATTGTCACATCAGCATCACATATGTATTTAATATTAAAAAATAAGAAAATTATGTAAAAGTAAATTAAAAAAAATTAAATTATTTTTTTCAACTTAATTACACACAAGATATTGACATGGTACTGACGTGACAATTAACCAAACAACTATATCATCATTTTGTTTGCCAGGTATGATAAAATTTGACAAAAAAAAAAAAACTAATTTATAACAATTTAAATAGTTTAAGTACTATTTTTAACAGGGTAAAAACTAAAAAGTACATAGACTACAATAATATATAAATCATAATTTAAGGGACAAAAAATATAAATAGCATTCAAAATTTAAAGGTTACTTGTGAGAATAAGTGAATCCATGTAGATCCCCAGCTAATTTTGTAGCCAAAAAAAAAACAAGTTTTGTGGCTAAATAAGAGTACCAATACTTTATGTCAAAAGTTAAAAAGCACCAATGCTTGTCATATTTTTTATTTTTTTTTTGTTTTCCTTTTTCTCTTTTCTGACTGGGTAAAGTGAGATAAAAAAATAAAAGTGTATCCAAACATGCTACTACAAACAAATGTTGCTCATGATCTAACATGATTGTTTTATAAGTAATCACGTGTTTGACTCAGTCAAAGACACTACCAATCGGGTCGGGTCTCTCTCAAATACTAATTAAATATAATATTTAACTTTGGCTTAGGACAAAAACCTACTTGAGGATCAAGTTCAGGCCCCATTTACTTTAAACTTTTCTTGCATAAAAATCAATGAAATAACATTGAAAAATATTAACCAGTTCACACTACCTTTCTTTAAGGTAATAATATATACTCATGCTGATCAAAAGATTATTATTATTGTTCGATATATAATTGAGAAAGGTCAAAAGATTATTATTACTGTGAATGTTTGAATGCCTTTGGCTTAGGTAACAGAATACCGAAGCAGAGAATAATAACCCTGGATGTGACCCTTTTCGAGGTCAAAGGTAAAGGTCCTAGTCCACACATGCAATGAATGAACCTTTTTCTTTTCTTTTTCAATTTTATCTTACTAACTAAACTATGACGTGATGAAAACACCTCCTTATCTTAATTCTCACTAAATTAATAAATTAATAGCAATCCATTATTTATCTTGAGATTTCATTATTATCAAACGAGATCAATCAGTTGAGGCGCTGGATATTTAGTATACACTATGTATAATTGAGGTTGTCACTACTACAAAAATAATTTCTCTCGATGTTTTTAAATAGTCGTTTAAAGTATTTTCGTCAGTTTTTATAACCGTTGTCTATACGACCGTCGTAAAACAGATAAAATAGACGACAGTTTAAAATCGTCGCTAATTTAGACTTCACGACAGTTTAAAACCGTCGCCTATACCCTATCATAGGCGACAGTTTTAAACCGTCGGAAATGTAAAAAAAAAAAAGAGAAAAAATACCAATTTTTCTGTCATTAATGGCAGAAAAATCTGTGTTTCCCCCTATTTATTCCTGCATTAGTTTTATAATTTTACATAAATTAAAATAAAACAACTTATTAATTTTGTTACAATAACAACTAACTTTAAAAAAAATTAAATTTATACAATAACAAAATAAATATATATAATAAATAAAAATATATATAAATAAATAAATGTATTTATACTGAGCTCAAAGAGAGGGAAAGAGAGAGGGAGGGAGATGGACGAGAGGTGGTGGTGGTGCAACGTATGAGACAAAGATGAAAGGGACACCGACGAGAGGTGGTGGTAGTCCGACGTATGCGACGGAGAGTAGAGGGAGACCGACGGGAGGAGGGGTGGGTGGAGATCAATGGACGAGAGAGATGGGAAGAAAGGGAGATCGAGAGAGGGAGGAAGACGGCGAGAGAGGAGGGCGATGGTGCGGATGCGTGGGTGGGGTTTTGGAGAGTTAAGATTTTTATTTTAGGGTGTGAGAAATGGAGAATAAATAGGTGAGAATAAATAGGTGGGCATGTGGAAAATAAAAAAAAAAGTAGGTGGGCACGTGAGAAATATGGCGAGAAGTAGGTGAAGGTGACGATTTTTTAATGGATCCTTATAGGCAACGGTTTAAGACCGTCGCCTATGAGGGTCCATTAAAAAATCGCATTTTATTAAAAAACGTCGCCTATTTTGTTTACTACGATTTTAAACGTTGGGAATACTAAATTTTTCCTGAACGATTTTAAATAGTTACTTAATTTTTTTAGCAACGTTCCCCGAAAAAAAATCGTTTTTAGGACCGTCGCGAATTCTTATATTTGTAGTCGTGTGTTATTCATGTTTTCGAATAAAGGACATGTGGCATAAAATGAGAAGTACCTCGTTGAATAATCACTAATTAAGCTCCCTTAATTAGTTAGAATCACGGACAAGTTATACAAGTTTAGGAAAAAACTAAGCTCGAGAGCTAATCAAAAATTTGTCCCGCAACATACCACCATCCGAGACCTGAAGGCCTAATCACCTCTCTAAAACCCAGAGGAGGCCAA
Source organism: Cannabis sativa (assembly GCF_029168945.1). NCBI lineage: Eukaryota > Viridiplantae > Streptophyta > Magnoliopsida > Rosales > Cannabaceae > Cannabis > Cannabis sativa. Next base: position 62,560,622 of record NC_083602.1, read on the forward strand.
GCTCAACATATGTCACAGAGACACTTGGAGGACACTTGAAGAGTCGAACACATACACTAATCGCCCAGAGGAAGTCAGATGTCTACCATGAAGAGAGACCCAGATCGCTCTAACGACAGTTATGCCTCTTCTGACACATGATTAGATCTTGTTCCTTATATCAGACCATGTTAGTACGTGCATCCCACCTCTGAATATACTTTTTTGCCTGACGGTCTGTCGAGGTGTTAACGCATATTTTTGTTAACAATGATAAAGCCTATTTCGTAATTAACTTGCACAGAAATTATAGAAAATAAAAGAAGAAAATAAAACACGAAACTTTTTACGTGGTTTTACAGTTAAAATTCAGCATAGTCCACGAGTCAATCTTATTCAAATTATTCTGATACAAACTAGGGTTCTTTTCTCTAAAGGATTTTCCATCCCTTTTCAGTACATTCTGCCCCTATTTATAGTAACATAGGGTGGCAATTAATTACAATCAGATACGAATCCCACAATAATATTTCCTCAAAATTGTGGGCTTTAATTACGCACCACGTAAATAAATGCGGTTATTATTATTTGAAAATTATGCGACTATGATTTATCCGCTTTTACTTGATCAATGCTGACGTGGATTCAGATACGCTACAAAGTGCATCTCGCTAGGGCATCTCGCTGGGATAGCAACAATAACCTTGAGATTGAGCTGGAGCTTTTCCCATGTCTTTCCGAGGTTGATAATGTAAATACTGTCGTTTCTTCGATTGAAGACACAACGTTCTATTTGACAATCGCAGTTCTTGGTGACAAGGTGAACTTCAGTAGTCAACATCATTTGGATGTCAGCTTCTATCTGAGAGAACTGACTTGACAAAGCAGTGGATATCATTGAAAGATGTCTGGAGCTGATTAGTGAAGGTACCATGAGTATGCCTTCCTATAGCGAGATGGATGCCTCGCTATCCGTCACTTAGGTTCTTCCAGGTTCTTATACATAGCGAGGTTGGTGCCTCCCTTTATATTACTGATGTCATCCTTATGATTGTGCCTTCTGACGTGAATGATTTCTCCTCAATGCGTGAATCAATAGTTCGTACATCCTTGTCTAGCTTAAGACTATACAGTCAGCGAGTTATAGATATGCTCTACTAACTCTGCATTTAATGAGTTATTCCATTTAATATCCTTTAATATAATTGCCATTATATTTGTTGATTCGTATTCTCCAAAGTTAACACGTGTCATCTTCTAAAGTGCTAGCCGAATTTCGGGTATAACAATTACCCCTTAAAAAGTTCTTTTCAGTGAAAAGTGCTTTTAAATGATTACAGAGGGTATTTTTGTCATAATCTATTTTGAAAAAACGCATGTCCTCTGATTTTGGAAGTTTTGTGGTTTCGAGGCACATCATCATTTAATACCATCTTTTCCTCTTCATTATTTTGAAATTTTACCCGTTGGATCAATTGCCTCCTTAATCTGACGGAGATCAACCCAAGAGTATAAAACGAAAAAAAAAGAACTAGCTTTTCATTACCTTTGCCATTTCAAAAACTCTGAAAAATTTTCGAGCTTCTCTGCAAAAAACCATACCTAGATTGTTTCGAAAATTTGCATACCATCTTTTTCTTTGACATTCTCTTTGTGAGTTTCATTCGATTTTCTTTTTGACCTCAAGCATTCAAAGGGATCATCACGTCGTTCGTTGTTCCGTCGATTGCAGGACCATTCATCGCTCCAAAAACAACTTCAAACAGTAAGTGATTTCTCTTTCTTTATTTTCTTATACGCTTTTAATTTCACATTTTTGGGTTTGATCACTAGTTTCTTAATTAGCACCTTTATCTCCTTATCTGGTTTTAGCGATTTTAGGGTTGAATTATATCTGGGTTAATTTTAAGATTTAGGCAGAACGAAGGTTTTAGGGTTTCTCAAATTTACCAACTTCTGGTTTAATAAATTTCTTCTAGACATTGGGATTGCTTTCTCTTTGCAGCAATGTCCCAATTTGGTTCAGAAGTTTATCGCCCAGAATATTTAGAACCAGAGTGTCCCAGTGAACTTTCCATCCCATATAAACCCTGAATTTCACAACCCAAATCCAAATTAGAGATAAATGATGCAAAAATTAGGGAACACTTAGTAAAAACTTACCAAGATGACATTGCCAGTCGCCATAGACGCTTCTTGCAAGAAATTACAGAAGGATATGTCATTTCTTGCGAGATGCTGCTTGGCCTAAACCCTCCAATTTATCGTCAATTCCTCTTGCTAGGCCTTTATTTTTACCAAGAGTCACAATTGATTTTGAACCAGGTGACCTAGACTTTGAAATCATGACCTCCAGGCCTCGAAAATCAAAGACTCCTCAGGATCCTAACGTCACCTTTGAGGCTGAACTAGTAGACTCGAAGGTGCGAGCCATCGGAGATTACGTAGGTAATATCCTAAGGACTTGTGGTATTAAATATAAGTAAGAATGCTGGGTTAGATCGGTGGCTGTTGGCGAGTTCAGTTGTTACCCACCAGAACGACTTACTCGCGAAGCATCTGAGGGGACCGGTGGTGAGGCTAGTACAAGTGGCTCGACAGGGATAGGCGCATGGAGCCTCGAACACATAAGGGCTGGAGCCATTATCCCCCTGCAGGGCTATTACAAGGACTTCCTAAACCATAGGAATTGCCCCATTCTAGTTGAATCCTATTTCATACAGAATCCTTGCAAGTTTGAAGTAACTGTACAAAATTTTGAACTGGAGTGCCCCACTCCCTTGGAAATAGAGTATCTTTACTCTGTCAAGGCAGTTGTTACGAGGAAGAATGCAGCATGGTTTTTTTTACTATCTTAGGACTCACCTAGGCGAGCGTAAGATAATTGTAGGTTTGCCAAATAAAACCCCTTTTAAAGAAGAATTCATTTGGACGACTGGTCTTTCCCCAATCAGCACAACCATCTTCCGTATAATACGTAAGTGATTTCTTGCTTAAGACTTGGTTAAATTATTCCACGTCTTTTACTCTGGTTTTGCTGATTTTAATTTTGCTTTTGTATTTGACAGCTATCTCGAAAAGACCAGTTCCTACTCCCGAGATGGCTGAGCGACACAAGCTCCTGCTGGGTCTTCCCTTTGGTCTTCGGTCAACTGAGTTCCTTTTGAGCGGAGTCAACCTGAGGTCCATGGGTCTCCTCACTGACAAGGAGTTTACTTATGATTATAAATATCCCAAGTATTCTTCTTCGCAGCAGGTTCCTGTCCCAACCGACGAGGAGGATCAGAATTATGTGGCTCGGACACATTACCTTCAGAATGTCGTCCCTTGGGAAGCCGAAAAAGGAGCATCCCGAGGCAATCAATGTTGTTGGTCACCCACAGTGCTTAGAGCCGAGCGTAACACTTTAGTGTCGTTTCAAGATAGTCATTATAACTTTTACACCTGGAATCCCCTCCTCATAGATCGCATTACACATAGGTTTGATAGTTGGTATCCAAAGTTTCACATCCAAATTAGCTGTACTGACTCTTACTGTGGGAGAGTCGAGCAGTACGTGACCATACTGGATAGGGCAAGTCATTTAGATGCGAGCTGGGATTTAGAACCAATTAACTCCTATGATATATTCAAGATCACAGGATGTAGGGGTTTTAGTGGATATTATAGTCCTTCCTCTTCATCTTCTTATGATTATGGTAAATCCCTTAGGTATGAGATTATGCCCCAATTTCCCCTTTTGCTTGTTTTTAAACGAATACTTACACACTATTTTATTTCATAGAAATGAATCTTGAGGATCTCTTTCATACATCAGGCAAGAAGGGCAAGAAGAGGTTGACCATCACGGAGACTCCATTAGATGTCAACGTGGAGCCTCTCAAAATGCCCAGGAAGACAACTGCGAACAAGAAGCGAGCCTCCCACACTGTTAATCTCGAGATCCCTGAAATTGAGACTCAGGCTCCGACCCAGCCTTCAGCCCCCACACATATTGACGAGCCCAATTCCAAAAAGAATCAAGCTTTCGCTTCTTCGAGCCAGGCCCTCAAAACTCTGCCTATCGAGGCTGCGAGTACTGGCTCGGAGTATACTGGGGAATTTGGAGCAGCTTGTTGGTGTCATTTCAAGGCCTTCCTCCCCAATGAATGGGATTTAATCAACAATGGGGACCTGGAGGAGATGCTTGAAAGAAGTGTCGCCCATGGCCTCTCCGTAAATTCCCCTATCCTTATCTTCTTACTTCCTTTCTTAACATCCTTAAAAAATAATCACACATTTTTGTTTGTTGGTTTTCAGCAAACTTTCATCTCCTTCGTCGCCCAACAGAGGGGCATGGAAAAAAGGAAGTACATGGAGAGCGAGATTCAAACTTAATAGGTCAGGGCGAGGCTGTGACCAGAGAATGGAATGATGCCATGTCGGAGAACACTCGCGTAATCAAAGAAGCTGAGGAGGTGAAGAGGGCCCACAAGGTTGAGCTTGAAGCTGCTAAGTAGGAGGCAAAAGATAAGGCTGATGCATGCTAGAAACTTCAAGAGGAATACCAGAAACTCCAAGAGGAATACCAGAAACTCCAAGAGGAACTTAATGCAGCCAAAGTAACACTCAATGGGAAAGAAGTTGAAACCATTGAGCGATGCAATGTTGTTGGACTACGTTCCATCTACCAAGCCTGGATGGCAAATCCAAGGATGGATACGAGTTTCTTGGGAAAGTCTGAGGGGGAAGTCCTTGCTTACTGCGAGAAGGCTAAGAAAGAAGACGAGAAAGCCGAGGCAGAAGAAGAAGAAGAATTGTCCAAGTTTCCTACCATGTAGGCTTGGTTTATATTTATTATTATTTTTTTATCTAGGAAAATGGCCTTAAGGCTTAGACAATGGTTTGCCCCTTATGACACTTTTGTAAAGACAAATTTGTAAGGTTGGATGGCCAACTTTTCTTTTATTTTCTCTTTTATCGAATGCTTCGTACTTTTGAACTTAATATATTTGTTTGTTTTCGTTTTCATTCACAACTCAAACAATTATATTTTGATCAGATTTAAAATACTTTAAGCCTTTCCATTGCTCGTAATTTCCTTTGATATTATTTAAATAGTTAATAATCTACTATGTGCGCGAGCAGTTATTATCTGCTATGCTTTTGATTTGCAAGCAGTAATTAATTATGCTTCGCATAAACAGTTATAATCTGTTTTAAGCAAACTTGAATATACTTTTAATGATTCATCCCTTTGTATATTTTTGATTGCTTATATGAATAGTTAGACCTTCTATTCATACATTAGGTTTAAGTATTTTTTCAATGCATTTTGGTGTCTCGTTTGATACTTTTCCACAAAATGCGAGCTATCAGTATTCAGCTTCGCATGTAGCTTATGAGTTATATCTCATTTACAACTTTTGATTTTCCTTTCTCATGGGAAAGGTTCTTTAATCAAAAACTTTAAAAATTTAAAAAATTCTAAAGTAATGGGTTTGCAATATATCATGTATTTCCAGATAGATTCCAATTAATCATACACATATGCCCCTCAAGTAATTTTAAAAGATGACACTTTGTAATTACTTGAAAAATGATTCAACTTTATTAATAATTTGAAGTTCAAAATATTACATCAGAAATATGAGTTACTACATCAGTTTACTGTTAGTAGGGTCGCAAATGTTCTACATTCCAGTAGAGGGTCGATCCGTATCATATCCCCATGGTTCCAGGCGAACTAATCCTGGTTTTCCCTAAAAAAATTTATTAGCTGCTATTTCAATTGTTCATCCAGGTTCTTCCCAATGTATACACACTTTATGGGATTTCCTAAATCTAGAACAACCTCTTCCAACTCCTCAGTTGGTTTCAATATATTTCTTTCATCTTGAATCCGAGGATCAAGATCTTAATCCTTCTTCTCGCCTTCTTCAATCAAAACTGCCATAAGCTGGTGACCAGCCTTTCTGTTTTACAGCTCTATGCGGTAGCATTCGCGAGCCAGCATTTGGTCACCTCGCACTACTCCCACACCCAAAGGTGTTTGAAACTTTAGGGATAAGTGCTAAATTGAACTAACTTCCCCTAGTCCAATTAATGCTGGTCGACCCAACAATATGTTGTAAGCTGATGGCAGGTTGATAACCAAAAAGTCTTGCATTATCGTGGTGGATAAAGGTGCTTTGCCCAATTTTAATGGGAGCTCGATTATTCCTTGACTGCCGACACTATCGCCTGTAAATCCACACAGATTTACCATGCAAGGTTTTAATTTAGCTTTTTCAAGCCTCATTTTCTTTAGTGTATCCTTATAGAGGATGTTCACTGAACTTTCGTTGTCTATCAACACCCTTTTTATCCTTTTGTTGGCGAGCTGGATGGTAATTACCAGTGGGTCAACGTGAGGATATCTCTCGCCTTTTTCATCTTCCTCTAAGAATACAATTGGAGGTTCTTCGATCTTAGCTTTCTTGGAAGGTTCCGAAGCAAACACAGATTTCTCGTTCTTCACTTCATTCACATATCTCTTTTGGGCATTATTGCTTTCACCCGCAATATGCGACCCTCCCGAGATAACTAGGATATCCTGTCCTTTTAGAGGAGGAGGTTGTAATCCCTGGTTGTCTAGGTTATTGGGCGGATTTGGCTAGTTTTGTCCATTGCTTTGTCTTTTCACATATTGCCGAAAGTGGCCTCGCGCGATGAGACTCTCTATCTCATCTTTCAGCTGACGACACTTGTCTGTCGTATGCCCAATGTCTTTGTGGCACTTGTAAAATTTGGTTGCATCTCTCTTATGTCTTGAATGCCTCATGGGCTTAGGTTTACGAAATGCGACCCTGTGCTCATGCGCGAGATAGATGTTTTCTCGAGTTTCATTAAGCTTGGTATAAATGGTGTAGATTGGCACGTACCTGTCGTGCTTCTTTTGCTTTTTCTTGTCCTTGGCTGACTCCTTAGAGTTATCCTTCCTTTTTAAACTAGAGGCTCCTGGATTATCAGCCTTGGTCGAGACGGTACTGTTGGGTTTTATGCCCTAAATAAAACTCTTTACAATCTGATTAGTTATCAATATAAGAAATTTGAAGTGATTGATGTTTGCATGAATTTTACATGCTAATGGTTTAATATGTTTATTATGTTTACACACAGAATCAGTTAAATCCAGATCATATGTTTATTCACAATTACAGTATCGTCAACACAGTGGAATGTGATTGTGATCATATGAATCAAAAGATTTGGTCCTTGTTTCATCAGTGTTATTGGGTTTACACTAATGTGATAATCAGCGATGATGTGTACTTACACTTGGAGTAAGTGTTATGTTCTTTCCAGGACATTAGTAAGGTATACTAGATTCGAATGTATGGAGTATACATTGGACTGGACCGATATTGCAACTAAGTTAAGATATTACAAACTTACCGTTATATATATCTTTCCAAGTCAATATCAGTAGTTGATCTTAAGATTAAAAGAATCTAAATCCTTATATGCTTAGGCTCAACTCAGGAGTGTTATTCATGTTCTTTGATTTATTAGTTAAGCCTACTTTTAGGTCAGGGTGATACGTATATTTTGGGAACATGATAGTATGATTGAGTGGGAGTGCAGAACATAAATATGGAATCTATAGCTTCTACTGGTGTATAGAAGTCAAGTGATGATCCCCTTCGAGCTTAGCAAATAGAAGTAAATGGATGAGCTCTTGTTTAACTGACTAATCATTAGATCACTAAACACCATTTACAGGTAGCTAAGTGTTTTAAGGGGCAAAATACATTGAGGGGTGAGAACGGTAAAGAAATCCCATCTCGATGTAGATCATCTATATAGAGGATCTTTAAATCACAATAAGACTATAACAATGGTTAAATGAGATAGCATATTGATATCATGGAACATACAATATGCTCTATATAAGTCTGAGAGTGTAATTCTAAGTTCTAAGAGTGGATTCAACGAAGAATTAATAAGTAGGAATTTACTTGGTAAATTTGGTTCACTTATTGGAAGCTCAGCATATAGATCCATGGTCCCCATTTTAGTTGAGAACATTCTGCTTGTAAGACTCATTAATTGATTCGTGATTGATCAATTATAATTCTAAAGTTAGACTATGTCTAATTTTATGAATTTTCACTAAGCAGGGGTGAAATTGTAAAGAAAAGAGTTTCTAGGTTTATTTATTTATTAATAGACTTTATATGTCTAATTAATAATTAAATTAAATGACAATATTATTTAATAATCTATTTTAGTTATTAAATAATTAGTTTTGGCATTTAAAAGGTTAGAATTGGAAAATTGACGTTTTTGAGAAAATAGAGATTAAATTTGATAAAACTGCAAAATCAAGTGGGGCCCACTATAACACCATGGCCGGCCACTTATTGAGGGTTTTTTAAATTAATATTTTCATTATTTTAATGCCAAATAATTCCTAACCTAAACCTACTAGTTCCCTATAAATAGAAAGTGATGGCTCAGTCAAATCACAAGTTTTCATATGCTTTCATTAGCTTTCTGACAGAAATTTCTCTCTTTAGAAAAACTGAGCCTTCCCACTTTCTATACCTGGCCGAAACCCTCTCTCTTCTTTTCCCTTCATCAATTTCGAACCCTAGTGAGAGAGTAAGTGCCCACACACAGCAAGCAGTAACTCAATCATAGATTGGAAGACTGTGACGGATCAAACTTGAAGAAGAAAGACATTCGGGCTCAGATCTTGATTATACTCTGCTACAGAAAGGATACAAGGGTTAGAGATCTGAGCGGAAGGAGACATTAATTCCGCTGCATCAATGTAAGGTTTTCTTAACTTTATAAGTGTTTAATTTGTCGTTTTAGAGAGTTCATATTTAGGGTGTTTAAACAACATACTTGTGAGTAGATCTAAGATCCCGGTAAAATAAAATCCAACAACTGGCCTCAGAGCCATGGTAATTGATTTACTTACAAGAAATTTGGACTTTAAAACGATTGTTTGTTTGTTTTTGGATGGTATCATGTTGTATTGAGTGTTATTTGATGATTGATTGATGTTTGTGAATTTTCGTGGAAAATAATTGAATATCTGTTTCTGGAATTATTTTTATTGGATAGTATGAAAAAAATTAAGCAAGTTACTTTTTTACAGAACTCAATTTCGATTTAATTTGAATTAGTTATGATTTTTTGAAGATTCGGAAAAATCGGAGTTGTGCTGAAATTTTCCCGCGATCGCGAAAACTGTCCGTACAGCTCGCAATTTTTTCGTTTTTCGTCATTTTTTCATGCCTTTTTATGGAATTAACTTTCGATTTTTTGTATAGTTTTGTATTTATAGATTTACTATTCCTAATTCAACTCTAATTATCATAATGAATTAATTTAATATTTTTTAAATTTAATCCAAGATATTAGTGTAATTTGAATTTGAAATTAATAAATATCTATCTTTTTGCTTAATTATTTATCTTATTTTTAAATTTGATTATATCTTATCTTATTTTTAAATTTAAGGTCAGATATTAAATTTTTATATTAAATATTTTGACCTTATTTAAATTTAAAATAAGATAACTATAATCATGTAATTTTAAATAGATGTAAGATATTTTGGTAACTTTTAAATTTTGTTATTTTATTTATTTAAATTAAATTTTAAATCTAAAAAAGATATTTAATTTATCTTTTCTAATTTTTATTTATAAAATAACATTTAATTTTTAAAAGTAGTTAGCAAATTTTTGAAATGATATTTAGGTTGGTTGAAACCTAATTTTTCAAAATTGTAGGTTTGATTTTAAATATTTATTTTTTTTTTATAATTTTGAAATTTAAATAAATATTCCTTTTATTTTCGAAAGTTAAATTTTAATTTTTTTTTTATTTTTCGAAAAATAAATTTATATTATTATTTATTTTATTTTTTTTAAATAAAATATTTATTTATTTAATTTAATTATTTTCGAAATTTATTTATTTAAAATTAAATAAATCCTACTTCCAACTATCCAGCTAACCTTGTTGCAGGAGTATATGGTTTTAGCTTGTGTGTAAGTTTTCAAAACCTATTATTACTTGATTGCAAATAGCCATGGTTACTTTTTGCCAGATCTAATGATCTGATTGCTCCCTTGATCAAGTTAATAATTTGTAACAGGTAAATTTTACAATCTTCTTTCATCTGTGTATGACCTAGCAACATGATAGGATCCATCCAAGTGTGTACCTGTGTGAGCCTATGTGTTTATTTTATTATGTAGATGCATATATGTTGTTGCTAAATAAAATGTCACACCATAATAGATTTTATTTAGGTCCATTTAGTTATTGGACCTATTCAATTAATAACAGTTATTTATTTTAAGGTTAAATTCCTCTCTTTTGGGCCTTGTGTGAGAGTTGGGAGCCATAGGAGTGGGTACGCCATACTGAACTTAGCACCCCCTCACATGAACTACCCCAATTGTGAAGGCCCATTTGCCTGATCTGAATAACTGTACTAGGTTAATTATATTAGTTTGACCTAATAAAATTGAATTAGCAACATAATTAACTTTTAAAATATGTGAAAATCTATTTTCATTTTAATATTTTAAAGTTAATTTTAAGAAAAACACTTTTAGTTTTAGATATTAATTCTAGACAAACTATTTGTATTTTTCTTGTATTTAATTAAATATAGAATTTTAACTAACTAGATTCTTTCTGGAGCTTATTTAATTAAATATTCCTATTTAAGTTATAAATTAGTTGTATCAACTAATTTTTCTTATCTAACTTAAATTTGAATATTTTATTTAAATTTTAAATCAAGTTGAGGAATCCTAGGCATTAGTTATTAAAGATTCTTAAGATATTTTTTAAGTTAATATCTTTTCGAATATTAACTTAAAATGAAATATTTTAGATATTTTTTAGGTTAATATCTTTTCGAATATTAACTTAAAAAAATATCTTCAAATTAAGTGGTTACAACTTAATTTTTGATATTTAATTAAATCTAAATTTGAAATTATTTAAGTTTTAGATTTTTTCTATATAACTTAAATTAGATATTTTTCAAATTTTTGAAAAGATACTTAGTCAAATAAGATATTTTCTTGATAGTAATTTCTAGACTACTTATTATTTCTAATATTTAAATAGGAAAATATTATACTTTGTGAAATTAATTATTTAAATAATTAATTTTGGTACAATTTTATTAAGTATATTTTTCCTAGTATTAAATAGAAACTAATAATTAAGCCTTCTCTACACTTAATTATTTATTTCTTGAATTTAATACATTTAATTAAATTGAAAAATTTAAATATCTAAGTTGATTTTCATCATGATACTTAAATATTTATTTTTCATGACATTTAATTAAATAGAAAATTATTTTAGGTTGAAATTTAATTTTTCAACCCAAATTTAAATAATTTTCAATATATATATTTTTTTCTTTATTTTCTTAATCAATTTCAAAAATTGCATTTTATTTTATGCAATATTTTTCGAATTTATCTTGAAAAATAGATTGAGTTGTAAATTAATTATTTACTTTAATTAATTCTTGGGCCAACTTAAATCTATGATTTTTTCATTTATTGATTAATTTAAAATGAATGAATTTAAAATATATATATATATATATATTATTAGAAATTGAATTAACTAGGCAAAAGAAAATCTAGATAGATGATATTTTTGCTTGAAGTATTTCTTTTCTATTTTTATTATTTTTTCGAAAATTATATTGTTTCTATACCTTAAATTTTCGAACTCAATCAATATATTCTCAAGGAAATTTTTAAGTTGTAATTAATCTAATTTAATTCAACTTAAATTAATTTCCTTAATATTTATATTTAAGATTATTACTAAGATGGAAATAATTAATTTTATTTCAATCACCATCTAAGTATAATTTTATAAATATTATATTAAATTCTTATTTTTGAATTTTAATTCTTAATTTCAAATTTAATGAGAATTTATTTATTAGAATAATAAAGAAAATACATTTTAAAGAATGAGCTTTATTATTATTAAGATATTCGATCTCCATTGTGGGTTTTACACCGCGTTTGTTTTAGTGAGTAATCCTCCCTAATGGAGGAACGTTCATTAGCAATTTCGCACCGTTTAATCTCGAATGATAAGTAGTTTGTAAGTGTTTTATATGGTATAGATCACCCTAATGGTGGCGACCATATTTGACTTGCAAATTGCGAAACAACGGTAGTAGCTCATAAGATAGAATAGCCTTGACTCTCGCCTAAACGGGACAACGCTGGATTCCAATCTTGATCGAATAAAAGGTTGCTAGAATGTTTAACATTTTAGATGAGCTGACAACTCTATTCAATGGATGGTAGCTTTGACTCTCGCCTAAACGATACACTGATATCAGTTTGTTGAAAAACCTTGGAAATTATTTAGGATTGAATTTTTTAAGTATTTTCTCATATCATTCCTACTTGCTATGTGCTTATAATTTCTGAATTGATTTTGTGTTAAACCATTATTAATTTCTATTTGTTGATTTCTATTATTTTGTAGTATCCTGTATTATCAAAATGAATCCCATGTTATCACTGTTGACTGAAAATAAGCTGAATGGATCTAACTTTAATAAGTGGAATGAGAACATTAATATTGCTCTCATAGGAGAAAGTGCCTTGTTTGTTTTAACTGAGCCGTCACCTGAAGTGCCTAGGGACAATGCATCCAAAGCTGTGAAAGAAAAGTAGGAGCGTTGGCAAAAAGAAAATGACAAAGCTCTATACTTTATGCTTTCTAGCATGTTTGACACCCTCAAAACTCAGTTTTCTAAAACCGAGAAGGCTGCTGAAGTTATGACGAAGTTAAATGAGCTATTCGGTAAAGCATCACTTCAGTCACGCTTTTACGCGACTAAGAAGTAGATTAATGCACGGATGGAACCTCATCAAAACGTGCGTGACCATGTTCTCCTAATGTCAAGTTATTTCCAAGAAGCCCAGGATCATGGTGCTGAAATGGACAGTGCTACTCAAGTAAGTCTTATCTTGAATAGCACGACTCAAAGATTTCTACCATACACATCAAATTATGTCATGAATAAGAAGGAAATTGACTTTCATGAATTAGTCAATGACCTTCAAACTTATGAAAATTTGATTGAAGGACCCAAGAAGAAAGGGAGTAAACCTCATAATCCTAGAAATGGTAATGGGACGATGAAACCTGAAGCAAATGTTGCCTCTGCTTCGAAGCCCAAATCGAAGAAGAAGTGGAAGAACACCAAGAAGCGAACAAAAGCCATGAAGAATAAAAAGGCTGTTCCTTCTGGTGATGCTACACTTAAAGGAAAGTGTTTCTACTGCAATGAAAAAGGTCATTGGGAATCCCAGTGTCCTAAACTTCTTGCAAAGAAACAAGGTATTTCTATTTATAAACTTTAAGAGTTTTAGTGAATTGTTATCCAATTGGATTTATGATTCTGGACTAACTTTGTTTATTTTTTTTCTTCTTCTTATAGGCCAAGCTACTTGAACTCAATTGAGTTGGATCAGAAAGCTGGACCAAGGGTGAAATCGTCCAGATGAAGATGAAGCTCTTCAATTTATTTTTGAATTAATTGTTTTAGTTTAAAGACAATTTGGATTTCAAATTTTAGTTAGGGATATTTATCCCTGTTTTTTCTCATATTGTTGCAATACATTTTTTATTTTATTATTAATAAAGTTTTATTTTCGAAATTCACCATTGCAATTTATGAGATTGAGCTTCATTTAATTTATCTTCATCAATTATTACCACATTATATTTGTATGTTTGTATGTGTAAGTGTTTTTATTATTGATACAAATTCTATAATATTTACAACTCTTCATAGAGTTATATTAAATAAACACTAGAAACTACTTCTATGTTTATTAATAATTGTTAATTCTAATACAATTATTAAGAATTTGTTTAATAAAATGATCTTTTGATCTGATAGGGGTGGAGAAAAGTTAAGAAAACTATGCAGTTCAACGATCTTTTATATCTAATGAACTCTGGATAGTATTCAACTCCACATAAACTCTATAACACTTAAAGAATCATGATCTTTACAACCTTTAGGGGTGGATCATAATCTCTATATACTTAGGGGTGGAGGTTATCCACAAGTACCCTATATGTATATTCTTAGGGGTGGAGTCTATTCCACAATTCCCTATGTAACACATATCTTCTTTAAACATGGAAGTAATATAATGAGTCAGCTATTGTCAATATAAATTCTTGATCTTGATTGTATGTTCCATTTTCGATATTACTGTTGTAAGTAAAAGATTGATACCTATAAAAGTTCTTTGTTAAAGTTTCACACTACCTTAATTGAGTGGGAGAATTTTAAAGTTCTATACCCATCTTCATTAGGTTGATACTTGTGATAGGTACTTAAGAACTCTACTGAAAAGCAAATCTAACCATTCACATGGATAGGTATAGCTTATCAGAATTATGAGAATAAGATAAAGAACTCTAGTTCAGTCTATTCGAATGACTTGAACCCAGAATTCTTAATCCTCATAAAATTTTATGGTATCTTAATTTTGATTACTTTATTTATGGCATGTATTTTTCACTTCAAATACTAGTCTGCTATGTTGATGACTTAGTCTTAACTTAAGTTTTAGACTAATACAAAAGTCACAACTAGGTAACTCTCCAAACAATCAGAGGTTAAAAGTATTATTTAACCAGACATCTGCTATTGAGTGGGAGCCATCTGAGATGTAATCAAATAGGGAACATTAGAAGATATTCAAGAAAGATTTATGAAAGTGATCTATATGTCAGATATTAAGGAACTGTGTATCAGTTATCCTTGTATCTCACCATCTAATTTCGAGATTTTTGAGACGGTGCTTACTTTGGGGGTGGAGGAGTTATTGAATAATAATTCAAGCTCTACCAGAGAAGAACTATAACTTTGTCTATTCGAAAATACCAGAAAGTTATATCACTGAAGAAAAGTCTACACTGTATTATCTCAATTACATATTTTAAAATATGAGAGATATGTCTTCTGTTAATTCAGATGTACTCTTAAAACAGTAAAGATTTCAGTATCCCTTGATGAGTAAAGCATATAGTAAAGGATGTTTCATAAGTGAACTTATGAACTAGTTTCCAGAAGTTTGGGTGGATTCAAATATACTACACTTGATCTGAAGATCAAGACATCAGATTGACCTATTTGCACAGTTTGTTTTATATTAGTGCAAGTGGGAGTTTGTTGGGTTTTATGCCCTAAATAAAACTCTTTACAATCTGATTAGTTATCAATATAAGAAATTTGAAAAGATTGATGTTTGCATGAATTTTACATACTAATGGTTTAATATGTTTATTATGTTTACACACAGAATCAGTTAAATCCAGATCATATGTTTATTCACAATTACAGTATCGTCAACACAGTGGAATGTGATTGTGATCATATGAATCAAAAGACTTGGTCCCTGTTTCATCAGTGTTATTGGGTTTATACTAATGTGATAATCAGCGATGATGTGTACTTACACTTGGAGTAAGTATTATGTTCTTTCCAGGACATTAGTAAAGTATACTAGTTTCGAATGTATGGAGTATACATTGGACTGGACCGATATTGCAACTAAGTTAAGATATTACAAACTTACCGTTATATATATCTTTCCAAGTCAATATCAGTAGTTGATCTTAAGATTAAAAGAATCGAAATCCTGATATGCTTAGGCTAAACTCAGGAGTGCTATTCATGTTCTTTGATTTATTAGTTAAGCCTACTTTTAGGTCAGGGTGATACGTATATTTTGGGAATATGATAGTATGATTGAGTGGGAGTGCTGAACATAAATATGGAATCTATAGCTTCTACTGGTGTATAGAAGTCAAGTAATGATTCCCTTCGAGCTTAGCAAATAGAAGTAAATGGATGAGCTCTTGTTTAACTGACTAATCATAGATCACTAAACACCATTTACAGGTAGCTACGTGTTTTAATATGGCAAAATACATTGAGGGGTGAGAACGGTAAAGAAATCCCATCTCGATGTAGATCATCTATATAGAGGATCTTTAAATTACAATAAGATTATAACAATGGTTAAATGAGATAGCATATTGATATCGTGGAACATACAATATGCTCTATATAAGTCTGAGAGTGCAATTCTAAGTTCTAAGAGTGGATTCAACGAAGAATTAATAAGTAGGAAATTACTTGGTAAATTTGGTTCACTTATTGGAAGCTCAGCATATAGATCCATGGTCCCCATTCTAGTTGAGAACATTCTGCTTGTAAGACTCATTAATTGATTCGTGATTGATCAATTATAATTCTAAAGTTAGACTATGTCTAATTTTATGAATTTTCACTAAGCAGGGGTGAAATTGTAAAGAAAAGAGTTTCTAGGTTTATTTATTTATTAATAGACTTTATATGTCTAATTAATAATTAAATTAAATGACAATATTATTTAATAATCTATTTTAGTTATTAAATAATTAGTTTTGGCATTTAAAAGGTTAGAATTAGAAAATTGGTGTTTTTGAGAAAATAGAGATTAAATTTGATAAAACTGCAAAATTAAGTGGGGCCCACTATAACACCATGGCCGGCCACTTATTGAGGGTTTTTCAAATTAATATTTTTATTATTTTAATGCCAAATAATTCCTAACCTAAACCTAGTAGTTGCCTATAAATAGAAAGTGATGGCTCAGTCAAATCACAAGTTTTCATATGCTTTCATTAGCTTTCTGACAGAAATTTCTCTCTTCAGAAAAACTGAGCCTTCCCACTTTCTATACCTGGCCGAAAACCTCTCTCTTCTTTTCCCTTCATCAATTTCGAACCCTAGTAAAAGAGTAAGTGCGCACACACAGCAAGCAGTAACTCAATCATAGATTGGAAGACTGTGAAGGATCAAACTTGAAGAAGAAGGATATTCGGGCTCAGATCTTGATTATACTCTGCTACAGAAAGGATACAAGGGTTAGAGATCTGAGCGGAAGGAGACATTAATTCCGCTGCATCAATGTAAGGTTTTCTTAACTTTATATGTGTTTAATTTATCGTTTTAGAGAGTTCATATTTAGGGTGTTTAAACAACATACTTGTGAGTAGATCTAAGATCCTGGTAAAATAAAATCCAACAGGTACTTGTTGAGACACTGCTGGGTTTGTTTCCCGAGCCAGTCTTTAACAACTTCATCTCCTTCTTGTTTCCTCTTTTCGAACAAATACTTGAGCTCTTTCATTGAACTCAGTAATGTTTTTTACTAGGCGACCCTGTAGGTCATCCCATAACTCGCCTCCAGCAGTGGAGAGATCAGTAGTTATCCCTGCCTGGAGAGCAGTAAGTTGGGTACTATCGTCCAGGTTCGTCACCCTCCCAGCAGCTGTGCTAAAACAACTTCATTAGGCCTTAAGCGTCTCGCCCGACTGTTGCTTTATGTTAGTGAGTGAGGACGCTTAGGGTCGCCTATCCCTTGCGTCCTGGAACTATTTTTTAAAGTCCTTAGACAACTGTTCCCAAGAGGTGATTGAATGGTGAGTAAACTTGTTGAAATAGCTGCTCGCTACTCCAACTTGCGAAGTGGGGAACAAAATACAGTGTAGATTGTTTGTAACATTGCTGGCTCGCATGATAGTATTGAAATTATTTAAATGCAAGGCCAGATCTGTGGTCCCATCATACGACGAGACGTGAGGGTTCTTGAATCCTTGGGGGAATGCAATATTTATGATGTTTGGATGGAATGGCTCGAGCTCCTCATACGAGTCATATCCAGACTGCTTTCCCTGTTCCCCGACTTGATACCTCCTGAATTTTTCCTCCAACTCATCAATTCGCAATTGGATAGAATCATCTTGCTTTTGACCGAGCTATTGGCGAAGATCGGGTTTTTTCTGGTTCAAGTGGTTACGAAGATCCGGCTGTGGCTGGTTATTGTTGTTAACGAACCTCGTCCTACTCAGGGACTTTGTCCTACTCACGAACCTCGTCCTACTCATGGACCTCGTCCTTGAGTAACTTTCAATTTTACTTGTGCATGTACTCTCTCGATCAGTATTGCAATGAGTTCTTTCCCTTCCTCGTGTTGATCGACAATGGGTTCTCGTGCATCCCGAGCTAACACTCGCTTCGTCACGTCCCGTCCTTCTCCCTTGGGTATGGGTCGTCGCATGCCCCCTATTGGGGTTTGTACATGCCCTTTGTCAGTTGGTTCGAGAAGGACGTTGGCGATGCCTCTGTGGTGACCCACCTATCCCAGGTTGAGTCCCAGGATTTCCCTTGTTCTCACGGGGGATTTCTTATTCCCTGGTCCCTGGTTGCCTTCTGTTCTCATTTCTGTGGGAAGGCTTTAGTTGGTCATTTGGTTGTTCATTCTCAGGGGGACCCTCAGTTTCCCCAAGTTGTTCTTCCTAGGCATTCTGAGGATTCTCTTGAGCTGTCTCCTGCCTCCTGGTTCATGAGCCACAAGTCTGCCTCGTGGTCTTCTCACTCTAGGATCAGGTTGGTTTTGTGTGTTGTTCTCCTGTGCTGCCCTGGTCGCGACTGCCTCACGTTCCAACTCAGCATTTTATTGGTTTGCCTCCTCCAAGCGACGTCTGAGACGGAAATTTTCCAACTCAACAATTGGCACGTATCTTGTGGGATCATAAGCACCATCATTATCATATTCCATAGGTTGCGCACCCCAAAGATTGGGTTCTTCATCCTCTACTTCTGGGTTCTGGCCATTTTCATGGTGAGTCCTCCTTGAACGTGTGGACTGTGTATTTTTGCCACCTTCAGGTTAGGTCCTTCTGAAACGAGTGGTCTGCGTAGATCGCGAGTTGGGAGGCCTCCGTGAACCCATTGGCTCTTTTCCAGGACGGTGAGTGGTCTCTTCAGGATGAGCATCAACATGTTCTCCATTATCAACCATGTAGAAAGGTTTTCCTTTCGATCAGGAGGTTTTTTTTCTAAACTATTTTCACGTAGGCTCTCAATGAAAGTACCAAACTGTTAATGCGGATTTTCGTTAACGATAATCAAGCCTATTTCGTGATTGATTTTCACAGAAATAAAAATAGTAAAAGAAGAAGAAATAACACAAAGATTTTTACAATTAAAACTCTGCATAGTCCACGAGTCTATCTTATTAGATTTCTCTGATACAAAACTATGGTCTTTTTCTCTAAAGGGTTTTTTCGTTCTTTTTTTTTTTATGTATTCTGCCTCTATTTATAGTTACATAGGAGGGCAGTTAATTACAATCAGATTGATATCCCACAACAATAATCTCCTAAAATTGTGGGATTTGATAATGTCCCACGTAAAATAAATGCGGTTATTATTTAAAAATCACATAGTTGTAATTTATCCGCTTGTACTGGGTCAATGCTAACGTGGATCTTGATACGTTGTTAAGTGTATCTTGCTGGGTCACCTCGCTGGGATAGCAACAATTACTTTGTCAGCGAGCTGGAGCATTTCCCATGTCTTTCCGAGGTTGATAATGTAAATACTGTCGTTTCTACTATTGAAGGCACAACGCTCCATTTGACAATCACAGTTCTTGGTGACAAGGTGAACTTCAACAGTCAACATCATTTGAATGTCAACTTCTATCTGAGAGAGCTGACTCGATGGAGTAGTGAATCTCATTGAAAGATGTTTGAAGCTGATTAGTGAAGGTACCATGAGTATGCCTTCTTATAGCAAGATGGATGCTTCGTTATTTGTTGTTCTGATTCATTTAACTGTTATACTTAGTTTGTATAATGTACGCTATACGCTGAGTGTTTTAACAGTCAACATGTCTCGCCTACATCTTTTCATACTTAGCGAGATTGGTGCCTCGCTTTGTATTACTGATGTCGTCCTTATGATCGTGTCTTCATATATGAAATGGTTTCTCGCTAATATGTGAATTAATAGTTCGTACATCCGTATCTCGCTTAAGACTTTACAGTCAACGAGTTATAGATATACTCTATCAACTCCGTATTTAATGAGTTATTCTATTTTAATATCTTCTAATATAATAGTCATTATATTCGTTGATTCGTGTTCTCCTAGGTTGACATGTGTGCTCCTCTGAAGTACCAGCCGAATTTCGAGTATAACACAAACAATAAATTTACTATTGATCACTTTTATATATAAAGTGAATCTAGAATAGATTTCTTTTTTTAAAAAAATAAAATAAAATAAAAATACCAAATAAAATTTATCAATTAATAATGAAAAAATAGATAAAATTATATCTAATAATAAAATTTAAATTTAAGTAGTATGCTTTAAATATTTTAATTAACTTATTTAATTTTAATTTTTTTAATAATCATTTAATAAAATAGCTATCTTCAAATATTATAGTAAATAAAAGATTAAAAATTTAAATTGAAAGAGATATCATCATATGATTACAAAACCGCTCTCATCACTGTATCTCACTTGTAGTCGTCACTACATTCAAAGTGACAATTTGATAGAAAACATACAAATTAATAAAATTAAAATTAAAATGACAAAAAAAAAAAAAGCAGTTACGAAAAATTATGTGTAAGACAATTTTATAATTTACTTTAATAAATTATTTGATAAATCCCTTCAATGAAAATTTGATAATTCAGAACACAAATACTATTCATGATTAAGAGTTGTTTATTTTTTAAAAAAAAAGAATTAATAATCATATAACACAAATTTAAAATATCTCTAAAAACACATAGTGATATTATTCTACCTCAACATTCAAAATTTGAGATAAATAATATTAACTATGAAAATATCCTAAAGAGCAACTTTACAAAAGATACACTAAGGTATAAGAATGTATACTTTGCCACATAAGAAAAAATAAAAGAGAAACATATAGGCCATTACTTTAACTCTATTATTACTACATCATCTCATCGTTATAATAGATCACACATAAAATATTTTGGTGAAAACCATTATTAGCAAAGGAAGAAGAAGACTCGATTCCAAAAAACTCTAATCACATATCTGTTCATTGATAAAAAATAATGACCATAGATATAGTACAAACACACAAACTAGGAATCCTTCTTCGGATAATTACCACCTAAAACCAATCTACAAAGCAAAGAAACAGGGCTGACAATCTAAAATTATATACGAACACCGTAGCAATAGATTACTGGTCATGGGAGGTAAAAGTAACTTCATGCAAAAGGGGCGTTTTCTATGTCTTACGCAGGCACCCAACATGAGGAAGCACAAAGAATCCTACCCTTCCAACCCTGAAGCATCCAGTTGCTATCTTCTTCAACTACAAAATCCCTGTGGTACCCATGTTTAACAATAGACTTCATTCTCTTCACAAGCTCCATGTCCAACGGGAGCAGCCTAAACCCTGCTCTTGTAATCCGGAGCTGCCACTGCTTGTATGTTTCAGGTCTCTCTACTCTTTCCGAACCCTCACATGCTATGACATTCATAATCTCCCGCCCAAGAATATACTTCTCGAATGACAGTCTCAATTGATCCTCTCTGGCTAAAATAGTATCAGCCCCATCAAGTAATGAGCTGAAGAAAAATAGTGTTTCCCGGAAGCGCGTAACAAAGAAGGGGACATTGTATGCTCCATTAAAAACAGCATGAGCAAAAATGTTAGGCTTGATCTTCCTGATCAAGTTTAGAACAGCATCCCTTGGACTCCTTACCGCAGCTGTCTCATCTAAAATGCTCCTAAATCTGTGTAGACAATTCACTGCAAGGACTTCATTTCTATCAATTTTAAGGTCCTCAATTTGGACATTTTCCCATTGTTTTGCTATGCCGTTGTACTCAAATGGAACACCAAAACGCTCACAATACTTAGCTAAGACACTTCCTGTTTCTTCGACCATTTTTTCTGGCCGAAAACCATGTTGTGGGAACTCTATCCCTGTAATTCGAAGCTTAGGTGGCCCACCAGGCCTTCTAGAGAGACTTTGTATGAAAACAGGCCACTGGTAACCATATAGGATACCAAAATCTATAATATGCAGTTTTGTAGCTTTCTCAGCTGCTTTGAAAATCATTTGGTTTGCAAAGATAATTGAAATCTTCTTGTACGGGTTGGCAGAAATGTAGGTATGATAAGTTTTCAGGAGAATATCAGCCGGTAATTTTGTAGCACCCAAAGTGTCACAAATCTCTTTTCCAGTGCCATCCAATCGTGCTTCAAGGGCATCTGCGAATAAATGGCCCAATCTCTGGGTTCCATCACCAAATGGAGACGAATGCTTCCTAATCTTCTTTAATAGTTCATTAGCATTCCTAATATCATTAGCAGAAACAGCTTGTGCACACGAAATCAACAAAGCCAACAAGTCTACCACTTCCTTGTCATTGTTTAGTATCTTAGTCTTAGAAGCAGTTTTACCACTATTAGTAGTTCCATGAGATCCTCCCTCTTGCTGCCTAGAGGAGCTGTCTACTTCATTATTTTGGTAGGATTCATCAGATGTACCAGAAGGAGCTTCTTGCTCCTCACGAAAAAGTAACACCTTGTCAAACAACTCTGATAGCCCTGTGTCATCTGTAGAAACTGCCATTTGCTTGTTGCTTCTACCATCTACCAAATCTGTATCCTCACGATCATGGTTCTTCTTCTTCTCTGTCAATCTGATATGCAATTGCTCTCTCTTCTTGTCCTTTTTTGCCTCAACTAACTCATTTGAGACCTTCTCATTTGTATATGGAGACATGTTCTTATTGTTTTCCATTGGAAAACCAAGTTGATTGCCTTTGGGAAGAAACTTATTGCCCTCCTCTAAACCTCTCTTGAACTGCAACATCAACTCATTCTCACTCAAAAAATTCTGAAGCTCACCCAGGGAAGTACCTATTTTGTAAGTGGAGTTTGCAGAAGATTGTGAGCTCGAATCTGAAGTAGACTGGCTTACAAACTTAGCTGAAGGTCGGTGTGCCACTGAATCAACAGAAGTTCCAACAGAATGAGTCGAGTTGCCAGTGCTGGAACAAGAACTAGAACTGATATCTTCTGAGCAGTCACTGACACTTGTTGTCAAACTATCATCTGAGCTTTGAAAATTTTGGTCTCTATATTGAGGTTGTTCGTGTTCATACTCGGATGGCGGATACTTTTCGCCCAGAGCCTCATAAAAGGATTTCTCAGTGGCTATAAGAGCTGAAGGGTCGTAGAACAAAGAGGGCTTTGCCTCCATATCCTCATCCATAAGCATTTGGTTTATGTAATCAAGAGCAGTACAAGAAAACTCACCGTCATTAACAAGAGAACCCCTCTCCGAGCTCATGCTCGGGTCAAAACTATAGTCCATAATAATCTCACTAGCTCTAATATCGTTTATGCTATCTGGGTATTGATCTAAACTAACAATGAAACTCAAATTCGATGATTGAGCAACATTTCCATCCATACATATCAACAATTTAACCGATTTTCACAGTAACCAAATCAATGAAAACTTTTAATTTCATAGTAATAAGAAAATTAAAAATTACAATCCCGAACACAAACGCACCTTCCCTGTTGAGAAAAAGACCATAGAAGCTGTAAAAGTCAAGCTTAACTGGTAGTCGCTAACTCTGGCGCCGACTTCGATTACAGTTACTGGAGAAGTGAAATCGCCAGGGATCAAAGCAAGAAGAGGAAAAGGTTTAGTGATGAATTGAAGAGTTTTATATTGATCTGAACACAATTTGGGAATCAATAGAGTCGTCGGAGTCAAAGTCGGTCGTTGCAGAGACAACAGTTCAAGAGCTGCACCTTTTTAAAGTTGATTCCCCATTTATAAAATGACACGTTTTTCTCTCATTATTTCCAAGAGGGTGTACTAGTAAGCTCCGATGTGTTAATATAGCTATTGAATGAATTAAATTAAGTATCAGGTTTCACATAATTTAATATAATAAATTTTAGAGAGTATCGCTAGCAATAACAATGTTATATTTCCAATTAAAAGCAATGATTTATTTTTTTGAAAAAAAAATATTGATTGGTGTCCACTAGAAGGTTTTTGAGGTATAATTTTGTAAAATAATGTTTCTTTTAAGAAAAAAAATTATTTTATTGAAAAATCAATCAATATTTCAATCACCAATATTCAATATAAACTTAGATAAAAGAAAAGTATAAAGTGGTCACATAGCTCATTAAAATTACTCTAAATTAGTAAAGAGATCGTGTTTCGGGTGGAGTTGTTTATAAAAAATTTTAAATTGCATATATAAATATTAATTGAACAATTAAATCATATCAAATAATTTTAAATATATTTTTAAGTATAATTAAAAATTATGTATATAAAGAACTTTAAGACTATGTTTGAAATAATTTTTGTGAAAAAAAAAGTAGGAAAAGTATCGGGAAAAAATGTGGAAATAAAAAAAATAATAAATTCTCATATTTGGTATGGAAAGAAAGATTGGAAAACACTCAATTCAATAAATTTTCATATTAAGCTTAAAAAATTAGTCCAAAATTATTTTTTATACATGTATTTATATACGGGTGACTACTCAATGGTTACATTTTTCTTTACCTATAATAGCATGTTACTAATAAGTAAAACTTCTTTTTTAGAATAAATTAATTATAATTAATTATTTTCTCAAAATAATCAATTGAATATTTAACAAGACCTCTTTTAGCAATTAATAATTATAAATAATTTTTTTTATATAAATCCATACTATAATTATTTTAACAGCTAAGTCATTTAATTATAATATTTACAATAAAATTTTACTTTTTTTTTTACAAAAATTAGGCTTCTTCTTACACAAATTAGAATTCTCTTATTGTATAATAAATTTTTAAATAATTAATTATTTTTAAATGATATTAAATTCTTTTTTATAACTAGAAGAACTAAGTATGAGTTTTTCTATTCGAGTTTGAGGTTGTTTCGTTTTTCTGTGGGAGCTTGACTTTGTTTTTTGACACTGTTTTGGTTTTTTGAGTAAATTACTCCTTATAAAATAAATAGATGACTTTAGCTATATTTTTTTTGGAAAATATATTCAACCTATTTCACTTTTATTTTTTAAAAATTTAAATAAAAAAAACTAAATAATTAAGTGTAATAATTTTAAATTAAAGTTGTAAGTATAATAAAATTTTAATTATGAAATTATATGTGTATAATTTTAAATTATAAAGAGTTTTTCTATAAAAAAATTTAATAATTTAAGGGTAAAAAAATTGCTAGAAGATCCAATTTTAATAGTAAATTACAAAAATTAATTAATAATTATAATTAATTTCAATTTAAAATATAATTAATTTTCATTAAAGTTTTATAAGGAAATAAATTATTAGGTGACTATTAGGTTATAAGTTAATTATTATTTCTTTTTATTTAATTTTCAAATTAATCACAATCATTCAATAGTAATCTAATGGCTAAAAAAATATAACTTACATATTTAATGTAACCATTGAAACATTCTCTATTTATATATATATGGGTGCACTCTTAATGGGTATTACCAATGAATGGGTAAAATTAGAAAATTTTGAGTTTTTATGCTTAATTTTTCTATCAAATTAAAAAAAAATCTCTCATTTTTATATCATATGGGCTGCAATTGTTCCATCGGTAAAAAAAAATTTAAAAAAAAAGTTTTTTAGCAAGAAAAATAAGAAAAGAAAAAGTTGAGTTTGAGTTAAATATTTTTGTATGAACATATTTTTAATATAGTGTAAAAAGAGATATTTTTTGATATTTTTTTAATTAAGTAGTTAAATTAAGCATATAAATTCAAATTTGTAATTTCATTATTCGTTATTAGATCAAAATTCGATGGTTTGATATTTTTAAAATTAATATTTATAGTTAAATTTGTTTAGTAACCATTCATGGGTAATACCTATTAAGAAGTGTTCTATATATATATAAATATATATATATATTCACAAATATAACTCTTAAATTGCAATCGAAAGAGTTTCATGGAAAAAAAAGCCATAATTTATTTTTTCTAAAAGCCATAACTTTTTTCTTTTTTCTCTTAATAATTTCATGTTACAATCATGTATAGATTTTTTATTAAAAAAAAAAGAGCGACGTTATTTAAAAAAAAAAAGCTTAAATAAAATTATTAATTAATATAATTAATAATAATAATAATGTTAAAAAAAATGTGCGAAATATTTATAAATCTAATAAAAAATTAAAAAAAAAAAAAAGAGACAGAATTAAGGAGAGAAGAGATAAACCTATTTGAAGTGATTTTAGAGTATCATGTCACTGCTTCATACTTTTTTTTTTTTTTTTTTTTTAATGAATCAGGAAATTGTATAACACAAATCAATATTTACAACCTACTAGCACCCCATCTGGCGCCTAATCAATCTATACACAATCAATTCTATCTATACATTTTCACATCTATAAAACATTGAGCCAATCTTTATCTACATCTTTAATCTTTTTAGGCAAAAACATAGCAATTCGCATCTTTACACTCCACTTAGTTTCCTCAATAAGGCTGCTGGAATTTAAGGAAAAATCCTGCCAAATAATAGCATTTCTCAGCCTCCAAATGCTGTAAACCAGGGCTGCTATTGCAGCATCATAAACCAATTTTTGAAACTTAGAGATTTTAGCCTTGGCAATCCATCTCAGCAGTTGTGGGAGGCTGATTGTTGCTGCATTCCAGTTCAGCCAAGCCTTGATCTCCAACAACCCGCGAAGAGCAACATTACATTCAAAGAATAAATGTTGACTGGTTAAAGCTTGAGCATCACATAAACAACATCTCTCATTCACTTGCATCCCAAATTTCACCAATCTATCCTTCGTTTTTAGCCGATTTAGCATTGCCAGCCGTAGTGTCACACTATGCTTTGGGGTATTCAATCTGGCCCAAACTTCTTTACACCAGTTCAGCCCAGTTGCAGCAGGTGAGAGCAACTTATACCCTGCTGCTATGGTGTATTTTCCCCTCTGAAAATCTGCTATATCACACACATTTTTAATCTGGTCTTTAAGAGGTACCAACTTCTTCCAATACTAGCTAGCATGTATAGAAGCAGAGTAGCTCCACCAATCCTAATTTTTGATATAAACACTATGGACCCATCTTAACCAAAGACTATTTTGCTTATTAGAAATGGCCCATATATACTTACAAATAGCAACCTTATTCCACTCTTCAAGCTTCTTTATTCCTAATCCACCTGCATTTTTAGGCTGGCATATGTTCTCCCAAGCAACAGCTCCAGCTCCATGGAACAAAGCTTGGCCTTTCCACAAAAAGGCTCTACAGATAGCTTCTATAGATTTGATCACCTTCTTTGGCATAATCAGCATCTGACTCCAATATGCCTGAATAGCTATTAGAACTGAGTTGAGTAAGGTAATTCTACCTGTCAAAAAAGTTTCTTGAGCTCCAACTCTTAATCCTAGCAGTCATTCTTTCAACAAGCAAATCACATTCTTTACCAACCATTTTCTTTGCACAAATAGGGAAGGTAAGTGAAAGGTAGGGTCTGCCTCAAGAAACCAGATACTTGCATTAACTGTTTCACACTATCTTCATGCATGTTGCTGCAATAAATTACAGTCTTACTTGCATTAGGATGCAGCCCAAGTTTGAGTGAGAATAGTTTTAGAGCCTGCAACATATAAGAAACACTCTTCGTATCTCCATGACAAAACAACAATACATCATTTGCAAATGCCAAGTGATTCAATTTAAGTTCCAAGCATCTGTCATGACAAAGAAAGTCCTCCTTCTCACCTAGCTTCCTCATGAGTCTAGATAGATATTCCATACCCAAAATAAACAGTAGAGGATGTTGGGTTTTGTGCCTTAAATAAAACCCTTTTACAATCTGATTAGTTATCAATATAAGAAATTTGAAGTGATTTATGTTTGCATGAATTTTACATGCTAATGGTTTAATATGTTTATTACATTTACACACAAAATCTGTTAAGTCCAGATCATATGTTTATTCACAATTACAGTATCGTCAACACAGTGGAATGTGATTGTGATTATATGAATCAAAAGACTAAGTCCCTGTTTCATTATTGTTTTGGATTTACGCTAATGTGATAATCAGCGATGATGTGTACTTACACTTGGAGTAAGTGTTATGTTCTTTCCAGGACATTAGTAAAGTATACTAGTTTCGAATGTATGGAGTATACATTGGACTGGACCGATATTGCAACTTAGTTAAGATATTATAAACTTACCGTCATATCTTTTTCCAAGTCAATATCAGTAGTTGATCTTAAGATTAAAAGAATCTAAATCCTGATATGCTTAGGCTCAACTCAGGAGTACTATTTATGTTCTTTGATTTATTAGTTAAGCCTACTTTTGGGTCAGGGTGATACGTATATTTTGGGAACATGATAGTATGATTGAGTGGGAGTGCTGAACATAAATATAGAATCTATAGCTTCTACTGGTGTATAGAAGTCAAGTGATGATTCCCTTCGAGCTTAGCTAAATAGAAGTAAATGGATGAGCTCTTGTATAACTGACTAATTCTTAGATCACTAAACATCATTTACAGGTAGCTAAGTGTTTTAAGGGGCAAAATACGTTGAGCGGTGAGAACGGTAAAATTATCCCATCTCGATGTAAATCATCTATATAGAGAATATTTGATCACAATAAGATTATAACAATGGTTAAATGAGATAGCATATCTATATCGTCGAACATATACTATGCTCTATGTAAGTCTGAGAGTGCAATTCTAAGTTCTAAGAGTGGATTCAACGAAGAATTAATAAGTAGGAATTTACTTAGTAAATTCGGTTCACTTATTGGAAGCTCAGCATATAGATCCATGGTCCCCATTCTAGTTGAGACTATGCTGCTTGTAAGACTCAATAATTGATTTGTGATTAATCAATTATCATTCTAAAGTTAGACTATGTCTAATTTGTGAATTTTCACTAAGCAGGGGCGAAATTGTAAAGAAAAGAGATTCGAGGTTTATTTATTTATTAATAGACTTTATATGTCTAATTAATAATTAAATTAAATGATAATATTATTTAATAATCTATTTTAGTTATTAAATAATTAGTTTTGGCATTTAAATGGTTAGAATTGGAAAATTGGCATTTTTGAGAAAATAGAAATAAAAATTGTGAAAACTGCAAAAATCAAGTGGGGCCCATTACACACCATGGCCGGCCACTTAAGTAGCTTTTTCCAATTAATATTTTCATTATTTTAATGCCAAATAATTACTAACCTAAACCTAGTAGTAGCCTATAAATAGAAAGTGATGGCTCAGTCAAATAACAAGTTTTCATAACCTTTTCTGTCAGAAAATTCTTTCTTCAAAAAAACTGAGCCTTCCCTTTCTCTCTATAGCCGAACCAACCTCTCTCTCTTTTCCTCTTCTAAATTTCGACCCTTAGTGATAGAGTAGTGCCCACACACAGCAAGTGGTACCTCAATCATAGATTGGAAGACTGTGAAGGATCACACACAAAGAGAAGGACATTCGGGCTCAGATCTTGATAATACTCTGCGACAGAAAGGATACAAGGGTTAGAGATCTGAGTGGAAGGAGACATTATTCCGCTGCCACCAATGTAAGGTTTTCTTAACTTTATATGTATTTATTTATCGTTTTAGAAAGTTCATATTTAGTGTGTTAAACAACATACTTGTGAGTAGATCTAAGATCCTGGTAAAATAAATTCCAACAGAGGATACATGGGATCCCCTTGCCTAAGCCCTCTCCTAGGTTCAAAGAAACCATGTAATGTTCCATTGAACATAAGAGAGAACTTGGGAGAGGTGATACAATTCATTATTAGCTGTATGAACTTCCTGGGAAACTTTAATCCTTCTAGCATTTCTTCCAAAAACTCCCATTTGATGGTGTCATATGCTTTTTGAAGATCAAGTTTGATCATACAACTCGGCTTATTAGCTTTCCTGTTATAGTGCCTCACCAAGTCCGGACATATCATGATATTATGCCCTATAAACCTTCCTTTAATAAAGTCTCCTTGAGAATGAGAAATTATTTCAAGAAGGATGTTGATTCTAGAACTCAAAATCTTGGTTGCAATCTTGTAAATAACATTGCAACAAGCAATTGGTCTAAAATCTTTAACAGTGTTAGGGCATTTAGTTTTTGGAACTAGAGTAATAATTGTGGAATTGATTTCTCTAAGTATTTTACCTGAATCCAAAAATGATATCATAGTTTCACATATGTCATCCCCTATATTCTCCCAGTTATCTTGAAAAAAGCTACTGGAAAATCCATCAGGCCTTGGAGATTTATTCCCATGAATACTAAAAATAGCCTTCTTTACCTCCTCTTTAGAAAATCCCTGTAACAACATATTAGACTGTTCTTGAGTCATCACTAGACCTCTGGCCAGGATTCTGCTCTCAACCTGTCTTCAATTCACCATTCTGGTGCCAAGGAGATCTTTGTAGAAGGCTAGGAAAGCTTCAATAATAAGTTCAAAATCGTGCACTCTGTTCCCATCATGAGTCTCAATTGACAAAATGTGATTCTGCCTCACCCTATGCTTAATACAAGCATGGAACAAAGCAGAATTGCAGTCTTCATTTTCTATCCAAGCTATTTTAGCTTTCTCCTGCAAGAAAGAAGAGTAATCTTTCTGAACTCTAATAAAAAATTCTCTAGACTCCTTCTGCCTTATGTGTAAATCACTACTCAGTGGCTGCTGCTGAATCTGATTCTGCAGGTTGTCTAGGTCTAATTTAGCCTTACTAACAACACTTTGTAAGTCCGAGAACCCCTCCCTATTAATCTCCTTGAGTTTGGCCTTAAAATGCTTCGTTTTGGTAATCACCTGAAACATTTTAGACCCTTTGATTGTCAAACTCCATACCTCCTTCAAGCAGGTTTCAAATTTAGGGTGTGTCTTCCACATTTGAAAATATTTGAAAGGCTTTTTTCCACTCACCAAACCAGGATGTAGAGTTAGAAGACCAAGAGAATGATCAAAGAGACCTTCATTAAGGAACACTGCTTCAGCAAACTCAAAACTATTAATCCAAGATTGATTGGCCAAAAATCCTATCAATCTTGGAGAATATTCTATCTTCACCAGGTTGCGTTTTAGTCCATGTGAAAAAATTACCACTAGCTTTGACATCCTCCAAATTACAAGTGTTGACACACTGCAGGAAGTCAGAATCAGGATAAGATTTTACTCTTTGACCAATCCTCTCTTCCTTAGCAAGGATATCATTGAAGTCTCCCATGAGTAACCAGTTGTCTACAGTAGCTAAATCACATAAGTCTTTCCATAAAAGCTTCCTTTCAAGTCGATTATTAGAAGCATAGACCATAGTTAAGAAACTGTTAAAGCCATCAGCTGTTGATATCTTTAAATGCATTAATTGACTAGTGCATTTAATAATATCAACAGTAAATCTCCAAGGATTCCAGGCAATAACAATTTTTCCCCTGCATGCCAAGCTATCTTAGAAGAGAAACACCATCCCTCAAATACATTCGAGTACAAAGTCCCAAGTTTTGGGGCCTTGACTCTAGTCTCAAGAAGACCAAAAAAATTAACATTTTGAACATGAATAATTTGCTTTATTAGATGTTGTTTATGTTGATTGTTGGCTCCTCAAACATTCCAACATAGCAACTTATCCATTTGAGAGAGAGGGTTCTCCCCCCTGTCTTGGCCCCTTCCTTTGATAAGTTCTCAACTGCTTCAGCGACTAATTCCTCAAGCAGGTGGAAAGAATTCCTTACATCTGTAACAACCTTTGCTGAAGTATTAACCACTATTTTCTCTTTTCCATCTAGTTTCTTGATCCTTATCACCTTCACAAATCCCTCCTCAAACTTGTTTCCTATTATCATGTTTAACAATCCACTCTTGTTTCCCATTAGTGTGCTTCTTACATTCTGCAGCAAGATGGCCTAAACCAGAGCAATGAGAACTCGCTACTGGTTTCCATTCATTTCACACCCACTATTGTGTTTGAACCAAACTCATTCTCAAATTCCACCAAGTTTGGAAATTCCTGATCCATCAATACCTCAACCAGGACCCTAGGGTAGTTCAGCCTCTCTCTTTCCCTAGTAACTGAATGCACCATAACTGGTTTTCCTAACTGGCCAACGATCTTGAACAAAGACCTCTGGCCCAAATACTTCAATTCTAGCTCCTCCAATCGAACCCAAATTGGCACACACTTCACATCTTCTTTTTTAAAGTTCACATTGGGATCCCAAGGCTTCATTATAACCAGTCGTCTATTAAAGAATATATAGCCTCCATTCAGTATTTGGTCCCTGTATTCAAGAGAGCTAAATCGAATGATAAAAATTCCATATGAAAACATCTTCACTCGATCTATCTTGTCTTTCTATATTCTATTGACAAAACCTTCAAGAATGTGCAAAGGAAGGTTTGCTCCCAAGACATAGCAAACTATTGAGAGTTTCCAAAGTGTAATTTCATACTCAATGTCATCTAATGTAATCCTCACCTTGCTATTTCCAAGCTCAGATTTCTTAAAAGAGTGATCTAGGTTACAAACAATAGATCCAGATCTTAATATCAGAGGGGTCGGAACCTTACCTTGAACAATTTCACTGTTACATTGCTCATTAGCTTTGAGGAAATGCACAAAATTGTTCCTGACGTCCTCTTGTTTCTGAATTGCTTCCAGTGAAGATTTGCGAGATAAAGGAGGTTGGAAAACATCCATAAGAGTGGGATCATCTTCCTTCAGAACCTTCTTGTCCGACATCTCCAAGGGGTTAATTTCATCAAGTTCATCGACCAAAGTTGCTTGAATTGTATCAGATCCTAATTTCTCACCCTTCTTCTTGGTAATCTTGGTAGCAGATCTAGATTTCCCATGAATTTTTGACCTTTTTTTAGCCATATATGGCACCAGCTTTCTCAGCTGCAAGAGCAAGAACCCACAGGAGAATCTTCTACCGCCTTATACTTCTCATATATATATATATATTGATGTTTGGAAGGATTTTTGTGAAGGAAAAAAAGGGTAAATATTATTTTGAATCCTGTGTTTTACAAAAGTTACTAATTGGACCATCTGTTTTGTTAAATGATAAAATGGACCCTGTATTTTCCAAAATGGTACAAATAAGATCCTGAACTGAATTTTTGTCAAAATAAAATTTAATAATAATCTGATCTAAAGGTATTATGACAAAACTATTTACATTTTTTGTATCTGTTCGTGTTAGGAATTGTCTTCAAGTTGGTTATATTAAAAAAAAAAAGTTGTCAAAAATTAAGCTCATGGTGTATTTTTACCATTCTAGAAAATACATGGTCCATTTTGTCATTCAACAAAACAGAGAGTCCAATCAGCAACTTTTGCAAATCACATCGTCCAAAATAATCTTTACCTTAAAAAGAAGTAGCAAAAGTGTAGGGAAAAATTGTAAAAATAATAAAATAATAAATTCTCATATTTAATAAAAAAAAAATATTGAAAAACACTTAATTCAACAAAAATTTTCATATTAAGCTTAAAAAATTGATTCAAAATTATGTTTTATACATGCATTTTTATGTATATACATAAATTTACAAATATAACTCTTAAATTGCAATCAAAAGAGTTCCGTGGAAGAAAAAATCATAACCTTTTTCTAAAAGCCATAACTTTTTTCTTTTTTCTCTCAATCATTTCATATTATAAATATATATAGATTTTATTATTAAAAAAAGCGGCATTTGATTTTTTTTTTTTAAAAAAAAGCTTAAATAAAATTATTAATTAATATAATTAATAATAATAAAATGTTTAAAAAAATATGAGAAAATAAATAAATATTTATAAACTTAATAAAAAATTAAAAAAAGAGAGAATTAAGGAGAAAAAAGATAAATCTATTTAAAGTGATTTTAGAGTGTCACGTCATCGCCTCATACCTTTCCTTTATATATATATATATTGATGTTTGGAAGGATTTTTGTTAAGGAAAAAAAAGTAGGAAAAATGTAGAGAAAAAATGGTGAAAATAAAAAAATAATAATAAATTCTTATATTTTGTATGGAAAGAAAGATTGAAAAATACATTCAACAAAAAAATTCATATTAAGCTTAAAAAATTGACCCAAAATTATATTTTATACATGTATTTTTTATATATGTATAAATTCACAAATATAACTCTTAGATTGCAATAGAAAGAGTTTCATGGAAGAAAAAGCCATAACTTTTTGAATGATACAAATATTTTTTTGACTATTGTGGACGATCACTCACGATACACATTGATATACTTTCTTAGAGAAAAATCGAATGCTCCACGAATCATACAAAATTTCTTCATCTTGATCAATGTTCAGTTCAAAACTACCATAAAATGAGTAAGAACTAACCATGCAAAGGAATTAAAACTAACTGTCTTCTACACTAGTGGAGGTGTGATCAATTTCGATACTTGTGTAGGCAGACCACAACAGAATTCTATTGTTAAAAGAAAGCACCAACACATCCTCAATGTTGCTCGTGCTTTGGCTTTTAAATCAAACTTACCATTAGCATACTGGCCTCAAATGGTACACACTACTATCTATCTCGTAAATCGCATTCCCTCTATCATCCTTAAAGAGAAAACACCACTTGAACTACTTCACAACAAGCCGCCACAGTTTACTCATCTCAGAACTTTAAATCAATAATAGAATATTGATTTAAACTACTTAACATATGCATTACACATCCACATCTCTCATAAACTTTTCCTCCGTGCAAGAGCTAGCATTTTTATAGGTTATCTTGAGCATATGAAGGCATACACTCTGCTTGATTTACAAAGCAACCAAATCTTCCATTTGAGAGATGTTGTTTTCTATGAAAGTATCTTTCCTTTACAAAACAATCAAAACCATAACAATATCAACAATTTCTTCAACAGCAACATCCCTACTCCTATTGACACTACTGCAACATCAACTACAGATTCAAGTCCATCACAGCAGCCATCCAAACACACAACCATAACCAAAACTGGAAGAACATTTCAGCAACCAAATTATCTATAAAACAATACTTATGATTCTAATCACAGTACTGCTTACCCTCTTGCTAACTACCTTTCATACCACATATTTTCCAAGCTTTTTACTGCTGCAATGCTTGCTACTGCTCAATGTTCAGATTCCACATCCTATGTAGAAGCTTCAAAACACAAAACCTGGAATACTGCCACGGATGTTGAAATTGATGCATTAGAGAAAAATCATACCTGGATTGTAGTTCCTCTGCCATCAGGTCAACATGTCATAGGAAATAAATAGGTGTATTGCATCAAATATTACCTTGATGGTTCAATAGAAAGGTTCAAAGCTCGCTTGGTAGCAAAACTGTAAAGACCGATTAACTTTAATTTGAAAATTAGCAGATAATTAGGGTTTAATTATGAGAATATTAATTATAAATTATTATTTTATGGAGATTTATTTGAATTCAGAATGTATTTTATATGCCATATAAGGAATTTTATGTTTTTGTATGTTTTGTGCCCGACAACATCGGAACGCGGCGTTTGGCTATTAGAATTACATTTTAGTATTTTTAGTATAGTGGGGCATTATATTTAGACATTGGGAATGTTGGAAATAGTTGAGATTTTAGATTTGACCAAAATACTCCTCAGTAAATTAGAAGCTTTTTGGTTAGTGAGGGGTAAAATGATCTTTTTGGCCATTTGATCATTTGTCTTTAGTGAGTTTTATTTAGCTTTTATATAATCTGAATATATCCTATATTAGTTAGATAATACCCTAATACTTTCTATTATTCAAAAATTAGAAAAAAAAACACACATAACTCTTTCTCTTTCTTCAAACTTCTCTCTCTCGATTTTCCTTGAACCATCTAGGGTTTGGGAGTTAAACTGCTCAATTCAGGGATTTTCAGAAAGATTCTAGTGTTTTAATCCAAGTTAAAACCCTTAATCCTCTCTTTGTATGATTTATTAAGTTCAAAGTTGAAGTTTTATACAAGATTTTGGACTTAGGGCTGTTGTTGTTATGTTTTGATTTTGTATGAGTATTCTGAAGTTAAAGTAATGTTAATTGAGATGATTTGAGACTAGGTTATTGCTGGATTAGGTTGTTAGACAAAGTTTGAGTTTTAGAACTCAAACTTTGATCTTTAATGGCAATTTTTGATTCTGAGCATGTTAGGTTGTTTTGCTACTTGAAATATATTCCTTGGGGTATATTAAGCAGGTCTAGAAGGTTTGGTTTGGTTTGGATACAAATTTGTGAAGGTTTCGAATTATTTTGGATTACTTGGTGCAAACCGGTTAACCGGTTCCACAGGCCCTATAAAACTGGTTAACCGAATCTGAAACCAGTTTCTTGAATTTTTCGTGTTGTCGATTCGTGTTATTTTCAGAGCTTTGGTTCGTTGATTTTCCTTGATTTTTAGGGTATTACCATGTTTCTTATCGATAGAAATAGGGAAACTTTTAGTTTCAAGTTTAAGTCCCCAGATTGTGATTTAGCATGTCGCTCACCAGTTTTACGAATAATGTGATTTAGGTTCCTGTAATTTGTCGAGCAGTTGCTCCACTCAGGTTGGCTGGCACACCTAAATTCGGAAACGGGGTAAGATTAGTATAATGGTTGCATATATGTATACTTATTTAGCTTACATGGTAGTTGCCGTCAGAATAGGGAAATTTATAGCCATCAGATTAGCATATTAGGGCATCGGTGAGATGTACATAGAGTTGCACCGAGATGCCAACAGATATATGCTAGGCTATCAGATATTATGAGTTATCTGCTACCACATCAGTACGATTAGAGTACTGAGTATAGGTTGGATTCTCAGTTAGTCATACTTTGTCGAGAACGTTCCTAACTCAGTTAGGGATATGGTTGGGTGTATGGGCGCGTGATTATAATCTGAGTTATTGTTATGTTAATATATATGCTTTTCTTACTGAGTTTGTCGACTCACAGATATTGTTGCATGTGTAGGTATGGGAAAGGCCAAGGTTGAGCAGTTGTGAGAGCGAGCAGATGAAGATTGTACATGTCGGGGCGGTTAGGCTTGGAGTGTATAGTCTTTAGGACATCATGGCATATTTTGTATAGTCACTAGGCAACTAACTTTTGTATATGTACAGTAAAACTTTTGTAAATACTTTTATAAATGAGATCCCGATTTAATATATGTATTTTGTTTTAGTGTTTATAATTAATTAAGTAAAATTTTAATTAATCCCGATTTTTAATAAACTCGTTGATTAGCAATGAGCTTCACAGTTAAGTTAAAAATCACATTAACACGCCTAAACTAGTAGGGTGTTATCAGAGCCGCCAGGTTGTCTTTCAAAGATCGTCACGACATGTACAATCATCATCAGTGATTAGCTTGTCTCACGGTTCAGTAAGCCTTTATTGCTTTAGTAGTTTATGTTAATAGTACGTTTTAAGAAAAGCCTGATAGGAAGCATGCTAGTAGCCTAATAGCTGAATAGGCACATGTTTTTAATTTCCAAATAAGTGGTAATTAGTAAGTTATTCTTGATCACGATCTGACGAGCCTAGCTCTTAGTTACGAGGTTGTTTTAATAGTATGGACGCCAGACAAAATACCAGGAGTCAAGGTAACTCTGTTGAATCCAGTGGCGGTCTGGGAGTACAAATTCCCCCAAATGTTCATGGCTGAGGCAGAGGCCTAGAGGCAGGGCATGCGGTCGGGGTGATGTTAACCCATCGCAGGTTGCCTAGGAATGGGAAAATAGGCTTGCAGCAATGCAAGCCAAAATTAACGAGCAAGAGGAAGAGATCAGACGCTTGAGGCAGCAGGGTGCTCCTGCAATGCTTGCTCCAGAAATGCAGGTAGCTCCTGCCCCTACTGTGCAGGCAGGACCAGTTGCTGCAGTGAACCACTGTATGAAAGTTTCTGCAAGCAGGCACCTCTAGTATTTCTAGGACGTCCCGATGTAATGAAAGCTGAGAAGTGGCTGACGGTTATTACAAGAATTCTGAATTTCATGGGTGTCACCGGCAATGACAGAGTGGCCTCTGCCACATTTTAGTTTCAAGAAGATACCCTGGTTTAAAGGGATATGGTGTCCCTGACTTGTGATGTTACCACTATGACTTGGGAAAAGTTTTAGGAGTTGTTCTATGTGAAGTACTATAATGAAGCAGTCAAAGTGAAAAAAGAAAGGAATTTACTCAGCTCACCAGAAAGAAAATATGAGTGTTATTGAATACACAACTCAATTTGATCGATTGGCAAGATTGGCCTCGGGAATAGTGCCAACCAATTTCAGTAAGAAAGAAAAATACATGGATGGATTGAATTCAAAGATAAGACATGACCTTATGATCACCACTAATGACAACACCACCTATGCTGATATGGTGGGGAAGGCACTGCGAGCTGAGGGCGCAGTGGAGTGCGCTCAGGAGTCCCAAGGGACTCGGGTTGTTGGTGGGGCCCCTACTCCTCGTACCTCTGGTTATGGTAGGGGTGGTAGTGGCTCGACCATTGATCAGAAAAGAAGGGCACCAACTGCATCTGGTGGCTTAAGTCAGAACAAGAGGTTCTGAGGGAACCAGGGTCGAGGCAACCGTCAGGGTGGTTTCGAGACCCAATACACTTACCTGGAATGCCCCAGTTGTAAAAAGTATCATCTGGGAGAGTGTAGAGGGCAAGGGTGCTTCCAGTGTGATTTGTCAGGGCACGATAAAAGAGACTGTCCACAGCTTAAGAAAGAAGAATAGAAGATTGTAGCAAAACCCCCTCCCGCAAGGGTGTTTGCCTTAACTCAGGCAGATGTAGAGGCTAGCCCCTCAGTTGTAACAGGTCAACTCTCGATCAACAACTCTTACTTCTCTATGTTATTTGACTCTGGGGCCACTTACTCTTATGTGGCAGCCAAAATTTTTAGTAAGTTAGATAGACCGCATGATAGTTATGATAAAGGATTTGGAACCCTACTTCCTAGCGGAGAATTAGTCATTCCCAAAAGGTGGATTAGGTCTATGCCGATCAGAATTGAGGATAGGAAATTGAGTGCTGACTTAATAGAAATGGGTTTAGCAGATTTTGATATTATACTTGGAATGGATTTCTTATCCAAGTACTCAGCCAGTATTGATTGTAAACGGAAGATGGTAATCTTCTAACTAGAGGGTGAGGAACAGTTTATTTTTGTGGGATTAGTTCACGGATCCCGGATCCCAGTGTTTTCAGTATTAACAGCTTGAGAATTGTTACAAGACGGATGTTTAGGGTTTTTGGTCATGGTATTGGATACCACACGACCTGAGACAGTTCAGCCAGCAGATCTCAGGGTGGTTTAGGAATTTTTTAAATGTTTTTCCTGATGAATTTCTAAGTTTACCACCGCAGAGGGAAATCAATTTCATCATCGATGTAGCACTTGGAGTATAACTTGTTTCTAAGGCACCTTAGAGAATGGCTTCAACCAGAACTTAAGGAAATAAAAATTCAGCTTCAGGGGTTGCTTGACTTAGGGTTTTCACGGCCTAGGGTATCACCCTTGGGAGCTCCTTTATTATTTGTTAAGAAGAAAGATGGATCTTTGCGTATGTATATTGACTATCGGGAAAAAAATAAACTGACAGTCAAGAACATGTATCCTTTACCTAAGATTGATGATCTTTTCGATCAGCTTCAAGGGAAGACGGTCTTCTCAAAGATTGATCTCTGATCGGGCTATCATGAGTTGAGAATTCGAGAGGAGGACATTCCAAAGACAGCTTTCTGCACTGGGTATGTGTTGGGTTTTGTGCCCTAAATAAAACCCATTACAATCTCATAGTTATCAATTTAAGAGTTTTGAAGTGATTATGGTTACATGTCTTTTACATGCTTATGGTTTAATATATATGCACAAAATCAGTTAAGTCCAGAACATATATTTATTCACAATTACAGTATTGTCGATACAGTGGAATGTGATTGTGATTATATGATTCAAAAGACTAAGTCCTTGTTCATCAGTTTTTTGGATTTACACTGATGTGATAATCAGCGATGAAGTATTCTTACACTTGGAGTAAGTGTTATGTTCTTTCCAGGACATTGGTAAAGTATACTAGTTTCGAATGTATGGAGTATACATTGTACTGGACCGATATTGAACTTGGTCAAGATATTATAAACTTACTGTTGTATCTTTCCAAGTCAATGTCAGTAGTTGATCTTAGATTAAAAGAATCTAAATCCTGATATGCTTAGGCTCAATCTCAGGAGTGCTATTCATGTTCTTTGATTTATTAGTTAAGCCTACTTTTGGGTCAGGGTGATCCGTATATTTTGGGAACATGATAGTATGATTAAGTGGGAGCGCTGAACATAAATATGGAATCTATAGCTTCTACTGGTGTATAGAAGTCAAGTGATGATTCCCTTCGAGCTTAGTTAAATAGAAGTAAATGGATGAGCTCTTGTGTTTAGTGACTGTATATTAGATCACTAAAACATCATTTACAGGTAGCTAAGTGTTTTAAGGGGCAAAATACATTGAGGGGTGAAAACGGTAAATTTATCCCATCTCGATGTAAATCATCTATATAGAGGATCTTTGATCACATTAAGATTATAACAATGGTTAAATGAGATAGCATGTCTATATCGTGGAACATATAGAATGCTCTATAGAAGTCTGAGAGTGCAAATCCAAGTTCTAAGAGTGGATTCAACAAGGATTTAATAAGTTAGGGATTTACTTGGTAAATTCGGTTCAACTTATTGGAAGCTCAGCAATATAGATCCATGGTCCCCATTCTAGTTGATACCATACTGTTTGTAAGACTCAATAATTGATTTATGATTAATCAATTATAATTCTAAAAGTTAGACTATGTCTAATTTGTGAATTTTCACTAAGCAGGGTTGAAATTGTAAAGAAAAGAGATTCTAGGTTTAATTATTAATTAAGAGATTCTGTATGTCTAATTAATTATTATATTAAATGACAATATTATTTAATAATCTATTTTAGTTATTAAATAATTGGTTTTGGCATTTAAATGGTTAGAATTGGAAAATTGGCATTTTTGGGAAAATAGAAATAAAATTGTGGAAACTGCAAAATCCAAGTAAGGTCCATCACACCTATGGCCGGCCACTTCATTGTGTTTCCCAATTATTATTTTCAATTTTTAATTGCCAAGTAATTACTAACCTAAACCTAGCAGTTATCTATAAAAGGAAAGTGGTGGATCACACCAAATAAGGCAGTTAATCAATTACTCAGTAATTGAGGAAACTGTTTATTTTGGAAAGTTGAGCTTCCTTTTTCTCTATATATAGCAGCCCACTCTCTTCCTCTTGAATGCTTCAATGATACACGAAATACACAGTGCAAGAGAGAGAGAATTTCGAAATCCCTTGTGAGAGAGTAGTGCCCACACACAGCAAACAGTACCTCAATCATAAATTGGAAGACTGTGAAGGATCACATCCAACTGAAGGACATTCGGGCTCAGATCTTGATTATACTCAGCGACAGAAAGGAATCAAGGGTTAGAGATCTGAGTGGAAGGAAACACATTATTCCGCTGCACCCACTGTAAGGTTTCTTGACTTTATATGTGTTTTATTTATTATCGTTTTAGAAGTTCATATTTAGGTTGTTAAGTCAACATACTTGTGAGTAGATCTAAGATCCTGGTAAAATAAATTCCAATAGTATGGGCACTATGAATTTTTGATTATGTCTTTTGGAGTAACTGTTGGAAATTATTTTACCAGGATCTTAGATCTACTCACAAGTATGTTGTTTAACACCCTAAATATGAACTTTCTAAAACGATGAAATAAACACATATAAAGTTTAGGAAACCTTACATTGGGTGCAGCGAAATATAATGACTCCTTCCGTTCAGATATCTAGCCCTTGATTCCTTTCTGTAGCAGAGCATTATCAATATCTGAACCTGGATCTCTTTCTCTGATTCTTTAGTGTTGAAACTCCTTCTTGCTGAAAGTCTTTCTTCACGATCTTCCTCACTATGGTTGAGGTATTACTTGCTGTGTGTGGGCACTACTCTAACACTAAGTAATTTTTAAAATTGAAGAGGAAGAAGAAAGAGAAAGGGTCGGCCAAAGATAGGGAGAGAGAAAGCCTCAGTTTTTTCTGAATGAAAAGACAGAAGAAAAGTGTAGAAATTTAGTGTAAATTTCCTGAAGCCTTCACTATCTATTTATAGCATTCCACTAGGGTAAGGTTTTAATTATTTGGCATTAAAATAATGAAAATATCAATTTAAATTCCCTACAAAAGTGGCCGGCCATGCATAGTGGATTTGGGCCTCACTTTTTGCAATTTTGCAGTTTTATCTTTTCTGCATCTGATTTTCTCAAAAACGCTAATTTTCTAATTCAACCATTTAAATGCCAATTCTAACTATTTAATAACTATAAATAATTATTAAATAATATTGTCATTTATCATATTTATTAATTAAACCATACAAAGTATCACAATTAACAAATATGCCCCTAAAACTCTTTCTTTACAATTTCGCCCTTACTTAGTGAAAAATTCACAAATAGACATAGTCTAAATTGAGAATTATAAATGATTAATCAAAACAAATTATATGAGTCTTACAAGCAATATTATCTCAACTAGTGCGGGGACCATGGGTCTATATAATCGAGCTTCCAATAAGTAGGTCAAGAATTTATCACTAAAATTCACTAACTTATTAATTCTTCGTTGAATCCACGCATAGAACTTAGAATTGTACTCTCAGTGTACAGAATGCTCTATATGTTCCACCATATAGACACATCATTAGTTATCCATTGTTATAATCCTAATTTGATCAATGATCCTCTATATGAATGATCTACACTGTAAAGGGATTAGATTGCCGTTACACCCTACAATGTATTTAATCCTTAAAACACTTAACCCCGTATAAATGATATTTCAGCTTATGTGAAATGAGATCTCCACCATTTATTTTCGTTTGGTCAAGCTCGAAGGAGATCATCCTTTACTTACTATTCGCCAGATAGAAGCTTTAGTAATAATTTCCAATAAATATTTAGAAAAATATTCAATTTAAGTTGTTACAAAATTAATTTAAATTAATTTACAAATCAAATTTAATTTTCTATAAATATATATTGCATTTCGAAAAATTAAAGTATTCAAGGATACAATTTTCGAAAAATGCATGTTAAAATAAAAAATAAATCTTGGAAAAATTATTCTAATTTAATGTTGGCCCAAAATTAATTAATAAAATTAATTTACAACAAAAAAAATATAATTTCCTATTTAATTAAATATATATAAGAAAAATTTCAAATATTTAAGTATGATGATAAAAATCAACTTAAATATTAATTTTCTATTTAATTAAATACACTAGAAAAATACTTCAAGCAAAAATATCACCTATCTAGATTTTCCTTTGACTAATTAATTAAATTTCTAATAAAATATATTTTACTTCATTTATTTTAATTAATCATTAAATGAAAAAAATCATTGATTTAAGTTGGTCCAAAATTAAACTAAAT
Source organism: Cannabis sativa (assembly GCF_029168945.1). Classification (NCBI taxonomy): domain Eukaryota; kingdom Viridiplantae; phylum Streptophyta; class Magnoliopsida; order Rosales; family Cannabaceae; genus Cannabis; species Cannabis sativa. Next base: position 62,604,102 of record NC_083602.1, read on the forward strand.
AATTTACAACTTTAATCTATTTTTCAAATAAAATTCGAAATTCCAGCATTTAAGAAATGCAATTTTGAAATTTGATTAATAAATTAAATTTCAACTAAAAATAATTTTCTATTTAATTAAGTGTCATGAAAAAGAAATATTTAAGTATGATGATGAAAATCAACTTAGAAATTTAATTTTCAAATTAATTAAATGTATTAAATTCAAGAAATAAATAATTAAGTGTAGAGAAGGCTTAATTATTAATCTCTAGTTTAATACTAGGAAAAATATACTTAAAATAAATTTTACCAAAATTAATTATTTAAATAATTAATTTCACAATGTATAATATTTTCCTATTTAATATTAGAAATAATAAGTAGTCTAGAAATAACTATCTAGAAAATATCTTATTTGACTAAGTATCTTTTCGTCAAAATTTGAAAAAATATCTAATTTAAGTTGTATTAGAAAAAAAAAAAATCTAGAACTTAAATATTTTCAAATTTAAATTTAATTAAATATCAAAAATTAAGTTGTAACCACTTAATTTGAAAATATTAAATTTTAAGTTAATATTCGAAAAGATATTAAGTTAAAAAATATCTAAAATATTCCATTTTAAGTTAATATTCGAAAAGATATTAACTTAAAAAATATCTAAAGAATCTTAATAACCAATGCCTAAAATTCCTCAACTTAATTTTGAAATTTTAAATCCAAAAGATATTCAGATTTAAGTTGGTTAGTTGTAGATAACTAAATATCAACTTAAATAGGAATATTTAATGAAAAAATTTAAATTAAGCTTCAGAAAGAATCTAGATGGTTATAATTCTATATTTAATTAAATACAAGAAAATACATATAGTTTAGCTTAGAATAAAAAATTCTTTAAACTATAATTTTCTTAAATTAATTTAAAAATAAATGAAATTAATTATGTTACTAATCAATTTTATTAGGTTAAACTAGTTTAATTAACCTAGTACAGTTATTCAAATCAGGCAAATGGGCCTTCACAATTGGGGTGGTTCATGTGAGGGGGTGCTGAGTTCAGTATGTCGTACCCACTACTATGGCTCCCAACTCTCACACAAGGCCCAAAAGAGAGGAATTTAACCTTAAAATGAACAACTGTTATTAATTGAATAGGCCCAAAAACTAAATGGGCCTAAATAAAATCTATCAAGAACTATGACATTTTATTTAGCAACAACAACCTATATGCATCTATAATGAAATTAAACACATAGGCTCACACAGGCACACTTTGGATGGGTCCTATCATGTTGCTAGGTCATACACAGATGAAAGAAGATTGTAAATATACTTGTTACAAATTATTGACTTGACCAAGGGAGCCATCAGATCATTAGATCTGGCAAAAAGTTAACCATGGCTATTTGCAATCAAGTAATATTAGGTTTTGAAAACTTACAAACAAGCTAAAACACATACTCCTGCAACAAGGTTAGCTGGATAGTTGGATGTAGGATTTACTTAATTTTAAATAAATAATTTCGAAAAAATAATTAATTAAATAAAAAAAAAATATTTTCGAAAATTTAAAAAAAAAATTGAAAAATTTCGAAATTTAAAAAAAAAATTTAAAATTTAAAATTAAACCTACAATTTTTGAAAAATTAGGTTTCAACCAACCTAAATATCATTTCAAAATTTGCTAACTACTTAAAAATTTAATGTTATTTTATAAATAAAAATTAAATAAAAAATTAAAAAGAAATAAATGAATATCTTTTTCAGATTTTAAATGTAATTTAAATAAATAAAATAACAAAATTTAAAAGTTAGCAAAATATCTTACATCTATTTAAAATTACATGATTATAGTTATCTTATTTTAAATTTAAATAAGGTCAAATTATTTAAAAAAAAGATTTAATTTAAAAATTTAAAATTTGACATTAAATTTTAAAATAAGATAAGATATAATCAAATTTAAAAATAAGATAGATAATTAAGCAAAAAAGATAGATATTTACTATTTTTAAATTCAAATTACACTAATATCATGAATTAAATTTAAAAAATATTAATTAAATTAATTATGATAATTAGAATTGAATTAGGAATAGTAAATGTATAAATACAGAACTACACAAAAAATCGGAGGTTAATTCCATGAAAAAGCATGAAAAAATAAAGAAAAACGAAAAAATTGCAAGCTGTACGGACGTGATGCTGTGCATATCCGTCCGCGCGCGCATGGGTGATTTGGGCGTGCAAACTCGGCGCAGGGAAGGAATGCATGATTTCCGCGCGCGCAGGTTTTGATGCTCAACTCCAATTTTTTTCGAAACTTCAAAAAATCATAACTAATTCAAATTAAATCGAAATTGAGTTCTGTAAAAAAGTAACTTGCTTAATTTTTTCCATACTATCCAATAAAAATAATTTCAGAAACAGATATTCAATTATTTTTCACAAAAATTCACAAACATCAATCAATCATCAAATAACACTCAATACAACATGATACCATCCAAAACATCAAAAAATCGTTTTAAAGTCCAAATTTCTTGCAAGCAAATCAATTACCATGGCTCTGAGGCCAGTTATTGGAAATTATTTTACCAGGATCTTAGATCTACTCACAAGTATGTTGTTTAACACCCTAAATATGAACTTTCTAAAACGATGAAATAAACACATATAAAGTTTAGGAAACCTTACATTGGGTGCAGCGGAATATAATGACTCCTTCCGTTCAGATATCTAGCCCTTGATTCCTTTCTGTAGCAGAGCATTATCAATATCTGAACCTGGATGTCTTTCTCTGATTCTTTAGTGTTGAAACTCCTTCTTGCTGAAAGTCTTTCTTCACGATCTTCCTCACTATGGTTGAGGTATTACTTGCTGTGTGTGGGCACTACTCTAACACTAAGTAATTTTTGAAATTGAAGAGGAAGAAGAAAGAGAAAGGGTCGGCCAAAGATAGGGAGAGAGAAAGCCTCAGTTTTTTCTGAATGAAAAGTCAGAAGAAAAGTGTAGAAATTTAGTGTAAATTTCCTGAAGCCTTCACTATCTATTTATAGCATTCCACTAGGGTCAGGTTTGAATTATTTGGCATTAAAATAATGAAAATATCAGTTTAAATTCCCTACAAAAGTGGCCGGCCATGCATAGTAGATTTGGGCCTCACTTTTTGCAATTTTACAGTTTTATCTTTTCTGCATATGATTTTCTCAAAAACGCCAATTTTCTAATTCAACCATTTAAATGCCAATTCTAACTATTTAATAACTATAAATAATTATTAAATAATATTTTCATTTATCATATTTATTAATTGAACCATACAAAGTATCACAATTAACAAATATGCCCCTAAAACTCTTTCTTTACAATTTCGCCCTTAGTGAAAAATTCACAAATAGACATAGTCTAAATTGAGAATTATAATTGATTAATCAAAACCAATTATATGAGTCTTACAAGCAATATTATCTCAACTAGTGCGGGGACCATGGGTCTATATAACCGAGCTTCCAATAAGTAGGTCAAGAATTTATCACTAAAATTCACTAACTTATTAATTTTTCGTTGAATCCACGCATAGAACTTAGAATTGTACTCTCAGTGTATAGAATGCTCTATATGTTCCACCATATAGACACATCATTAGTTATCCATTGTTATAATCCTAATTTGATCAATGATCCTCTATATGAATGATCTACACTGTAAAGGGATTAGATTATCGTTACACCCTACAATGTATTTAATCCTTAAAACACTTAACCCCGTATAAATGATATTTCAGTTTATGTGAAATGAGATCTCCACCATTTATTTTTGTTTGGTCAAGCTCGAAGGAGATCATCCTTTACTTACTATTCGCCAGATAGAAGCTATAGATTCCATGTTTATGTTAGCGCTCCCACTCAATTGCACTACCGTGTTCCCAAAATGTACTTATCACCCTGACCTAAAAGTAGGCTTAACTAACAAATCAAAGAACACGAATAGCCTCTTGAGATTGAGCCTAATCATAACAGGATTAAGATCATTTGATCTAGGATCAACTAGGCGATATTGACTTGAATAGATATTACGGTAAGTTTAATAAATCTAAGTCAAAGTTCAATATCGGCCCCTTCTGATGCATACTCCATGCACCCAACCTGAGCTTTACTTTAACCAATGCTCTGGAAAGAACATAGCATTTCTCCAAATGCAAGTAAACTCTTGATGTAGATTATCATATCAAAAAAACCCTGTGTCTAATAAATCTAGGAAACTTTATTCACATAGTCATGTTTACTTTCCAATGTGTTGACAACACAATAAACAGGATCAAGTATGTGAAAAGGGTTTCAGATGAATTCATACATTATGTACATATAATCATGAAATAAATCATGTGAACCATGCAACATTAAATGTTATTTCTGATCTATATTAATAAGTAAATCTGATTATATTGAAATGAGTTTTATTTAGGGCATAAAACCCAACAAACTCCCACTTGCACTAATATAAAACAAAATTTGCATTTCAAATAATCTCAAACCTTGATATACAAATCAAGTGTAGTAGTAGTAAACTCCTTGTAATAGGATCTGAAAGTTTGTAGAGGAGTTCTCTAAGATTTCTACGCCCTTAACCGAGCTCACTAAAAAGAATCAGCGGTTTGTGTGGATAGAGAAGTGTGAAGTAAGCTTTCAGGAGCTGAAACAGAGATTGATTACCACTCCGGTATTAGCCCTACCGTTAGATAAAGAAAAGTTTGTAGTCTACTGTGATGCATCCAGACAGGGTCTGGGGTGTGTACTGATGCATGCTAATCGGGTTATCGTCTATGCCTCCGACCAGTTGAAAGAATATGAACAACAATACCCGACTCATGATTTAGAACTTGTCGCGGTGGTGTTTGCTTTGAAGATTTGGTGGCATTATCTCTATGGAGAGAAATGTGAAATTTATACTGACCATAAGAGCCTCAAATATTTCTTTACTTAGATAGATTTATATATGAGACAGAGGCGTTGGTTAGAGTTGGTTAAGGATTATGACTGTGAAATCCTTTACCATCTTGGGAAGGCCAATGTAGTGGTTGATGCTCTGAGCCGAAAGGGTCCTGGGCAGATAACTAGTATGATTATGATTTCACCTCAGTTAGCAGAAGACATGGTCAAATCAAGCATCGAGTTTGTTGTAGGAAAACTTCATAACTTGACATTGTAATCTGATCTGTTTGAATGAACTAAAGTTGCTCAGTTAATTGATCCAGAGTTAGTGAAAATCTGAGAAGAGGTTTCCTCTGGTCAAGCCAAAGAATTTACAGTATCAGATAGTGGGATGTTGTTGTTTAAGACCAAGGTTTGTGTTCCAAGTAGTGCAAGACTTAGAAATGAGATTCTTAAAGAGGCCCATACCACCCCATATTCATTATATCCTGGTATTACCAAGATGTACCAAGATCTTAAACCCTACTTTTGGTGGAGCGGGATGAAGAAGAATATGGTAGAATTTGTATCCTAGTGCCTAACTTGTCAATAGATCAAGGCTGAACATCAGAGACCGGTAGGTTAATTGCAACCATTGACACTTCCTGAGTGAAAGTGGAAGGGTATCACCATGGACTTTGTGGTTGGATTACCTAGAACCACAGGATTGCATGATTCGATTTGGGTTTTGGTAGATCGATTCACAAAGTCTGCACATTTTCTACCAGTAAAAACAACATTTTCAGTGGATCAATATGCAGAATTGTACGTGAAAAAGATAGTGAGAATACATGGTGTTCCAAAGTCCATTATATCGGATAGAGATCCAAAGTTTACTTCTAAATTCTAGCAGAGTCTTCAGCGGGCTATGGGTACCAAATTGAAATTCAGTACAACTTTCCATCCTCAGATTGATGGACAGTCTGAAAGGACAATTCAGATTCTGGAAGACATGTTACGAGCCTATATTATGGATTTCGAGGGCTTCTGGAACAAGTACCTGCCACTAATAGAATTCTCGTATAATAAGAGCTACCAGAGTACAATAGGGATGGCTCCCTATGAGTCGTTATATGGAAGGAAGTGTAAATCTCCCATTGACTAGGATGAAACAGGAGAAAAGAAATATCTGGGTCCGGAATCAGTGCAACGAACTAATGAGGCTATAGAAAAGATTAAGGCCAGAATACTTGCCTCTCAAAGTAAGCAAAAGAGCTATGCAGATCTGAAGCGCAAAATTGTAGAGAGTCAGACGTTTCGGGAAAAGAGGCAAGTTATGCCCTAGGTTTACAGGACCTTTCAACATTCTCGAGAAGGTTGGACTAGTGGCATAACGTCTAGCTTTACCTTTAGCTCTTTCAGCAGTTCAAAATGTGTTCCATGTTTACATGTTACGAAAGTACGTTTCTGATCCTACTCATGTGTTGAGTTTTAGAATCTTGAGCTACAACCAGACCTATCATACGAAGAATAGTCAGTTTAGATTCTAGACAGAAAAGATAAGGTTCTTCGGAACAAGACAATAGCTTTGGTCAAGGTACTTTGGAGAAATAACAAGCTGGAGGAAGACACCTGGGAGTTAGAGTTTGACATGAGGGCTCAGTATCCAGAGTTATTCACATTAGATTTCGAGGATGAAATCCTTTTAACAGTGAATAATTATAAAGAACGCTTAGCTTTAATTTGGAAATTAGTAGATAATTAGGGTATAATTATTGTTAACTCAAACTTTTAGATCTCCTTGTTTTGATGATTAACAAATATTTGATTATTATTTGTTACTAATGATTTATTGATTTTGTAGCAAATTTAAAAGAGAAAATAAATATTTTGGTATTTTTACCAAACTTTTGAAAGCAACACTAAATGGATTCAACAAGCATATCAAGAGCAAAAGATTCATCAAGGGATCAACAACTCAAGACCCTATTCAAAAGAGGTCTTCAAAAGCCCAAAGTCAAAAAGTCAACCTGAAAGTCAAAGTCAAGGTCAACTCTCGGGAAAAGTCAATATGGGATCAAAAACATGCAAATCAAGCTAGGAGGCTCATCTACATCAAGACTACTCAAAATCAAATGGTATAAATTTACTTTAGTCTTGTTAAAGTGATTTGCATAGCACACTAAGTTTTTATAAATTTGAATTTTGGCCCATTCACTAACTTGTGCAACAAGTTTTCTCACACGATAGAACAAAGTTGGAATTTCTGAAATCGGATAATCGAGTAAGAAGTTATGCGCGTTTAAGTCCCGAAAAATGGCACTTTTGCCTCTGGTCAGTCATCCGGAATTCCGATTGGCAACCGGAATTTCGGTTGTAATCAATCCGGAATTTCGGTTCCCATCCAGACTTCCGGTTCACGGCTGACCTCACCTCAGGAAACGTGCTAACAGCTATAAACGGCTAGTTTTCTTTCAAACACTATATAAACTCGATTTTTCTTTCAAAAAATAAGTTGGTTGAGCATTTATTACAAACATCTAACCTATCTAAGTGAGATTAAGGAGCTTCCAAGTTTGAAATCCAAACAAACACTTTTCACACACTTTGAGCCAAAATTTAATTTTATTCATCTTAAGTGTGCTTGCTTTTCACTCTAGGTTTCCATTGTATCATCATATTTCTAGAGTGATTTTAGCTTGTATATCAAACACATTTCCATATTGTGATTGAGGTAAGATTGGCACCGGTATTGTAAACAACCCGGTAATAGTGAGATTGGCACTTCAATAATCCGAGAAAGAGGTTAATAGTCCTCGGGGGTGCGAAACTATTGTAAGAGGTTTGGAAATACCTTGGTGAAAATTTCCCGGTTGTAAGGGTTAGTCAAGCCCGTTAACTTGGCTCGATATTGGAACTCAAAGCTAGGTCCATAGCTTTGAAGACCAAGGACGTAGGTGGCATAGCTCTACCGAACCTTGTAAAAATCGAGAGTTCGCATTTTCTAATCCTTAAACTCTTTACTTTACAAGTGTAATTATTTGTCTTAATATATTGCTTGCCATACTACTTGCTTTTACTTGATTAATTGACTAATTGCATAATTTTGTGTTAAAAGTTTTAATTTTCCAAAATTAGTTTAAATTTCCAATTCTCCCCCCCTCTTGGAAACATATCTTGGGCTAACAATTGGTATCAGAGCAAGGGCTCAAATTATTTGATTAGATTTCACAATCAAGAGCATGGCGTTTCCAAGTAATTCACAAAATAACATGTTAGAAGGTTTTAGCACAAATAGAGCACCATAGTTCAATGGAGTAGATTTTCCTTATTGGAAAATTAGAATGGAAACTTACCTTCAATCTATTGACTATGATTTGTGGCATATTGTGTCTAGTGGTCCTTATGTTGCTAAACATGTCATAAATGGTGTTGAAGTAATTAAGACTTATGAAGCATATGATGAAAATGATAAGAAAATGCTTTCTAAAAATGCTAAGGCTAAATATGCTCTTATATGTGGTTTGGATAGAGACATTTTTAAAAATATTGAACAAGCCTCTACCGCTTATGATATGTGGAAAATGCTTGAAGTTACTCATCAAGGAACTAGTGCTATGAAGGAAACTAAAATTCAAATTTATTCCACTCAATATGAGAACTTTAAGATGAAAGCGGATGAAACCATTGCTAATATGTATACTCGCTTCACCAGGGGCGGACCCACATTGTAGCGAGGGGGGGCAGTCGCCCCCCCTGAAAAAAAAAATCGAGAAAAAAATGTATATATATTTTAATTAGTTACAACATATATTTGTATTAAAAGATGATATTTATAGGCATAATAGTAACCTTGGTGTAATGGTTAAGGTAATTGGTAAATAGGTTAGAGGGTAAAGGTTCAAACCCCACTAACTACACTTTATATTTTCTTTTTAAATTTATTTACGCCCCCCTCACTTTAAATTCTGGGTCCGCCACTGCGCTTCACTACAATTACTAATGGTTTGAACTCTCTTGGCAAGGTACTTACTCAAAAGGATATGGTGACCAAGATTTTGAGAAGTCTCACCAAGGCTTATCAAGGAATGGTGGTTGCCATTCAAGAAGCCAAGGATCTCTCAACACTTCCCTTGGAAGAACTAATTGGCTCACTCATGAACCATGAAATTTTCATGAGTGCTCAAGAAGAAGAGGAAGTTGAGAAGAAAAAGAAGACTATTGCATTCAAGTCTTCCTCCTCCCATGCCATTAGTGAAGAAGATGAGGAAAGCTTATGTAGTGACATGGAGGACTTGGCACTCTTCTCTAAGAAATACAAAAAGTTCATGAAATTCAAAAAGAACTTTGGGAAGAAGCCACAAAGAGGGAGTGACTCAAAAGAAAGAAAAAGCAAAGATGATCCACCAATTTGCTTTGAGTGCAAGAAGCCCGGACATATGAAGATGGATTGTCCAATGAGAAAGAAGAACAAATACAAAGGAAGAACAATGTTGGCGGATTGGCTCAATAGTGATGAAGAGGACTCCGAAGAAGAAGGAAAGAATGAAGTAGCAAACATGTGCATGATGGCATTTGATGATGGGGTAAGCATTTCTAACCAAAATGATTGTGATAGCGAAAATGATGATGATAACTTAGATATGTCATATGATGAGTTGTCTAATTCATTTAAGGAACTATTTGATGATTTTGGTAAATTGCTTGTTAAAAACCAAACCCTTAGAGAGAAGACCAACATGCTTTTAAAAGAAATTGAGATTTTGAAAATAAATGAAAAAGAACTTATAGCTAAATCTCAATGTGCTACATGTGCTTCACATAAGAAAGAAATTGTTGAATTGAAAGCCCATGTGAGAAGCCTAAAAAATGACATATATACCTTCACTAGAGGTAAGGAAGGCTATGATCTCATGGTGGGAAACCAATCATGTGGTTTTTCAAAAAATGGTATTGGTTATGATCCTAGTAAGAAACAAAAGTTTTTGAGAAACTTTTTTGTGAAATCATCTAGTCTACCTCACTTTACATGCACATATTGTAACCGAGATGGTCATACTATTTCCTATTGTCATGTGAAGAAATTTGCATATCTAGGCAAGACTAAATGGGTACCAAAGGGTTCTAGAACTAACAAGAATGGACCCAAAGTTATATGGGTACCAAAAGCCAACAAATAAACTTGTTTTTGTAGGAATCAACAAGAAAGAGCCAAAGCTTATGGTTCTTGGATAGTGGATGTTCAAAGCATATGACCGGTGATCCATCAAGATTTTCAAGCTTCAAAAGCAAGGAAATTGGCTTTGTCACTTTTGGAGACAATTCAAAAGGAAAAATCTTGGGCATTGGTGATATCGGTAACATATACTCTCCATGTATTAAAAATGTGCTTCTTGTTGATAATCTTAAACATAACTTGCTTAGTATTAGTCAATTATGTGATATAGGTTTTCGTGTTGTGTTTGAATCCTCAAAATGCTCCATTGAAAATGTTTCAACCAATGAAGTTATTTTCCTTGGAGTAAGGAAGGATAATGTGTATGTTATTGATGTTGATTCTTTTGATAGTAAAAATAAATGTTTAACCGTTATGAATGATAATTCTTGGTTGTGGCATAGAAGATTAGGACATGCTAGTATGGATTCTATTTCAAAATTGGTTAGAAAAGATCTTGTTATTGGTTTGCCATCTATTCCGTTTGTTAAAGATAAACTTTGTGATGCATGCCAATTTGGAAAACAAATTAAAACATCTTTTCATTCCAAGAAAGAGATTTCAACTACTAGACCTTTGCAATTGCTTCATATTGATTTATTTGGTCCTTCTAGAATTGCTAGTCTTGGTGGTAAATACTATGCATTTGTAATTGTTGATGATTTTTCAAGATTTACTTGGGTTATTTTCTTGACTCTTAAAAGTGATGTTTTGGAAAACTTTGTCAAATTTTGTAAAAAGTGTGCAAAATGAAAAAGGATATTCTATTACCTCTGTTAGGAGTGACCATGGTGGTGAGTTTGACAATGATGCCTTAGAATTGTTTTGTGATGAACATGGTTTTAACCATAACTTTTCGGCACCAAGAACTCCACAACAAAATGGAGTTGTCGAAAGGAAGAATAGAACAATTCAAGAAATGGCTAGGTCAATGCTAAATGAAATTTCATTACCAAAATATTTTTGGGCCGAGGCCGTCAATACCTCTTGTTATATTTTGAATCGTGTTTTCATTAGGCCCAACATGAATAAAACCCCTTATGAGCTTTGGAAAGGAAGAAAACCCAACATTGGCTATTTTAAAGTTTTTGGATGCAAATGTTACATTTTAAACACCAAGGACAACCTTGAAAAATTTGATGCGAAATCCGATGTTGGAATTTTTATAGGGTATTCAACACATAGTAAAGCTTATAGAATTTATAACAAAAGAACTAATGTTGTTGAAGAATCTATTCATGTTGCCTTTGGTGAGACTAACCCGCCTACAAGCAAAAATTTAGATGATGATGTTGAAGGTTTGGGAGATGAGGCTCAAAATCTCAAAATTGGAGAGACTTCCAATGCTCCTTCACAAACTCCCAAAGAGGAACCACCCGTGGAAAAGGTAAATGAAAGCCAAGGTATGAACTCTAACCTTCCACATGAGTGGAAATTCAAAAGTGCTCATCCTATAGACCGAATTCTAGGTGATCCTTCTCAAGGTGTCACTACTAGAAACTCCCTTAGAAACTTGTGTAACTTCATTGCTTTTATTTCTCAAATTGAACCAAAGAATTTTAAAGAGGCCGAAGTTGATGAATTTTGGCTTCTAGCTATGCAAGAAGAAATAAATCAATTTATAAGAAATAATGTTTGGGAGTTAGTTCCAAGACCGTCACATCAATCGGTGATTGGAACAAAATGGGTCTATAGAAATAAGGTAGATGAGCATGGGGTCATTGTGCGTAACAAGGCTAGATTAGTGGCCCAAGGTTACAATCAAGAAGAAGGAATTGATTATGAGGAAACCTTTGCCCCGGTAGCAAGACTTGAGTCCATTAGAATGTTGTTAGCTTTTGCATGCCACAAGAATTTTATCTTGTACCAAATGGATGTAAAAAGCGCATTCTTAAATGGGTACATTATGGAAGAGGTTTATGTCTCTCAACCACCCGGTTTTCAAAATCATAAATACCCTAACCATGTTTACAAATTGAAAAAGGCTTTATATGGTTTAAAGCAAGCTCCTAGAGCTTGGTATGAAAGATTAAGCACTTTTCTTATTTCAAATGGTTTTTCAATGGGTAAAGCGGATAATACACTTTTTATAAAAAGAAAATCGAAAGACATTATTATAGTACAAATTTATGTTGATGATATTATCTTTGGTGCTACTAAAGATGCTCTTTGTGAAGAATTTTCTAAGTGTATGCATAGTGAGTTTGAGATGAGCATGATGGGAGAACTCAACTTTTTTCTTGGACTTCAAATCAAGCAACAAAAGGATGGCATATTCATAGGTCAAACTAAGTACATCAAGGATCTTCTTCAAAAGTTTGACTTGGCAAATGCAAAGTCCATGAATACACCCATGAGCACATCCATAAAGATGGACAAAGATGAAAGCGGTAAGAATGTGGACATCACCAAGTATCGAGGTATAATTGGCTCTTTATTATATTTAACCGCTAGTAGACCAGATATTTTGTTTAGTGTTGGTCTTTGTGCTAGGTACCAATCTTCTCCTAAAGAATCCCACTTGAGTGCCGTTAAGAGAATATTTAGATACTTAATAGGCACAATGAATCTAGGACTTTGGTACCCCAAGAACTCAAACTTTGAAATAGTTAGCTACTCGGATGCCGACTTTGCCGGTTGTAAGACGGATAGAAAAAGTACTAGTGGAACTTGTCACTTTCTAGGAAATTCCTTAGTGTCATGGTTTAACAAGAAACAAAACTCGGTAGCTCTATCCACAACCGAAGCCGAATATATAGCCGCGGGTAGTTGTTGTGCACAAATACTTTGGATGAAACAAACTCTTAAGGATTTTGATATTGATTTTGAATGTACACCCATAAAGTGTGATAACACTAGTGCCATTAACCTCTCTAAGAATCCAATATTGCATTCTAGAGCCAAGCATATTGACATAAGACACCACTTCCTTAGAGATCATATCCAAAGAGGTGATATTATGCTAGACTTTGTAAGCACCGAATTCCAATTAGCGGATATATTCACCAAGCCTCTTAGTGATGAGAGGTTTAGTTTCATTAGAAGAGAGCTAGGCATGACCAACTTAAATGAAATATAAGGTTTGTTAGCTATGAAAAAATTTCATATCTCTTTACTTACTTATTTATGCATAATTATTCCAAATATGACATTAATGAGATTTATATGCATAGATGAGAAAATTTATTGATACTTGACCTATATGAACTATACTTGTTGAAAAACTCAAAATTATAGGTCAAAATGTGGATTTTTGGTGAACTTTGGACTTGTTTTTAAACAAGTGAACATGTGAATTTTCGCATATTTGATTTTCTTATGTGTCTATATGCTTGAATATGTGAAATAGAATGTATTTAGTATGCCTATAGGTTTGTCTTGACTGAAATTTGCATGGAACAAATTTTTGGTACCTCACCTGTTGAATTTATAGATTTTTAGGCCTAAAAGAGTGTTTTTCGCTAAACTTTCTCATTTTTCAACATTTTTCGATTCCGTAAGTTTGTACACCTCACATTTTATTTTATCAAACTGTCGGAAAAAGAATTTTTCAGTTTCGTTGCTTAAAACTCATTTTCGGTAAGGTTCTAGTTTTCTTGGCAATTTTCGAAAAACTTACCGTAAATCTTCATTTTTCATTATTTTTTAGTTTTTCTTGTTTGAGCAATTTTGTTTTATCATATTAAAGGTATTAGAATTGGTTTGGGGTCATTTGGGTCAAACTTGGAATTTTTAGGACGTTTTTAGGGGGATTTTTCTGGTCTGCTGCACCAACCGGAATTCCGGTTGTACCATCCGGAATTCCGGATGGCGCAGGACCAGAAATTAAGGGCTTTTTCGTCTTTTCAATGCGATTTTTCCCCTTTAAAACCCTACCACCGAATTTTTCATTCCCCATTCAGATTTTCTACCCTAATACAGCAGCCACTCCTCCCTTTTCTCTCAAATTCTCTCTTTCAAAACCTCACTTTCATCTTCCAATAATTAAAAAAAAAAAGAGGGGTGTGTTCTTCAATGGCTTCCTCATCTAATCCCTCCTCAAGAGCTCACAAGAGAATGGCTAGTGCAATTCAACAAAGGGAAATAAGGGCAAAAGCAAGGCAAGAGCCCACTCTATTCTTCAATGATGAGGATCACAACAAATTTGTCAATGATTTCTCTTCTAGGAAGATTCTCAAAGGTAAAATTTGTGATCTCCCTAGCCTTGATTATGTTGATTTTAGTCATCACTTTGATACCCTAGGATGGACATCTTTTATTCAAATTAATACTCCATTGTATCCTAGACTAGTCCAAGGTTTTTATGCTTGCATTAAACCTACCTTAGAACCTTTAGGTGTTAGAGGAACCCTTAGAGGAGTAGCTTTTGAACTCAATGTAGCATCTCTCAATGACATGTTAGGAGCACCAAATAGTGGCATATTACTTGAACCCAAACTTTCTCTCAAAAATGATGCCATTTTTAACTTTGATGAGTGTTCTAGGAATATTTGTGGTGATGGCCCTTTTATTATGAGACCAAAAAGACACCAACTCACTTTAGAGGCTAAAATTCTCCACAAATTCATTGTTGCAAATCTTGCTCCTAGAAGTGGACACCAAGATGAGATCAATTCCATTGATCAATTACTTTTGCATCTCATCATAGCCAAAACTACACCCATCAACCTAGGCTATCTTATTTTAAAATTCATAATTGATGTGGACAAGCCTAATATGATTAAGGCACTTCCCTTTGGTTTTCTTCTTAGCTACCTTTTTCCTCTCTTAGGAATTCCTACCCTACATGAAAAGAAAAATGATCCTACCTCTAGTGACATTCTAGGATCCAAAACGTTCATGGCTATGGGTTACAAATTCCTTAACAATGAATGGGTGTTCACACCAAAAAGAGGGCAAAGAATGCAAATTGATTTGGAGAGTGATGATGAAGAAATTAATTTGCCCGCAAGTGAAAGTGAAGAAGAAGAAGAAGAAGAAGAAGAGATGCCTCCTCAAGCTCCTCCCATGCCTAACTTTCTCCAATTCAACCTTGAGGAAGCTTTTACTCGTCTTCACATTTCGGTTGACAATGAATTTCAAACCTTGAGGAATGATCTCAACTCACAACTCACCAACCTTAACAATGATATCAACACCATGAGGAGTGACATGGTTCATGGGTTTGCAAATGTGCAAGAGGAGATGGCACAATGGAGGGCATACATGGATCGCTTTGGCCCCCCACCAAACTAGTTCTTGCATAATTTTTTTTTCTTTTTGCATATTTAGTTTCTTTTTATTTTGTTTTTGGTTGTGTGCAAAGGCTTCATGCCTCTTGACTTTGTGTTAGTTGGTTCTTTTTATTTTATTTTTTTTCTTTTGTGTGTTGAATGTTATTTTGGATGTTATGTTTTTTTTTAATGCATTGGAATGTTGCTTTGTTTTTATTTTTATTTTTTTTTCTCTCTTTTCTTTTATATTTTGTGAATTCCTTGCCACCCTTTTTGATGAATCAAAAGGGGGAGAACAACTATTGATTACTTTTTGGCATCACCTCAATTTTTTTTTTTGGTATCTAATCTATTTATCATAAGTAAAAATTGAGGGGGAGTTTACAAGGTAAAATTAAAAGGTAAATTTTTTTCTTGCACACATTAAGGGGGAGCTAATCTAATTTACTTTGTTTAAATTTTTCTTTCCCTTTCAAAATAATCAAATATTTGATATCATCAAAAAGGGGGAGATTGTTAACTCAAACTTTTAGATCTCCTTGTTTTGATGATTAACAGATATTTGATTATTATTTGTTACTAATGATTTATTGATTTTGTAGCTGAAAAACCGTGTTTTTGCAAATGTCAGTTGTATATAAGAAAATATAAAAACTGTAATCGTTTGCGGCAGCAGAAAGTAATTCTGCTACAGCAAAACAGAACAGGCAGACTATAAAATATTTGCAGAAAAATAAATAACTTGACACAAGAGATTTATACGTGGTATCAGTGTTCTCCCGAACACTCCTAGTCCACGGGGCCACGCCCAGAGAATGAAATCAATTAATAAAGTATCAAAATTACAAAGACAATTGACTTAAACAAGTTTAGACTCCCTCTAAAGTATTGCCGCAATCCTTTGTAATCCACTTTATGAATCTGACTTCTTGAAACACCTTCAAGCCCGAACTCCCTTCGTCTTTTGAAGTGTGAGTGCTTACTTCCTCCCGAAGTAAGGCTTCAACAAGTCTTCTCCCGAAGACCAAGTGCTTACTTCCTCCCGAAGTAAGGCTTCAACAAGTCTTCTCCCGAAGACCAAGTGCTAACTTCCTCCCGAAGTAAGGCTTTATCAAGTCTTCTCCCGAAGACCAATCTCTTGTTCAGTCAAGTAGTTCTTCACAACCTCTAGGATAGAGTAAGAACAGAAATACAACAACTAGAACCTAGATGAACAACTAGGCTCTCACAAAACAAAGAAAGACTCTCTTCTCTCAAAAGATAAATGTAGAAAATGAATAATGGAAGAGGTAATTCGAATGGTTGCTCTCTAGGCTCTATTTATAGATCATAGAAACCAAAGAGGCAACCACAAGATCGAATTAGCAGCTGTACAAAGACTTTCCAAAAACAAACACGATCTGCTACATCAGATTCGGTTGCTGACGAAGCAGATCTGCCCAGAAACGGGAAACTTACTAAAATCGGGTCCGATCTTCTTTCAAAGCTTGATTCCTGCCAGAAACAGATTAGATATTCTGATTGTATCAAGATACAATCGAAATTAATAAGGAAAAGGCAATAATCAAAGTTTCCCTTAAAAGGACAACTTTCCAAAAGAGAATTCCTTCTCTTTTGAGAAGTTTTCAACAAAGGAAAGTTCAGCTGAAAGTGGAACTTTCCTAACAAAGAAAATGGCAACTAAAAACCGAATAAAAGAGGTAAGGTTTCGAAAATGAATGCATAGCAATCTTACCATAAGAAGGAAAAATTATTTTGTCACCTAACTTGCCAAAAAAGGACTTTACAATCTCCCCCTTTGGCACTTTAGATGAACAAAATAATTTTTACCATAAAGTACCTGCAATGCAAAGTTAGCAAGAGCAAACAATACTACTCCCCCTGAGTAACACAATCGAATATCACAATAAAAACAAAGAACATGCTAACTTTAAACATTAAGTTCACAAGTACTAACAAACCACAACTCCCCCTGAAAAAAGGGTCCAGAGTTGGGCAACAAAAACCAAAAAATAAATATCTCTCCCCCTTTTTGTTTATCGGAGTGCCAAAGTAAACAAAGAACAAAAATAGACCAAAGTTTAAGTAAAAAGAAACAAACTATAACACTTTAATTTTTGTAGAGTTTAATCAAGGTGGACAGTTGCCTGGACATGTCATGCTGGACATCAGCCATTGCTTCAAGACGAGTGTACACATTCTGAAGTTCAGACTTGACTTCCAGGAGCTGCGGCGGCGAGCTGAACTTGCACCGGCCAGAAGGGAAGAAGAAGACCACTTTGGCCGTTTTTGGAACACACCATCAAAATATTCAGAAGGTTGGAATGTAGGGCCAGTGATGGGAGGCTCAAGAGTTTCATGTGCTTGGGCCACATTCTTCTGAGAGGATAAAACCTTATAGATGAGATTTGGAAATACAAGTTTGAAGGTTGGCTTTTTACCTCTTCGAAAGGAGACAATCTGGTTGAGAATATGAGAGGCTAGATCAATGGAAGTTCCAGAGGTGATGCGGTATAGGAGTGTAGCCACTTCTTGAGACACCACGGTCTTGTTCGAATTTGGAACCCAATTGCTTAGTGCAAACCGCATAAGGGAAGCATGAGCAAAAGTGAGGTGAGTAATTCGAAGACTCTCCCCTGGTTTCAATTCTGAACGAGCACCGGTGAGTTCGAGTGCATCAAGTCACGATCCATGGACATCACAGCATTGGATACATTCTCGGGCGGTTGCGAGCACGAGCAATGTCCTTTTCGAGAAAATGAGAACCGGTGACCCCTAACATACACTCTTCTATACGATCTAGAGTTCTCATCAAGGAAATCATCAGTAAGATTAGCATAAAACTCTTTAATAATGTTAGCAATGAATCCAATAAAACCAGTAAGAGTGTGTTCCCATTGATGAAATTGAATGAACTTTACAATTCCATAAACACGATGGGCATGCAAATCATAATTCCTCTCACTTTCAAACTTACGAGTAGCATAAAGATTCCAGTCACGCTCATTGTCTCGATAGTAAAAAGTTGGACAGCCAGAGATAGAGGAAGGGATATTACCAGATGGAGGATCTTCCATGGGCTGCTTGCCTTTGGCAGCAGCAGAGGCCTTTGCTGCAGAAGCGCTTTTGAACGAGGAGGCTCGGCTCGAGTTCGTGTCCTCATCGTCCTTCTCGGTATGCGGAGATGCGGATTTGTACGAAGAGACTTCCATTGGATCCTCTTCTTCGAGCCGGAACTCGAGGAAGCCGAGGGAGGATTAGTCTTGAGTTTCTTCTTGGCTGGAGGAGCAGTCTTCTCTCGAGATTGAGAGGCTTGAAGTTCTTTCTCAGCCGAGGCTTGCTGGGCTCGAGTTCGAGTGGAAGGGCCTGTTGGAGTGGTGCCGGCCATTGATGCGGCGGGGAGGAGGAACAGCCAATGGAGGAGGAGATTCCTTTGAGGATTCAGAAGAGGAAGTCCAGGTGCGATAGGGCCTTACCGATTTGCGAGCTACTTGCTTGGGTGGACGTTTTGGCTTCACGGCTTGAGATTCACGCTGGGGTAGCGATGAATCTCCAGGCTTTGCAACAGCAGGAGGAGGAACTGAGGCAGCAGGGGGAGCACTAGAAGGAGTTGGAACGGTTTCTTCTAATTTTTTAGAGTGCCCTAGATTCTTGGTTCTCACCATTTTGAAACTGAAAGAGAAGATGAATAGTGTCTGACAGAGAAACAAGAAAGAGGGTTCGGGTAGGTGGTGAAATAAGTGACAAAATTTGGTTTATATAACCTTGGAATCAAAACAAGAAAGAGGAAACCAATTTTGAAAATTCAAATGGTAACCGCCAGCCCATGAACCAAAAAAGGAAACCGCCCACTTCTCAACTCCTTTCCCCTTTTTTTTTAACAAAAATAAAAGGAAACTAGAAATGCCAACAAATTTTTCCAAAAATAAATCAATCTTTCAAGAATAAAGACACATTACCATATAAAGATTAATCTTTACTTGGAAAAATATCATAATAAATCAAAGAAAGAATGAATGTTGATACTTACCATTTATGCACAAGATTTTCCTTAACCCAAGAAGCAAGTCACACGCCTCCCTCATTTTATTATTATTATTATTATTATTTTTTTATTAAATAAAACTGAAAATAAAGACAAAGTGTACAATAACTATATGTGATTCGAATTAAGCAAGTAAATCAAATATCATTGACAATTGACAAAATAAAATACATGTTATGCTTTTAAGGAAAATAACTAATTAGTATCTCATGGAATAATCATACTTAATTGATGTTGATGAAAAAGATATGCATGTTACTGAAAGTTGTGAACCAGGATTTATCAATTTAATTTTAATAGAGGAGACTTACAGATTTGAACACACTTGTCAGGCATAAGTGTGTGCAGTGTAAATAGGATCATTGTCCTTGGCAAGATTTTTCATTTTCGCCTTTTTCATATTGATCCCGCAACTGGATGCTTTCACACCATACTGAAGGTAGCCCTTTTCTATGGTAGTGCATCCTCATCATAGTTGCTAATTACAATGTTCCAGCTTACTCATCAGATGGCTTTCACACTTCAGTATGGGTAGCTCTATTCCAGCAAGGGGCCTGACAAGCATGAAACAAAAATTGCTCAACTCTGTATAAGAACATTATTTAATCCCAGACACAAATAAAGAGTAACATGAATCTTTTAACACAACATCACAAAGTATGATCAGACTGAGATCCTAACTAATTATATTCCAAAAGCATAAACATGATTTGTCAAAAACAATGATAGAAGATTAAGAGCTAGAGAAGAATCACACAACACTATTGTACACGAATGATGAACAGATAAAATTAAACAATGCAAACTCCCAAAGACTTTCTGAGGGAGTCAAATCGACTTGCATCTAGGGCCTTTGTGAAAATATCAGCTAATTGTTTTTCAGTATCAACATATTCTAATTGCAATGATTTATTTTCAACAAGTTCCCTAATAAAGTGGTGTCTTATATCAATGTGCTTTGTTCTAGAGTGTTGAACAGGATTTTTGGAAATATTTATGGCACTAGTATTGTCACAAAAAATAGTCAAAACACCCAAATCAAACCCATAATCAATCAACATTTGTTTCAACCACAATAGTTGAGTGCAACAACTGCCAGCAGCTATGTACTCAGCTTCGGCAGTGGATAAGGAGATGGAATTCTGTTTCTTGCTATGCCAAGATACTAGATTATTCCCAAGAAAGAAGCACCCTCCACTTGTGCTCTTTCGATCATCAGCATTTCCTGCCCAATCTGCATCACTAAAACAAGCAAGATTTGAATTGGTATCTTTCGAGTACCAAATTCCATAATCAGGAGTGCTATTAACATATCTAATAATCCTTTTTACAGCTGATACATGAGATTCCATAGGATTACTTTGATATCTAGCACACACTCCCACAATGTAACATATATCAGGACGACTAGCAGTTAAATACAAGAGACTTCCAATCATGCTACGATAGAGTGTAGTGTCTACCTTTACTCCATTCTCATCTTTTGTTAATTTCAGAGTGGTGCTCATAGGAGTACTTACCTGCTTAGCCGATTCAAGGCCAAATTTCTTGACAAGGTTCTTAGCATACTTGCTTTGAGATACAAATGTACCTCCTTCCATTTGTCTCACTTGAAGACCCAGAAAGAAATTAAGCTCACCAACCATGCTCATTTCAAATTCACTTTTCATTTGATCAACAAATACCTGCACTTCATGGTTAGATGTAGAACCAAAAACTATATCATCAACATAAATTTGAGCAATGATAAAATCAGATTTTATATGTTTGATGAAAAGAGTTTTATCCACACTACCTCTGTGATAGCCATGAGAAAGTAAAAATTGAGTCAACCTTTCATACCAAGCTCGAGGAGCTTGTTTCAGACCATACAAAGCTTTTTCAAGTTTGTATACATGGTCTGGAAATTGAGGATCTTCAAATCCTTTTGGTTGCTCAACATAAACTTCCTCATTCAAAATACCATTTAGGAAGGCAGATTTCACATCCATTTGAAACAATTTAATATTGAGAATACAAGCAATACATAAAAGTAAACGTATTGATTCTAATCTTGCAACAGGAGCAAAAGTTTCATCAAAATCAATACCTTCTACCTGAGTGTACCCTTGTGCCACCAAACGAGCCTTGTTTCTTACAATTGTACCGAACTCATCACTTTTATTTTTAAACAACCACTTTGTTCCAATAACATTTATACCTTTTGGTCTTCGGACCAAAATCCATACCTTGTTGCGAACAAATTGGTTGAGTTCCTCTTGCATTGCATTGAGCCATTCCTCAAAGGTCATGGCTTCCTTCACATTTTTCGGTTCATATTGAGAAACAAAGCAAAGAAAGCTGATTAAATTAATATACCTTCTGTGAGTTACCATGCTTTCTTCAGGATTTTTAAGGATGAGATCTTTTGGATGATTCAGTTTGACTCTGGTGCTTGGTTCTTTCGAATAGAGTACCGTGATGATGTTTGGATGAGTCAAGATAGACGGTTCGGTTCTCCGGTTTCGGTTGCGGCCAGATTCGTCATTTGCGGCATCGACAATAGGTTCCGCCGCATCGGGATCCGTTGTTACGGCTTTTGGAGGAGTATCCATGAGACTATCTATCTTGGCTTCTGTGGAAAATTCTGAAAAATCTCTAAAATCATCAACAACCACATTAGCTGATTCCAAAACAGTTTGAGTCCTCATGTTATAAACACGATAAGCTCTACTGTTTAAGGAATATCCAATAAATACACCAACATCACTTTTAGCATCAAATTTACCAATATGCTCACGATCTCTATAGACATAACACACACATCCAAAAACATGAAAATGACTTACATTGGGGCGCTTACCTTTCCAGATTTCATAAGATGTTTTTGAGGTACCTGGACGAATAAACACTCTGTTTATTATGTAGCAAGCTGTGTTAATAGCTTCAGCCCATAATCGCTTTGTCAACTTCTTGCTATTTAACATCACTCTTGCCATTTCCTGCAAAGTTCGATTCTTCCTCTCAACTACTCCATTTTGTTGAGGAGTTTTTGGAGCTGAAAATTCATGAGTTATACCTGTAGACTTGCAAAAATCATCATACACAGAATTTTCAAACTCCTTACCATGATCACTTCGAATTCGAACAATTTTCCCAATATTACAACCTTTCTCAACTCTTAATCTCAGACAAAGAGTTTTAAAGGCATCAAAAGTGTCAGATTTTTCTCTTAAGAAATCTACCCAAGTAAAACGAGAGAAATCATCAACACACACAAAGATATATCGTTTACCATTCAAACTTTCAACTTGGATTGGACCCATAAGATCCATGTGAAGCAATTCCAATACCTTTGAGGTATTGATATCGGTTTCTGAGCTTGTGAGTGATTTTTAATTGCTTCCCAAGTTGACACGGTTCACACTTACCTTCACTTTCCTTACCAAGCTTGGGAAGACCTCGAACAATACTCGCATTTGACGGTTTTTTTCGGTTTTTAAAATTAATATGCCCAAGCTTGGCATGCCACGTATCCGTGGTGTTGTTGATAGCCGAGTGACAAGTAAACACGGGGGTTAGAGTGTAACGATTATCATTGGATCGAAATCCTTGCAAGATACATTCATTGTCATCATTCAGAACATAAAAATGATCTCTATCAAAAGAAACAAGAAACCCTTGATCACGAATTTGATCGATGCTAAGTAAATTAGCCCTCGATCCTTCAACTAACATCACATTTTTCAGTCTAGGTAACCCTTCAAAATTTAGAGTTCCCATACCAACAACTTTTCCTGATAAGCCATTACCAAAAGTGACTTCTCCACATTGCATAGGACGAATGTTAGTCAAAAAATCCTTGTCACCTGTCATATGTCTAGAGCAACCACTGTCAAAATACCACATTTGAGATGCGGCGGTTTATCGAAAAAACCAGCTAGACACTTCTTTTTCACCCATATTTGTTTCAAACCTTTATGTTTCTTTTGAGATTTTTCAAATTATCAAAATAATTTGTTTTAAACGGAGTTGTTCAATGTGAAACATTTAGGTCTGATATGTCCTTTTCTACCACAAAAATGACAAATGGGAACAAATCTTTTTACCTGAGATCTTACCCTTTTCGAAAATCCTGGAGAGTTTGCGGCATCGAAGTCGTTCTTGCCGCCACAGTACCGTGAAACTGTTACGGCAGAGTTTGTAGCCTCACGGTGATTCGTTGGAACACTAGATTTTACAAACTTCGTGACTCCAGAACTTTCCATTCCATTAGAACCAAGGCCTGCAAAACCTCTCTGACCTGCATTCTGAGCTTTTTCAAAAATAGAAGATCCAGGATTAAGCATTTGAACATTTTTCTTAAAGTTTTCAAGTTCCTTCTTCAATAGAGAGATTTTTTCATCTTTATCACAAACACTTGTCTCATATTCTTTTATTTTCAACTCACACATTTCAATGCGATGAGACAATTTTTTATTCAATTTATTCAACTCTCTATTTTCAGAAGCAACCTGAATCCATTTTTCATACATGACTTTGTATGATTCAGCAAGAGATTCTTCATAGATTTCAGACTCATCTCGAATCGATTCCTCTTGTTTGGTGGTATTATTCGGACATACCAATCTATCTTTCACTGTGAATCACACAACACATTAGTCATAACGAGAGGTTAGGGCAACATTTTCGATAATATCTTCATCACTTTCGGTTTCATCATCACTCCAAGTGACATTGAAACTTTTCTTATTCTTTTTCAAAGTGTTTGCACACTCGGCATTGAATATGCCCAAAACCTTCACATTCCCTGCACTGAATTCCCTTTTTGTTAGAGACAGATGGTTTAATGAAAGTATTACCTTTTGAACCTTTCGAAATATTCTTTTTATTTCCCATCTTTTTCATATATTTCTGAAAATTCTTAGTTAATAAAGCAATCTCATCATCACATTCACTATCAGAATTTTCATTATCAGCAACTTTCAAAGCAATACTTTTACCTTTATCAGCAATGGATTTGGGTTTGTCCTTTTGTTTAATCTGTTGATTTAATTCAAAAGTACGTAAGGAACCCATCAATTCTTCCACTTTCATAGTGCTAAAATCTTTAGCTTCCTCCATTGCCAAAAGTTTCATATCAAACCTTTCTGGAAGAACTCTAACAATTTTTCTCACAAGAACAGAGTCATCAAGCTTTTCTCCAAGAGCAAAATATTCATTAGCAATGTCAGATAATTTTTCATAGAATTCAGTTAAAGTTTCATTATCAGACATTCTAAGCTCATCAAATTTAGTTTGAAGCATGATAAATCTAGATCTTTTCACATCAGAAGTTCCTTCAAACCGAGTTTGAAGAATCTCCCAAGCTTCCTTAGCGAAACACAAGATGATATAAGTTTAATGTAACCCTCACCTACACCATTAAAGATAGCATGCAAGGCTTTGCTATTGTAGGCAGATAGTTTATCATCTTCAATAGACCATTCCAGTTCAGATTTTATAATAGTATTACCTGAAGAATCTGTCTCAACTGGAGGAGACCAACCTGATAGAACCATTCTCCACGCCTTCTCATCTTGAGATTTGATGAAGGCTCTCATTCTAACTTTCCAGTAAGGATAGTTAGAGTCATTAAGCAATGGTGGTCTAGAAATAGAACTTCCTTCTGCAAAAAATGACATTTTAACAAAAACGTTATAGGACCACACTAAGAGTTTAGTGTCCCGCTCTGATACCAATTGAAAAACCGTGTTTTTGCAAATGTCAGTTGTATATAAGAAAATATAAAAACTGTAATCGTTTGCGGCAACAGAAAGTAATTCTGCTACAGCAAAACAGAACAGGCAGACTATAAAATATTTGTAGAAAAATAAATAACTTGACACAAGAGATTTATACGTGGTATCAGTGTTCTCCCGAACACTCCTAGTCCACGGGGCCATGCCCAGAGAATGAAATCAATTAATAAAGTATCAAAATTACAAAGACAATTGACTTAAACAAGTTTAGACTCCCTCTAAAGTATTGCTGCAATCCTTTGTAATCCACTTTATGAATCTGACTTCTTGAAACACCTTCAAGCCCGAACTCCCTTCGTCTTTGAAGTGTGAGTGCTTACTTCCTCCCGAAGTAAGGCTTCAACAAGTCTTCTCCCGAAGACCAAGTGCTTACTTCCTCCCGAAGTAAGGCTTCAACAAGTCTTCTCCCGAAGACCAAGTGCTTACTTCCTCCCGAAGTAAGGCTTTATCAAGTCTTCTCCCGAAGACCAATCTTTTGTTCAGTCAAGTAGTTCTTCACAACCTCTAGGATAGAGTAAGAACAGAAATACAACAACTAGAACCTAGATGAACAACTAGGCTCTCACAAAACAAAGAAAGACTCTCTTCTCTCAAAAGATAAATGTAGAAAATGAATAATGGAAGAGGTAATTCGAATGGTTGCTCTCTAGGCTCTATTTATAGATCATAGAAACCAAAGAGGCAACCACAAGATCGAATTAGCAGCTGTACAAAGACTTTCCAAAAACAAACACGATCTGCTACATCAGATTCGGTTGCTGACGAAGCAGATCTGCCCAGAAACGGGAAACTTACTAAAATCGGGTCCGATCTTCTTTCAAAGCTTGATTCCTGCCAGAAACAGATTAGATATTCTGATTGTATCAAGATACAATCAAAATTAATAAGGAAAAGGCAATAATCAAAGTTTCCCTTAAAAGGACAACTTTCCAAAAGAGAATTCCTTCTCTTTTGAGAAGTTTTCAACAAAGGAAAGTTCAGCTGAAAGTGCAACTTTCCTAACAAGGAAAATGGCAACTAAAAACCGAATAAAAGAGGTAAGGTTTCGAAAATGAATGCATAGCAATCTTACCATAAGAAGGAAAAATTATTTTGTCACCTAACTTGCCAAAAAAGGACTTTACAGTAGCAAATTTAAAAGAGAAAATAAATATTTTGGTATTTTTACCAAACTTTTGAAAGCAACACTAAATGGATTCAACAAGCATATCAAGAGCAAAAGATTCATCAAGGGATCAACAACTCAAGACCCTATTCAAAAGAGGTCTTCAAAAGCCCAAAGTCAAAAAGTCAACCCGAAAGTCAAAGTCAAAGTCAAAGTCAAGGTCAACTCTCGGGAAAAGTCAACATGGGATCAAAAACATGCAAATCAAGCTAGGAGGCTCCTCTACATCAAGACTACTCAAAATCAAATGGTATAAATTTACTTTAGTCTTGTTAAAGTGATTTGCATAGAACACTAAGTTTTTATAAATTTGAATTTTGGCCCATTCACTAACTTGTGCAACAAGTTTTTGTTGGAAATTTATTTTACCAGGATCTTAGATCTACTCACAAGTATGTTGTTTAAACATCCTAAATATGAACTTTCTAAAACGATAAATTAAACACATATAAAGTTAAGAAAACCTTACATTAATGCAGCGGAATTAATGTCTCCTTCCACTCAGATCTCTAATCCTTGAATCCTTTCTGTAGCAGAGTATAATCAAGATCTGAGCCCGAATGTCCTTCTTCTTCAAGTTTGATCCTTCACAGTCTTCCAATCTATGATTGAGTTACTGCTTGCTGTGTGTGGGCACTTACTCTTTCACTAGGGTCGAAAAAGATGAAGGAGAAAAGAGAGAGAGGGTTTCGGCCAAGGTATAGAAAGTGGGGAAGGCTCAGTTTTTCTGAAGAGAGAAATTTCTGTCAGAAAGGCTTATTCAAAGATGTGTATTTGACTGAGCCATCACTTTCTATTTATAGGCAACTACTAGGTTTAGGTTAGGAATTATTTGGCATTAAAATAATGAAAATATTAATTTGAAAAACTCCATATAGTGGCCGGCCAAGGTGTATAAATGGGCCTCACTTGATTTTGCAGTTTTATCAAATTTTATCTCTATTTTCTCAAAAACGCAAATTTTCCAATTCTAACCTTTTAAATGCCAAAACTAATTATTTAATAACTAAAATAGATTATTAAATAATATTGTCATTTAATTTAATTATTAATTAGACATATAAATTCCATTAATAAATAAATAAACCTAGAATCTCTTTTCTTTACAATTTCACCCCTGCTTAGTGAAAATTCATAAAATTAGACATAGTCTAACTTTAGAATTATAATTGATCAATCACGAATCAATTAATGAGTCTTACAAGCAGAATGTTCTCAACTAGAATGGGGACCATGGATCTATATGCTGAGCTTCCAATAAGTGAACCAAATTTACCAAGTAAATTCCTACTTATTAATTCTTCGTTGAATCCACTCTTAGAACTTAGAATTGCACTCTCAGACTTATATAGAGCATATTGTATGTTCCACGATATCAATATACTATCTCATTTAACCATTGTTATAATCTTATTGTGATTTAAAGATCCTCTATATAGATGATTTACATCGAGATGGGATTTCTTTACCGTTCTCACCCCTCAATGTATTTTGCCCCTTAAAACACTTAGCTACCTGTAAATGGTGTTTAGTGATCTAATAATTAGTCAGTTAAACAAGAGTTCATCCATTTACTTCTATTTGCTAAGCTCGAAGGGAATCATCACTTGACTTCTATACACCAGTAAAAGCGATAGATTTCATATTTATGTTCAGCACTCCCACTCAATCATACTATCATGTTCCCAAAATATACGTATCACCCTGACACGAAAGTAGGCTTTACTAATAAATCAAAGAACATGAATAACACTCCTGAGTTGAGCCTAAGCATATCAGGATTTAGATTCTTTTAATCTTAAGATCAACTACTGATATTGACTTGGAAAGATATGTATAACGGTAAGTTTGTAATATCTTAACTTAGTTGCAATATCGGTCCAGTCCAATGTATACTCCATACATTCGAAACTAGTATACTTTACTAATGTCCTGGAAAGAACATAACACTTACTCCAAGTGTAAGTACACATCATCGCTGATTATCACATTAGTGTAAATCCAATAACACTGATGAAACAGGGACCATAACTTTTGATACATATGATCACAATCACATTCCACTGTGTTGACGATACTGTAATTGTGAATAAACATATGATCTGGATTTAACTGATTCTGTGCGTATGAATGTAATAAACATATTAAACATATTAAACCATTAGCATGTAGAATTCATGCAAACATCAATCACTTCAAATTTCTTATATTGATAACTAATCAGATTGTAAAGAGTTTTATTTAGGGCATAAAACCCAACAAACTCCCACTTGCACTAATATGAAACAAACTATGCAAATAGGTCAATCTGATGTCTTGATCTTCAGATCAAGTGTAGTATATCTGAATCCATCCAAACTTCTGGAAACTAGTTCATAAAAACTCTTATGAAACATCCTTTACTATATGCTTTACTTATCAAGGGATACTGAAATCTTTACTGTTTTAAAAGTACATCTGAATAAACAGAAGACATATCTCTCATATTTTAAAATATGTAATTGAGATAATACAGTGTAGACTTTTCTTCAGTGATATAACTTTCTGGTATTTTCGAATAGACCAAGTTACAATTCTTCTCTTGTAGAGCTTGAATTATTATTCAATAATTCCTCCACCCCCAAAGTAAGCACCATCTTATAGAAATCGAAATTAGATGGTGAGATACATGGATAACTGATACACAGTTCCTTAATATCTGACATATAGATCACTTTCATAAATCTTTCTTGAATATCTTCTAATGTTCCCTATTTGATTACATCTCAGATAGCTCCCACTCAATAGCAGATGTCTGGTTAAATAATACTTTTAACCTCTGATTGTTTAGAGAGTTACCTAGTTGTGACTTTTGTATTAGTCTTAAAACTTTAAGTTAAGACTAAGTCATCAACATAGCAGACTAGTATTTGAAGTGAAAAATACATGCCAGAGATAAAGTAATCAAAATTAAGATACCATCAAATTTTTATGAGGATTAAGAATTCCTTGTTCAAGTCATTCGAATGGACTGAACTAGAGTTCTTTATCTTATTCTCATAATTCTGATAAGCTATACCTATCCATGTGAATGGTTAGATTTGCTTTTCAGTAGTGTTCTTAAGTACCTATCACAATTATCAACCTAATGAAGATGGGTATAGAATTTTAAAATTCTCCCACTCAATTAAGGTAGTGTGAAACTTTAACAAAGAACTTTCAAAGGTATCAAACTTTTACTTACAACAGTAAAAACGAAATGGAACATACAATCAAGATCAAGAATTTATATTGACAATAGCTGACTCATTATATTACTTCCATGTTTAAACAAGATATGTGTTTCATAGGGAATTGTGGAATAGACTTCACCCCTAAGAATATACATATAGGGTACTTGTGGATAACCTCCACCCCTAAGTATATAGAGATTATGATCCACCCCTAAAGGTTGTAAAGATCATGATTCTCTTAGTGTGATAGAATTTATGTGGAGTTGAATACTATCCAGAGTTCATTAGATATAAAAGATCGTTGAACTGCATAGTTTTCTTAACTTTTCTCCACCCCTATCAGATCATAAGATCCTTTTATTAAACAAATTCTTAATAATTGTATGAGAATTAACAATTATTGATAAACATAGAAATAATTTCTAGTGTTTATATAATATAACTCTATGAAGAGTTGTAAATATTATAGAATTTGCATCAATAATAAAAACACTTACACATACAAACATACAAATATAATGTGGTAATAATTGATGAAGATAAATTAAATGAAGCTCAATCTCATAATTTGCAATGGTGATTTCGAAAATAAAACTTTATTAATAAAAAAAAATGTATTGCAACAATATGAGAGAAACAGGGATAAATATCCCTAACTAAAATTTGAAATCCAAATTGTCTTTAAACTAAAACAATTAATTCAAAAAATTGAAGAGCTTCATCTTCATCTGGACAATTTTACCCTTGATCCAGCTTTCTGATCCAACTCAATTGAGTTCAAGTAGCTTGGCCTATAAGAAGAAGAAAACAAATAAACAAAGTTAGTCCAGAATCATAAATCCGATTGGATAATAATTCACTAAACTCTTAAAGTTTATAAATGGAAATACCTTGTTTCTTTGCAAGAAGTTTAGGACACTGGGGTTTCCAATGACCTTTCTCATTGCAGTAGAAACACTTTCCTTTAAGTGTAGCATCACCAGAAGGAACAGCCTTTTTCATGGCTTTTGTTCGCTTCTTGGTGTTGTGCCACTTCCTCTTCGATTTGGCCTTTGAAGCAGAGGCAACATTTGCTTCAGGTTTCATTGTCCCATTACCATTCCCAGGATTGTGAGGTTTCTTCTTGGGTCCTCCAATCAAATTTTCATAAGTTTGAAGGTCATTGACTAATTCATGAAAGTCAATTTCCTTCTTATTCATGACATAATTTGATGTGTATGGTAGAAATGCTGGAGTCAGGCTATTCAAGATAAGACTAACTTGAGTAGCACTGTCCATTTCAGCACCATGATCCTGGGCTTCTTGGAAATAACTGGACATGAGGAGAACATGGTGATGCACGTTTTGATGTGGTTCCATCCGTGCATTAATGTACTTCTTAGTCGCGTCAAAGCGTGACTGAAGTGATGCCTTACCGAATAGCTCATTTAACTTTGTCATAACTTCAGTAGCCTTCTCAGTTTTAGAAAACCGAGTTTTGAGGGTGTCAACCATGCTAGAAAGCATAAAGTATAGAGCTTTGTCATTTGCTTTCTGCCAACGCTCATACTTTTCTTTCACAGCTTTGGATGCATTATCCCCAGGCACTTCAGGTGACGGCTCAGTTAAATCAAACAAGACACTTTCTCCTATGAGAGCAATATTAATGTTCTCATTCCATTTATTAAAGTTAGATCCATTCAGCTTATTTTCAGTCAACAGTGATAACATGGGATTCATTTTGACAAAACAGGATACTACAAAATAATAGAAATCAACAAATAGAAATTAATAATGGTTTAACACAAAATCAATTCAGAAATTATAAGCACATAGCAAGTAGGAATGATATGAGAAAATACTTAAAAAGTTCAATCCTAAATAATTTCCAAGGTTTTCAACAAACTGATATCAGTGTCCCGTTTAGGCAAGAGTCAAAGCTACCATCCATTGAATAGAGTTGTCAGCTCATCTAAAATGTTAAACATTCTAGCAACCTTTTATTCGATAAAGATCAGAATCCAGCGTTGTCCCGTTTAGGCGAGAGTCAAGGCTATTCTATCTCATGAGCTTCTACCATTGTTTCGCAATTTGTAAGTCAAATATGGTCGCCACCATTAGGGTGATCTATACCATATAAAACACTTACAAACCACTTATCATGCGAGATTAAACGCTGTGAAATTGCTAATGAACGTTCCTCCATTAGGGAGGATTACTCACTAAAACAAACGCGGTGTAAAACCCAAAATGGAGATCGAATATCTTAATAATAATAAAGCTCATTGTTTAAAATGTATTTTCTTTATTATTCTAATAAATAAATCTCATTAAATTCTAAATTAAGAATTAAAATTCAAAAATAAGAATTTAATATAATATTTATAAAATTATACTTAGATGGTGATTGAAATAAAATTAATTATTTCCACCTTAGTAGTAATCTTAAATATAAATATTAAGGAAATTAATTTAAGTTGAATTAAATAAATAATTAGCAACTTAAAAATTTCCTTTGAGAATATATTTATTGGGTTCGAAAATTTAAAGTATATAAAAATACAATTTTCGAAAATAATAAAAATAGAAAAGAAATACTTCAAGCAAAAATATCACCTATCTAGATTTTCTTTTGACTAGTTAATTCAATTTCTAATAATATATATATTTTAAATTCATTTATTTTAAATTAATCAATTAAATGAAAAAATCATTGATTGTAGTTGGTCCAAGAATTAATTAAAATAAATAATTAATTTACAACTCAATCTATTTTTCAAAATAAAAAAATAAAAATTCGAAAATATTGCATAAATAAAATGCAAATTTCGAAATTGATTAATAAAATTAAGAAAAATATATATATTGAAAATTATTTAAATTTAAGTTGAAAAATTAAATTCCAACCTAAAAATAATTTTCTATTTAATTAAGTGTCATGAAAAATCAATAAATATTTAAGTATCATGATGAAAATCAACTTAGATATTTAGATTCTTCAAGTTAATTAAATGTATTAAATTCAAGAAATAAATAATTAAGTGTAGAGAAGGCTTAATTATAAATTTCTAGTTTAATACTAGGAAAAATATACTTAATAAAATTGTACCAAAATTAATTATTTAAATAATTAATTTCACAAAGTATAATTTTCCTATTTAAATATTAGAAATAATAAGTAGTCTAGAAATTACTATCTAGAAAATATCTAAGTATCTTTTCAAAAAATTTAAAAAATATCTAATTTAAGTTATATAGAAAAAATCTAAAACTTAAATAATTTCAAATTTAGATTTAATTAAATATCAAAATTAAGTTGTAACCACTTAAGTTGAAGATATCTTTTTAAAGTTAATATTTGAAAAGATATTAACCAAAAAAAAATATCTAAAATATTCCATTTTAAGTATATTTGAAAAGATATTAACTTAAAAAATATCTTAAGAATCTTTAATAACTAATGCCTAGGATTCCTCAACTTGATTTAAAATTTAAATCAAATATTCAAATTTAAGTTAGATAAGAAAAATCAGTTGTTACAACTAATTTATAACTTAAATAGGAATATTTAATTAAATAAGCTCCAGAAAGAATCTTAGTTAGTTAAAATTCTATATTTAATTAAATACAAGAAAAATACAAATAGTTTGTCTAGAAATAATATCTAAAACTAAAAGTGTTTTTCTTAAAATTAACTTTAAAATATTAAAATGAAAAATAAATTTTCATATATTTTAAAAGTTAATTATGTTGCTAATTCAATTTTATTAGGTCAAACTAATATAATTAACCTAGTACAGTTATTCAAATCAGGCAAATGGGCCTTCACAATTGGGGTAGTTCATGTGAGGGGGTGCTGGGTTCAGTATGTCGTACCCAATTCTATGGCTCCCAACTCTCACACAAGGCCTAAAAGAGAGGAATTTAACCTTAAAATGAATAACTGTTATTAATTGAATAGGTCCAAGAACTAAATGGACCTAAATAAAATCTATCATGGTGTGACATTTTATTTAGCAACAGCCTATATGTATCTATATTAATAAAATAAACACATAGGCTCACACAGGCACACTTTGTATGGATCCTATCATGTTGCTAGGTCATACACAGATGAAAGAAGATTGTAAAATCTACCTGTTACAAATTATTAACTTGACCAATGGAGCCATCAGATCATTAGATCTGGCAAAAAGTAACCATGGCTATTTGCAATCAAGTACTAATAGGTTTTAAAAAACTTATATACAAGCTAAAACCACATACTCCTGCAACAAGGTTAGCTGGATAGTTGGAAGTAGGATTTATCTAATTTTAAATAAATATTTTCGAAAAATAAATAATTAAATAAATAAAAAAAAATTTAATTTAATTTTCGAAAAATAAATTAAAAAAAAATAAATATTTATTTCAAAATTATTTAAAAAATAAATATTTAAAATTAAACCTACTTTTTAAAAAATTAGGTTTCAACCAACCTAAATATCATTTCAACACCATGAGGAGTGACATGGTTCATGGGTTTGCAAATGTGCAAGAGGAGATGGCACAATGGAGAGCATACATGGGTTTGCATATTTAGTGTGCAAAGGCTTCATGCCTCTTGACTTTGTGTTAGTTGGTTCTTTTTATTTTATTTTTTTTCTTTTGTGTGTTGAATGTTATTTTGGATGTTATGTTTTTTTTTTAATGCATTGGAATGTTGCTCTGTTTTTATTTTTTTTTCTCTCTTTTCTTTTATATTTTGTGAATTCCTTGCCACCCTTTTTGATGAATCAAAAGGGGGAGAACAACTATTGATTACTTTTTGGCATCACCTCAAATTTTTTTTTGGTATCTAATCTATTTATCATAAGTAAAAATTGAGGGGGAGTTTACAAGGTAAAATTAAAAGGTAAATTTTTTTCTTGCACACATTAAGGGGGAGCTAATCTAATTTAGTTTGTTTAAATTTTTCTTTCCCTTTCAAAATAATCAAATATTTGATATCATCAAAAAGGGGGAGATTGTTAACTCAAACTTTTAGATCTTCTTGTTTTGATGATTAACAAATATTTTATTATTATTTGTTACTAATGATTTATTGATTTTGTGGCAAATTTAAAAGAGAAAATAAATATTTTGGTATTTTTACCAAACTTTTGAAAGCAACACTAAATGGATTCAACAAGCATATCAAGAGCAAAAGATTCATCAAGGGATCAACAACTCAAGACCCTATTCAAAAGAGGTCTTCAAAAGCCCAAAGTCAAAAAGTCAACCCGAAAGTCAAAGTCAAAGTCAAAGTCAAGGTCAACTCTCGGGAAAAGTCAACATGGGATCAAAAACATGCAAATCAAGCTAGGATGCTCATCTACATCAAGACTACTCAAAATCAAATGGTATAAATTTACTTTAGTCTTGTTAAAGTGATTTGCATAGCACACTAAGTTTTTATAAATTTGAATTTTGGCCCATTCACTAACTTGTGCAACAAGTTTTTGTTGGAAATTTATTTTACCAGGATCTTAGATCTACTCACAAGTATGTTGTTTAAACATCCTAAATATGAACTTTCTAAAACGATAAATTAAACACATATAAAGTTAAGAAAACCTTACATTGATGCAGCGGAATTAATGTCTCCTTCCACTCAGATTTCTAACCCTTGAATCCTTTCTGTAGCAGAGTATAATCAAGATCTGAGCCCGAATGTCCTTCTTCTTCAAGTTTGATCCTTCACAGTCTTCCAATCTATGATTGAGTTACTGCTTGCTGTGTGTGGGCACTTACTCTTTCACTAGGGTCGAAAAAGATGAAGGAGAAAAGAGAGAGAGGGTTTCGGCCAAGGTATAGAAAGTGGGGAAGGCTCAGTTTTTCTGAAGAGAGAAATTTCTGTCAGAAAGGCATATTCAAAGATGTGTATTTGACTGAGCCATCACTTTCTATTTATAGGCAGCTACTAGGTTTAGGTTAGGAATTATTTGGCATTAAAATAATGAAAATATTAATTTGAAAAACTCCATATAGTGGCCGGCCAAGGTGTATAAATGGGCCTCACTTGATTTTGTAGTTTTATCAAATTTTATCTCTATTTTCTCAAAAACGCCAATTTTCCAATTCTAACCTTTTAAATGCCAAAACTAATTATTTAATAACTAAAATAGATTATTAAATAATATTGTCATTTAATTTAATTATTAATTAGACATATAAAGTCCATTAATAAATAAATAAACCTAGAATCTCTTTTCTTTACAATTTCACCCCTGCTTAGTGAAAATTCATAAAATTAGACATAGTCTAACTTTAGAATTATAATTGATGAATCACGAATCAATTAATGAGTCTTACAAGCAGAATATTCTCAACTAGAATGGGGACCATGGATCTATATGCTGAGCTTCCAATAAGTGAACCAAATTTACCAAGTAAATTCCTACTTATTAATTCTTCGTTGAATCCACTCTTAGAACTTAGAATTGCACTCTCAGACTTATATAGAGCATATTGTATGTTCCACGATATCAATATACTATCTCATTTAACCATTGTTATAATCTTATTGTGATTTAAAGATCCTCTATATAGATGATTTACATCGAGATGAGATTTCTTTACCGTTCTCACCCCTCAATGTGTTTTGGCCCTTAAAACACTTAGCTACCTGTAAATGGTGTTTAGTGATCTAATAATTAGTCAGTTAAACAAGAGCTCATCCATTTACTTCTATTTGCTAAGCTCGAAGGGAATCATCACTTGACTTCTATACACCAGTAGAAGCTATAGATTCCATATTTATGTTCAGCACTCCCACTCAATCATACTATCATGTTCCCAAAATATACGAATCACCCTGACCCGAAAGTAGGCTTTACTAATAAATCAAAGAACATGAATAGCACTCCTGAGTTGAGCCTAAGCATATCAGGATTTAGATTCTTTTAATCTTAAGATCAACTACTGATATTGACTTGGAAAGATATGTATAACGGTAAGTTTGTAATATCTTAACTTAGTTGCAATATCGGTCCAGTGCAATGTATACTCCATACATTCGAAACTAGTATACTTTACTAATGTCCTGGAAAGAACATAACACTTACTCCAAGTGTAAGTACACATCATCGCTGATTATCACATTAGTGTAAATCCAATAACACTGATGAAACAGGGACCATAACTTTTGATACATATAATCACAATCACATTCCACTGTGTTGACGATACTGTAATTGTGAATAAACATATGATCTGGATTTAACTGATTCTGTGTGTATGAATGTAATAAACATATTAAACATATTAAACCATTAGCATGTAGAATTCATGCAAACATCAATCACTTCAAATTTCTTATATTGATACCTAATCAGATTGTAAAGAGTTATTTAGGGCATAAAAGCTAACAGTTTTCTCACACGATAGTTCAAAAAATTTTTTGATTGAATTTCTAAATCACATTTTGTTTAACTAAGAGAACAAAGTTGGAATTTCTGAAATCGGATAATCGAGTAAGAAGTTATGCGCGTTTAAGTCCCGAAAAATGACACTTTTGCCTCTGGTCAGTCATCCGGAATTCCGGTTGGCAACCGGAATTCCGGTTGTAATCAATCCGGAATTCCGGTTCACGGCTGACCTCACCTCGGGAAACGTGCTAACGGCTATAAACGGCTAGTTTTCTTTCAAACACTATATAAACTCGATTTTTCTTTCAAAAAATAAGTTGGTTGAGCATTTATTACAAACATCTAACCTATCTAAGTGAGATTAAGGAGCTTCCAAGTTTGAAATCCAAACAAACACTTTTCACACACTTTGAACCAAAATTTGATTTTATTTATCTTAAGTGTGCTTGCTTTTCACTCTAGGTTTCCATTGTATCATCATATTTCTAGAGTGATTTTAGCTTGTATATCAAACACATTTCCATATTGTGATTGAGGTGAGGTTGGCACCGGTATTGTAAACAACCCAATAATAGTGAGATTGGCACTTCAACAATCCGAGAAAGAGGTTAATAGTCCTCGGGGGTGCGAAACTATTGTAAGAGGTTTGGAAATACCTTGGTGAAAATTTCCCGGTTGTAAGGGTTAGTCAAGCCCGTTCACTTGCCTCGATATTGGAACTCAAAGCTAGGTCCATAGCTTTGAAGACTAAGGACGTAGGTGGCATAGCTCTACCGAACCTTGTAAAAATCAAGAGTTTGCATTTTCTAATCCTTAAACTCTTTACTTTACAAGTTTAATTATTTGTCTTAATATATTGCTTGCCATACTACTTGCTTTTACTTGATTAATTGACTAATTGCATAATTTGGTGTTAAAAGTTTTAATTTTCCAAAATTAGTTTAAATTTCCAATTCACCCCCCCCCCCTCTTGGAAACATATCTTGGGCTAACAATTATGAAAATGGAATATTAATTATAAATTATCATTTTATGGAGATTTATTTGAATTCAGAATGTATTTTATATGCCATACATGGAGTTTTATGTTTTTGCGTGTTTTGTGCCCAACAACATCAGAACGCAGCGTTTGACCATTAGAATCACATTTTAGTATTTTTAGTACAGCGAGGTATTATAGTTAGACAATGGAAATGCCGAGAATAGTCGAGATTTTAGAATTGACCAAAATAACCCTAAGTGAATTAGAAGCTTTTTAGACAGTGAAGGGTAAAATGGTCTTTTTGGCCATTTGATCCTTTGTCTTTAGTTAGTTTTATATAGTTTTTATATAATCTGAATATATCCTATATTAGTTAGATAATACCCTAGTATTTTCTATTATTCAAAAATTAGAAAAAAAAAATACATAACTCTTTCTCTTTCTTCAAACCGCTCTCTCTATCTCTCTCAATTTTCCTAGAACCAACTAGGGTTTGAGAGTTTTTTTGCTCAGTTCAGGGATTTCTAGCAAGATTCTAGTGTATTAATCCAAGGTAAAACCCTTAAGTCTCTCTGTGTATGATATATTAAGTTCTAAGTTAAAGTTTTATACAAGATTTTGGACTTAGAACAACTGTAGTTATGTTTTGATTTTGTTTGAGTATTCAGAAGTTAAAATAATGTTAATTGAGATAATTTGAGGCTAGGTTATGGCTTGATTGGGCTGTTAGAGTTTTAGAGCTCAAACTTTGGTCTTCAATGACAATTTTTGATTATGAGCATGTTAGGTTGTTTTGCTGCTAGAAATATGTTCTTTAGGGTATATTAAGCAGGTCTGGAAGTTTTGGTTTGGTTTGGATACGAATTGGTCAAGCTTTCGAATTATTTTGGGTTACCTAGCGCAAACTAGTTAACCAATTTCACAGGCACTGTAAAACCGGTTAATTGGATTAGAAACCAATTTTTTGAATTTTTCGTGTTGTCGATTCATGTTATTTTGAGAGCTTTGGTTGATTGATTCCTTATTTTTAGGGTATTGCCATGTTTTTTATCGATAGCAATAGGGAAACTTTTAGTTTCAAGTTTAAGTTCCTAGAAAGTGATTTAGCGTGTTGCTCACCAATTTTACGAATAATATGATTTAGGGCCTGTAATTCGTCGAGCAGTTGTTCCACTAATATTAGTATAATGGTTGCATATATGTATACATGTTTAGTGTACATGTTAGTTGCCGTCAGAATAGGCAAATTTATATCTATCAAATTAGCATATCATGGCATCAGTGAGGTGTACATAGAGTTGCACCGAGATGCCAACAGATATATGTTAGACTATCAAATAGTATGAGTTATCTGCTACCACATAAGTAAGATTAGAGTACTGAGTATAGGCTGGATTTGTAATTAGTCATACTTTCTCGAGAACGTTCCTGACTCAGTTAGGGTTATGGTTGGGTGTATGGGTGCCTGATTATAATCTGGGTTATTGTTATGTTATTATTTATGCTTTTCTCACTGAGTCTGTCGACTCACAGATATTGTTGCATGGGTAGGTATGGGAAATGCCAAGGTTGAGCAGCCATGAGAGCGAGTAGATGAAGATTGTACATGTCGGGGTGGTTAGGCTTGGAGCGCACGGTCTTTGGGACATCAGGGCATATTTTGTATAGTCGCTAGGCGACAAACTTTTGTATATATATAGTAAAACTTTTGTAAACGGGATCCCGGTTTAATATAAGTATATTATTCCAGTGTTTATAATTAATTAAGTAAAATTTTAATTAATCATCATTTTCAATAAACTCGTTGATTAGCAATGAGCTGCACAGTTAAGTTAAAAATCACGTTAACACGCCTAAACTAGTAGGGTGTTACACAAAGGCTACAATCAACAACAAGGTATGGATTTTTTTGACACATATGCTCCTATAGCAAAGTTCAATACATTGAAATTATTATTTTCACTTGTTTCCATCAAAAATAGGCATCTACACCACATGGACATTAACATTGCCTTTCTCCGTAGTGAATTGCATGAGGATGTTTACATGAAACTACCTCAAGGTTACACTCTCAAAGGAGTGATACCTAAAAAATTAGTATGCAAATTACAAAAAAAGCTTGTATGTCCTCAAACATGCCTCAAGATAATGGTATGCTAAACTAAGCACTACCCTCATTAACCAAGGTTTCACACAATCTCAAAATGACCACTCCCTGTTTATAAGAAATCAATCTGGAGCCTTTCTTGCACTACTAATTTATGTTGATGACATCATAGTATCAACCAATAACACTATTGCCCTAACTAATTTCATCGCTACACTTGATGCTCAATTCAAATTAAAAGATCTAGGCAGTCTCCATTTTTTCTTAGGTCTTGAGGTTGCTCGATGCAACAAAGGCATCTCTGTAACTCAGAGACCATTAATCTTACAACTATTACAAGATGTTGGCACACTTGGCATAATACCTGTTTCCATTCCTATGGAACTAAACACAAAACTCAGTAAAGATAGTGGCCAACTCTTAAGGAATCCTACACAATAAAGTCTCATTGGTAAACTAATCTACCTCACTATCACCAGACTATATATTAGCTTTGTTGTCAACAAGCTCAACCAATATTTGCAAGCTCCTCAAAAACCTCACATGCAAGCTGCTACAAGAGTGCTTCAATACCTAAAAGGAACACCCGACCAAGGTCTCTTTTTCCACACAACATTCACCAAACCACTCACATTACAAGCCCTTGCTGATGCAAATTGGGGTGCCTGCCTTGACACCAGAAGATCCATAACAGGATCTTGCATATTCCTTGGCCAATCACTAATCTCTTGGAAGTCTAAAAAGTAGCAAATTGTATTGATATCCTTTGCTAAAGTCGAGTGTAGAGCCATAGCCAATACTACATGTGAGCTAACTCGGTTACATTTTATTCTCTGAATTTCAACGTCACAATCAACATGTCTTCAACACTATTTTGTGACTGTCATATAGTACGAGAAAAGATCACCAATAGTATGCTCAAGATGAACCATGTCACCTCCACCAATAAGTGAGCCGACATACTGACAAAGCCAATCTATCCTTCTCAGTTCAACAACATCATTTTCAAGATGGTTGTAAAGAATGTTCACACTCCACCTTGAGGGGGTCTCTTAGAGTTGTTATAGTTAGTTTCACATTCGGTTAAGTTAGTTATAAAGCTGTTAGTTGTCCAATTCTTCCTCATGTATATAAAGGCATGTAAACTATTGTATTTACACACAATTTTAAATTAATAACAGAATATTTCTCTCTCTATGCTCTGTTCTAATATCTTTTCCTTTTTCTAATTTAGTTTTTCTACAAACTGTAATTTTACTGATTAATTGTTGTGAATTGTGTATAGATGAATTTTATAAGTATTTTTCTATCAAACAATTAATTTTTATTCTAATTTTTTCTTGAAAAATATATATTAGTTTTATTGTAAATTTAGTATTAACAACTTTTCCATTAATGATTAATCAAATTATTATTATTATTTTAAATGAATAAAATTATTATTTACCACTACATATTGCACTCATTTATTTATTTGGATTTATAAAATTCACAAAAAGAAATATATAATTTTTTTAGTATATATAATTTCAATTAACTTTGCCAGTTAAATTTGTATCCTTTATATGTCAATTCATCTATTATTACAAAAAATCTCCAAACAAGTTACCTGATTATTTTTTCTATTTTTCTTCTATTTCTATCAATATATATCTATATATATATATATATAACTAAAGTATTAAGCGGTGACATAACGTTATAAAACTATTTCAAATAGCTTGATGTATTTTCTTCTTAAGTCTCACACTTTATTAATTTTTTATTAGATTTATAAGATTAATTAATTAAGAAAAATTATAACTAGAAAATATTTTTAAGAATTAGCTAATAATTTTTAAAAAATTAATGAGCCGTACATATTCAATATATGTATAGAATAATTCTATTTCTTCCTATATTATGGTGATATTTTCTTAATCCTTTGTGCATATAACTTTTTGGTGTTTACGCCATCAA
Source organism: Cannabis sativa (assembly GCF_029168945.1). Classification (NCBI taxonomy): domain Eukaryota; kingdom Viridiplantae; phylum Streptophyta; class Magnoliopsida; order Rosales; family Cannabaceae; genus Cannabis; species Cannabis sativa. Next base: position 62,646,042 of record NC_083602.1, read on the forward strand.
ATATATTTTTGTGTGTATGAGATTAAATGTTTAAAAAAATTAATGTTTAACAGTTTTGACATCCAAAACACAAAAATTTGAAAACTTAAAATATTTTTAAGAAATAAATATTTATTAAACTATGTCATTGATACTCATTATGCCTAGATAAAAGCCTGTGTGTTTAAATTTAAGTCTCTATGATTCAAATTAAAGCCCAAGGTTATGCCGATTCTTTTAACTTTCCTATCCTCTCTCTCCCTCTTTAATCCTCCTGCCTTTATTACCGTTGAACCAAATTTTCCAAAAAAATCAGTAAAACCTTTTCAGATTTGAAGATGAGCTCCACCGCTAAAAGTGGCAGGGACAACGGAGGAGGAAGCAATAGAGGATCTCATTCCCTAGCTTTCTTTCAGAGTAATGAGACTATGCAGACCTTCATTCCTAACTAATCTAGTCCCACTCCGTCTCGACCCATCCGATCTCCTCGTAGGTGAAGACATACTTGACGATCCAATCACCGCTGCACAACTCCCTCACCTTTTCCCTTCTCAATCCTCCATCGTCAATTCTGATATCTCCTACCGCTCTTGATTCCTCCTCCCTGATCTCTCTGACTCAATCGGTCCTTGCAGACTCCTCATCCTTCCTCAAGCTTTCAGAGCTATTTATATGAGCGAAATCTTCTGTAGTTGTATTAGTATCAATAACAACTATACTTTTAAAGTTAGGAATGTAATCATTAAGGTTTTTTTTTTTATCTCACTTTTCTTAGAGTTTTAATTTTTAATTCATGTTCGCGTGTAATGATTTTGGTTTCTAACATAATAGGCAAAAATTTAAATTGGGAGGCAGAGGATTCTACTTTTTATGTGTAAGGATAATTTATAAATAAAAAGATTTGATTTGTTAGCTAATTGATTTTATTTAAACATATAGATTAGTTTTCTTATCTTTCCAAAATCTTTTTGTCTTTTGAAACTATTTACAAAGAAAGGAGGCAATATTTTTTTTATTTAAACAGTGGAAGCAATGTTAAATAACTCATCAACATAAATTTAATAAGTAAGCTGAATAAGAAAATCTAAAATTATTAATACCTCAAACAAGAAAAATTATCCCTCAAATACTTAAACTCTCCTACGGACGTCATGGCAGAGGCTGATTTTGATTTTTTGGGAGTTTGGTTAGTGACAGAGAAAGAGAAGGTAGAGAGAATAATGGGTTAAAACTATGGGTTAAAACTTTGGAGAGTTAAGATGAGTTTTGTTATGTTCTAATTTCATTTTGATTTTATTGGATAATTTTTTTTATCTATGTTTGTAGTAATTCCTTGCTTAAGAGAATGGTTGGACACAAAAAGGGAGTGAAGAAACATATATTTTTATTAATTTAGTAAATTATTATTTATGTTTAGAATATTATTAAAGACTAAATAAAAAATAATCTAATTTTCTCTAAATATTAATTATTATATACTGTTGAAACGATTTTTTGCCAACTGATCTAAAAAAATCGTAAAAATAAAGAGGACTGCGATAAATTAATTTGACTAAATAAAATCGCAATAAATAAATGGACACTAGGGATTTATAGTAGTTCACCCTCATGTCGCAATAGTAATAAGGCTATGTCTACTTTTGTTTTTATTAAATAGATCCAACACACAGAGTTATGTTCTCAAGAGTGTGTGGATAAAAATATAATAATGGACTTCTAGGTAAAATCTTTATTGAGACTTATGTTGTGATATTTTGCACACGCAAGTGTACGTATCGTTACAAGTACTAAACTCACCAGGAGTGAGGTCGATCCCACGAGGATTGTAGTTAAGTACGTTAAAATTAAACTTTTACTTCTATTTGGTTAAATAAAAATAAAGAATAGGCTAAAACTAGAAAAATAATAAAAACAGTGATAGGAGAAGCAATTTAAGGAAATAAACAGTTAATAAAAATTAGGGCTTTGATTTCAATTGTATCTATTGATTATGGCCTAATATGATTATTTTCCTAATGTTAATTTCTATGCAATAACAGGTTTACTAAGTTAATTTATAGTCTTCTCAGATATATAAATCTCAATTACATGCAAACTTTCTACTCTCGTGATAAATTTAACATGCAACAGGCATTAAACACAGAAACCCTATAAGCTATCTAAACAATATAGGTACTCTCGTCCTATATCGAAATTCAGTTCTATTTTACTATCGCATAATTGACACTCACTTCTCAGATCTCGCATCAAAATCATAAACTGTTTATTGGTGATCAAGCAATTAAAAGTAATTAAGCACAAATAAAATAGAATACATAAAAATTAGGGGGAAAATAAATCATATTAAAACAATAAACAATGTTAAACAATATCCATCTAACCCTAATTAAATGTTTAGCTACTCATGTTTATGAGAGCACAATTACACATATTAACTTTAAGAAAAGAGATGAAAATAGAGAAGAGAAGAATGCTGAAAACCCTCTGAAGAATGCCTCCAATATTGCAGTTGATCTCTCCACTTTGCATCTGTATTCTCTTTGTTTTTCTCTCTAAAATTGCTTGATGAAATCAACTCCCTTCTTCCCTTTATATAGGCATTGAGAACGCACATGTTTAAATTCCCATTCGAATTTAAATTTTTGGGAAACCTCAAACGAGATATTTTTTTCTGCTGCGTCGACTGATAGTATTTTGGCCATAACTCTCTTGATATTACTCGGAAAAAGATAATTCAAGATGTTCCGAAAAGATAAAAGAGAGATCTAGAACTTTTATGTTTGGACTTTTTCCCAAATCCAATCAGAACATAGTCGAATTCAGGCTTGAAGTTTCATCTTTATTTCCTTACACAATTTTCTCTATTTTAAATATCATGATATTTTTATTTTTTTTTTCCATCTTTTTCTCTGATATTTTTCTAATATTCTTCTATTTTAAATCTGCAAAAATAAAAGATAACAAGCGTAAAAATGCTCTAAACATGATTAAAACTCAAGTAAAAATATACTAAACTTAATCTAAAATTAATACTAAAAATAACCTAACAAATTCCCCTAAACTAAGCTTTTACTCGTCCTCGAGTAAAACACTAAATAAACATTAAACAAGTCAATCTCCAAAATATCAGTAAATTTCAAGTAGCTTCAATAACATGATTATAAAAAATTTCACTTATACATACAATCCAGAATTTCAGTTCAATTACACCCTTGACAGATTTCAATTTATTTTCATTTAGCTCGTGAAACCATAGAATGCAATTAACTAACAATTAAACCACTTTATGCATGCCAATTAAAATCATCAATCCACTAACCCAAAATTCCATATGCTTGCAATACTAACTATTCTCCACTAATATAAATTAATGCACAACCAAGAATCAGAAGGTATTTCTAACCTTGTAATATTAGGCTTAGGGTAAAGGTAGTTGAAATGGTCATTTAGGCTTTCCTATACCATAAGCTTCTATAATCATGTCACCCAATATATTTTTCACACAATCCCAATACCCCTTTTTCTAATTACATGAGAGATATACTTTTTTTAATAAGGTTGCAACAACTTTATATTTATCTTTTTTTTTTTATTTGACATTGGTTGTCAGATTTTTCTTTCTTTTCTTTTTTTTTCTTTTTTTTTTTTCAAGTTGTTGCCAATAATTTTTTTTTATATATATATTCTCTCAATTTTCATACTTTTTTCCACACACACAACAAACATCCCATCTAAATTCCCCCAAACTAAAGATCTACTTATGGTATAATTAGGGTTAAATATCTTGGATATTTATGGGTTTATCTTTTCTAGGCTCATATGTGCTGAACAAAGAATAGGTTAAGGCTCAAAAAAGGGTAACTAGGATAAAATAACAAGGATGGCTTGAAAGGCACAATCGATCCAAAAAATTACCTAAATCACTTTCCTAGTCATGCATAATTTATTATTTCGCCTGAAATAGCAAGCAAGCAAGTTCTAGAATTTTCCAAACAACTTTCCACATGTCCCAATTAGCATACATAAACCAATTCAATTACTAAAAAATTACTTAATATGATTCCATGTTCTTTTAAAGCACAAAATTCAAATTAGTCAAGAATATAACATCACCAAGCACACAGATTTTTCGACAAATAAATGAACTTTTCAAATCATGCTATCTACCTACTTTCAAATTGACTCACAATAATCAAATTGACTCACAATAATAAAAACTAAAAATTAAAAATTAAAAGACATAAAACTTAAAAACTCAAAATAAAAATTAAGTCACCCCTCCCCCCAAACTAAAGTGACACATTGTCCCCAATGTGACATTAAAGAAAAAGGAAAGGAAACTTACTTGGGTGCCACATCAATAAGCGGTTGACGCCCATAATAAGCGTCATGCAAGACAACTTGAAAATTGTTGCTGTACTTGCCTTCAAGATTGGCAAGCGATGAGTTTGAACCAAAGTCAGTACCAACAACATAAGACTTTGGATGATGAGCTAGGGGAGAAGCCTTTCGTAGCTTGTAGAGGATATAATATGGTGTTGATGAAATATATGGATTCATTGGTGGTTTATTAGTCAATATCATTGATGAAGTCGAATCAATGATGTCATGTTCGTCCTTATCCTCCAATGTCATAGTATCTACACTTTCATCTAACAACACTTCTTCTTGTTGCTCACTCTCCACGTGGCTATTCATACCCTCACTTGTGATTTCATATTAAATGAGTTCCTCTTCACAAGGATCTTGATCTTCAATTGTAGGCTCATTATCTTGCTTGTATTCAACTAATGACCTTTCTTCATTGTAGCAATCACTCTCATAACTTTCATTATTGGAGTTATTACATTCTGAATCATGAGCCACTGAATTATCACATAAGGATCTTACCATGTCTATTAAGCTATTAATCTCTCCTGGAAGTGATTGTAGAAGTGCTAGTAGTTGCTCCTCTTTTTCAGTTTGTTGGGATGAATTTGGGCAATAAGGTGGGTATTGGTGACTGCAACCCTGAAGTGATGGATCCCAATGCCAGTCGCAATCAAAATTTGCCATATTATTCAACAAATTTATTACATCATAGCCTCTCATTAATAGAGGCGCTCCAGTTGCCTCTACTCCATAATCAACCCAGCTTCTTGTTTCATCGTTAAGTCCATTATAAAAGAGCCACGTAAAACACCCACTTGAGAAAGTGGGATAACATCTCTCTCCATACTCTTTAAATCTCCTCCAAGCAGAATAGAATGGTTCATTGTGTTGTTGGGCAAAATCCTCAAGATATAGCATCTGGATTTATCTTGCAGGTCAAACTCATCAATAAAACATTAGTAAAATTAAAAAAATAAAATAAAACTAAATTAGTTATAAAAAGATAAAAATTTGAAACAACAAATTTAATACTAAAACTAAGAAGAAAAACCAAATTAGAAAAACATTTAATTTTTAATAATATTAACTAACAATCCCCAGCAACGGCGCCAAAAACTTGTTGTGATATTTTGCACACGCAAGTGTACGTATCGTTACAAGTAGTAAACTCACCAGGAGTGAGGTCGATCCCACGAGGATTGTAGTTAAGTACGTTAAAATTAAACTTTTACTTCTATTTGGTTAAATAAAAATAAAGAATAGGTTAAAACTAGAAAAATAATAAAAATAGTGATAGGAGAAACAATTTAAGGAAATAAACAGTTAATAAAAATTAGGGCTTCGATTTCAATTGTATCTATTGATTATGGCCTAATATGATTATTTTCCTAATGTTAATTTCTATGCAATAACAGGTTTACTAAGGTAATTTATAGTCTTCTCAGATATATAAATCTCAATTACATGCAAACTTTCTACTCTCGTGATAAATTTAACATGCAACAGGCATTAAACACAAAAACCCTATAAGCTATCTAAACCATATAGGTACTCTCGTCCTATATCGAAATTCCGTTCTATTCTACTATAGCATAATTGACACTCACTTCTCAGATCTCGCATCAAAATCATAAACAGTTTATTGGTGATCAGGCAATTAAAAGTAATTAAGCACAAATAAAATAGAATACGTAGAAATTAGGGGGAAAATAAATCATATTAAAACCATAAACAATGTTAAATAATATCCATCTAACCCTAATTAAATGTTTAGCTACTCATGTTTATGAGAGCACAATCACACATATTAACTTTAAGAAAAGAGATGAAAATAGAGAAAAGAAGAATGCTAAAAACCCTCTAAAGAATGCCTCCAATATTGCAGTTGATCTCTCCACTTTGCATCTGTATTCTCTCTATTTTTCTCTCTAAAATTGCTTGATGAAATCAACTCCCTTCTTCCCTTTATATAGGCATTGAAGGCCTAAAAATGTGGAAAAGACGCACATGTTTAAATTCCCATTCGAATTTAAATTTTTGGGAAACCTCAAACGAGATATTTTTTCTGCTGCGTCGACTGATAGTATTTTGGTCATCACTCTCTTGATATTACTTAGAATTGGATGATTCAAGATGTTCCGGAAAGATAAAAGAGAGATCTAGAACTTTTATGTTTTGAATTTTTCCAAAATCTAATCAAAAGATAGTCGAATTCAGGCTTGAAGTTTTAGCTTTAGTTCCTTGCACAATTTTCTCTATTTTAAATTTCATGATATTTTTATCTTTTTTCCCATCTTTTTTCTGATATTTTTCTAATCTTCTTCTATTTTAAATCTGCAAAAATAAAAGATAACAAGCGTAAAAATACTCTAAACATGATTAAAACTCAAGTAAAAATATACTAAACTTAATCTAAAATTAATACTAAAAATAACCTAACAACTTATGAACACAAGAGTCATGGGAGACTCAATATTCACAAATTTAATCAAAGTTGGTTGTTGTACGGTTCTTAGAAACAATAAACCAATAAAAGTAAGAAAAGAGAATGGTCCCTGTTCTTGGAAATTGTGCATGTCAATGGTGTTTGAGTTGTAGAGGCTTGGTGTCGATAGAGTATGGAAGACTTAGGAAAAAGATGAAGGAATGGAAGTAATGTTCTTAGCAACCATCTAACTGTTGGGTTTTGTGTCCTAAATAAAACCCATTTGATATAATCAGATTTAATTATTAATAAAGATCAGAAATAACATTTTATGTTGATGGTTCACATGACTTATTTCATGATTATATATATAATGTATGAATTTCATTTAAGTTCAGAACATATGAATTTGTTAATGATTATAGTGTTGTCAGCACAGTGGAACATAATCTTAATTATATGTTCGAAAGTTTATTCCCTGATTTGTCAGAACACTGGATTTAGACTGACATGGTATAATTAGCGATAGGTATTCTTACACCTTGCAAAAGTGTTATGTCCTTTCCAAGACATTGGCAAAGTTTACCTGTATCGGATGTATGGAGTATACATCAGAAGGGACCGATATTGAACTTCGATTAGATATATTAGAATTTAGCGTAATATCTATTCAACTCAATATCACCTGTTGATCCTAGATCAAATGATCTTAATCCTGATATGATTAGGTTCAATCTCAAGAGTGTTATTCGTGTTCTTTGATTTGTTAGTTAAGCCTACTTTTGGGTCAGGGTGATACGTACATTTTGGGAACACAGTAGTGCAATTGAGTGGGAGCGCTAACAAAAATATGGAATCTATAACTTCTATCTGGCGAATAGAAAGTAAAGGATGATTTTCTTCAACCTTAACCAAACGAAAATAAATGGTGGAGTACTCATTTCACTTAGCTGAAATATCATTTATACAGGGTTAAGTGTTTTAAGGATAAAATACATTGTAGGGTGTTACGGTAATTTAATCCATTTACAGTGTAAATCATCTATATAGAGGATCATTGATCAAATTAGGATTATAACAATGGATAACTAATGGCGTGTCTATATCATGGAACATATAGAGCGTTCTATATGGCTGAGAGTGCAATTCCAAGTTCTAAGAGTGGATTCAATAAGGAATTAATAAGTTAGGGAATTTACTTGGTAAATTCGGTTCGACTTATTGAAAGCTCGGTTATATAGACCCATTGTCCCCATACTAGTTGAGACCATACTGCTTGTAAGACTTAGTTAATTGATTTCAATTAATGAATTCTAAAAGTTAGACTATGTCTACTTTATGAATTTTCACTTAGCAAGGGCGAAATTGTAAAGAAAAAAGATTCTAGGTTTATTTATTAATTAAGATACTTTATATGTCTAAATTAATAAATATATTAAATGACAATATTATTTAATAATTATTTTTAAGTTATTAAATAATTAGAATTGGCATTTGAATGGTTAAATTGGAAAATTGGCATTTTTGAGAAAATGGGAATGAAAAATAACAAAATGGGAAAGTTGCAAAGTGAGGCCCAATTTCCTTATATGGGCCTCCCACTATGCAAGAGGTTTACCATTTTATTTTTTCCATTATTTTAATGCCACATAATTCTAACCTAAACCTAGAGGACATTCTATTAATAGAAAGTAATGGCTTCAGGAAACAACACACAATTGTATCTCATTCTTTTCAGAGAGAATTCCTGAGCGCCACTTTCCTCTCTCTTTTCTTCTCTAAATTTCGAAATCCCTTGAGTGAATGAGTAGTGCCCACACACATCAAGTGGTACCTCAATCATAGTATGTAAGACTGTGGAAAATCAGCATCAAAGAAGGAGAGAAAGAGATCCAGATTCATATCTTGATAATGCTCTGCTACAGAAAGGAATCAAGGGCTAGAGATCTGAATGGAAGGAGTCATTATATTCCGCTGCACCCAATGTAATGTTTTCTTAAACTCTTATGTGTTTATTTCATTGTTCTAGATCTTGGTAAAATTATTCCAACAACTGGCACCAGAGCCATGGTAATGATTTAATTTCATGAAATATGAATTAAAACGATGTTTTATATGTTTTGTGTTGATTTGGATGGTTTCATGTTGGTTTATGTGTTTATGTGATTAAAGTTTGTGTTGTACGAATTTTTTCCATGAAAAATATTTTTTCTATTTTTGAAAATATTTTATTTGGATTCCTTGTGGAAAATTAAGCAATTTTGTTTTTTACAGAACTCGATTCCGATAAAAATTGAGAAAGTTATGAATTTTGGAAAATCGGGATTCTTGGGTGTCGAAGCTAGGTGCACGCATGCACCAGGTGCTTTGAGACGCGCGCGTGACACGCCCGTGTGCACCCTGCACACTCCGCCCAGAGGACCCTGCCAGCGCCGAGCTCACCCGCACATCCCAGCCTGCTGTCTCCTCCTTCGTGCGCGTTTGGGGCTGCTTGCAGCCTCCTGGGTTGCTGCATGCAGCCTCTCCTGGCAGCCAACCCAAAAATTACAATTTTGGGATTTTTCCCCAAAAATCCAATTTTTTATGGGATTGTTTCCCAAAATTCAATTTTTCCAATTTGAAATATTTCCAATTTGAAATATTTCCTTTTTTCAAATATTTCCATTTTGGAATATTTCCAATTTTAAATATTTCCAATTATGGTGAGATTTAAAATTTTTTTAACTTCTTTAATATTTATATATTATTTAATTATAAGATTATAAATTTTGATATTTAACATATTTTAAATTAAAAGATAAATTTGTCTTTTTATTTAAATTATTATTATATTAAAATTATCTTATATGACAAATTAAATAATTAATAAATTTGAAATTAACATAGATATTTTTATAGATATACTTACCATAATATTTTCAAATTCAAAAGTCGTTATTTTGTTAAATATTTAATTATTTATAAATTATAAGTTTAAAAATGATATTTTTCTATATATATCATTTTTTTTCTTATTAGAAATTTATAAATCATATCTTAAATATTTAAATAGCTTAGATATTTTTGTAAATTTGAATATTTCTTAATTTGAGATATTTTGACTTATAATTATGGTAATTATTATTCATTTATTATTTTATTCCTAAAATAATAATTATCTAACCAAATCTATTTTAAAATTGGTTTATTTTATTACTTTATTAAATTATAAGATTTGAAAGTGAAATTGAAGATTCTTTCTTTCAAATCATTGATCTTATTAGATATTTAATTTAATTTGATTCAAATAAACCTAAATATTTAAAATTAGTTTCTTTCTTTTGAGATTTTAGGGTTTGTTTTAACAACCCTAAATTTTCAAAATCTAGTTGGTTAGTTTAAGAATAATAATTTAATTATATTAATATCTTATTTCACATCTGTTACATGGACAGTGTTTGTTTATTAATTTATATTGTTTATTCAAAGTTTTCTAACAAACCTATTATTTATTTGATCTAAATTTCTATGATTAACTTGTTGACAGATCCAATGATCTGATTTTAATCATAGTCCAATTGTCAATAGATCTTATGAATAATTTGTAACAGGTAATTTTTTGTACTTCTTTCATCTGTGTAAACCTAGTAACATGATAGGGCCCATCCAAATCATTTGACCTGTGTGAGCCTATATGTTTGCTATTGGGCTTAGATGCATATAGGAAGCCCATTTAAGTTTTACTAAGTAAATAGACTGGGTTGCTAAAATAAAATTTGACATAAGTAATTTTATTTAGGCCCAATTAGATTTGGGCTTATTCAATGAATACCAATTGTTTATTTTAAGTTTAAATTCCTCTCTTTTGGGCCTTGTGTGAGAGTTGGGGGCCAATAGAAGTGGGTACGACATACTGAACCCAGCTCCCCCTCACATGAACTACCCCAATTGAGAAGGCCCATTTGCCTTATTTAAATAATTGTATTAGGTTAATTATATTAGTCTAACCTAATTAAAATTGAATTAGCAACATAATTAACTTTTAAAATATATAAAATTTATTTTTCATTTAATATTTTAAAGTTAATTTTAGAAAAACACTTAGTTAATGATATATATTCTAGATAGTTATTTCTAGTACTAATTATTATTTCTAATATTAAATAAGAAAATATCATTGATTGTGAAATTAATTGTTTAATAGTTAATTTTGGTACAATCTAAGTTTAGAATATTTTCCTAGTATTAAACTAGAATTAATAATTAAGTTTCCTCTATACTTAATTATTTATTTATTGAATTTAATACATTTAATTAAATTAAAATTTTCAATATCTAAGTTGATTTTTATCATGATACTTAAATATTGTTATTTTCATGTTATTTAATTAAAGTTAAAAATTATCTTAAGTTTGGAATCTTATTTCAAAATAACTTAATTTAAATAATTTTCAAAATATATTTTATTTTATTAATCTTTTTCCCACAATTTCGAAATTGCATTTATTTAATGTAGAAATTTCGAATTTTATTTGAAAAATAGATTAAAGTTGAAAATTATTTATTTTAATTTTAGACGAACTTAAATCAATGATTTTTTCATTTAATGATTAATTAAAATAAATGAACTAAAATATATCATAATTAGAAATTGAATTAATTAGTCAATGAAAGTCTAGATAGATATTATCTGTTTTGCTTGAAGTATTTTTCTAGTGTATTTAATTAAATAGAAAATTAATATTTAAGTTGATTCTTAATCATGATACTTAAATATTTGAAATTTTTCTTAAATATTTAATTAAATAGGAAAATTATATTTTTGTTGTAAATTAATTTTATTAATTAATTTTAGGCCAACATAAAATTAAGAAAATTTTTCCAAGATTTATTTTTACTTTATTTTAAAGCATTTTCGAAAGTAGTATTCTTATACACTTCATTTTTCGAAATGCAATATATATTTTTAGAAAATTAAATTTGAGTTGTAAATTAATTTAAATTAATTTTGAAACAACTTAAATTGAATAATTTTCTAAATATTTATTGGAAATTATTACTAAGATGGAAATAATTCACGTTATTTTCATATCCATCTAAGTATAATTTATAAATATTAAATTAAAATTTATATTTAGAATTTTTTTTTTCTAAATTGAAAATTTTAATTAAATAAATATATATTTAAAATAAATTGATTAAAATAAATATTAGAAGAAAATACAACTTTCTTTAAATAATGAGCTTTATTATTAAGACATTCGATCTCCATTGTTGGTTTTACATAGCTTTTGTTTTAGTGAGTAATCTTCCCTAATGGAGGAACGTTCATTAGCAAGTTAGCACCGTTTAATCTCGAAAGATAAGTATATTTGTAAGTGTTTTATATGGTATTGATCACCCTAATGGTGGCGACTGTATTTGACTTACAAAATATGAAACAATGGTGGAAGCTCATAAGATAGAATAGCCTTGACTCCCACCTAAACAGGACAACGCTGGATTCCAATCTTGATCGAATAAAAGGTTGCTAGAATGTTTATCATTTTAGATGAGCTGACAACTCTATTCAATGGATGGTATCACTGACTCTCGCCTAAACGGGACAATGATATCAGTTTGTTGAAGACCTTGGAAATTATTTAGGATTGTATGTTTTAGTATTTTCACTTGTCATTCCTACTTGCTATATGTTTAATAATTTTTGAATTATGTATGAATTTATATTGAACCATGTTATTTTGTGTTATTAAATTGTAGTTTAATTTTGAATCTTCATTGTTGGTCTAACTTGGTTTGTTTTTCTAATGAGATAAATCCCTAATGGATTTTCACCATTTGACAAACATAATAGTGTTAGATCTCGAAAGATAAATATTGTATATGCAACATCTAGTTGTTCATCAATTGATGACACCTTAGACTAGTATTTTACAATATGAAACAAGAAGATTGTATAAATAAGATTACTTTAACCCTCGCTAATGGGAGCATCGTTGGATTCTTATTTAAAATGAAATTATCCTAATTCCTCTTAGCTTATTCATTTCGAATTAGCTCAATGACATATCATTGGATGAATGGTCTATAAATCATTTCATGTCATTCTATATTTTCTCTTAAGATATTAAATGACACATTTGATTATATTCCCGGAATTCTATCCCAAAAATGATATAAATCCTCAGTCTTAGAAATCTCCTACTTGTATGGGCAAATCAACTTAGAATTAAATTAGTAGTGGTGGTCCAAGAAATAATTACTCATTATACAGTTACACTTTCACAAGTGCTTCATAACCATTTTCTATCAATGGATTCAAACTGTATGAGTTTAGTATTCTATGACCAGAATCCACTTGCACTATTCTAAGAACTCTTTGATGTAACTAAACTTAAGTCATCAAAAGATACAACCACATATTTTATAAATCTATGACATTTGTATCTTGTTCATAGTGGTTTTGACAAGATCATTCTCTGTAAAGAGTTAATATGCCTATATCCACTGAAAGTATAATCATCTCATTCGTAGATGGATGTACATTCAGGGATGGATATGAGTTTTCGTTGTATTCTTAAACGATCACTCTAGATTTTACCTTATGCAAAAGAAATTTGAAATGTTTGAAAATTTTCATGAATTTCTAGCAATGGTGGAAAACCATTAAGGTAAGTGGTTAAAGATCTTGCGAACTGATAGGGGTGGAGAAAAAGTTAGTAGATATGCAGTTAAAAGATCACTAATTTGATTTTTGAATTACATCCAAACTTACCTCCCCAGAAATTCAATTTGCATATTGATAATTAGTTACTAACCGTTGCCTAAATCCTTCTATGGTAATATAATTTCAGAATGATGCAATGGTTGTATACTTAATGTAAATCATTACTAGATTCATGGATGACCTAATCAAAATCTTAAGAAAAGCTAGAACTGCTAACCTTGGTTTGCATTTTTGTTAGCTATTCTAAGTGATTAGGGGTGGACCATCCCATAGTCATTAGATAAGAAAATGTTTGTTTAAACAAATACTACTTTTCTAAGAAAATGACTAAGTCAGTAAATAAAGTAGCAAATAAAGGAGATAATTTTTCTTGATTCTAAAAGTGTTCTATCATCTTTCTTTACAAGATGATCCCATTGCCTCTGTTGTCTTAACACAACCGAAGAGGTCAATACCATTTAGTTTTCTTAGACATAGTTCGCGGTACCTTGTCGTAGTGGGAGAGTTTCTAGGAACTCACTCTTCTTATGACTCGGAAGACACTAGTGGTTAAAATCCATTGTGATTTTAAACAAGTAATGGATTGTCAAGATAAGAAACTAAGAAGAAAAGCCAAGAGAACTATAGTTTGATCCATTCACATGGAGTAACCTAAAGTTTTCTATTACAAGGACATAAAAGGAAATTTTCGTTAATAAGTCTATTCAATGGACTTAACAAAACTTCCTGTTCCTAGTATTATAGGTTTGAGTTTATCTAAACCTATGGCTTGTGGTATACCTGGTAATGACTTACTCTAATGCAAGCAACTTACTTTAATAAGATGCTGAAGCATTTTCTTTCCAATGGCAATCTATAGAAGCTTCACAACTTCTAAGCATATATTTTATTTATCTAAGGAAAAGTCTCAACTATTCTAGAATAGATAAAGCCATGAAAGAATTTCTTAAATCAACAGTGAGAGGTCTCAGATATGCTTTTGTATGCCTTAGACCAGACACCTACTGTTGAGTGGGAGTAATGAGTAGGTATCAGATTATAGGAGAGGAACATTGGAAGACAATCAAGTAAATCTTAAGATTAAGAAGAGGAACTATATGTTAGTCAATAAGGGTGTGTTTAAAACTCTTAGACTACACCACATCAGATTTCAAGACTTGCCTTTGTGCTAGAAAGTCTGCTGATAAAATGGTGATTACTCTAGGGGTGGAGTAGTGATTTTGGAGAAGTGTAAAAATCTATATGAAGTCTCTTAGTCTACCAGAAAGAGACTGAATGTTAAAGTTGCAGGAAAGGTATTTATTCAGTCTAAGGAAAGTTCTATACATTTGTGGCACCGTTCCAATTTGCCTTAACTACTAGTGTTACTTCCTGAATAACCAAGAAGTAGTTGCCAAAAGTATAGAATCCAGTATCCCAAGAGAGTAGACATATAGAGAGAAATTTCACATTATCAAGGATTTTGTGATTAAGGAAGAGTAATGGTGGAGAAGAGGTTGTATTTAATTCAACCTGTCAGATCTTATTACGAGGAGTTTACTACTATTACACTTGATTTGTATATCAAGGTGTTGAGATTATTTTAAATGCACATTTTGTTTTATATTAGTGCAAGTGGGAGTTTGTTGGGTTTTATGCCCTAAATAAAACCCATTTCAATATAATCAGATTTACTTATTAATAAAGATCAGAAATAACATTTTATGTTGCATGGTTCACATGACTTATTTCATGATTATATATATATAATGTATGACTTCCATTAAAGTCCAGAACATATGAACTTGTTAATGATTATAGTGTTGTCAACATAGTGGAATATAATCTTAATTATATGTTCGAAAGTTTATTCTCTGATTTGTCAGAACACTGGATTTAGACTGACATGGTGTAATCAGCGATAGGTATTCTTACACCTTGGAAAACTGTTATGTCCTTTCCAGGACATTGGCAAAGTTTACCAGTATAAGATGTATGGAGTATACATCGGAAGGGACCCATATTGAACTTTGTTTAGATATATTAGAATTTACCGTAATATCTATTCAATTCAATATCACATGTTGATCCTAGATCAAATGATCTTAATCCTGATATGATTAGGTTCAATCTCAAGAGTGTTATTCGTGTTCTTTGATTTGTTAGTTAAGCCTACTTTTGGGTCAGGGTGATACGTACATTTTGGGAACATGGTAGTGCAATTGAGTGGGAGCGCTAACATAAATATGAAATCTATAGCTTCTATCTGGCGAATAGAAAGTAAAGGATGATTTCCTTCGAGCTTAACCAAACAAAAATAAATGGTGGAGTACTCATTTCACTTAGCTGAAATATCATTTATACAGGGTTAAGTGTTTTAAGGATAAAATACATTGTAGGGTGTTACAGTAATTTTATCCCTTTACAGTGTAATCATCTATATAGAGGATCATTGATCAAATTAGAATTATAACAATGGATAACTAATGACGTGTCTATATCATGGAACATATAGAGCGTTCTATATGACTGAGAGTGCAATTCCAAGTTCTAAGAGATGATTCAATAAGGAATTAATAAGTTAGGGAATTTACTTGGTAAATTCGGTTCGACTTATTGGAAGCTCGGTTATATAGACCCATGGTCCCCATACTAGTTGAGACCATACTGCTTGTAAGACTCAGTTAATTGATTTTAATTAATGAATTCTAAAAGTTAGACTATGTCTACTTTATGAATTTCCACTAAGCAAGGGCAAAATTATAAAGAAAAAAGATTCTAGGTTTATTTATTAATTAAGATACTTTATATGTCTAAATTTATAAATATATTAAATGACAATATTATTTAATAATTATTTTTAAGTTATTCAATAATTATAATTGGCATTTGAATGGTTAAATTGGAAAATTGGCATTTTTGAGAAAATGGGAATGAAAAATAACAAAATGGGAAAGTTGCAAAGTGAGGCCCAATTTCCTTATATGGGCCGCCCACTATGCAAGAGGTTTACCATTTTATTTTTTCCATTATTTTAATGCCACACAATTCTAACCTAAACCTAGAGGACATTCTATAAATAGAAAGTAATGGCTTCAGGAAACAACACACAATTGTATCTCATTCTTTTCAGAGAGAGTTCCTGAGCGCCACTTTCCTCTCTCTTTTCTTCTCTAAATTTCAAAATCCCTTGAGTGAATGAGTAGTGCCCACACATATCAAGTTGTACCTCAATCATAGTATGTAAGACTGTGGAAAATCAGCATCAAAGAAGGAGAGCAAGAGATCCAGATTTAGATCTTGATAATGCTCTGCTACATAAAGGAATCAAGGGCTAGATATCTGATGGAAGGAGTCATTATATTCCGCTGCACCCAATGTAAGGTTTTCTTAAACTCTTATGTGTTTATTTCATTGTTTTAGAATTCATATTAGGATGTTAATAAAACATACTTGGTAGTAAATCTAGATCCTGGTAAAATAATTCCAACACTAATAAGCAAGCAAACAGTCTCTATCCTTCACCCTAGCTTATTACCTTCTTTATGTAAGTATTAATGTTTGTTAATGATCCCCACATGTCGGGGTGTCCCATTAACAAATCCTATATTTCATCGTCAATAATGAATAAAAAATTACAAATAAATAAATATCTACAAAAATCTCCTTATTTCTAGGCCAAAATTCCACAAATATTAGGAAAATAGTTATTTTCAGCTAAAGATATGCACCAAATTAAAGTGAAGTGACAATGGATGTTATCTCTCGGCTTAGAATTCAAGATATTAGTGAGAAGTGTTGGAAACAAGTATTTTTGGGTGCCACTGCTCGCACATGATGCCACATGGGCTGTGGCATTGCTCTCCAACATCGCACACTTAATTACACTACTCAATTCTCGAGTAAAGTGTATCGGCCTACCTTGTGGGCAGATTTTGAACATGATAACTTCATAGTTGAGCTATGATTATGATAGACACTTAGATTTTTCTTGAAAATATCTTTCCAATGCAAGTTTAACCAGGTCATTTGGATAAAAATTGAGAGAGTTATGCCCATTTTAATGAAGGGCAGTTTGTGTTATTTCGCTCCAGATGCAAGCACTAACACGACCAAATGGCAGCTCTCAGCCGTGCATGTTCTTGGACCTCTCTGAGTGTGTTTTGAATTTTTTTGACCTCTCGAGGTATTGGGGTCTTGAGACCTCAAAATCTCATTTCGACGTCCGAAACTCTAACAAGAGACCACTGCCACCAATCGGGCACAGAAAGTGGCAATGGCGGGCCATGGCTTATGGGAAGCTTGGATGGTGTTTCTTACTTTTTTAAGTCATATGGATGCTAGAAAATCACTTTGGTCACATTGGTTCTTGGCCAATCGGTTAAGGGAATACTGCCATAATTTTTGCCAAAAAGGTGGCAGTGGTCGCATAAGAGGGTTATGGACCCTTGGGTGACTTTTCCCACTTTTATTTGATATATGGATGTTAAAAATACACTTTTATCAAAGAAACTCCCCATTCTATGTGGTGATCGACCATTGTCACCATTTGTGCTAAAAATATGCCAAGTGGTAGCTTTTCTCACTTAGTTTTGACATGTTGATGAAAAAGTACATTTAGAAAAAAAAATATTGTCCCCGTTCAATGTGCCTGGCCACTGCCATAATTTGTGCCACAAAGATGGCAGTGGTCTGCTAGGCTTGTCCCTTGGTGAAAAATGATTTCTTTCACTTATGTTGCACTTCTTGGTGTTGAGGGAACACATTTTGACAAGTTTCCCTTAGTACTTAGTGAGTGGCGAGCACTGCTATCTCCTTGTAGTAGTGTTCTCTAAAAATTGGAGAGCACTGTCATCTTCATGTGGCAGTGGTCGCATATGCCCTATTGCATGGGGTTCTTATGCAATTTTGACTTTATGTTCAAGTCTAAGCTTTTTTATGCCTAAATGAGTTAAGTCATTGTTGGTTTCCTTGTCGAATCGAGGTCTCTAGAGTGAAAATGCTCGCGTGACCCCATAAATCCTAATTTTGGCACATTTAGGTGTGTGAGTCCCGGCACCAAATGGTTGATTAATGTTTTCAAGTCCCCTAGAGGTGTCATGGGGCCCTCAAGAAGGATGTCTTAACTTATTTGACATTTATAAGCATTGGTCAAAATTGCAAGGTTAACTTTTTTTATTTTTTAAAAATCGAGTATAACATATACACTTAACTATTTATTACTGTTAGATTTATGATCAATAGTTATAAAAACGTTCCTACTATAGAGATAAAAATAATAATTCCTACCATAAACATATCTTATATATAAACTTCAATTTGTTTAGTCGTATGACATCCAATTTAGAAAGTTCTTTTTCTTTCTGAAAATTTTGTTCTTTCTTTTCTCTTTCATTTATTATTGTTTTTATTTTTTTATGTTCTTAAATTTGTAGTAGATCATACAACTCAATTTTGATCTCTTCCATTTCTTTTACAATATAATATGACTTGAAAAAAAGGTAGTGTTCGCATTATATAATAATTTCTATGATTAATCATAAAATGCATATCTCATGTAATTTATTTAGTTGATTATGATTGCAGGTATGTCTTACATAAATGGAGAAAAAAATGAGTACCTTTTAGTATGTTTTTGTACTTAGATTTTAAAATTTAATTTGAACTTAGATAATCAATTATAAACTTATCCAATGTTTATCTTTTGCTCTATTGTATATATTTTATCAAAATGTATGACTCGAGTTTTTGGATGATGGTATTATTCTTTTTTTTTTGTTAAATATTAATATATAAACTATTTTTGTATTAATTCTCTATAATAATATTATACTTTTGGATAAGCTTATAATACACCCTTAAAGATTTTTTTATTTTAATTTTTTTTTTATGATGGTCCAAATTTAAATATTTTGTTACACATACGTTTATTTTTCTTATACACATGGTAAGTAACTGTTTGAACCTTAGTTTCAGTACTGTAAACTATTAAGAATTTTTTGAAAATTTACAAATAATCCTAAATAACTACAATCTATGCAATTACAACAAACAATGGACTATTTTTTTTTTTTGAAAAAATTGCTATACACTTTAAACTTTTCTTATCAAATTTTAGACCAGTATATCCACTATCTTTATATATAATTCTTTTGTTAATGTTTAACGCAGATTTTCGTTAACTATATTAAAGCCTATTTCGTGATGGATTTGCACAGAAATAATAATAGTCAAAGAAGAAGAAATAACACAAAGCTTTTTTACGTAGTTTTGTAGTTAAAATTCTGCATAGTCCATGAGTCTATCTTATTAGATTTTTCTGGTACAAAACTAGGGTTCTTTCTCTAAAGGATTTTTCGTCCATTTTTCAGTGTATCCTGCCCCAATTTATAGTTACATAGGAGGCAAGTTAATTACAATCAGATTGATATCCCACAACCATAATTCCCTGAAATTATGGGATTATATTACGTTCCACGTAAAATAAATACGGTTATTATTTGAAAATCATACAGCTGTGATTTATCTGCTTTTACCGAGTTAATGCTGACATGAATTTATATACACTGTAGAGTGTATCTCGCTGGGATAGCAACATTAACCCTGACAGCGAGCTGAAGCTTTTCCATGTCTTTTCGAGGTTGATAATGTAAATATCATCGTTTATGCTATTGAAGACATAACACTCCATCTAACAATCGCAGTTCTTGGTGACAAGGTGAACTTTAGCAGTCAACATCATTTGAATGTCAGCTTCTATCTGAGAGAGCTGACTCGACAGAGCAGTGGATCTCATTGTAAGATGTTTGAAGCTGATTAGTGAAGGTACCATGAGTATGTCTTCCTATAGCGAGATGGACGCCATTCGTTGTTTAGATTCATTCAACTGTTATGCTTAGTTTGTATAATGTATATTACAGGCTAAGTGTCCTAACAGTCAAGATATCTCGTCTACATCTCTTCATACGTAGCGAGGTGGGTGACTCACTTTATACTACTGATGTCATCCTTATGCTTGTGTCTTCGTATACAAAATAGTTTCTTGTCATTATGAAAATTAATAGTTTGTACACCTATGTCTCGCTTAAGACTTTACAGTCAACGAGTTATAGGATACTCTATCAGCTTCGCATTTAATGAGTTATTCCATTTCAATATCTTCTAATATAATTGTCATTATATTCGTTGATTCGTATTCTCCCAGGTTGACACATGTCCTCCTCTGAAGTACCAGCCGAATTTTGGGTATAACAATTGCCCCTTAAAAAGTTCTTTTAAATGAAAAGTGTTTTTTAAATGATTACAGAGGGTATTTTTATCATAATCCCTTTTGAAATTATGCATGCCTTTGATTTTGACGGTTTTATGGTTCCAATGCACATCAATAGCATTAATGGACTGTCTTTTCCACTTTTCTTCTATTTTCATCCATTAGATCTTCTATATTATGATCTAATGGTTGTTAAATTTAAAGTATAAAATGATAAGAATCCAACTTTCTACCATTTACATCTTCTTCAAAAAAACTTAAGCTTTCTAAAACTTCCACTCGAGCTTCCTGAATCCGTGCATGCCATCTTTATCTTTGACATTCTTTTTGTGAATTTACTCAGACTTGCTCTTCGACTCCCGGCATTTGAAAAAAAATCATTTCGCTGACCGCCACGTCTCCATTCGCAGAATTTTCTAGCACCCTATTTTTTGACTTCACACAGTAAGTACCTCATCCTCCCCTCTTTTTTTATTCGAGTTATGATTGTCTTACATTTTATTACTTCATTCGGTTTAACAACTAGAGTTCATATTTTCTGGGTGATTTTTAAAGTTTAGACATAGGTTAGGTTTATCATATTCCTTAAGTCTCTGGTTTGATAAATTTCATCCAAAAATTGGGATTGTTTTTATTTTGTAGAAATGTCCCAATCTGGTTCAGAAGTTTATTCTTTAGAATATCCCAAACATCTAACCTCCCCATATAAACCCATAAATTTCAAACCTCAGTCCAAATTGGAAGTAAATGATGTCAGGATTAGAGACCATCTGATTAAGTCGAACCAAGAAGAGGCAGTCAATCGTTATAGGCAATTCCTACAATAAATTTCTTATGGCAAGCGTCGTTTCTTGCGAAATGCGGCCTGGCCTAAACCCACAATATTAACTTCTATTCCACTTGCAAGACCAATGTTTTTACCCAACGTCAGTGTTGCTTTTGAACCAGGTGACCTTGAGTTTAAAATCATGTCTCCTAAGCCCCACAAATAAAAGACCCCACAGGACCCCAATGTTACTTTCGAGGCAGAACTTATCGAGTCTAAGGTTAGGTCTATTGGGGCCTACGTTGGTGGCATCCTGAAGTCTTACGGCATTAAGCAGCGGAAAGGGTGCATTATAAGGTCTGTTGCACCTGGGCAATTCAGCTGTTTTTCCCCAAAAAGAGTAATACGCGAGGAGTGTAGTGGACCCAGCACGAGTAACTCGTCGGGTGTTGGAGCTTAGAGCCTCGAACATATCCAGGCTGGAGTGGTCCTTCCCCTTAGGGATTACTTTAAGAAATACTACAACTACCTCAGGGTTGCCCCATTCCAGTTGAACCCTATCTCATACAGGATCCTTGCGACCCTCAAGGTTCTATACCATATCCTAGGCTGGGAGTGCCCCACTCCTTTAGAAATAGCATGCTTTTACTCTGTCAAAGCGGTTCCCGCAAGGAAGACGCTGTGGGAGGCTTCTATTATCTTGGGGCTTATACTGGCAATCGCAAGCTCATAGTTAGACTGCCCAACAAGACAAATGTTAACGCAGATGTTCGTTAACCAAATTTGAGCCTCACGGTAGTGATTTCACACAGAAAAAATAAAAGCCAAGAAAATAAAAGTATGAACACACAAGGCTTTTTATGTGGTTTTGCAGTTAAAATTCTGCATAGTCCACGAGTCAATCTTATTCAGATTTCTGATTGTTTTTCAGGGCTCCTCCTGTATGAGTTTTTTTCGTCCCTCTTTTGATCTTTCTTGCCACTATTTATAATTACATAGTGGGCAGTTAATTACAAAGTTGACTGTAATATGTTTACAAAAATCATCCCTAAAATCATGGGATTTGATTACATATCACGTAGTGTAAATGCGGTTATGATTTGAAAATCATATAGTTGTGATTTTCCCGCTTTTACTAGGTCAAAATGATCGTGTTTTAAACACGTCTTTAATTATTGTATCTGAAGATGTCTCGACAGAAGCTAGGTTCGAGTGATCTCAATAGCAAGCTGGGGCCATTTTTCCTTCCAAGGTCGACAATGCATGTCTTGTGTCGATTTCGGTTCTTATTTACAAAGGTTTCTTCAAAGCTCATTTGAATATCATCTTCTTACTCGCTAGGGTTGTAAGCCTCAGTGACGCTAACGGGATGAAGTTATAGGAAGTCTTCCCATAGCGAGACGGGCACCTCGCTTACTTGGTCTTGAGTCTATCCGACTGTTACACTTAGTTTTTACACTAAGGGCTTTCGCAATTGATATATGTCGCTTTCATCTTCCTATGTGTACTGTCCTTGATGCCTCGCTATTTGCATTCAGCAACATATGGTTTCTCGCTAATATACTAAGTACCAGTTTGTATATTGATTCCTTGCCTAAGACCTTTCAGTCTGTAGGTTATAAATATACTCTGATACTCAAGTAATTAATGAGTTATTCCATATAAAGTGACTTGCATTGATCCATATTCCCTTTATCTTGATACGTGTCCTCCACTGAGATGGCCGCCGAATTTTGGGTATAACAATAGATTTTAAAGAAGACTTCTTCTGGACGACGGGCTTATCTCCAATAAACACAACTGCCTTTCGAATCATACGTAAGTTTCTATCCTCGTGAAAATAATTATATTAACTTGCAGTTTTTAAAGTTGCTTACTGAACTTTTATTTGTTTGCAACGATTCCTCAGAGACCAGTGTTGGGTTTTATGCCCTAAATAAAACTCATTTCAATATAATCAGATTTACTTATTAATATAGATCAGAAATAACATTTAATGTTGCATGGTTCACATGATTTATTTCATGATTATATGTACATAATGTATAAATTCATCTGAAACCCTTTTCACATACTTGATCCTGTTTATTGTGCCGTCAACACATTGGAAAGTAAACATGACTATGTGAATAAATTTTCCTAGATTTATCAGACACAGGGTCTTACTGATATGATAATCTACAACAAGAGTTTACTTGTATTTGAAGAAATACTATGTTCTTTCCAGAACATTGGTTAAAGTAAAGCTCAGGTTGGATGCATGGAGTATGCATCGGAAGGGACCGATATTGAACTTTGACTTAGATTTAATTAAACTTACCGTAGAATCTATTCAAGTCAATATCGCCAAGTTGATCACATTAGGATTATAACAATGGATAACTAATGATGTGTCTATATGGTGGAACATATAGAGCATTCTATATACTGAGAGTGCAATTCTAAGTTCTATGCGTGGATTCAACGAAGAATTAATAAGTTAGTGAATTTTAGTGCTAAATTCTTGATCTACTTATTGGAAGCTCGGTTATATAGACCCATGGTCCCCCCACTAGTTGAGATAATATTGCTTGTAAGACTCATGTAATTGGTTTTGATTAATCAATTATAATTCTCAAATTAGACTATGTCTATTTGTGAATTTTTCACTAAGTAAGGGCGAAATTGTAAACAAAGAGTTTATAGGGGCATATTTGTTAATTATGATACTTTGTATGGTTCAATTAATAAATATGATAAATGACAATATTATTTAATAATTATTTATAGTTATTAAATAGTTAGAATTGGCATTTAAATGGTTGAATTAGGAAATTGGCATTTTTGAGAAAATCAGATACAAAAGGTGTTAAAATTGCAAAATTGCAAAACCCAAGGCCCAATCCACTAATGCTTGGCCGGCCACCTATTGTAGGTTTTTAAGTTGATTTTTTCATTATTTT
This sequence comes from Cannabis sativa, assembly GCF_029168945.1. Taxonomy (NCBI): domain Eukaryota; kingdom Viridiplantae; phylum Streptophyta; class Magnoliopsida; order Rosales; family Cannabaceae; genus Cannabis; species Cannabis sativa. The sequence goes on from NC_083602.1 coordinate 62,670,480, forward strand.
AATGCCATATAATTCAAATCTAACCCTAGTGGAATGCTTTAAATAGATAGTGAAGGCTTCAGGAAAATTACACTTTTCTTCAGACTTCTTCTAATTCAGAAAACCTGAGCTTTCTCTCTCCCTATCTTTAGCAACCACTTCTTCTTTCTTCTTCTTGATAATTTCAAAATCCTTAGTGATTTGAGTAGTGCCCACACACATCAAGTGATACCTCAATCATAGTGAGGAAGATCGTGAAGAAAGATCATTAGCAAAGGAGTTTCAGCATCAAAGATTCAGAGAAAGAGATCCAGGTTCAGATATTGATAATGCTCTGCTACAGAAAGGAATCAAGGGCTAGATATCTGAACGGAAGGAGTCATATTATTCCGCTGCACCCAATGTAAGGTTTCCTAAACTTTATATGTGTTTATTTATCGTTTTAGAAAGTTCTTATTTAGGATGTTAATAAACATACTTGTGAGTAGATCTAAGATCCTGGTAAAATAATTTCCAACAACTGGCCTCAGAGCCATGGTAATTGATTTACTTGCAAGAAATTTGTACTTTAAAACGATTGTTTGTATGTTCTTTGGATGGTATCATGTTGTATTGAGTGTTATTTGATGATTGATTGATGTTTGTGAAATTTTCGTGAAAAATAATTGCGATTTTATCTCTGGAATTATTTTTATTGGATAGTATGGAAAACATTAAGCAAGTTAGCCTTTTACAGAACTTAATTTGGATTTTATTTGAATTAGTTATGATTTTTTGAAGATTTGAAAAAAACGGGGCTGTGCTGATTTTTTCCTGCGATCGCAAATCTGTCCGTACAGTTTCGAATTTTTTTGTTTTTCTTCGATTTTTCATGCTTTTTCATGGAATTAACTTCCAATTTTTTGTATAGTTTTGTATTTATACTATTACTATTCCTAATTCAATTCTAATTATCATTTTGAATTAATTTAATATTTTTTAAATTTAATTCAAGATATTAGTGTAATTTGAATTTGAATAGAATTAGTATCTATCTTCTTGCTTAAAAATCTATCTTATTTTTAAATTTGATTATATATATATTTTTTTTTTTTTTAAATTTAAGGTCAGTTTTTATAAGATATTTATAAAATCTTTTAAGATATTTTTTAAAATATCTTATCTTTTAAGATTTTTTTTTTAAATCTTTTTAGATATTTTGACCTTATTGAAATTTAAAATAAAATATTTATAATCATGTAATTTTAAATAGATGTAAGATATTTTGCTAACTTTTAAATTTTGTTATTTTATTTATTTAAATTAAATTTAAAGATCTGAAAAGATATTTCATTTATCTTTTCTAATTTTTATTTAATTTTTATTTTTCAAAATAACATTTAATTTTTAAAAGTAATTAGCAAATTTTGAAATGATATTTAGGTTGGTTGAAACCTAATTTTTCAAAAAGTAGGTTTAATTTTAAATATTTTTTTTAAATTTCGAAATTTAAATTTTATTTCCGAAATTAAATTTTATTTTATTTTTCGAATATTAAAATTTTTTTTTAATTATTTTTTCGAAATTATTTATTTAAAATTATATAAATCCTACTTCCAACTATCCAGTTAACCTTGTTGCAGGAGTATGTGGTTTTAGCTTGTATGTAAGTTTTTAAAACCTATTATTACTTGATTGCAAATAGCCATGGTTACCTTTTGCCAGATCTTATGATCTGATGGCTCCCGTGGTCAAGATAATAATTTGTAACAGGTATATTTACAATCTTCTTTCATCTGTGTATGACCTCGCAACATGATAAGACCCATCCAAAGTGTGCTTGTGTGAGCCTATGTGTTTAATTTTATTATAGATGCATATAGGTTAATGTTGCTAAAAGAAATTATCATAGTTATTGATAGAATTTATTTAGGCCCATTTAGTTTTTGGGCCTATTCAATTAATAACAGTTGTTCTTATTAAGGTTAAATTCCTCTCTTTTGGGCCTTGTGTGAGAGTTGGGAGCCATAGAAGTGGGTACGATATACTGAACCCAGCACCCCCTCACACAAACCACCCCAATTGTGAAGGCTCATTTGCCTGATTTGAATGACTGTACTAGGTTAATTACACTAGTTTAACCTAATAAAAATTGATTAGCAACATAATTAATTTCATTTATTTTGAAATTAATTTAAGAAAATTATAGTTTAAAGAATTTTTTATTCTAAGCTAAACTATATGTATTTTCTTGTATTTAATTAAATATAGAATTATAACCATCTAGATTCTTTTTGGAACTTAATTTAAATTTTTCATTAAATATTCTTATTTAAGTTGATATTTAGTTATCTACAACTAACCAACTTAAATCTGAATATCTTTTGAATTTCAAATTTCAAAATTAAGTTGAGGAATTTTAGGCATTGGTTATTAAGATTCTTTAGATATTTTTTAAGTTAATATCTTTTCGAATATTAACTTAAAATGGAATATTTTCAAATTAAGTGGTTACAACTTAATTTTTGATATTTAATTAAATTTAAATTTGAAAAATATTTAAGTTCTAGATTTTTTCTAATACAACTTAAATTAGATATTTTTTCAAATTTTGTGGAAAAGATACTTAGTCAAATAAGATATTTTCTAGATAGTTATTTCTAGACTACTTATTATTTCTAATATTAAATAGGAAAATATTATACATTGTGAAATTAATTATTTAAATAATTAATTTTGGTACAATTTATTTTAAGTATATTTTTTCCTAGTATTAAACTAGAGATTAATAATTAAGCCTTCTCTATACTTAATTATTTATTTCTTGAATTTAATACATTTAATTAATTTGAAAATTAAATATCTAAGTTGATTTTATCATCATACTTAAATATTTTTTTTTCATGACATTTAATTAAATAGAAAATTATTTTTAGTTGAAATTTAATTTTTCAACTAAATTTAAATAATTTTAAAAATATATTTTTTCTTTATTTTATTAATCAATTTTCGAAATTGCATTTCTTAAATGCTAGAATTTCGAATTTTATCTTGAAAAATAGATTAAGTTGTAAATTAATTATTTTAATTAATTCTTGGATCAACTTAAATCAATGATTTTTTCATTTATTGATTAATTTAAAATAAATTGAATTAAAGTATATTATTAAAAATTGAATTAATTAGTCAAAGGAAAATCTAGATAGGTGATATTTTTGCTTGAAGTATTTTTCTAGTGTATTTAATTAAATAGAAAATTAATATTTAAGTTGATTTTCATCATCATACTTATATATTTGAAAATTTTCTTATATATTTAATTAAATAGGAAAATTATATTTTTTGTTGTAAATTAATTTTATTAATTAATTTTGGGCCAACATTAAATTAGAATAATTTTTCTAGGATTTATTTTTTATTTTAATATGCATTTTTCGAAAATTGTATTCTTATATACTTTAATTTTTCGAAATGCAATATATATTTATAGAAAATTAAATTTGAGTTGTAAATTAATTTAAATTAATTTTGTAACAACTTAAATTGAATATTTTTCTAAATATTTATTGGAAATTATTACTGAGATGGAAATAATTCATGTTATTTTCATATCCATCTAAGTAAAATTTATAAATATTAAATTAAAATTTATATTTAGAATTTTTCATTCTAAATTGGAAATTTTAAATAAATATATATTTAAAATAAATAAATTAAATAAAGAGAATCAAAGAAAATACAACTCACTTTAAATAATGAGCTTGATTATTATTAAGATATTCGATCTCCATTGTTGGTCTTACAAAAGTTAAATGTTTTCAATATAACCTCGAGACGCTAGACTTCGTCCCCCTATGGATGGTTATTCATTGAACGCATTTAACACCGTAAGATTTCATTTGATAAGTGTTTTGTAAGTTTTCGTCTCTATTAGACTCTCCCCTACGGTGACTACTTAGAGATAAACTTATGAAACATGAAACAATGGTAGAAGCTCATAAAATGAGAATAACCTTGACTCTCGCCTACCGGGACAACGTTGAATTCTTATTTTGATGGAATAAAAGGTTGCTAGAATGGTTTCTATTTTAGATGAGCTGACAACTCTATTCAATAAATGATGCTTTGACTCTCGCCTACCGGGACACTGTATCAGTTTATTGAAAACCTTGGAAATTATTTAGGATTGTATGTTTTAGTATTTTCACTAGTCATTCCTACTTGCTATATGTTTATAATTTCTGAATTGTGTATGAATTTATATTGAACCATGTTATTTTCTGTTATTAAGTTGTAGTTTAATTTCGAATCTTCATTGTTGGTCTAACATGTTTGTTTTTCTAATGAGATAAATCCCTAGTGGATTTTCACCATTAGACATACATAATAGTGTTAGATCTCGAAAGATAAATATTGTATATGCGACATCTAACTGTTCATCAATTGATGATACCTAAGACTAGTATTTTTACGATATGAAACAAGAAGATTACATAAATAAGATTACTTTGTCTTTCGCTAATCGAAGCATCGTTGGATTCTTATTTATAAACGAAATTATCCTAATTCCTCTTAGCTTATTCATTTCGAATTAGCTTCAAAACATATCATTGGATGAATGGTCTATAAATCATTTCATGTCATTCTATATTTTCTCTTAAGAAATTAAATGACGCATATGATTATAATCCCGAAATTCTATTCCCAATTGATATAAATCCTCAATCTTAGAAATCTCCTACTTGTATGGGCAAATCTGACTTAGAGTTTGTATTAGTAGTGCTGGTCCAAGAAAGAATTACTCATTATATTTGGTTGAATTTAAGTCTTTGACTTTAATTTTAGAATCCAAATAGAAATTTTCTTATATTTCTAATTCCAGAATACAATACAGTTACACTTTCTCAAGTGTTTAATATCCATCTTCTATTAATGGATTCAAACTGTATGGAATATGAGTTAGGTATTCTGTGACCAGGATCCACTTGAAGTATTCTAAGAACTCTTTGATGTAACTAAACCTATGTCATCAAAAGACACTACCATTTTTTTAATCTATGGCATTTGTATCTTGTTCATAGTGGTTTTGACAAGATCAATCTCTGCAAAGAGTTAATATACCTATATCCACTGAAATTAGTTCATCTCATTCGCAGATGGATGTACATTCAGGGGTGGATATGAGTTTTTCGTTGTATTCTTAAAACGATAACTCTAGATTATACCTTTTAGCAAGAAATTTGAAATGTTTGAAAAATTTCATTAATTTCTAGCAATGGTTAAACACCATTAAGGTATGTGGTTAAAGATCTTGCGAACTGATAGGGGTGGAGAAATAGTTAGTAGATATGCAGTTCAAAGATCATTAAATTGATTTTTGAATTATATCCAAACTTACCTCCCCAGAAATTTCGAGTTGCATGTTGATGATTAGTTACTAGTCGTTGCCTAATTCCTTCTATGGTAATACAATTTCAGAATGATGTAATGATTGTATACTTAATGTAAATCATTACTAGATTCATGGATGACCTAATCAAAATCTTAAGAAAAGCTAGAACTGTTAACCATGGTTTCTTAGCTATTTCAAGTGATTAGGGGTGGACCATCCCATTGTCAATAGATAAGAAAGTGTTTGTTCAAACAAATACTACTTTTCTAAGATAATGACTAAGTCTGAAAACAAGTAGCAAATAAAGGAGATATTTTTCTTGATTCCAAAAGTGTTCTATCATCTTATATGACATATGATGATCCCACTGCCTCTGTTGTCTTGTCACAACCAAAGAGGTTAATACCATTTAGTTTTCTTCGACATAATTCACGGTACCTTGTCGTAGTGGGAGAGTTTCTAGGAACTCACCTTCTTATGACTTGGGAGACACTAGTGATTAAAATCCATTGTGAGTTTAAACAAGTAATGGATTGTCAAGATAAGAAAACTAAGAAGAAAGCCAATAGAACTATGGTTTAATCCATTCACATGGAGTAACCTAAAGTTTTCTATTACAAGGACATAAAAGGAAATTTTCATTTATAAGTCCATTCAATGGACTTAACAAAACTTCCTGTTCCTAGTATTATAGGTTTGAGTTTATCTAAACCTATGGCTTGTGGTATACCTGGTAATTACTTACTCTAATGCAAGCAACTTACTTTAGTAAGATGCTGAAGCATTTTCTTTCTAATGGCAATCTATAGAAGCTTCACAACTTCTTAGGCATAGATTTTATCTAAGGAAAAGTCTCAACTATTCCAGAAAAGATAAAGCCATGAAAGAATTTCTTATATCAACAGTGAGAGGTCTTAGATATGCTTTTGTATGCCTTAGACCAGACACCTGCTGTTGAGTGGGAGTAATGAGTAGGTATCAGATTAATCCAGGAGAAGAACATTGGAAGACAATCAAGTAAATCTTAAGATAAAGAAGAGGAACTATATGTTAGTCTATAAGGGTGTGTTTAAAACTCTTAGACTACACCATATCAGATTTCAAAATTTGCCTTTGTGCTAGAAAATCTTTCTGATAAGATGGTGATTACTCTGGGGGTGGAATAGTGATTTTGGAGAAGTGTAAAAACCTATCTGAAGTCTCTAGGTCTACCAGAGAGAGACTGAATGTTAAAGCTGCAGGAAAGGTACTTATTCAGTCTAAGGAAAGTTCTATACATTTTTGGCATCATTCCAAATTGCCTTAAACTACTAGTGTTAATTTCCTGATTAACCAAAAGTAGTTGCCAAAGATATAGAATCCAGTATCCCAAGAGAGTAGACATATAGAGAGGAATTTCACATCATCAATGATTTTGTGATTAAAGGAAGAGTAATAGTGGAGAAAAGGTTGTGGTTAATTCAACCTTTCAGATCCTATACGAGGAGTTTACTACTACTACACTTGATTTGTATATCAAGGTGTTGAGATTATTTGAAACGCACTTTTTGTTTTATATTAGTGCAAGTGGGAGTTTGTTGGGTTTTATGCCCTAAATAAAACTCATTTCAATATAATCAGATTTACTTATTAATATAGATCAGAAATAACATTTAATGTTGCATGGTTCACATGATTTATTTCATGATTATATGTACATAATGTATAAATTCATCTGAAACCCTTTTCACATACTTGATCTTGTTTATTGTGCCGTCAACACATTGGAAAGTAAACATGACTATGTGAATAAAGTTTCCTAGATTTATCAGACACAGGGCTTTACTGATATGATAATCTACAACAAGAGTTTACTTGTATTTGGAGAAATACTATGTTCTTTCCAGAACATTGGTTAAAGTAAAGCTCAGGTTGGATGCATGGAGTATGCATCGGAAGGGACCGATATTGAACTTTGACTTAGATTTAATTAAACTTACCGTAGAATCTATTCAAGTCAATATCGCCAAGTTGATCACATTAGGATTATAACAATGGATAACTAATGATGTGTCTATATGGTGGAACATATAGAGCATTCTATATACTGAGAGTGCAATTCTAAGTTCTATGCGTGGATTCAACGAAGAATTAATAAGTTAGTGAATTTTAGTGCTAAATTCTTGATCTACTTATTGGAAGCTCGGTTATATAGACCCATGGTCCCCCCACTAGTTGAGATAATATTTCTTGTAAGACTCATGTAATTGGTTTTGATTAATCAATTATAATTCTCAAATTAGACTATGTCTATTTGTGAATTTTTCACTAAGTAAGGGCGAAATTGTAAAGAAAGAGTTTATAGGGGCATATTTGTTAATTATGATACTTTGTATGGTTCAATTAATAAATATGATAAATGACAATATTATTTAATAATTATTTATAGTTATTAAATAGTTAGAATTGGCATTTAAATGGTTGAATTAGGAAATTGGCATTTTTGAGAAAATCAAATACAAAAGGTGTTAAAATTGCAAAATTGCAAAACCCAAGGCCCAATCCACTAATGCTTGGCCGGCCACCTATTGTAGGTTTTTAAGTTGATTTTTTCATTATTTTAATGCCATATAATTCAAATCTAACCCTAGTGGAATGCTATAAATAGATAGTGAAGGCTTCAGGAAAATTACACTTTTCTTCAGACTTCTTCTGATTCAGAAAACCTGAGCTTTCTCTCTCCCTATCTTTAGCAACCACTTCTTCTTTCTTCTTCTTGATAATTTCGAAATCCTTAGTGATTTGAGTAGTGCCCAAACACATCAAGTGATACCTCAATCATAGTGAGGAAGATCGTGAAGAAAGATCATCAGCAAAGGAGTTTCAGCATCAAAGATTCAGAGAAAGAGATCCAGGTTCAGATATTGAAAATGCTCTGCTACAGAAAGGAATCAAGGGCTAGATATCTGAACGGAAGGAGTCATATTATTCCGCTGCACCCAATGTAAGGTTTCCTAAACTTTATATGTGTTTATTTCATCGTTTTAGAAAGTTCATATTTAGGGTGTTAATAAACATACTTGTGAGTAGATCTAAGATCCTGGTAAAATAATTTCCAACAACCAGTCCCTACCCTAGAGATAGTCGAGCGTCACAAGACCTTACTAAGTCTGCCGCACAGGTCGCGAGCTTCAAATTTCTTGATAAATGAGCAAAACTTGAAGAATGTTGGCCTCCTTGCCTCTGACAAATATACTTGCAATTATAAAATACCAAAGTATACTTCATGGCAAAAGGTCCCCGTCCCAGAAGAAGAAGAAAGTAATGACTTTGTGGCTCGCGCACAATATCTCGAGAGAGTCCCTCCTCGGGTAGATGGAAGATCCTAAGGTAATCAATGTGGGTGGTCACCCACAATGCTTAGGGCCGAACGTAATACCTTAGTCTCTTTTTGAGATAAACGGTATAATTTTTTCATTTGGAACCATCTCCTCATAGATCGCATCTCCCATAGGTTCGATAGTTGGTACCCACAGTTTCATGTTAAAATTAGTTGTACTAGCTCATTCTATGGGATTGCTGAGCAGTATGGAACCATGTTGGATAGAACGAGTCACATAGATCGCATCTCCCATAAGTTCGGTAATTGGTACCCACAGTTTCATGTTAAAATTAGATGTACTAGCTCATTCTATGGGATTGCTGAGCAGTATGGAACCATGTTGGATAGAGCGAGTCACATAGATTCAAGCTGGGATTTAGATCCACTAAAACCTTATGACATATTTATGATCACAGGATCTAGGGAGTTTAGTGAATATTATAGTCCTCCCTCGTCATCCTCCGAAAAATATGGTAACTTTCTTAAGTGGGAGTTCTTCCCCATTCTCACTTATTTATTTTGTCTAAGTGTTAATGGGTTTTTCTTGTCTTGCAGTTATGGATGTAGACTTGGAGAATATGTTCAAAAGTCCTCCCTTAGCCGACAAGAAATCCAAGAAGAGGGTCGCCCAAACTGGTGAGGCTTTAGTTTTTACCAAAAAACCTAAAAGGACAAAGACCACAACCAACAAGAAGAAATCCTCGAGCCAGCTTACCATTGAGGCTGATAAGTCTCCCAAGGCAAGGAATGAAGTCTCTGCTGCAAGGATTGAGGTCTCTACTATGGGGAATGAGGACTCTACTGCAGCGAATGTCGAGGGACAACCTACTGGGTCGGTGCATCAAGTGAAGTTCTCTGGTTCTTGTCCTGAGATGGTTCTTCTTGAGCCTTCCTGTCCTCTACCCCTCGAGGTTGGAACTGAAGGGTCATGACTTAGCTCGCAACATGCCACCAATAGTTGGTGCAATCTCTTGACACTTGGATCCAATGACTAGGATCTCGCTATTCGAGGTAGCACTGAGGACCTGGCCAAAAGAAGTTATGAGCTTCTGCATCAGGTCAATTTCCTTGCCTTCTTGTTTCCACTTTTTTCCTTATTTTGCTCCTTTTACCAACCTCAGTTTGTCTTCTTCTCATAGGCTTCTTTTCTTGTCCATGCCACACATCATCAGCCGTCTCATCAGGTCAAAATGCTTCAGACTGAGCTTAGCCAGATCAGGGAATAGAGGGATATCAAAGCCAAAAAGTGGAACGATTCTGAAGCCGAGGTCTCTCGCACGAAGGAGGAAGTAGCAAAGCAATGACAAGCCGACCAACAGAGGATCACGGAACTCGAGGACTCTCCTCCAAGCTAATCTCGATCAAAAATAGATTGATCATGACCAAAAGCTCAAGGAGTTGGAGGCTGGAACCAAAGAAAGGGTCAACAACATCGGTAGGAGGACCATTTATCAAATTTGGCCAGCGAACCTAGAGTTGGACTTCAGTTTCTTAAGCGATAAGGCTGATGCCATGCTTGATTTTTGCAAAAAGACTCAGAGAGAAGAACTAGGCGAGGAAGAAGTGGTTGAAGCAGAACAAGGTTGAAACACTATAAAAGGAACATGACGCTGTCATCTCATCCACTTGACAACTGATCAAATTCAACCAACCTAAATCTAGTTTTCATTCTCTGGCAACTAGTAGATGGGAGACACCTTCTATGGTGATTCAATCCCTCATTCATTGTTCTTCCTAATTCAGCCTTAGTGATAGAGTGCCATGCTCACATATAGCAAGTCAAGTACTCAATCATAGTGAGTAAGACGGTGGTAACCAAACTTGAAGGAGAGAAAGAGATCCAAGCTTGATCTTGATAATACTCTACGACATAAAGGAATAAGGGTTAGAGATCTGAGCGAAGTGAGTCATTATATTCTGCTGCAACCAATGTAAGATTTTCAAAACTCTTATGTGTTTAATTTATTATTTTTTTAATAAAAAAACAATGAAATTAAACACATAAGAGTTTATAATGTTAATTAACATACTTGTTAGTAAATCAAGATCTTGGTAAAATATTCCCAACAACCAATGAAGGAGGTGAAATCATTATAAAAGAAACTCTCTCATCTACTAGTTGTTTAAAACACTTCGATCCATCTTAAAATTATATTTCCAATGCAAGTTAAACTCGGTCATTTGGATAAAAGTTGAGAGAGTTATGCCAGTTTTACTAAGGACACTTTGTGTTATTTGTCTCAGTTGCGAGCACTGACATGGCAAAATGGTCAGTGCTCGACCATGCATGTTCTCAAACCCCTTGGGGTGTGTTTTGACTTTTTTTTATGGGGAGTCATATTTTGGGGGTCCTGAGACTGCCACAAGGTGATGGTAGTGGTCGCCACTTACAAAGCACAAAGTCAAAATGGCAGTGGTCTTGGAACACATTTGAATAATTTTTCCATGGGGGTTTTATGCCATTTTGAGTTTATGCACAAATCTAAGCCTTTTTATGCCTAAATGAGTCAAGTCCTTGTTGGTTTCCTTGGCGAATTGAGGTCTGTAGGGTGAAAATGCTTGCGTGAGCCCATGAACTCTTGTTTGGGCACACTTGGATGCGTGGGTTCTGGCACCAAATGGTTGGTTAATATTTTTGTGTCCTCTAGAAGTGTCATTGGGCCCTTAAGATAGATTTCTTAACTCATTTGACATTTATAAGTCTTGGTCAAAGTCGCAAGGTTGACTTGAGTATCTTTAAGGTACTTTTAGCATGTGGGCCCTTATGCAAAAGTAGTCATTTTATTTTTATTTTTTTGCGAAAATCAGGTATAACAGTATGACTCCAAACAAAATTACTGTATTTATGAATAATTTTTTAGTGACAACTGTATAATTAAAACTTGCCCTAAATAAAATGTAAAAAATTATTAAGAGCATTAATGAATGGTAAAAAAAATAAATAAAAAATTATTGTGGTGTAAAATTTAGTTTATTTAGCACAACTTTTAGCGTATGTCAAATTTAAACTACATTATATATTATTATTAGAGTTTAATTTAATGAAATTGACTAAAAAATACATTTACATCATTTTTGTAGAACTTCATTGAAAATAATAAGAATAACAATATAGAATAGTATCTTATGATTATCAAACAAATAATTACCACCAAATGTAGGCACATTGGTTTAGGGTTGTTCATCGAACCTGAAAAACTACAATATAAATCCAGACCACGACAATTTGAATCATTGTAACTGGAGAAATCATTTTTGGTGGTCTAGTTAATCTGGACCGTTTACCGCATAATGGTTCGATTGCGATTTGTAATAAATAGTTAATGGTTAAACCGAACCGGACAAGACCGTTTATAATAAATTATCAATTTATATATGACTATATGTATAATTTTAAACATTTTTTGTGTGTCAAGTTTTTTATTACATTAATTTTAGATTTTTATGTTATGTTTGATTTTTGAGAATGTTTTTATATTGTTATTTATATGTTATAGATCTATTACTTATCATGTTAAATATATATTTTGAAAAATAAAATTAAAAACTTAATAAAAATAGTATACTTACTTAAAAAAAATATGAATAATTATAAATTCCACTTAAACCATAGTTTCGAACCAAATCAAACCGTTCTTAAAGTTTGGTTTGGTTTGGTTTGAGAAATTTATTAGTCTCGTTTAGTTTCCAATATTCAAAAAACTGTTATACTTATTTGGTTCAAAAAATATAAAAATTTAGAACAAACCAATCTGTAAACACCGGTATATTAATTTATCGTATGATCAAAGTAAAATCCTTGATAAGAAAAGTTTGATTAATTCGAGATTAAAGTTTTTTTCCGCAAAGTATTTCAAAATTCAAAATTAATGCTTGTTGAGCAATTTTAATGCTAATTATCAACTTACGTTTTTACTTGTGTTTTCCTTTATTTATATATGTGTACATTTATATGTAGAAATTGTTGGCTTTATGTTAAACATTATTAATGTTGCTACAAATATTTATATATGTCAAAGTTGAAAAGATCAACCTATATAATTGATAAAGATGTAGTAGTTACTTATTTAAAAGAAAACCAGCAAAAAGTTAGTTGGATATTTGAGTTGTTCAAACATCAAACAGTATTAAAGCACTAACAAATTATTAAGTCTATAGTCTACACTATTAGGAATTGTATTCAAAAAGTTTAAAGTCTACATATTAATTAGTGTTATTATATAATAATGTGTATTAGTTGAAGAAGAAAAACAGATGACCCTCCAAAAAAACACTATACTATAATAAGAAAATGTATATTATGCAATGTTTATTGGTATGTAATTAATTATCATTTGATATTAATTTAAAATGCACACTTTCTTGGCTTTGTATATATATTGAACAGAGTTGAAGACGTAGTAGAAATAGATCCTATGATAGTAGAATTGGCATATTAATTAATTAATCAAACCGTAGTCAACTTATGCAATTCTTTTCTTCTTTTCTATAATAAGTAAATGTTAAATAGTCTTCTATAATTATATTAAATAATTTCAAAGGGTAACTAATAATGTAAGAGCGGGGCCCCAATTCACCAAAGCTTATCGCTTAAATTTATTGAATTTGAAATAATGCCCATAGGAAAATGAATATATACTTTTTAATTGTATTCTTTTTTTTTCTTAACCACATTTTGTCATGAACATAATGGTACCACCAACTTAATAGAAAAGTTTCAGCAAAAAAATATAATAGGGTGATTTTACAATGCACGTTAATTTACAATATAATAAAGTGATCCATATTCATATACGTTATAGCTATTTAAGATATCTTACAAAATTTTAAAAAAATCGGAATTATTTACATTATAGAAAACAATGTTCAAACAGTCTATTTTACACGCGTATAAAATAAAATAGTCACGAGTACAACACACTACTTGAACGTAATTTTCAGCGTGTTAAACTTTTCCGAATTTCTTAAAATTTTGCAGGATGTCTTAAATAAGTATAATTTACATGACTATGAGAAAAAATTTGACTAAAAAATAATTTCATATACTAAAACAAATAGAGATGTATCGGTGTATATATCTCTTTTAAAAGGGTGCATTATAGAATTTCTCAATAATATATATATCTACATATATCATAAAAAAACGACTTATTTTTTTGTGATTTTTTTTCTTTTATCTTTTGTAATTATTTTTAATATTTCATTTTTTTATATGTCGTTTTCGTTTTTAATTTATTTACAGTTTTTGTTTTTTCTTTTGTATTATTTTTCTTTTTTTATTTGTTCTTTTTCTTTTAGGAAATTTTATTTACACCCTAAAATTTTTTAAAGACACCTCATTTTAATAATTTTTATTTTATATAAAATTTATATTTTTAATTGTACTAAGATTTTTTTAATTATTATTTCTATTCTTAAAAAATATACCTATCAAACAAAATTAAATTATATTTTAAATATTATGACAAAAAATTAAAATAAAAAATTATATAAAATTTTCTTAGAAAAAAATAAAAAATATATATACATGAGTTAGAAAAATTATAAAAATGAAATCAAAATAAGTATTGAAATTAACATAAAATAATGTGAGGAAAATTCTTTAAGAAAATATTTAAAGTAATTTTTAAAACTTATTTAAGTTTATATTTTTTTAATAATAAAGTATATTTATACTTTTATAGGGTGCAAATAGAACTTTTTTTAAAAAAAATTATTTACAAATTTATTTCTTTTTTTTATATATAACAAATTTAGTTATGCTTTATGAGTATTAGAGTGGCACTGTCTTCAACGCAAAATGTAAAATTTATGTTAATTTGATACAAAAAGTAATTTTATGTTATATTTACCAACTATTTATACATATACACAAGATGTAAGATAATATAATTATTATTGATCATCATTTAATATTTTATTAAAAATCTATAAATATTATTATTGTTTATTTTTTATTTCTTAAATAATAATAATAATAATAATAATAATATAGTAAATAAAAAAGATAAAATTATGTAAGGGCCGATAAATCTTAATAATTAGTGGCATTGTAGTAAATAAAAAAGTAAAATTTATTGTGCGCCAAATTTAGAACAATATTATATCTTATGCTAAATTTAGCACAACTTTTAGCATGTGCCAAAATTAAAAATTGAAGTATTATTTTTCATTAAAGTGTACTAAAATATAGTAATGCATTACTGTAATGATCGCTTTAGTAATTTAGTTTAGTAAAAACAATTAATACTGATTTCTGTTATTTTTATATTTATTTATGAATTTAATTATTTGTGGACCCCAATATTAAAAATGAGCATTAGAGTTATAATTTCTTAATTTCGGAGATTTTATTAAACTCTAGGGGTGTTTTATGAATTATATATGAAATATGTTACTTTTGTAATTTTGCTCGACGACAACGGAAAATGCGATGAATGGCTATATTGGTCACATGGGTAAGTCTAGAACCTTATTTCTTAGTGGGAAATATTTTAGAGAAAATAAAATACCGGGATTAAGCAGGGTTATGGAACTTGACCATTTTACCCATAGCTTTAGAAATGCCTTAGTTTTAAGTAATGGGCATTTTGGTAATTGTCTAAGGTTTGGGGTTAGGTGGCTGCCTTGTATGGTGACACCTTACAAGATAATTCAGAAGGATTAAGTTGAATTAACTCTTTTCAATTAGGGAAAATCAAGAAAAAGGAAAATTAGAAGAAAAAAAAAAGACATTTCCCTTGAAAGCTCTCTCTCTCTTTCGGCTAAGACAAAACCAGAGGAAAGGCCAGATTTTTCTCCTCAATTTTCTGGAATTAAGCTAAGGATTAAGTTTTCTTGAAGTGGAGGTAAACCCTAGAACCCATGAATTTGTATTTTGAAGCTTTTTCTTTAGTTGAGTATGTGATTTTGTGAAAAGAGGGTTGTTAGGGTTAGGTTATGTTGCAATTCGAATTCTAGGCTTAGTTTGAGTTGAATGTAGTTTCTAGCAGTTAGTTTTAATGTTTGGTTTAGGTTTTGTGCAAGTTTGAGCATAGAAACCTTAACTTTGGTCTTTAATGGCATGTTTGTTTATATTGAGTTTTTCTGGGAAATATTGGTTGGATTATGTTGTATATGCATTTTATAGGTGTTCTGGAAGGTTTAATTGTATTTGGTGGAGGATTGAGCAAGAAATGAAAAATTTGGGGTGAACTGGTGCAAACCGACTAACCGGTTTTGGTAGGGTCCTCGAATGCTCTATTTTCTCAATTCTCGTCCATTTCAGTGCCGTAGTTGGGTGTTTCCCTATTTCCAGAGTTAGTGTAATCCCTAGAGAATATAACAGAACCTAGAATTGTAGGTTCGGGTTTCCCAAGATTAGGGTTTTAATCATGTGATTTACCCAGTTTTATTATGTGATTAGGGCATCCATCTAGCACGGGACTTTCCGTTCAGGTCAGTCAACACACTTGAATCTGGAAAGAAGGTAAGAACTGTATATAATGTGTGATATTAAATATCTGAGTGTGTGTATATGTTATGTGTATATGCATGCTTTAAATATTAAGTGCACTACCAACACTTGTACAGTTATGGTACAGAGTGCATCGGTAAGTGAATATTGTTTATGAGTACAGTACAGTGATACCAACACAAGTACGGAGAAGTGTTGAGGGTGTGTGGTATATCACTTAGTGGTACGCAGGGTACAAAACAAACCCTACCAACACCCGTACACTGTGGTAGGTAGTGTATGTGGTATAGTGGTTGTACCCTAGTATGGAACGTTCTTACTCATCTGTTAAGCCTTGTAAATAGGTGTATGGGCGCTTAAATACAAGTCAAAAATTATATGATATGTTATATGCTTTTCTTACTGAGTCTGTCCACTCATAGTTCTACTTCCATGTGTAGGTAAAGGAAATGCGAAAGCTGAACAGGAGTGAACTTGAGCTGGGATGAAGATGTACATGTCAAAGCAGCGCGACCTGGAGTGTTCGGTCTCGGGACATCTGGGAATACTATTTTGTAGACGTTGTGCGACCGGTTATGTATTTTAGTATATTGTGTATGAAAGCTTTTAAACGGGATCCCGATACTTATAAATAGGTTTCGAAATTATGAAATTTATTAATTAATATAAAATTTTTAATTTGACACGTTTTTTAAGAAAATTCTTTGATTAGCAAAGATAGCACTGTAATTGAAAAAGCACTGTAGCGTGTCTAAACATTAAGGTGTTACAATTTTGGTATCAGAGCCGCCAGGTTTGTCTACTGAAGCTTGCCAAGACATGTACAATCTTCATCAAAGAAAGCTTGATTCACGATTCAGTAAGCCCCTACTTGTTTAGTATTTTAAATGATTATTAAAGTGTGATAGGAAGCATATTAGATTATCATTATTAATTTTTTAAGTGTGTTGCCTTTAAGTCCATAAGAGTGGTATTAAGTTATATTATCGCTGTCTAACCTGCCTAGCTTATGGGTTCGTAGGCTAAGTCCTATAAAATGGACGCCCAGCGTAATACAAGAAGTCAAGGTAATATGGTTTAGACCGGAGGTGGTCAAGGAAACTAAATTCCCCAGAATCCCCGTGGTCGCGGCCGTGGCCGTGGCCGTGGCATAGCTCAGGGTGGTCGTCCTATAAATCCACCACAAGCTCTTCTCGATTGGGAGCAGAGGTTTGCGGAAATGCAAGATCGAATCCTCCAACAAGATGAAGAAATTCAGAGATGAAGGCAGCAGGGTCTACCTGCCGTGCCCCCTCAACAAGCTCAGGTCGTTGCATCTCCAGCGGCGCCAGCAGAACAACCTGCTGCTGGCAACTGTATGGAGTCGTTATACAAAATTTTTCGTAAGCAAGCACCTCCAGTGTTTCTGGGAGGTCCTGATGTGATGAAGGCTGAGCAGTGGCTCACAGTAATTGAGCGAATTTTGAATTTTATGGGGGTTTTTGGAAATGATCGGGTAACTTGTGCCACATTTCAGTTCTAGGAGGATGCTCTCGTATGGTGGGAGTTGATAACCCTCACTCGGGACGTCACTGTTATGACTTGGGAAGAGTTCCGAGAGCTATTTAATTCAAAATATTATAATGAAGCCGTCCGCAGTGCTAAGCGGAAAGAGTTCACCGAATTAGTGCAAACCGAGGGGATGTCGGTTACTGAGTATACTACAAAGTTTGACCGTCTGGCCAAGATCGCCGTGGGTATCCTGCCAACTGACTTCAGTAAGAAAGAAAAGTACCTGGCAGGTTTGAATGTGAAGATTAGGCATGATCTGGTGATCACTACCAATGAAGCAACCACTTATGCTGAAATGGTTGAAAAAGCTTTGAGAGCCGAGGGTGCTATGAAATTCCTTTAGAAGCCTCGTGTGACTCCGAATGTTGGTGGAACCCCCACTTTTCCTACTCTTGCCTATGGTAGGGATGGTGGTGATTCCACCACAGATCAGAAGAGGAAACTTACCCCAGCATCTGGTGGTTTGGGGCAGAGTAAGCGGTTCCGTAGGAACCAAGGCAGAGGTGGACGCCAGGGTTACTCTTACCCTGAGTGCCCATGTTATAAGAAACATCATCCGGGAGAGTGCAACCGGAAGACATGCTTTCTGTGTGGCATGGTGGGGCATTTCAAGAAAGATTTCCCTCGGGCAAAGAAAGAAGAACCGAAGCCAGAGGCAAAACTTGTACATGCTCGGGTGTTTGCCATTACCCAAGCTGACGCTGCAGCCAGTCCTTCTGTGGTGACAGGTCAGCTTCCTATCAACAACTCCTTATATACAGTATTATTTGAATCGGGAGCTACACGCTCATACGTGGCTACACGGGTAATTGATCTTTTGGGTAGGCCTTATGATATACTTGAAAGAGGGTTTGGAACCCTAATGCCTAGTAGGGAGTTGGTTATCTCCAATAGACGCATTAGGTTTATGCCAGTTAGGATCGAGGATAGGGAGTTGAGTGCTGACCTTATAGAGCTGGAACTAACAGAGTTTGATATCATACTTGGGATGGATTTTCTGTCCAAGTATTCGGCCAGTATAGACTGTAAGCGAAAAATGGTGACTTTCTAGCCAGAAGGTGAGGATCCATTTGTCTATGTTGGATCAGTTCAGGGGTCTCGGATCCCGGTTATTTCTGTGCTGAGGGCTAGGGATCTACTACACAGTGGATGTGTAGGATTTTTAGCAGTGGTGATTGACTACAGCAGACCTGAAACATTAGGGCCTGAGGTAGTCAGAGTGGTTAAAGATTTTCTCGATGTGTTTCCCGAGGAGTTACCGAGATTACGGCCGCAACGAGAAATTGATTTTGTGATTGATCTGGCACCTGGAGCCGAACCTATTTCTAAAGCTCCATATAGAATGGCTCCAGCAGAACTCAAGGAGCTTAAACTACAGCTTCAAGGGATGCTTGATATTGGGTTTACCTGACCCATTGTATCGCCCTGGGGAGCAACGATTCTGTTTGTGAAAAAGAAAGAAGGTTCCCTCAGAATGTGTATTGACTATCAGGAATTAAACAAGTTGACGATTAAGAACAAATACCCGTTACCCAGAATTGACGATTTATTCGATTAACTTTAGGGAAAGACAGTATTTTCGAAGATCGACCTACGATCCGGTTATCATCAACTCCGAACCTGGGAAGAAGATATACAAAAGACTACATTCCGAACCAGATATGGGCACTATGAGTTTCTGGTAATGTCATTCAGATTGACTAATTCTCTTGCGGCCTTTATGGATCTCATGAATAGGGTATTCAAGGATTTCCTCGATAACTGCATCATAGTGTTTATCGATGACATCCTTGTATACTCTCAGTCAGAAGAGGAGCATGAGAATCATCTTCGAATTGTATTGCAGCACTTAGGGATCACAAGTTGTATGTGAAATTCAAGAAGTGTGAATTCTTATTGTCCGAGGTATCTTTTCTAGGGCATATTTTTGGGAAGAATGAGATTATGGTTGATCTAAGCAAGATCGAGTCAGTGAAGAATTGGCCGAGGCTGAAATCAATAACAAAAATTCGAAGTTTTCTCAATTTAGCTGGGTATTATCGACATTTTGTTGAGGGATTTTCTAAAATCTCTTTGCCACTAACCGAGTTAACTAAGAAAAATCAGAGATTTGTGTGGTCAGAAAAATGCGAAATAAGTTTTTAGGAGTTGAAGCAGCGTTTGATAACAGCTCTGGTGTTAGCTTTGCCATCAGATCAAGAGAAATTTATTATTTATTGTGATGCATCTAGACAGGGTCTGGGATGTGTTCTGATGTAAGCTGACAAAGTCATAGCTTATGCCTCTCGTCAACTGAAGGATTATGAACACCGTTACCCAGCTCATGATTTAGAGCTTGCTGCTGTGGTTTTTGCTCTAAAAATATGGCGACATTATCTTTATGGTGAAAAATGCGAGATTTATACTGGTCATAAGAGTCTCAAATATTTATTCACCAGAAAGATTTGCACAACTTAACACTTCAATCTGATCTGTTAGAGAGAATCAGAAAAACTCAACTAGAAGATCCTGAGCTAGTCAAGGTACGAGATGAGGTAATAGTTGATCGGCCTAGAGACTTTTCAATCTCGAATAATGGAATGTTGTTGTATAAAGCTCAAGTTTGTGTTCTTGGTGTTGATGAGCTTAAGAAAGATATTCTTGATGAAGTTCACACCACACCTTATTTACTGCATCCGGGAACCACCAAAATGTATTAGGATTTAAAACCCTACTTCTAGTGGTATGGGATGAAAAGAGATGTGGTGGACTACGTGTCCAAATGCTTAACCTGCTAGCAGATCAAGGCTGAACATCAAAGGCCGGCAGGTTTACTGCAACCTTTGGTTTTCCTAAGTGGAAGTGGGAGGACATTGCAATGGATTTTGTAACTGGTTTTCCTAGAACCACGGGAACGCATG
Source organism: Cannabis sativa (assembly GCF_029168945.1). Classification (NCBI taxonomy): domain Eukaryota; kingdom Viridiplantae; phylum Streptophyta; class Magnoliopsida; order Rosales; family Cannabaceae; genus Cannabis; species Cannabis sativa. The sequence goes on from NC_083602.1 coordinate 62,691,098, forward strand.
ATTCGGTATGGGTCATAGTGGACAGATTTATAAAATCAGCTCACTTTCTACCAGTGAAAGTTACATATTCAGTGGATCAATATGCTGAACTGTATGTAAAAGAGATAGTTCGTCTCCATGGAGCTCCTAAATCTATTATTTCAGACAGGGCTCCAAAGTTTACATCAAAGTTTTGGGTGACTCTTCAGAAGGCTATGGGTACCAAGTTAAAGTTTAGTACAACCTTTCACCCTCATACTAATGGTCAGTCAGAAAGAACAATTCAGATACTTGAAGATTTATTGCGAGCCTGTGTCATGGACTTTGAGGGTTCATGGAGTAAGTACTTGCCTCTAATTGAGTTCTCCTACAACAATAGCTATCAGAGTACAATAGGGATGGCTCCCTATGAGATGCTATATGGTAGGAAATGTCGCTCCCCTATTCATTGGGACGAAACTGGAGAAAGGAAGTACATGGGTCCAGAATTAGTTCAGAGGACCAATGAAGCTATTGACAAGATCAAGGCTCGGATGCTTGCTTCTCAAAGTAGGCAGAAAAGTTATGTTGATCTGAAGTGTAGAGATGTCACATTTCAAGCAGGGGAACATGTTTTCCTGTGGGTTTTACCAATCAAGGGCATTAGGCGCTTCGGGAAGAAGGGTAAGTTGAGCCCTAGGTTCATTGGGCCATTTCAAATACTAGAGAAGGTCGGGCAGGTAGCGTATCGGCCAGGCTTACCACCAACATTGTCGCCTGTTCATGATGTATTCCATATTTCAATGTTAAGGAAATATGTTTCAAACCCGACTCATATCTTGAGTTATGAATCCCTTGAACTGTAATCAGACTTATCCTACGAAGAGCAACCTGTTCAGATACTTGATAGGAAAGAAAAGGTTCTTCAGAACAAGACCATTACCATGGTCAAATTTCTCTGGAGAAACAGTAAGGTGGAGGAAGCCACCAGGGAATTAGAGTCTAACATGAGGACTAAATATCCAGAGCTATTCAGGTTAGATTTCGAGAACGAAATCCTTTTAACGGGGGGATCGATAATTGTAATGATCGCTTTAGTAATTTGGTTTAGTAAAGACAATTAGCACTAATTTCTGTTATTTTTATATTTATTTATGAATTTAATTATTTGTGGACCCTAATATTAGAAATGAGCATTAGAGTTATAATTTCTCAAATTCGGAGATTTTATTAAACTCTAGGGGTGTTTTATGAATTATATATGAAATATGTTGTTTTTGTAATTTTGCTCGGCGACAACAGAAAATGAGATGGATGGCTAGATTGGTCACATGGGTAAGTCTAGAACCTTATTTCTTAGTAGGAAATATTTTAGAGAAAATAAAATACCGGGATTAAGCAGGTTTTGGAATTTAACCATTTTACCCCTAGCTTTAGAAATGCCTTAGTTTTAAGTAATGGGCATATTGGTAATTGTCTAAGGTTTAGGGTGTTGGATATATTTTACCAGGATCTAGATTTACTAACAAGTATGTTTCATTAACATCCTAATATGAATTCTAAAATAATGAAATAAACACATATAAAGTTTAGGAAACCTTACATTGGGTGCAGCGGAATATAATGACTCATTCCGTTCAGATATCTAGCCCTTGATTCCTTTCTGTAGCAGAGCATTATCAATATCTGAACTTGGATCTCTTTCTCTCCTTCCTTTGATGATGAATCTCCTTCTTGTTGGTTTATTTTCCACAGTCTTACACACTATGATTGAGATACCACTTGATGTGTGTGGGCACTCACTCATTCACTCAAGGAATTCGAAATTTAGAGAAGAAAAGAAGAGGGAAGTGGTTTCGGCTATAGAGAATAGAAAGAGGCTCAAATTTCATCTGACAAAGTTAAGTGTGAATGAGAGCCATCACTATCTATTTATAGGTAACCACCTAGGTTTAAGTTAGAATTATTTGGCATTAAAATAATGAAAAAATAAATGATAAAAGCCTATAAGTGTGGCCGGCCATGGGCCTTGGATAATGGGCCTCACTTTTGCAATTTTGCTGTTTTATCATTTCTACATCTCATTTTCTTAAAAATGCGAATTTTCAAATTCAACCATTTAAATGCCAATTCTAATTATTTAATAACTAAAAATTAATTATTAAATAATATTGTCATTTAATATATTTATTAATTAGACATATAAAGTCTCTTAATTAATAAATAAACCTAGAATCTCTTTTCTTTACAATTTCGCCCTTGCTTAGTGAAAATTCCCAAAGTAGACATAGTGTAACTTTAGAATTATAATTGATTAATCAAAATCAATTAACTGAGTCTTACAAGCAGTATAATCTCAACTAGTATGGGGACCATGGGTCTATATATCCGAGCTTCCAATAAGTAGATCAAGAATTTATATCTTGAATTCACTGACTTATTAATTCTTCGTTGAATCCACAGATAGAACTTAGAATTACACTCTCAGTATATAGAACGCTCTATATGTTCCACGATATAGATACGTCATTAGTTATCCATTGTTATAATCCTAATGTGAACAATGACCCTCTAATAGATGATCTACATTGAAAAGGCACTAAGTTACCGTTACACCTTCAATGTATTTTATTTTTAAAATACTTAGCTCCGTATAAATGATATTTCAGCGAAGTGAAATGAGATCTCAACCATTTATTTCTGTTTAGCCAAGCTCGAAGGATATCATCGTTTCACTTCTAAATCCCTATAGAAGTTATAGATTCCATATTTATGTTACCGCTCCCACTCAATTATACTATCATGTTCCAAAAATGTACGTATCACCCTGACCCAAAAGTAGGCTTAACTAACAAATCAAAGAACATGTATAATACTCTTGAGATCGAACCTAAACATATTAGGATTAAGATCATTTGATCTAGGATCAACAGGTGATATTGAATTGAATAGATATTACGGTAAATTTTAACAAATCTAATCAAAGTTCAATATCGGTCACTTCCGATGTATACTCCATACATCTGTTACGAATTTTATGGTTATTACGCAAGTGTACGCAATCAAGTAGTATCTCACGCAAGTGAGGTCGAACCACAGGGAATTGGATTAAGTACTACTGAACTATACTTATGATTCTATTCGGTAAAATAACAAGTTTGCAATTTGAAAGTAAATGACTCAGAAATTAAAGAGAAAATAAACGAAGATTAATCAAGATGAGAGATTAGGGAGGTGAATCCTATTGATAAGCTACCTATGTTAATACCTAATTGCTATCCTTATCTCAATGTGAATGACAGATTATAAATTAACCTAACTCTTTTCAGATCTTTTAGGTTCTAAATAATATGTTCTCTAATTAACTTCTTAATTAAATCAACACAAAATCAGCATTAAGCAATAATCTATTAGTCACTGAGGCTATGTAAATACTTTCGTTTTACATCAAAACCTAGACTATCCAAATTTTAGCATTCTCAATTCTCACTTTTCAGATTTCGAATTGAGATCATTAAACATGTAAAAGGTGATCAAGCTTGCACATGGAATTAAACACAAATAAAGATAGTATTCACACATAAGATGAAAGAATGGCAATTATTTATTAACTAGGCATAAACTTAAACAATAATCATCATCCTCCCTTATTGGGAAATTTAGTTCATAATAACTCTAAAAACATCCATGATTAATTCAGAAATAAAAACAAACATAAAGAAGAATTAAAAGGGTAAAAGAAAGAAACTAGAAGGTGGTATCGCTCCGGGTCTTCAAGATAGCTTCCTCTCCACTTGCCTCCACTATTAGGTCTGTTTTTGCTTGATTCGGACCTTCAATGTCGTATTCCTTATATAGGGATGAGTGGTGTGCCTCCAATTGAGAGAAAAATCAAAATTAGGTCAAATCTGCGATTTCCGTACCTAGTCGCGACTAGCATTTAAGCTGGTCGCGACTACAGGCAAACCTCGAAAATCGAAGGTTCTGCCAAACCTCGAAGTCGCGACCAGGGTCGCGACCAGGAAAAAGGGTCGCGACCTGGCTCAATGGAAGTCACGACTACTGTAGCTTCTGGAGACGAATTTTTCCAATTTTTTTCCAGTTTATCCCAGTTTTTCGCCATTTGACTGAATTTGAACTTTAACACTCCGGGAACCTGAAATAATGAAAATCATGTATAAAACTGCTCCAAAAGACACCAATAGACGAGATAATGCTAACTTTAAAGACCCGAGACATAGGCTAATTATAACCTAACAAAATCCCCCAAACTAGATTCTTACTCGCCCCCGAGTAAGATAGAAAAACTAACTATGCTATCAGATAATTACTATGCTGCTGACTCATGCTCTGTTTTCTTACTTGCATAAACTAGAATTTTGATCCTACTAACTCTAACAATTAACTCGGATGCTCCATTAATAACACTGTGTACCACTGCAACAATTTACTCAAATGTGAAACATTGTTATAAAAATTTTACTCTTTCCATTAATTCCACAATCCGATAACTCATAAGCTTGCATGCTTATCTTTCTCCACTAATGTTGACAGTATTTTTTGGAATCATTAGGTCTTTTGAAGGCTTAAGTATAATGGCTCAGATATTCAGGGATAGGCAAAAGACAATCTTTTTGGCTCAACATATCATAAGCACACAAATAGAACCCACAAGCTTTTTACTTTTCTTTTTCTAAAACCCCATACTGTTCCCAAATTTACCAAGATTGATAGAAGACATCTCTACTATTTTCCAACATCACTGAAATCATATATTTTATTATTTTTTTTCAACACATATTTTTACTTTTTCATTGTGTTTTTTTTCTATTCTTTTTTTTTTTTTCAGTGACATTGAATTACACAACTTTTTTTCTTCTCAATCTTACAAGTTTTTCTCCCTCTCACTATTTCCTCACACTAAATGTTTCTCCTCCCCCAAACTAATCATGTAGCTTATGATATCATGGATAACATGGTGAAGAAAAATTAATAGTGTGGTTGCAAAAATTTTCAAATCAATGGGTGAAAAACATAACAGGTTCAGGCTCAAAAGGTTAACTAGGGATACACATTATTATGGTAGGCTTGAAAGGCTCAAACTATCCAACAAATGCCTAAGTCATATTCCAATTGAACACTATCAAGGATTTCGCCTCAAAAGAATAAACATGCAAGTTCTAAGCTATCCTGTTAATCTTACCACAAACCATAGTAAAACAGTTATAACAATTTTCACAGATTGAGTAATTACAATTAAACACAGGTTTCTAAGCATCCAAAATAATCCAAAGAGTTAACAGAATCAAGCACACAGTTATTTTGCAATTTCAGATCACATCACACTAATCAGCAGTATTAACTATCATCAAGCTTATTGCCATTCCTTAACTAAAACTAAAACAGAAAATTAAAATGCAGAAATTAAAGTGCAGAATTTAAAATTTTTAAGTCTCTCCCCCCAAACTAAATATTACATTGTCCCCAATGTATACAGTACTATGCAGAGAGAAGAAACTTACCTGAGACCCTTTCAGAAAGGGTTGGGTGGTGGCGGCTGGTCATAGGGATAGAACCGAGGAGGTTGTGCTAAATAGTTCGGGTCATCAATCCCAATATTCATTCTGTTGATAAGAGAGTTGAGTTACTGAACTTGTCCCTCATCATAGATACTCCTTTGCACCATGTATTGTTGTATGTGGTTGTTCTGCTGAATTATATAACTCAGCTGTGCATGAGTGTATTGTGTTGTAGGATCGATGGGCCCAGGCAATTGTAGGGGTTGCTCCTCTTCTTCTTCAACACTAGGCTCGCGTTGCCGCCTACGCCCTTGCGGTGCATCAGGTGGTGGCTGGCCATAGAGATGTGGCTCTTTCAGTCTGTTGACAAAGGCGATGTCCATCTTGCGAAGTGGCAACACCGTGTTGTCATACTCTAACTGGGGAACTTCATATGCCCCGCAGAGTTCTGTGATAACTCCTGCCAAACCAAAACCACCTCCCGTGGCTCCTTGCACGATCTGCTCAATGCTTTGCCTTATGACTTTTCCAATGTTAATGTTGTACCCCTTCATAATGGCGTACACATATTTCAGGCGATCCATTTGGACATCGGAAAAATGCTTGTTGGGCACTAACCGAGCACTCACAAAGTACATCCATATTTTTTGCCACCACGTTCAGCTCACACCGGTATAGAATATTTGGCGACCCCTCGGTGCCATCATTGTCATGGAACCTCAACCTAGGAAATCCCACTGTCTCTGCCACATCCACCATATCAAACTGCTCTTCCTCCTCAATAATTCGGAGGCGTTGTTCCTCTCTAGTGTAATCTTGGACAGAGAACATCACATTAAATGCATCAGCAGTAGCGGGAACTTTCTTTCCACGCACCTTCACTTCCCCATTCCGGCGGTCAGGCCAATTCGCAAGGAATTCACAAGCCATAGTAACATTAGCCCGACCCCGAGTATCTACAAAGCTCCCCCACTTCATTCTTTCTATTTGAGCTCTGATTGTTTCAAATCGAGGTTGGCGCCTCAAGGGATTTTCCGGAAATTCAATACCCCGATCTTCAATATAAGCCCTATTCTTTAACCTCACGAAGCGATTGTGGGCCTCAATATTTCCAAAGTGGGTCCTATCAAAACCCGTCGGTGGTGGGTTTGAAGACGAACCCTCCTCTATATTCCTAGTCCTCTTTGGTGCCATTTTTTTTTCTTTGCCCTTTTTTTTCGAATATATATATATATATTTTTATTTTCTTTTTTTTTAAAAAAATATAATTCTGAAACTCTTTTATTTTTTTCTAAAAAATTGGGCAGCACTTCCCCTTAATTTTTCTCTATCCCAAAAATAAAAAATTCACTCAAACAATATTCCCAAACACTCAATACCACAATACAATAATGACAAACCCAATATCAACAATATTTTTGCACAACACACATTTATATCACTCAAAATCTAGAAAAAGTTAATCAAATTCTTTAAAGATTGAAGAAAGTGATACTTACAAACCCGAAAAAGCTTTACTCCACCTCCATTGTTGAATGTTCTTGAAAGCTTGAGGTTGAAGTTTAAGACAATGGTGATTTTCGGATTTGGGCTATTATGGGTTATTTTTGGTATGGGTTTTGATAATATGTGTAGATTGATGGGTGAAATTGGGTTTGTGAATGGATTGGGTTTAAGAAATTTAAGAAAAGATGAAAAGATTGAAGATTGGAGATGAAAAATTGAATTTTTGAGATGGAAAAGGGTAGGGTTAGGCTGAGAGGATTTGAAATTTGAAATTTGAAATTTTTGGTGTAGGGTTGAATGAGGGGGAAAGTTTGAATTTATAGAAATTTTCGTGAGCAAGTCGCGACTTGGCCTAGACCTAGTCGCGACTAGCTTACGATCAAATTTTATGCCTCTCTGGAAAATCAGGAAGTCGCAACTGGGGTCGCGACTTGGAAAATAGGTCCCGACTTGGCCAAAGGCTAGTCGCGACCACTGGGCTCCAGGAATTTATTTTTTTTTTCACGCTTTTCACGATTCAATTAAAAAATAATGTCTGGTACTAATCTAAAAATTGAAAATACTAACAATACTAAAGCATACTAAAACATAATAAAAAGTCTAAAAAAATTAACGAAAAACCACTTGGGTTGCCTCCCAAGAGCGCTGTCTTTATCGTCATACAGCTGGACGCTGAGCCTTGTACTTCAAAGTGGCGCCAGGATCATGGCGGACTTGGCTTGGTCAAATTGACCTCCCAAGTAGAGCTTTAAACGCTGTCCATTTGTTGGAAATTATTTTACCAGGATCTTAGATCTACTCACAAGTATGTTGTTTAAACACCCTAAATATGAACTTTCTAAAACGATAAATTAAACACATATAAAGTTAAGAAAACCTTACATTGATGCAGCGGAATTAATGTCTCCTTCCACTCAGATCTCTAACCCTTGTATCCTTTCTGTAGCAGAGTATAATCAAGATCTGAGCCCGAATGTCCTTCTTCTTCAAGTTTGATCCTTCACAGTCTTCCAATCTATGATTGAGTTACTGCTTGTTGTGTGTGGGCACTTACTCTTTCACTAGGGTCGAAAAAGATGAAGGAGAAAAGAGGAGAGAGGGTTTCGGCCAGGTATAGAAAGTGGGGAAGGCTCAGTTTTTCTGAAGAGAGAAATTTCTGTCAGAAAGGTTTTTGAAAAACTTGTGAATTGACTGAGCCATCACTTTCTATTTATAGGCAACTACTAGGTTTAGGTTAGGAATTATTTGGCATTAAAATAATGAAAATATTAATTTGAAAAACCAACTTAAGTGGCCGGTCATGGTGTAGTATTGGGCCTCACTTAATTTTGCAGTTTTACCAAATTTTATCTCTATTTTCTCAAAAACGCCAATTTTCCAATTCTAACCTTTTAAATGCCAAAACTAATTATTTAATAACTAAAATAGATTATTAAATAATATTGTCATTTAATTTAATTATTAATTAGACATATAAAGTCCATTAATAAATAAATAAACGTAGAAACTCTTTTCCTTACAATTTCACCCCCTGCTTAGTGAAAATTCATAAAATTAGACATAGTCTAACTTTAGAATTATAATTGATCAATCACGAATCAATTAATTAGTCTTACAAGCAGAATGTTCTCAACTAGAATGGGGACCATGGATCTATACGCTGAGCTTCCAATAAGTGAACCAAATTTACCAAGTAAATTCCTACTTATTAATTCTTCGTTGAATCCACTCTTAGAACTTAGAATTGCACTCTCAGACTTATATAGAGCATATTGTATGTTCCACGATATCAATATACTAGCTAATTTAACCATTGTTATAATCTTATTGTGATTTAAAGATCCTCTATATAGCTGATCTACATCGAGATGGGATTTCTTTACTGTTCTCACCCCTCAATGTATTTTGCCCCTTAAAACACTTAGCTACCTGTAAATGGTGTTTAGTGATCTAATGATTAGTCAGTTAAACAAGAGCTCATCCATTTACTTCTATTTGCTAAGCTCGAAGGGAATCATCACTTGACTTCTATACACCAGTAGAAGCTATAGATTCCATATTTATGTTCAGCACTCACACTCAATCATACTATCATCTTCCCAAAATATACGTATCACCCTGACCCAAAAGTAGGCTTAACTAATAAATCAAAGAACATGAATAGCACTCCTGAGTTGAGCCCAAGCATATCAGGATTTAGATTCTTTTAATCTTAAGATCAACTACTGATATTGACTTGGAAAGATATGTGTAACGGTAAGTTTGTAATATCTTAACTTAGTTGCAATATCGGTCCAGTCCAATGTATACTCCATACATTCGAAACTAGTATACTTTACTAATGTCCTGGAAAGAACATAACACTTACTCCAAGTGTAAGTACACATCATCGCTGATTATCACATTAGTGTAAATCCAATAACACTGATGAAACAGGGACCAAAACTTTTGATTCATATGATCACAATCACATTCCACTGTATTGACGATACTGTAATTGTGAATAAACATATGATCTGGATTTAACTGATTTTGTGTGTGTGAATGTAATAAACATATTAAACCATTAGCATGTAAAATTCATGCAAACATCAATCACTTCAAATTTCTTATATTGATAACTAATCAGATTGTAAAGAGTTTTATTTAGGGCATAAAACCCAACAAACTCCCACTTGCACTAATATAAAACAAACTGTGCAAATAAGTCAATCTGATGTCTTGATCTTCAGATCAAGTGTAGTATATTTGAATCCACCCAAACATCTGGAAGTTCATAAAAACTCTTATGAAATATCCTTTACTATATGCTTTACTCATCAAGGGATACTGAAATCTTTACTGTTTTAAAAGTACATCTGAATAAACAGAAGACATATCTCTCATATTTTAAAATATGTAATTGAGATAATACAGTGTAGACTTATCTTCAGTGATATAACTTTCTGGTATTTTCGAATAGACCAAGTTATAGTTCTTCTCTGGTAGAGCTTGAATTATTATACAATAATTCCTCCACCCCAAAGTAAGCACCATCTCATAGAAATCGAAATTAGATGGTGAGATACAAGAACAACTGATACACAGTTCCTTAATATCTAACATATAGATCACTTTCATAAATCCTTCTTGAATATCTTCTAATGTTCCCTATTTGATTACATCTCAGATAGCTCCCACTCAATAGCAGATGTCTGGTTAAATAATACTTTTAACCTCTGATTGTTTGGAGAGTTACCTAGTTGTGACTTTTGTATTAGTCTGAAACTTTAAGTCAAGACTAAGTCATCAACATAGCAGACTAGTATTTGAAGTGAAAAATACATGCCAGAGATAAAGTAATCAAAATTAAGATACCATCAAATTTTATGAAGATTAAGAATTCTTGGTTCAAGTCATTCGAATGGACTGAACTAGAGTTCTTTATCTTATTCTCATAATTCTGATAAGCTATTCCTATCCATGTGAATGGTTAGATTTGCTATTCAGTAGTGTTCTTAAGTACCTATCACAATTATCAACCTAATGAAGATGGGTATAGAACTTTAAAATTCTCCCACTCAATTAAGGTAGTGTGAAACTTTAACAGAGAACTTTCAAAGGTATCAAACTTTTACTTACAACAGTAAAAACGAAATGGAACATACAATCAAGATCAAGAATTTATATTGACAATAGCTGACTCATTATATTACTTCCATGTTTAAATAAGATATGTGTTACATAGGGAATTGTGGAATATACTCCACCCCTAAGAATATACATATAGGGTACTATGGATAACCTCCACCCCTAAGTATATAGAGATTATGATCCACCCTTAAAGGTTGTAAAGATCATGATTCTCTTAGTGTGATAGAGTTTATGTGGAGTTGAATACTATCCAGAGTTCATTAGATATAAAAGATCGTTGAACTGCATAGTTTTCTTAACTTTTCTCCACCCCTATCAGATCATAAGATCCTTTTATTAAACAAATTCTTAATAATTGTATTAGAATTAACAATTATTGATAAACATAGAAATAATTTCTAGTGTTTATTTAATATAACTCTATGAAGAGTTGAAAATATTATAGAATTTGCATCAATAATAAAAACACTTACACATACAAACATACAAATATAATGTGGTAAAAATTGATGAAGATAAATTAAATGAAGCTCAATCTCATAAATTGCAATAGTGAATTTCGAAAATTAGAAACTTTATTAATAAAAAAAAAATTGTATTGCAACAATATGAGAGAAACAGGGATAAATATCCCTGACTAAAATTTGAAATCCAAATTGTCTTTAAACTAAAACAATTAATTCAAAAAATTGAAGAGCTTCATCTTCATCTTCATCTGATCCAACTCAATTGAGTTCAAGTAGCTTGGCCTATAAGAAGAAGAGAACAAATAAACAAAGTTAGTCCAGAATCATAAATCCAATTGGATAATAATTCACTAAACTTTTAAAGTTTATTAATGGAAATACCTTGTTTCTTTGCAAGAAGTTTAGGACACTGGGATTTCCAATGACCTTTCTCATTGCAGTAGAAACACTTTCCTTTTAGTGTAGCATCACCGGAAGGAGCAGCCTTTTTATTGGCTTTTGTTCGCTTCTTAGTGTTGTGCCACTTCCTCTTCGATTTGGGCTTTGAAGCAGAGGCAACATTTGCTTCAGGTTTTATCGTCCCATTACCATTCCCAGGATTGTGAGGTTTACTCCCTTTCTTCTTGGGTCCTCCAATCAAATTTTCATAAGTTTGAAGGTCATTGACTAATTCATGAAAGTCAATTTCCTTCTTATTCATGACATAATTTGATGTATATGGTAGAAATGCTGGAGTCAGGCTATTCAAGATAAGACTAACTTAAGTAGCACTGTCCATTTCAGCACCATGATCCTGGGCTTCTTGGAAATAACTGGACATGAGGAGAACATGGTCACGGATGTTTTGATGAGGTTCCATCCGTGCATTAATGTACTTCTTAGTCGCGTCAAAGCGTGACTGAAGTGATGCCTTACCGAATAGCTCATTTAACTTCGTCATTACTTCAGCAGCCTTCTCGGTTTTAGAAAACCGAGTTTTGAGGGTGTCAACCATGCTAGAAAGCATAAAGTATAGAGCTTTGTCATTTGCTTTCTGCCAACGCTCATACTTTTCTTTCACAGCTTTGGATGCATTATCCCTGTGCACTTCGTGTGACGGCTCAGTTAAAACAAACAAGGCACTTTCTCCTATGAGAGCAATATTAATGTTCTCATTCCATTTATTAAACTTAGATCCATTCAGCTTATTTTCAGTCAACAGTGATAATATGGGATTCATTTTGACAAAACAGGATACTACAAAATAATAGAAATCAACAAATAGAAATTAAATAATGGTTTAACACACAAAATCAATTCAGAAATTATAAGCACATAGCAAGTAGGAATGATATGAGAAAATACTTAAAAATTCAATCCTAAATAATTTCCAAGGTTTTCAACAAACTGATATCAGTGTCCCGTTTAGGCGAGAGTCAAAGCTACCATCCATTGAATAGAGTTGTCAGCTCATCTAAAATGTTAAACATTCTAGCAACCTTTTATTCGATCAAGATTGGAATCCAGCGTTGTCCCGTTTAGGCGAGAGTCAAGGCTATTCTATCTCATGAGCTTCTACCATTGTTTCGCAATTTGCAAGTCAAATATGGTCGCCACCATTAGGGTGATCTATACCATATAAAACACTTACAAACCACTTATCATGCGAGATTAAACGGTGCGAAAGTGCTAATGAACGTTCCTCCATTAGGGAGGATTACTCACTAAAACAAACGCGGTGTAAAACCCACAATGGAGATCGAATATCTTAATAATAATAAAGCTCATTATTTAAAATGTATTTTCTTTATTATTCTAATAAATAAATCTCGTTAAATTCTAAATTAAGAATTAAAATTCAAAAAATAAGAATTTAATATAATATTTATAAAATTATACTTAGATGGTGATTGAAATAAAATTAATTATTTCCATCTTAGTAATAATCTTAAATATAAATATTAAGGAAATTAATTTAAGTTGAATTAAATTAAATAATTAGCAACTTAAAAATTTCCTTTGAGAATATATTTATTGAGTTCGAAAATTTAAAGTATATAAAAATACAATTTTTGAAAAGAATAAAAAATAGAAAAGAAATACTTCAAGCAAAAATATCACCTATCTAGATTTTCTTTTGACTAGTTAATTCAATTTCTAATAATATATATTTTAAATTCATTTATTTTAAATTAATCAATTAAATGAAAAAAATCATTGACTTGAGTTGGTCCAAGAATTAATTAAAATAAATAATTAATTTACAACTCAATCTATTTTTCAAGATAAAAAATTCGAAAATATTGCATAATTAAAATGCAAATTTCGAAATTGATTAATAAAATAAAGAAAAATATATATTTTGAAAATTATTTAAATTTAAGTTGAAAGATTAAATTTCAACCTAAAAACAATTTTCTATTTAATTAAGTGTCATGAAAAATCAATAAATATTTAAGTATCATGATGAAAATCAACTTAGATATTTAGATTCTTCAAGTTAATTAAATGTATTAAATTCAAGAAATAATAATTAAGTGTAGGGAAGGCTTAATTATTTATTTCTAGTTTAATACTAGGAAAAATATACTTAATAAAATTGTACCAAAATTAATTATTTAAATAATTAATTTCACAAAGTATAATATTTTCCTATTTAAATATTAGAAATAATAAGTAGTCTAGAAATTACTATTTAGAAAATATCTTATTTGACTAAGTATCTTTTCAAAAATTTGAAAATATCTAATTTAAGTTAGATAGAAAAATCTAAAACTTAAATAATTTCAAATTTAGATTTAATTAAATATCAAAAATTAAGTTGTAACCACTTAATTTGAAGATATCTTTTTAAAGTTAATATTTGAAAAGATATTAACCAAAAAATATCTAAAATATTCCATTTTAAGTTAATATTTGAAAAGATATTAACTTAAAAAATATCTTAAGAATCTTTAATAACTAATGCCTAGGATTCCTCAACTTGATTTAAAATTTAAATCAAATATTCAAATTTAAGTTAGATAAGAAAAATCAGTTGATACAACTAATTCATAACTTAAATAGGAATATTTAATTAAATAAGCTCCAGAAAGAATCTTAGTTAGTTAAAATTCTATATTTAATTAAATACAAGAAAAATACAAATAGTTTGTCTAGAAATAATATCTAAACTAAAAGTGTTTTTCTTAAAATTAATTTTAAAATATTAAAATGAAAATAAATTTCATATATTTTAAAAGTTAATTATGTTGCTAATTCAATTTTATTAGGTCAAACTAATATAATTAACCTAGTACAGTTATTTAATCAGGCAAATGGGCTTTCACAATTGGGGTAGTTCATGTGAGGGGGTGCTGGGTTCAGTATGTCGTACCCACTTCTATGGCTCCCAACTCTCACACAAGGCCCAAAAGAGAGGAATTTAACCTTAAAATAAATAACTGTTATTAATTGAATAGGTCCAATAACTAAATGGACCTAAATAAAATCTATCATGGTGTGACATTTTATTTAGCAACAACCTATATGCATCTATATAATAAAATAAACACATAGGCTCACACAGGCACACTTTGGATGGATCCTATCATGTTGCTAGGTCATACACAGATGAAAGAAGATTGTAAAATTTACCTGTTACAAATTATTAACTTGACCAAGGGAGCCATCAGATCATTAGATCTGGCAAAAAGTAACCATGGCTATTTGCAATCAAGTAATAATAGGTTTTAAAAACTTTCATACAAGCTAAAACCACATACTCCTGCAACAAGGTTAGCTGGATAGTTGGAAGTAGGATTTATTTAATTTTAAATAAATAATTTCGAAAAATAAATAATTAAATAATTTAAAAAAAAATAATTTAATGTATCGAAAAATAAATAAAAAAAATAAATATTTATTTCGAAAATAAAAAAAAATTAAATTTCGAGATTATTTAAAAAATATTTAAAATTAAACCTACTATTTTGAAAAATTAGGTTTCAACCAACCTAAATATCATTTCAAAAATTTGCTAACTACTTTTAAAAATTAAATGTTATTTTAAAAATAAAAATTAAATAAAAATAAGAAAAGATAAATGAAATATCTTTTCATATTTTAAATTTAATTTAAATAAATAAAATAACAAAATTTAAAAGTTAGCAAAATATCTTACATTTATTTAAAATTACATGATTATAAATATCTTATTTTAAATTTAAATAAGGTCAAAATATCTAAAAAAAATTTAAATTAAAAAAAATATATATAAAATCTGACCTTAAATTTAAAAAATAAGATAAGATATAATCAAATTTAAAAATAAGATAGATTTTTAAGCAAGAAAATAGATACTAATTCTATTCAAATTCAAATTACACTAATATCTTGAATTAAATTTAAAAAATATGAAATTAATTCAAAATGATAATTAGAATTGAATTAGGAATAGTAATAGTATATATACAAAACTATAAAAAAAATCGGAAGTTAATTCCATGAAAAAGCATGAAAAGTCGAAGAAAAACGAAAAAATTGTGAGATGTAAGGACAGTTTTCACGATCCCAGGAAAATTTCAGCACAGCCCCGATTTTTTCAAATCTTCAAAAATTCATAACTAATTCAAATAAAATCGAAATTGAGTTCTGTAAAAGGCTAACTTGCTTAATTTAGTCCATACTATCCAATAAAAATAATTCCAGAAACAGAATCGCAATTATTTTTCACGAAAATTTACAAACATCAATCAATCATCAAATAACACTCAATACAACATGATACCATACAAAAACAAACAAACAATCGTTTTAAAGTCCAAATTTCATGCAAGTAAATCAATTACCATGGCTCTGAGGCCAGTTGTTGGAAATTATTTTACTAGGATCTTAGATCTACTCACAAGTATGTTGTATAAACACCCTAAATATGAACTTTCTAAAACGATAAATTAAACACATATAAAGCTAAGAAAACCTTACATTGATGCAGCGGAATTAATGTCTCCTTCCACTCAGATCTCTAACCCTTGTATCCTTTCTGTAGCAGAGTATAATCAAGATCTGAGCCCGAATGTCCTTCTTCTTCAAGTTTGATCCTTCAGAGTCTTCCAATCTATGATTGAGTTACTGCTTGCTGTGTGTGGGCACTTACTCTTTCACTAGGGTCGAAAAAGATGAAGGAGAAAAGAGGAGAGAGGGTTTCGGCCAGGTATAGAAAGTGGGGAAGGCTCAGTTTTTCTGAAGAGAGAAATTTCTGTCAGAAAGGTTTTTGAAAAACTTGTGAATTGACTGAGCCATCACTTTCTATTTATAGGCAACTACTAGGTTTAGGTTAGGAATTATTTGGCATTAAAATAATGAAAATATTAATTTGAAAAACCAACTTAAGTGGTCGGCCATGGTGTAGTATTGGGCCTCACTTAATTTTGCAGTTTTACCAAATTTTATCTCTATTTTCTCAAAAACGCCAATTTTCCAATTCTAACCTTTTAAATGCCAAAACTAATTATTTAATAAATAAAATAGATTATTAAATAATATTGTCATTTAATTTAATTATTAATTAGACATATAAAGTCCATTAATAAATAAATAAACGTAGAAACTCTTTTCTTTACAATTTCACCCCTGCTTAGTGAAAATTCATAAAATTAGACATAGTCTAACTTTAGAATTATAATTGATCAATCACGAATCAATTGATGAGTCTTACAAGCAGAATGTTCTCAACTAGAATGGGGACCATGGATCTATATACTGAGCTTCCAATATGTGAACCAAATTTACCTAGTAAATTCCTACTTATTAATTCTTCGTTGAATCCACTCTTAGAACTTAGAATTGCACTCTCAGACTTATATAGAGCATATTGTATGTTCCACGATATCAATATACTATCTCATTTAACCATTGTTATAATCTTATTGTGATTTAAAGAACCTCTATATAGATGATCTACATCGAGATGGGATTTCTTTACCGTTCTCACCCCTCAATGTATTTTGCCCCTTAAAACACTTAGCTACCTGTAAATGGTGTTTAGTGATCTAATGATTAGACAGTTAAACAAGAGCTCATCCATTTACTTCTATTTGCTAAGCTCGAAGGGAATCATCACTTGACTTCTATACACCAGTAGAAGCTATAGATTCCATATTTATGTTCAACACTCACACTCAATCATACTATCATCTTCCCAAAATATACGTATCACCCTGACCCAAAAGTAGGCTTAACTAATAAATCAAAGAACATGAATAGCACTCCTGAGTTGAGCCCAAGCATATCAGGATTTAGATTCTTTTAATCTTAAGATCAACTACTGATATTGACTTGGAAAGATATGTGTAATGGTAAGTTTGTAATATCTTAACTTAGTTGCAATATCGGTCCAGTCCAATGTATACTCCATACATTCGAAACTAGTATACTTTACTAATATCCTGGAAAGAACATAACACTTACTCCAAGTGTAAGTATACATCATCGCTGATTATCACATTAGTGTAAATCCAATAACACTGATGAAACAGGGACCAAAACTTTTGATTCATATGATCACAATCACATTCCACTGTATTGACGATACTGTAATTATGAATAAACATATGATCTGGATGTAACTGATTTTGTTTGTGTGAATGTAATAAACATATTAAACCATTAGCATGTAAAATTCATGCAAACATCAATCACTTCAAATTTCTTATATTGATAACTAATCAGATTGTAAAGAGTTTTATTTAGGGCATAAAACCCAACACCATTAACTTTGAAAGTTGCTGGACTTTCACCTTTTAACTCCACCGCTCCATAAGGAAACACCTTGACCACCGTGAATGGTCCTGACCACCTTGACTTCAACTTTCCAGGAAACAGTTTCAGCCTTGAATTAAAGAGTAACACTTGCTGCCCTGGTTGAAACTCCTTCTGTACTAGACCTTGATCGTGCCACTTCTTAGTTCTCTCCTTGTATATTTTTGCGTTTTCATAGGCTTCGTTTCGAAACTCCTCCAGCTCATTCAGCTGTAACAGTCTTTTCTCCCCTGCAGCTTTTAGTTCCATGTTAAGAGTCTTCATAGCCCAAAAAGCTTTATGCTCTAACTCCACCGGTAGATGACAAGCCTTTCCAAACACCAACCGATATGGGGACATGCCAATCGGTGTTTTGAAAGCAGTTCTGTATGCCCACAATGCATCATCTAATTTTCTTGACCAATCTTTCCTTGATCTTTGCACTGTTTTCTCTAGAATCATCTTAATCTCCCGATTAGAAATTTCAGCTTGGCCATTACTTTGGGGATGGTATGGTAAAGCAGTTCGATGTCGGACACCATATCTTGAAAGAAGTGCTTCAAACTGCTTGTTACAAAAGTGACTCCCTTCATCGCTCACTATTGCTCGAGGAGTACCAAACCGAGTAAAGATGTTCTTTTGTAGGAAGCGGAGAACTGTCTTACCATCATTTTGAGGTGTAGCTGCAGCTTCGACCCATTTAGACACATAATCGACAGCCAAAAATGTACTGATTGCTAAAGGATGAAGGAAAAGGACCCATGAAGTCTATTCCCCACACATCAAACAATTCAACTTCTAAAATTCCTGTTAAAGGCATCTCGTTTCTTCTTGAGATATTACCTGTTCGTTGACAACGATCACATGCCTTTACAAAGGTAGTAGCATCCTTGAATAGTGTTGGCCAAAAGAATCCACTTTGCAACACCTTTGCAGCTGTTCTATTTCCACTAAAATGTCCTCCACATGGTAAAGCATGACAATGATTTAGGATAGAATACATCTCCTCTTCAGGCACACATCTCCTAATTATCTGATCAGCGCAGTGCTTGTAGAGGATTGGTTCTTCCCAATAGTAATGTTTCACCTCAGAAAAGAATTTCTTCAATTGTTGACGCGAAAGCTCAGGAGGAGTTATTTTTGCAGCCAAGAAATTAACATAGTCAGCGTACCACGGTACCATCAGGTTTTCCCTCACACTAAAGAGTTGTTCATCAGGAAATTGCTCATTTATCTGTACCTCCTTTGTATTCTGACTCTCTTCCAGCTCTAATCTTGACAAGTGGTCTGCTACCAGGTTTTCGGTGCCCTTTTTATCTTTTATCTCTAAGTCAAACTCTTGAAGTAGAAGTACCCACCGAATCAGTCTTGGTTTTGCATCCTTCTTGGTCATAAGGTATTTGATTGTTGAATGATCTGTGTAGACAATTACCTTATTTCCAATCAGGTAGGGTCGAAATTTGTCACAAGCAAACACTATTGCCAGCATTTCTTTCTCTGTAGTGGCGTAATTTAATTGAGCATCATTCACAGTTCTACTAGCATAGTAGATTGTGTGGAATACTCTGTCAACTCTTTGACCCAAGACCGCTCCAATGGCATAATCACTTGCGTCGCACATCAACTCAAACGGCAATTCCCAATTTGGTGAAGTTACTATCGGTGCTGTAATCAATCTCTCCTTTAAAATCTTGAAAGCTTTTAAACAATCTTCTCCAAACTCAAATGGAACACCATTGACAAGTAAGCTGGATAAAGGTTTTGAGATTTTGGAGAAGTCCTTGATAAATCTGCGGTAGAAGCCAGCATGTCCTAGGAAACTCCTCACTCCTTTTACAGAAACTGGAGGTGGCAAATTTTCTATTGTTGAAACTTTAGCCTTATCCACCTCAATTCCTGCCTTTGAAATTTTGTGCCCAAGAACAATTCCTTCTGTTACCATAAAGTGGCACTTCTTCCAGTTTAACACCAAGTTAGACTTCTCGCACCTTGTTAGCACTTTTTCCAAATTTTCCAAACAATGATCGAAGGAAGAACCAAAAACTGAGAAATCATCCATAAAAACTTCAATACAAGATTCAATCAAATCTGAAAAGATAGCCATCATACACCTTTGAAAAGTAGCAGGGGCGTTGCACAAGCCGAAGGGCATTCTTCTGAAAGCAAAGGTACCGTAGGGACATGTAAAAGTAGTCTTCTCCTGATCTTCAGGTGCTATAGCTATCTGGTGGTATCCAGAATATCCATCAAGAAAACAGTAATATTCTTGCCCCGCCAATCTGTCTAGCATTTGATCAATGAAGGGCAAAGGGAAGTGATCTTTTTGTGTTGCTTTGTTGAGTTTCCTGTAATCGATGCAGATCCTCCAACCAGTGACTGTTCTTGTAGGAATCAATTCATTCTTTTCATTCTTGATCACCGTCATCCCACCTTTCTTTGGGACCACTTGCACCGGGCTAACCCACTTACTATCTGAAATAGGATAAGCAACTCCAGCATCCAACCACTTAACTACTTCTTTTCTGACAACTTTTTTCATGGGTGGATTGAGTCTTCGTTGAGCGTCAATTGTTTGTTTGGCATTGTCTTCCATGAGAATTCGATGCATCACTGTTGAAGGACTGATTCCTTTGACATCACCTAGTGTCCAAGCGATGGCCTTATTATGAGCTCGGAGTACCCTCAGAAGTCTATCAGTTTCCACATCAGAGAGAGAAGCTGTAACAATAACTGGCAGCTTTTTATCTTGACCCAAAAATTCATACCTCAAGTGGCTAGGAAGCACCTTCAATTCAAGTTCTGGAGGCTTTTCAGTAGATGGATTTAGCTCTTTTGGAACTGCTCTCAATTCCTCAAAATATCTTCTGTTCAAGGGCCCATAGGAATCAAGCCACTTCACATAACCCATGACCTCTTGTCCCTCTTGCTCCGTCAATTCATCTTCAATTAGACTTAGTTCAAGAGGATCATCTAGAAGCTTTTTCTCACCCACCATTTCATCAATCAAGTCAATGAAGAAACAGTTATCACTTGCCTTTGGGTACGTCATAGCCTTTAGCACATTAAAGACCACTTCTTCTCCTTGGACTCTCAGCTTTAATTCACCCTTCTGAACATCGATCAAGGCTTGGCCAGTTGCCAAGAATGGTCTCCCAAGAATGATTGGGACATTGCTATCTTCTTCCATATCCAAAACGATGAAGTCAGCTGGAAAGATGAACTTGTCAACCTTAACTAACACATCCTCAATGACTCCTCTAGAATGGGCTAGTGATCGGTCCGCCAATTGGAGAGTTACTCTTGTTGGCTTTGCTTCACCCAGCTGCAATCTTTTAAACACCGATAGAGGCATCAAGTTAATGCTGGCTCCCAAGTCACAAAGTGCATTTATTCCCTCAATTCTCCCAATAGTACAAGGAATAGTGAAACTCCCTGGATCTCTGAGTTTGGGAGGGAGTTTCTTCTGTAGGATGGCGCTGCACTCTTCAGTTAGAGCCACTGTCTCATAATCCTCCATCTTTCTCTTCTTTGACAGGATTTCCTTCATAAACTTCACATAACTTGGCATCTGCTCTAAAGCTTCAGCAAAGGGAATGTTAATGTGAAGTCTTTTGAAAACTTCTAGGAATTTGGTGAACTGCTTGTCTAAGCTTGACTTTCTAAGCCTTTGAGGGTAAGGTATTTTCACATGGTGATCACTATTAATTGGTGGAGACTGCTGTGGTTGTGTTGGACTATCAGTAGCCTTCGTTGAAGTGGGTGTTGGGGTTGACATTGGTTGAGCTTCATTCTCCTTTTCTCCATTCACTAGTTGTGGCATTTCAGGACCATCATAATTTTTACCGCTTCTAAGGGTAATTGCTTTGCAGTTTTCTTTGGGGTTTACTTCAGTTGTGCTAGGCAAATTCCCTTGAGGACGAGTTGCTACTTGAGTTGCTAGTTGGCCCATCTGTGTCTGCAGGTCTTTGATTGAAGATCTAGTTTCAGTCATGAATTGAAGCAATAAATCTGTTTGCAAAGTAGAATTTCCACCAGAGGTTTGTTGCTAATTAAATTGTTGATTCTAATTCTGGTTCTGATTTCGTTGTTGATAGAACCCACTGTTTCTTCGGTTATTACCCTGGTTGAACCCATAATTGTTGTTGTTGTTCTGTGAATAGTTTCCAATGGCTTTAGCTTCATCCATTGGCAAATCATCCACATTAGCTTC
The DNA here is from genome assembly GCF_029168945.1 of Cannabis sativa. Classification (NCBI taxonomy): domain Eukaryota; kingdom Viridiplantae; phylum Streptophyta; class Magnoliopsida; order Rosales; family Cannabaceae; genus Cannabis; species Cannabis sativa. Next base: position 62,713,150 of record NC_083602.1, read on the forward strand.
TGAAAAGTGATGGCTTCCTCCACATAAATCACACACAACTTGGGCTTGTTTAGCTTGCAATGCAATTATCTTTGTCAATGCCTCAACCTGAGCTGTCAACTTTGTGATGGCATCCACCTCTAGCACACCAGCTACCCTCTTCTTTCAGTTGGCCACTGCTGATTATTTAGAGCCATCTCCTCCAATAGATCATACGCCTCATTAGCACTTTTTCTCATAAAGGCTCCACCAGCTGCTGCATCTATTAGAGTTCTAGTGTTTCCTACCAACCCATTGTAGAAATTGTGGACCAGCATCCACTTCTCTATACCATGATGAGGGCACTTTCTGATTAGATCTTTAAACCTCTCCCAAGCCTCATGGAGAGATTCATTGTCTTGTTGGCAAAAGTTATTGATTTCTCCTCTCAGCTTTGCAGACTTGGCTGGAGGAAAGAACTTTGACAAGAATTTCGTTGCCAGATCATTCCAGGTGGCAATAGAGTTTCGTGGCAAGGAGTTTAGCCAACTCTTGGCTCGTTCTCTGAGAGAGAATGGGAACAGTCTCAGTCGAATGGCATCATCACTAACTCCATTAACTTTAAAAGTTTCACAAAGTTCCATGAAGTTAGAGAGATGCAGGTTAGGATCTTCAGAAGGGAGGCCACCAAACTGAACTGAAGACTGCACCATTTGAAGTATGGCAGGTTTGATCTCAAAGTTATTTGCATCCACTGCCGGTGGCCTGATACATGACTGCACTCCCGTCAGAGTAGGGAGAATGTAATCTCTCAAGCTGCGGCCATTAGCTTGATCTTCTACTGCGCCACCATTATTACCGTTATTGCCTCCATTGTTTGCAGCATTAGCAGCCATGATTTCTGAAGTTTCAGCAGTTGCTGAAACTCCTTCTTGCCTCTTGTTCTTTCGGTTTCTCCTACAAGTTTTCTCGATTTCAGGATCAACTGGTAATATGACAGCTTGTCCTTGACGGCGCATACACTTATGATTCCTGAAATGGATCACGAAAATATTGCAAGAAAAAGGTTAGAAAAATCAGCAAGAGAAAATATACCAAAGTAGAAGTTAGTATAATTTGTGTAATATTAATCTTTAAACAATTCCCCGGCAACGGCGCCAAAAACTTGTTACGAATTTTATGGTTATTACGCAAGTGTACGCAATCAAGTAGTATCTCACGCAAGTGAGGTCGAACCACAGGGAATTGGATTAAGTACTACTGAACTATACTTATGATTCTATTCGGTAAAATAATAAGTTTGCAATTTGAAAGTAAATGACTCAGAAATTAAAGAGAAAATAAACGAAGATTAATCAAGATGAGAGATTAGGGAGGTGAATCCTGTTGATAAGCTACCTATGTTAATACCTAATTGCTATCCTTATCTCAATGTGAATGACAGATTATAAATTAACCTAACTCTTTTCAGATCTTTTAGGTTCTAAATAATATGTTCTCTAATTAACTTCTTAATTAAATCAACACAAAATCAGCATTAAGCAATAATCTATTAGTCACTGAGGCTATGTAAATACTTTCGTTTTACATCAAAACCTAGACTATCCAAATTTTAGCATTCTCAATTCTCACTTTTCAGATTTCAAATTGAGATCATTAAACATATAAAAGGTGATCAAGCTTGCACATGGAATTAAACACAAATAAAGATAGTATTCACACATAAGATGAAGGAATGGCAATTATTTATTAACTAGGCATAAACTTAAACAACAATCATCATCCTCCCTTATTGGGAAATTTATTTCATAATAACTCTAAAAACATCCATGATTAATTCAGAAATAAAAACAAACATAAAGAAGAATTAAAAGGGTAAAAGAAAGAAACTAGAAGGTGGTATCGCTCCGGGTCTTCAAGATAGCTTCCTCTCCACTTGCCTCCACTATTAGGTCTGTTTTTGCTTGATTCTGACCTTCAATGTCGTATTCCTTATATAGGGATGAGTGGTGTGCCTCCAATTGAGAGAAAAATCAAAATTAGGTCAAATCTGCGATTTTCGTACCTAGTCTCGACTAGCATTTAAGCTGGTCGCGACTACAGGCAAACCTCGAAAATCGAAGGTTCTGCCAAACCTCGAAGTCGCGACCAGGGTCGCGACCAGGAATAAGGGTCGTGACCTGGCTCAATGGAAGTCGCGACTACTGTAGCTTCTGGAGACGAATTTTTCCAATTTTTTTCCAGTTTATCCCAGTTTTTCGCCATTTGACTGAATTTGAACTTTAACACTCTGGGAACCTGAAATAATGAAAATCAAGCGTAAAACTGCTCCAAAAGACACCAATAGACGAGATAATGCTAACTTTAAAGACCCGAGACATAGGCTAATTATAACCTAACAACATCCGATGCTGGTAAACTTTGCCAATGTCCTGGAAAGGACATAACACTTATCTAAGGTGTAAGAATACCTATCGCTGATTATACCATGTCAGTCTAAATCCAGTGTTCTGACAAATCAGGGAATAAACTTTTGAACATATAATTAAGATTATATTCCACTGTGTTGACAACACTATAATCATTAACAAATTGATATGTTCTGGACTTAAATAGAATTCATACATTATGTACATATAATCATGAAACAAATCATGTGAACCATGCAACATTAAATGTTATTTCTGATCTATATTAATAAGTAAATCTGATTATATTGATATGAGTTTTATTTAGGGCATAAAACCCAACATAGGGTTAGGTGGCTGCCTTCTATGGTGACACCTAGCAAGATAATTCAGCAAGGATTTAGTTGAATTAACTCTTTTCAGTTAGGGAAAATTCAAGAAAAAGGAAAATTAGAAAGAAAAAAAAAAGACATTTCCCTTGAAAGCTCTCTCTCTCTCTCTCTCTCTCTCTCTCTCTCTCTCTCTCTCTCTCTCTCTCTCTCTCTCTCTCTCTCTCTCTCTCGTTCGGCTGATACAAAACCAGAGGAAAGGTCATCTTTTTCTCCTCAATTTTCTAGAATTAAGCTAAGGATTAAGTGTTCTTGAAGTGGAGGTAAACCCTAGAACCCATGAATTTGTATTTTGAAGCTTTTTCTTTAGTTGAGTATGTGATTTTGTGAAATGAGGGCTGTTAGGGTTAGGTTATGTTGTAATTCGAATTCTGGGCTTAGTTTGAGTTGAAGGTAGTTTCTAGCAGCTGGTTTTAATGTTTGATTTAGGTTTTGTGCAAGTTTGAGCATAGAAACCTTAACTTTGTTCTTTAATGGCATGTTTGTTTATATTGAGTTTTTGTGGGAAATACTAGTTGGATTATGTTGTATATGCATTGTATAGGTGTTCTGGAAGGTTTGGTTGCATTTGGTGGAGGATTGAGCAAGAAATTAAAAATTTGGGGTGAACTGGTGCAAACCGGCTAACCGGTTTTGGTAGGGTCCTCGAATGCTCTATTTTCTCAATTCTCGTCCATTTCAGTGCCGTAGTTGGGTGTTTCCCTATTTCCTGAGTTAGTGTAATCCCTAGAGAATATAACAGAACCTAGAATTGTAGGTTCGGGTTTCCCAAGATTAGGGTTTCGATCATGTGATTTACCTAGTTTTATTATGTGATTAGGGCATCCATCTAGCATGAGACTTTCCGTTCAGGTCGGCCAGCACACTTGAATCTGGAAAGAAGGTAAGAACTGCATATAATGTGTGATATTAAATATCTGAGTGTGTGTATATGTTATGTGTATATGCATGCTTTAAATATTAAGTGCACTACCAACACTTGTACAGTTATGGTACAGAGTGCATCGATATAGTGAATATTGTTTATGAGTACAGTACAGTGATACCAACACAAGTACAGAGAAGTGCTGAGGGTGTGTGGTATATCACTCAGTGGTACACAGGGTACGAAACAAACCCTACCAACACTCGTACACTGTGGTAGGTAGTGTATGTGGTATAGTAGTTGTACCCTAGTATGGAACGTTCTTACTTATCTGTTAAGCCTTGTAAATAGGTGTATGGGGGCCTAAATACAAGTCGAAAATTATATGATATGTTATATGCTTTTCATACTGAGTCTGTCCACTCATAGTTCTGCTTCCATGTGTAGGTAAAGGAAATGTGAAAGCTGAACAGGAGTGAACCTGAGCTGGGATGAAGATGTACATGTCAAAGCAGCGCGATCTGGAGTGTTCGGTCTCGGGACATCTGGGAATACTATTTTGTAGTCGCTGTACGACCAGTTATGTATTTTAGTATATTGTGTATAAAAGCTTTTAAACGGGATCCCGATACTTATAAATAGGTTTCTAAATTATGAAGTTTATTGATTAATATAAAAGTTTTAATTTGACATATTTTTCAAAAAAATTCTTTGATTAGCAAAGATAGCACTGTAATTGAAAAAGCAGTGTAGCGTGCCTAAACATTAGGGCGTTACAATCACCTTTTTTGATACTCTATTAGAGATGTCTCACTAAAAAAATGACACCTAATATTTTAATTTTATTTTAATATTTTAGCCTATTTTATAAAACTTTTAATCAAAATTTTCTATATTTTATTATAATTGGCCTTTTTTATAAATGTCAAAAAAAATTGTATTCTCTCCCCCCCCCCCCCCCCTTTTTTTTTTTTTTTTTTTTTTTTTGTAATTATAGATAATATAGTCTCTATAGTTTTTTGTTTTTTTTTTGTCCTCTTTAAGTTTTAGATTTTCTATTTTTCTACTCAGTTTAGAATAGCTAATGTAAAATAACTAGGTAAAAATATAGATAAAGAGTTAAAAAAAAATAATAAAAAAAAAAGATGTACAATAGAAGAGCTATAATAAAACAATTTTTAGCTGGTAGTTAAATACAGCTAAAAACTCTTGAGATTCTTTGACATTTTTATTTTAACTCTTAGCAAATTTTTTACCTTTTATTGCTATTGTAAATGCATATAATTTTGTATTATATTCTTCATGTCTTCTATTTAATTAATAAGTGTAAAAATATTTGTCAAAAAAATAAAAATAAAAAATAAGTGTAAAAATAAACAAATAAATAAATATAACATAACATAATATAATAATATTTTATTATTTGTGTATTATAAATAAATTATTTAAATTATATAGAAAAAAGTATAAAAAGTTGATGTATGGTGTAAAATAAATGTGTGAGATAAAAAAAAAATTGGTAAGAATTTTGAAAAATAGATTGAAAAAGTCATTGGGAGTGTTCTCATCTACTTATCTATTTTTCTTATAATAAAAATATATGTCCTACCCTATAAGTAACATCTTTATTTATTGTTATTGTATACATTATTACTTTAATAGATCAATTTAAATTTTGTTTGTTTATACTTAATACTTAGAAAATTATTTCTCTATTTTCAATGGTTTTTTTATTAACTAGATAAATAATTTTATAGTTTTTAAGGTTTTTTTTAACTAATTTATTAAAATCTTTAATCAACTATGTTAAATAAAAAAAAAATTATTAGTTTATATTATTTGTGAAATTTTAACAATAAAATAAAATTACTACAGAGTTTTCTATTTATCGCTCCTTAGGGTAAATAAAAATAAATTGATTAAAAAAACTAATTTTTTCTCTTCAAATTCTAAAATATGAATTAAATTATGCACTCTGAAATTTCAAAATTGTTAAAAATTCTCCTTAAATTATTAAGATTGTAGATTTAAAGATTTTTGTCTAATTTTACTAATAAAATTATGACGTTAATGAATGTTCAGAAGACATAATTTAGTATATATGAAAGCTCAGAGGACACATTTGATAGATGAACAATTGTCACGTTAGTAAAATTAAATGGAATTGGACAGAAATCCTTAATTCCAACAATAGCAATAGTTCGAGGAAAATTTTTAGTGGCCTGAAAAGTTCAGAAGGCAAAATTCGCAATAGTTCATTTCTTTTATTTATTTTTTTAATGAACCATTTAAGTTGTTTTAGTAATGTACTAATTGACATATTGAAATTTATAATTAAAAATAAAAAACTTTATAAAAAACTATTAATTTGATACTGTGATATATATAAATTGAATAGAAAAAATTGTATGGCCACTAATTTATATTTATAACGACTAATCAAACAATAAAATTATAATTAATTTAGTGTATAACCAAAGGTAATATTTATTTTCTAAAATAATTTTCTTGTGATTTTTAAATGAGAATATAAATAATTATAATTAAAAATAATCACTAAAATTATAAAATAATAATAAAATTATTATTAAATATAATTAATTCTTTTTAAAATATACCTATAAATTGATGGTGATGTTTATCAATTTTAAATTACAATTTTATATTAATTAAAAGAAAATATCTACATAAATTTAATAAGATTTTTTTAATAAAAAAGCCACAAGAGAAATGTGAAATTGCACATAAAAAGAAATAGTATATAAATATATTTATTTATATAAAAGTCTTCTATATAGGCCCTTCATTTCATTGTCTTGCTCTTCTTTTCTTTTTAAATTATCTTCACACGCCAGCAAATCAATTTGTTGTCTTTTACATCACCAATCAAATTCGTTAATATTTATAATAACATCAAAATACATATCAAAGTTACATCTGGTCAATTTTTTTAACTCTTTATTTATTGATAAATATTGCACGAGGCGGCTTAACATTGACATTAATTTATATCACGAATTTTTCTTTCTTTTTTTTTTTTTTTTTTTTTTTTATCTCATTCGCTTAATACTTTTTCCAATTTTTATCTTAGAATTTAGATAAAGTGGGATTAAAGTATATGAAATTCTATTTCAAAATTAATTGTTAATAGGAAGAATAATTTATTTATCTTATATATTCTATTATCTTTTCACACATTAGTAATGCGGGACTGTCTAATATCCTCTCTTAAAATGGTAGCTATTTTTATTTTCTCACTATTTTGGACAACTCAATTATAAACAATTCTTTTTTAGCTCACTTCACCTAATTACAAGTAGTTCTTTTGCTTTATTTTTTGGATTGGTATTTTTTATTGGATTTATGGTGTTTTTTTTTTTTTTTGCCTCACTATCCTCGAATTGCAAGGTTTTTTTTTTTTTTCTCTTGAATCAATTATTTTAGATTTTTGGTGGTTTTTTTTTTGGATCTACTTCGATCAATTTTATTATTATTATTATTATTATTATTATTATTATTTTGGTGAGATAGTCGTTAGAGGTTTTTATTTATTTCTTTTTGATATGATACCATGTTAGAATTTAGGATTAGGTGAATGAGATTTTATCTCAAAACTTATGGCTATGGGAGGAGTAGCCCATTCGTCTTATATATTCTATTATCTTTCCACACATTAGTAATGTGGGACTCTAGCAATTTAAAAAAAAAAGTACTTTCTATGAGTTTGGGAGAATAGGTAAGTGTTGTATCATTTGTAATGTCAATATTTATCAAAGTTGGCGAGTCGGTGAATCTATGCCAAATATATCCACTAGCTTCGGGTTATGTATCTCAATAGTGTTGTTTGAACAATTTATTATCTTCGTGTATCCAGAAGATCCAAGTGGACATAGAGCTAGGCTTTGTGCCCTAAATAAAAGTCTTTTTTTCAATTAATCTTTTATATTCATTAATCAATAAAGAAATAGATTTATTTTCATTATTTATTTGTTGTGTTATTTGGTTCATATGATCATTTATTTATTTATTTGATTTATAATTCATCCAAATCCTTATCACATTGATATTCTTATTTGTTGTGTTGTCAACACAGTGGAAAGTAATCAAGTGTGACAGTCAGTAGTCCCGTGATCCGTAAGGGGAAATACCGGGTAAGCTGTGCAATCCCACACCGCCTGGGGAAGGTCAAGTGGGATGATTCTGAGACTGTGTAGGTATGGGACTACACAGTTGAAGAGGGCTTAAATGGATTGATTGGTACTACCTATGTCAACAAGGTGCATCTTGTTTTTCGGTAGCCCATCTCAAAAGAACTCCACAGTTAAGCGTGCTTGGCTTGGAGCAATTTCAAGGATGGGTGACCTCTTGGGAAGTTTTCCTAGGAAGCGTGTGAGTGAGGACAAAGCACGCTGGAAACACTCGTGTTGGTCTGTAGGGTCAGTCATCAATCCAGGAAGCAGCCAAAGTGACGTACTCGTGTATAAGAGCCATTTATTCCGTGGGTGTAAGGACCCAATGGAGGCTTGAAGCGGGGACGTTACATCAAGATTGTGTTGGAAATTATTTTACCAGGATCTTAGATCTACTCACAAGTATGTTTATTAACATCCTAAATATGAACTTTCTAAAACGATGAAATAAACACATATAAAGTTTAGGAAACCTTACATTGGGTGCAGCGGAATAATATGACTTCTTCCGTTCAGATATCTAGCCCTTGATTCCTTTCTGTAGCAGAGCATTATCAATATCTGAACCTGGATCTCTTTCTCTGAATCTTTGACACTGAAACTCCTTCTTGCTGAAAGTCTTTCTTCACGATCTTCCTCACTATGGTTGAGGTATCACTTGCTGTGTGTGGGCACTACTCTTACACTAAGAATTTCGAAATTCAAGAGGGAAGAAAGAGAGAGGGAGTGGTCAGTCAGATAGGGAGAGAGAAGGCTCAGGTTTTTCTGAATCAGAAGTGTAATTTTCCTGAAGCCTTCACTATCTATTTATAGCATTCCACTAGGGTTAGGTTTGAATTATTTGGCATTAAAATAATGAAAATATAAGTTTAAATTCCCTACAAAAGTGGCCGGCCATGCATAGTGGATTTGGGTCTCACTTTTTGCAATTTTGTAGTTTTATCTTTTCTGCATCTGATTTTCTCAAAAACGCCAATTTTCTAATTCAACCATTTAAATGCCAATTCTAGCTATTTATAACTATAAATAATTATTAAATAATATTGTCATTTATCATATTTATTAATTGAACCATACAAAGTATCATAATTAACAAATATGCCCCTAAAACTCTTTCTTTACAATTTCGCCCTTACTTAGTGAAAAATTCACAAATGGACATAGTCTAAATTGAGAATTATAATTGATTAATCAAAACCAATTACACGAGTCTTACAAGCAATATTATCTCAACTAGTGCGGGGACCATGGGTCTATATAACCGAGCTTCCAATAAGTAGATCAAGAATTTATTACTAAAATTCACTAACTTAATAATTCTTCGTTGAATCCACGCATAGAACTTAGAATTGCACTCTCAGTATAATAGAATGCTCTATATGTTCCACCATATAGACACATCATTAGTTATCCATTGTTATAATCCTAATTTGATCAATGATCCTCTATATGAATGATCTACACTGTAAAGGGATTAGATTACCATTACACCCTACAATGTATTTAATCCTTAAAACACTTAACCCCGTATAAATGATATTTCAGCTTATGTGAAATGAGATCTCCACCATTTATTTTCGTTTGGTCAAGCTCGAAGGAGATCATCCCTTACTTACTATTCGCCAGATAGAAGCTATAGATTCCATGTTAATGTTAGCGCTCCCACTCAATTGCACTACCGTGTTCCCAAAATGTACGTATCACCCTGACCTAAAAGTAGGCTTAACTAACAAATCAAAGAACACGAATAGCCTCCTGAGATTGAGCCTAATCATAACAGGATTAAGATCATTTGATCTAGGATCAACTAGGCGATATTGACTTGAATAGATATTACGGTAAGTTTAATAAATCTAAGTCAAAGTTCAATATCGGTCCCTTCCGATGCATACTCCATGCATCCAACCTGAGCTTTACTTTAACCAATGCTCTCGAAAGAACATAGCACTTCTCCAAATGCAAGTAAACTCGGTTGTAGATTATCATATCAGTAAAACCCTATGTCTGATAAATCTAGGAAACTTTATTCACATAGTCATGTTTACTTTCCAATGTGTTGACAACACAATAAACAGGATCAAGTATGTGAAAAGGTTTTCAGATGAATTTATACATTATGTACATATAATCATGAAATAAATCATGTGAACCATGCAACATTAAATGTTATTTCTGGTCTATATTAATAAGTAAATCTGATTATATTGAAATGAGTTTTATTTAGGGCATAAAACCGAACAGATTGTGTGATTAAATGTATGCCTATGATTTATTACTACACAAGGTTTAACTGATAGGATAATCTACAATGTAGCATTCTTGCACCTTGGATAAGTACTATGTCCTTTCCAGGGCATTGGTTAAAGTAAGCTTGGGTTGGATGTATGGTGTATGCATCGGAAGAGACTGTTATTGAACTTGGATAAGATATAATAAATTTACCGTAATATCTATTCAATTTAATATCACCTACTTGATCTTAGATCAAATGATCTCAATCTTGAGATGGTTAGGTTCTAGTTCAGTTGCATTATTTGTGTTCTTCAATCTGTTCGTTAAAGTCGACCAGTAGTTCTTCCTGTGACATATAGATTAAGGACATGGTAGTTCAATTGAGTGGGAGCGCTAATCATAGATACAAAATCTATTTCTTCTACCGGACATAGAAGTGAAACGATGATTTCCTTCGAGCTTGGCTTAATAGAGATAAATGGTTGAGTACTCATTTCAGTGATTATATTAGCTCACTAAAATATCATTTATAAGTAGCTAAGTGTTTATGGATTTAATACATTGAAGGGTGTAACGGTAAATTTATCCCTACTCAATGTAGATCATCTATAGAGGATCATTGATTGTTAGGATTATAATAAATGGATAATTCATAGCGTATCTATATCGTGGAACATATAGAGCGTTCTATATAATTGCGAGTGCAATTCTAAATCTATAGTGGTGCAAGAAGGAATTAATAAGTTAGAGAATTTACTTGGTAAATTCTAGGTCTGCTTATTGGAAGCTCGGTTATATAGGCCCATGGTCCCCATACTAGTTGAAACAAACTTCTTGTAAGACTCAGTTAATTGATTTTCATTAATCAATTATAATTCTAAATTACACTATGCCTTATTTATGAATTTTCACTAAGTTATGGCTTGATTGTAAAGAAATAGGATTTTAGGGTTTATTTATTAATTAAGAGACTTTGTGGAGTCTAATTAATAAATAATATAAATGACAATTTTATTTGATAATTACTTATAATTATTAAATAAATCGTTTTGACATTTATAGGATAGAATTAGAAATATGGTATTTGTGAAATAAAAGATAAATGGTTGAGAAAAATAGTAAAAATATAATTAGTGTAGGGCCCACATCATGGTCGGCCACTAAGTCCCTATTTTTGCTATTATTTTATCATTTTTTTATTCCATATAATTCAATCCTAACCCTAAGTGAATTAGTATAAAAAGAAAAGAATAGTCTCATAATTCAACTAATGACTCAAAACCTAGTTTACATCTTCTCAGACAACTAGAGAGTTTTGAGACTTCTTCTTCTTCTTCCTAATTTCAAAATCCTAGAGAGTTCTTCACATTAAATTCTCTGATTCTTAGTGATTGAGTGCATGCCAACCTATAGCAAGTTAGTCCTCAATCATAGTGTGCAAGATTGTGAAGAATCCAAATAACTGAAGGAGTGTCGTGTTGGAAATATTTTACCAGGATCTAGATTTACTAACAAGTATGTTGCATTAACATCGTAAATATGAATATCTCTAAAATAATGAAATTAAACACATAAGAGTTTAAAAAACCTTACATTGGTTGCAGCGAAATAATATGATTCCTTTCGCTCAGATTCCTAACTCTTGTTCCTTTCTGTCGCAGAGTATTACCAAGATTTGAGCCTAGATCTCTTTCTCTCCTTCGGGTTTGGTTACCACCATCTTACTCACTATGAGTGAGTACTTGACTTGCTATGTGTGGGCATGGCACTCTTTCACTCAAGGTTCGAATATGAAGAATAATGAAGGAGGGTTTGAATCACTATAGAAGGTGTCTCTCATCTACTAGTTGTAAGAGAATGAAAACTAGATTTTGGCAGGTTGAAAATCAATTGTTAGTTCGATGAGATGAGAGCATCATGTTCCTTTTATCGTGTTTCAACTAGGGTTTAGGGTTGAATTATATGGATTAAAAAGAATAAAATATTGGGCAAAAATAACACTAAGGTTGACCATCAATAGGACCATTCTCTAGTTACAATTTTACCACTTTATTTCAACCACATATTCTTCTTTCAATAATACTATGGTGGCGTTTGGTAACACCTTTTTAATCACTTTTCTATTTTTAAAATTGAAAAAGTGAAAATATTTTTCAAAAACATGTTCTATAAAACTATTATTACTTTTCAATTTTTTAATTGAGAATCAAAATTTTAAAAACAAAAAAAATTATTTTCAATATTTTTTTAATCAATATTTTGTACTTCGATCAGACCCGGACCCAAATCATCCCACGGCCCTGGTGCTGAACCCGTCCTCTGACCTTAACCCGAATTCAATCCCGAACCTAGACCCGACGTAAATAAAATCAAAAAATAAAAATAAAAATAAACTTTACAAAACACACTTTTGTTTTCTGTTTTTAAAATTAAAAAAAACAAAAGTGGTTACAGAACGCATTTTTAAAAACAAAAATTTTACTTTCATTTTGTGATTAAAAAATTAAAAAACAAAAGTGTTACCAAACGGCACCTATATTTCAAATTCAATCTCATAAATGCCAAAACTATTTATTTAATAATTATAATTAATTATCAAATAAAATTACCATTTATATTATTAATTAATTAGAGCATACAAAGTCTCTTAATTACTAAATTAACCCCAAAACCTCTTTTCTTCACAATTAAGCCCTTGCTTAGTGAAAATTCATAAATAAGACATAGTCTAGTTTTAGAATTAAAATTGATTAATTAAAATCTATTGACTAAGTCTACAAGAAGTATTATCTCAACTAGTGAGGGGACCATGCCCTATATAACCGAGCTTTTAATAAGTAGATTTAGAATTCACCAAGTTAATTCTTAAACTTATCAATTTCGTCTTGCGCCACTATAGATTTGGAATTGAATAGCACTCTCAATTATATAGAACGCTCTATATGTACCACGATATAGATACATTATGATTATCCATTGTTACAGTCCTAATAGTCAAAGATCCTCTATAGATGATCTACACTGAATAGGGATAAATTTACCATTCTACCCTTCAATGTATTTATCCTTAAAACACTTAGCTACTTATAAATGATATTTCAGTAAACTAATATAATCACTGAAATGAGGCCTCAATCATTTATTTTTATCCAACCAAGCTCGAAGAAAATCATTGTTTCACTTCTAAATACTTATAGAAGCTATAGATTCCATATCTATGATCAATGCTCCCACTCAATTGAACTACCATATTCCCAAGATGTAAATATCTGCCAGAACCATTGGTTAGCTTCCACGAACGACTTAAAAAAATAAATAATACAACTAAGCTGAACCTAACCATATCAGGATTAAGATCCATAGACCTAAGATCAACCATTGATATTGACTTAGAAAAATATAACGGTAAATTTATGATATCTTATCCAAGATCAATATCGGTCCCTTCCAATGTATACTCCACACATCTGATACTGGCAAACTTTACCAATGCCCTAGAAAGGACATAACACTTATCCAAGGTGTAAGTATACCTTATCACCGATTATCATGGCAGTCTAAATCCAATGAATTGACAATTCATAAGAATTAAACTTTTGAACATATAATCATGATTATATTCCACTGTGCTGACGACACTATAATCATGAACAAATATATATATTTATATATGTTCTGCACTTAATAGAATTTATACATTAAACATAATCATGAATAAATCATGTGAACCATGCAACTTAAAATGATTTATGATCTTTTATTAATTAGTAAATCTGATTATTTTGAAATGAGTTTTATTTAGGGCACAAGACCCAATAAACTCCCACTTAATATATAAACAAAAGGTGCATTTCAATTAATCTCAGAACATTGATATCCAGATCAAGTGTAGCATGTAGTATTGTCTTCGTAATAGGATCTGACAGGTTGTATACTATACAGCCTTTCTCCACTATTACATAACCTTAATCACAAAATCCTTTGATATTGTGAAATTCCTCTCTATATGTCAACTCCTCTAGGGATACTAGATTCTTTACTTTCTAGCAACTACTTTTGTGTTAGTAAGGAAATAACACTAGTAGTTAATAAATTATTGGTACTATGCCAAAAAATGTATAGAACTTTCCATAGACTGAATAAGCATATTTTCTGCAACGTTAACATTCAGTCTCACTAGTAGAGTTAGAGAGTTTTTACACTTCTCCAAAATCGCTGCTCCACTCCCAGAGTAATCACCATCTCATCAGTAGACTTTCTAACACTAACACAAGTCTACAAACCTGATTTGGTGTAGTCTAAGAGAATTAAAATACCACCCTTATCGACTAACATATAGTTCCATTTTTTGACCTTATGATCTACTTGATTGTCATCCAATGTTCTTTTCCTGGATTAATCTGATACCTACTCATTACTCCCACTCAACAGCAGGTGTCTGGTCTAATGCATAGCAAAGCATATTTGAGACCTCTCACTGTTGATCCTAAGGAATTCTTTCTTTGGCCTTTATCTTTTCTGGAATAGTTGAAAATTTTCCTTAGATAAATAAAATCTATATCTACAAGTCGAGAACCTTCTATAGATTGCCATTAGAAAAATGCTCCAACATCTTACTAAAGTAAGTTGCTTGCACCAGAGTGAGTAAATTACTAGGTATACCATAAGTCACATGTTTAGACAAACTCAAACCTATACTACTAGGAACAGGAAGTTTTGTTAAGTCCATTAAATAGACTTATTTAAAAAAAAAAAAATCCTTTCTTGTCCTTGTAATAGAAAAGTTGTAGTTACTCCATGTGAATGGTTTTAACCATAGTCCTCTTGGCTTTGCTTCTTAGTTCCTTATTCTCACTATCCATTACTTGTTTAAACTAACAATGGATTTTTATCACAAGTGTCTTCCAAGTTGTAAAGTCCTTTTTTGGCAAGTTAGTTGACAAAATAATTTTTCCATTTATGGTAAGATTGCTATGCATTCATATTCAATTTCTTGCCTTATAAATTCGGATTGTAGTTGCTCTTTTCCTTGTTTGGAAAGTTGCACTTTCAGCTGAACTTTCCTTTGTTGAAATCTTCTCAAAAGAGAAGGAATTCTCTTTTGGAAAGTTTTCTTTTTTAGGGAAACTTTGATTATTGCCTCTTCCTTATTGATTTCGATTGTATCTTGATACAATCAGAATATCTAATCTGTTTTTGGCAGGAATCAAGCATTGATAGAAGATGGGACCCGATTTTAGCAAGTTTCCCGTTTTTGTCAGATCTGCTGCGTCAGCATCCGATTCTGATGTAGCAGATCGTGTTTTCTTAGGAAAGTTTTTGTATAGCTGCTTATTCGAACTTGTGGTTGCCTCTTTGGTTTCTATGTTCTATAAATAGAGCCTAGAGAGCAACCATTCGAATTAACTCTTCCATTAATCATTTTTTGCATTTATCTTTTTGAGAGAAGAGTGTTTCTTTGTTTTGTGAGAGCCTAGTTGTTCATCTAGGTTCTAGTTGTTCTATTTCTGTTCTTACTCTGTCCTAGAGGTTGTGAAGAACTACTTGACTTAACAAGAGATTGGTCTTCGAGAGAAGACTTGATAAAGCCTTACTTCGGGAGGAAGTAAGTGTTGGGTTTTATGCCTTAAATAAAACTCATTTCAGTATAATCAGATTTACTTATTAATATAGATCAGAAATAACATTTAATGTTGCATGGTTCACATGATTTATTTCATGATTATATGTACATAATGTATCAATTCATCTGAAACCCTTTTCACATACTTGATCCTGTTTATTCTGCCGTCAACACATTGGAAAGTAAACATGACTATGTGAATAAAGTTTCCTAGATTTATCAGACATAGGGTTTTACTGATATGATAATCTACAACAGAGTTTAATTGCATTTGGAGAAGTGCTATGTTCTTTCCAGAGCATTGGTTAAAGTAAAGCTCAGGTTGGATGCATGGAGTATGCATGGGAAGGGACCGATATTGAACTTTGACTTAGATTTATTAAACTTACCGTAATATCTATTCAAGTCAATATCGCCTAGTTGATCCTAGATCAAATGTTCTTAATCCTGTTATGATTAGGCTCAATCTTGAAAGGCTATTCGTGTTCTTTGATTTGTTAGTTAAGCCTACTTTTAGGTCAGGGTGATACGTACATTTTGGGAACACGGTAGTGCAATTGAGTGGGAGCGCTAGCATAAACATGGAATCTATAGCTTCTATCTAGCGAATAGTAAGCAAAGGATGATCTCCTTCGAGCTTGACCAAATGAACATAAATGGTGGAGTACTCATTTCACATAAGCTGAAATATCATTTATACGGGGTCAAGTGTTTTAAGGAATAAATACATTGTAGGGTGTAACGGTAATTTAATCCCTTTACAGTGTAGATCATTCATATAGAGGATCATTGATCACATTAGGATTATAACAATGGATAACTAATGATGTGTCTATATGGTGGAACATATAGAGCATTCTATATACTGAGAGTGCAATTCTAAGTTCTATGTGTGGATTCAACGAAGAATTAATAAGTTGTGAATTTTAGTGCTAAATTCTTGATCTACTTATTGGAAGCTCGGTTATATAGACCCATGGTCCCCGCACTAGTTGAGATAATATTGCTTGTAAAACTCATATAATTGGTTTTGATTAATCAATTATAATTCTCAAATTAGACTATGTCTATTTGTGAAATTTTCACTAAGTAAGGGCGAAATTGTAAAGAAAGAGTTTTAGGGGCATATTTGTTAATTATGATACTTTGTATGGTTCAATTAATAAATATGATAAATGACAATATTATTTAATAATTATTTATAGTTATTAAATAGTTAGAATTGGCATTTAAATGGTTGAATTAGAAAATTGGCATTTTTGAGAAAATCAGATGCAGAAAAGATAAAACTGCAAAATTGCAAAAAGTGGGGCCCAAATCCACTAGTATAGGGCCGGCCACTTTTATAGGAATTTACCTCTGATATTTTCATTACTTTAATGCCAAATAATTCAAACCTAACCCTAGTGGAATGCTATAAATAGATAGTGAAGGCTTCAGGAAAATTACACTTTTCTTCTGACACTTCTGATTCAGAAAAACCTGAGCCTTCTCTCTCCCTATCTGGCTGACCACTCTCTCTCTCTTTCTTCCCTCTTAAATTTCGAAATCTTAGTGATTATAGTAGTGCCCACACACAGAAAGCAATACCTCAATCATAGTGAGGAAGATCGTGAAGAAAGATCATCAGCAAAGGAGTTTCAGCATCAAAGATTCAGAGAAAGAGATCTAGGTTCAGATATTGATAATGCTCTGCTACAGAAAGGAATCAAGGGCTAGATATCTGAACGGAAGGAGTCATATTATTCCGCTGCACCCAATGTAAGGTTTCCTAAACTTTATATGTGTTTATTTCATCGTTTTAGAAAGTTCATATTTAGGGTGTTAATAAACATACTTGTGAGTAGATCAAAGATCCTGGTAAAATAATTTCCAACAGTAAGCACTTGGTCTTTGGGAGAAGACTTGTTGAAGCCTTACTTCGGGAGGAAGTAAGCACTCACACTTCAAAGACGAAGGGAGTTCGGGCTTCAAGGTGTTTCAAGAAGTCAGATTCATAAAGTGGATTACAAAGGATTGCGGCAATACTTTAGAGGGAGTCTAAACTTGTTTAAGTCAATTGTCTTTGTAATTTTGATACTTTATTAATTGATTTCATTCTCTGGGCGTTGCCCCGTGGACTAGGAGTGTTCGTGAGAACACTGATACCACGTATAAATCTCTTGTGTCAAGTTATTTATTTTTCTGCAAATATTTTATATTCTACCTGTTCTGTTTTGCTGTAGCAGAATTACTTTCTGCTGCTGCAAACACTTACAGTTTTTATATTTTCTTATATACAACTGACATTTGCAAAAACACGGTTTTTCAATTGGTATCAGAGCGGGACACTAAACTCTTAGTGTGGTCCTATAACGTTTTTGTGTTAAAATGTCATTTTTTGCAGAAGGAAGTTCTATTTCTAGACCACCGTTGCTTAATGACTCTAACTATCCTTATTGGAAAGTTAGAATGAGGGCCTTCATCAAATCTCAAGATGAGAAAGCTTGGAGAATGATTTTATCAGGTTGGTCTCTTCCAGTTGAGACAGATTCTTCAGGTAATACTACGATAAAATCTGAACTGGAATGGTCTATTGAAGATGATAAACTTTCTGCCCACAATAGCAAAGCCTTGCATGCTATCTTTAACGGTGTAGGTGAGGGTTACATTAAACTTATATCATCTTGTGATTCTGCTAAGGAAGCTTGGGAGATCCTTCAAACTCAGTTTGAGGGAACTTCTGATGTAAAAAGATCTGGATTTATCATGCTTCAAACTAAATTTGATGAGCTTAGAATGTCTGATAATGAAACCTTAACTGAATTCTATGAAAAATTATCTGACATTGCTAATGAATATTTTGCTCTTGGTGAAAAGCTTGATGACTCTGTTCTTGTGAGAAAAATTGTTACAGTACTTCCAGAAAGGTTTGATACTAAACTTTTGGCAATGGAGGAAGCTAAAGATTTTAGCACTATGAAGGTGGAAGAATTGATGGGTTCCTTACATACTTTTGAATTAAATCAATAGATTAAACAAAAGGACAAACCCAAATCCATTGCTGATAAAGGTAAAAGTATTGCTTTGAAAGTTGTTGACAATGAAAATTCTGATAGTGAATGTGATGATGAGATTGCTTTATTAACTAAGAATTTTCAGAAATATATGAAAAATATGGGAAATAAAAAGAAAATTTCGAAAGGTTCAAAAGATAATACTTTTATTAAACCATCTGTCTCTAACAAAAAGGGAATTCAGTGCAGGGAATGTGAAGGTTTTGGGCATATTCAAGCTGAGTGTGCAAACACCTTGAAAAAGAATAAGAAAAGTTTCAATGTCACTTGGAGTGATGATGAAACCGAAAGTAATGAAGATAATTCTGAAAATGTTGCCCTAACTTCTGTTATGACTAATGTGTTGTGTGATTCACAGGTGAAAGCTAGATTGGTATGTTTGAATAATACCACCGAACAAGAGGAATCAGATTCAGATGAGTCTGAAATCTGTGAAGAGTCTCTTGCTGAATCATCCAAAGTCATGTATGAAAAATGGATTCATGTTGCTTCTGAAAATAGAGAGTTGAATAAATTAAATAAAAAATTGTCTCATCAAATTGAATTGTGTGAATTGAAAATAAAAGAGTATGAGACAAATGTTTGTGATAAAGATGAAAAAATCACTCTCTTAAAAAGGGAACTTGAAAATTTTAAGAAAAAATTTCAAATGCTTAACCCTGGATCTTCTATTTTTGAAAAAGCCCAGAATGCAGGTCAAAGAGGTTTCGCAGGCCTTGGATCAAATGGGATGGAAAGTTCTGGAGTCACTTAGTTTGTAAAATCTAGTGTTCCAACGAAACATTCTGAGGCTACAAAGTCTGCTGCAACAGTTTCACAGCCTGTTGTGGCAAGAGTTGTTTCTGATGCTGCAAAATCTTTAGGATTTTCGAAAAGAGTAAGATCTCAGGTAAAAAGATTTGTTCCTACTTGTCATTTTTGTGGTAGAAAAGGACATATCATACCTAAAGGTTTCACGTTGAAAAATCTGTTTAAAACAAATTATTTTGATAATTTGGAAAAATCTCAAAAGAAACATAAAGGTTTGAAACAAATATGGATGAAAAAGAATTGTCTAGCTGGTTTTTCTGATAAAACTGCTGCATCTCAAATGTGGTATTTTGACAGTGGTTGTTCTAGACATATGACAGGTGACAAGGATTTTTTGACCAACATTCGGCCCATGCAATGTGGAGAAGTCACGTTTGGTAATGGCTTATCTGGAAAAGTTGTTGGTATGGGAACTCTAAATTTTGAAGGGATACCTAGACTGAAAAATGTGATGTTGGTTGAAGGACTGAGGGCTAATTTACTTAGCATCAGTCAAATTTGTGACCAAGGGTTTACTGTTTCATTTGATAGTGATCATTGCTATGTTCTGAATGATGATAATGAATGTATCTTGCAAGGATTTCGATCCAATGATAACTGTTACTCTCTAAGCCCTGTGTTTACTTGTCATTCAGCTATCAACAACACCACAGATCTGTGGCATGCCAAGCTTGGGCATATTAATTTTAAAAACCTGAAAAAATTGTCAAATGCACGTATTGTTCGAGGACTTCCCAAGCTTGGTAAGGAAAGTGTTGGTAAGTGTGAACCGTGTCAACTTGGGAAGCAATTAAAAATCACTCACAAGCCTGTGTCTGATATCAATACCTCAAAAGTATTGGAATTGCTTCACATGGATCTTATGGGTCCAATCCAAGTTGAAAGTTTGAATGGTAAACGATATATCTTTGTTTATGTTGATGATTTCTCTCGTTTTACTTGGGTAGATTTCTTAAGAGAAAAGTTTGACACTTTTGATGCTTTTAAAACTCTCTGTCTGAGATTAAGAGTTGACAAAGGTTGTAATATTGGGAAAATTGTTCGAATTCGAAGTGATCATGGTAAGGAGTTTGAAAATTCTGTGTATGATGATTTTTGCAAGTCTACAGGTATAACCCATGAATTTTCAGCTCCCAAAACTCCTCAACAAAATGGAGTTGTTGAGAGGAAGAATCGAACATTGCAGGAAATGGCAAGAGTGATGACAAAGCGCTTATGGGCTGAAGCTATTAACACAGCTTGCTACATAATAAACAGAGTGTTTATTCGTCCAGGTACCTCAAAGACATCTTATGAAATCTGGAAAGGTAAGCCCCCCAATGTAAGTCATTTTCATGTTTTTGGATGTGTGTGTTATGTTTATAGAGATCGTGAGCATATTGGTAAATTTGATGCTAAAAGTGATGTTGATGTGTTTATTGGATATTCCTTAAACAATAGAGCTTATCGTGTTTATAACATGAGAACTCAAACTGTTTTGGAATCAGCTAATGTGGTTGTTGATGATTTTAAAGATTTTTCAGAATTTTCCACAGAAGCCAAGATAGATAGTCTCATGGATGCTCCTCCAGAAGCAGCAAAAGCAGATCCTGATGCAGCAGAACCCATTTCTGATGCTGCAAATGACGAATCTGCTGCTGCAACTGAGACTGGAGAACCAGAACCGTCTATCTTGACTCATCCAAACATCATCACTGATTCTATTCAGAAAGAACCAAGCACCAGAGTCAAATTGAATCATCCAAAAGATCTCATTCTTGGAAATCCTGAAGAAAGCATGGTAACTCGCAGAAGGTATGTTAATTTGATCAGCTTTCTTTGTTTTGTTTCTCAATATGAACCGAAAAATGTGAAGGAAGCCATGACCTTTGAGGAATGGCTCAATGCAATGCAAGAGGAACTCAACAAATTTGTTCGCAACAAGGTATGGATTTTGGTCCGAAGACCAAAAGGTATAAATGTAATTGGAACAAAGTGGTTATTTAAAAATAAAAGTGATGAGTTCGGTACAATTGTTAGAAACAAGGCTCGTTTGGTGGCACAAGGGTAAACACAGGTAGAAGGTATTGATTTTGATGAAACTTTTGCTCCTGTTGCAAGATTAGAATCAATTCGTTTACTTTTGTGTATTGCTTGTATTTTGAATATTAAATTGTTTCAAATGGATGTAAAATCTGCCTTCCTAAATGGTATTTTGAATGAGGAAGTTTATGTTGAGCAACCAAAAGGATTTGAAGATCCTCAATTTCCAGACCATGTGTACAAGCTTGAAAAAGCTTTGTATGGTCTGAAACAAGCTCCTCGAGCTTGGTATGAAAGGTTAACTCAATTTTTACTTTCTCATGATTATCAAAGAGGTAGTGTTGATAAAACTCTTTTCATCAAGCATATAAAATCTGATTTTATCATTGCTCAAATTTATGTTGATGATATAGTTTTTGGTTCTACATCTAACCATGAAGTGCAGGTTTTTGTTGATCAAATGAAAAGTGAATTTGAAATGAGCATGGTTGGTGAGCTTACTTTCTTTTTGGGTCTTCAAGTGAGACAAATGGAAGGAGGTACATTTGTATCTCAAAGTAAGTATGCTAAGAATCTTGTCAAGAAATTTGGTCTTGAATCGGCTAAGCAGGTAAGTACTCCAATGAGCAGCACATTGAAATTGTCAAAAGATGAGAATGGAGTAAAGGTAGATACTACACTTTATCGTAGCATGATTGGAAGTCTTTTGTATTTAACTGCTAGTCGTCCTGATATTAGTTACAGTGTGGGAGTTTGTGCTAGATATCAAAGTAATCCTATGGAATCTCATGTATCAGCTGTGAAAAGGATTATTCGATATGTTAATAGCACTCTTGATTATGGAATTTGGTACTCGAAAGATACTAATTCTAATCTTGCTTGTTTTAGTGATGCAGATTGGGCAGGCAATGCTGATGATCGAAAGAGCACAAGTGGAGGGTGTTTCTTTCTTGGGAATAATCTTGTATCTTGGCATAGCAAGAAACAAAATTCCATTTCTTTGTCCACTGCCGAAGCTGAGTACATAGCTGCTGGGAGTTGTTGTACTCAACTCTTATGGTTGAAACAAATGTTGATTGACTATGGATTTGAATTGGGTGTTTTGACTATCTTTTGTGATAACACTAGTGCCATAAATATTTCCAAAAATCCCGCTCAACATTCTAGAACAAAGTACATTGATATAAGGCATCACTTTATCAGGGAACCTGTTGAAAATAAATCTTTGCAATTAGAATATGTTGATACTGAAAAATAATTAGCTGATATTTTCACAAAGGCCCTAGATGCAAGTCGCTTTGACTCCCTCAGAAATTCTTTGGGAGTTTGCATTGTTTAAATTTTTCTTGTTCATAATTTTGTACAATATTGTTATGTGATTCTTCTCTAGCTTTTAATCTCCTTTCATTGTATTTTGACAAATCATGTTTATGCTTTTGGATTATAATTAGTTAGGATCTCATTCTTATCATACTTTGTGATGTTGTGTTAAAAGGTTCATGTTACTCTTTATTTGTGTCTAGGATTAAATAATGTACTTATACAGAGTTGAGCAATTTTTGTTTCAGTCTTGTCAGGCCCCTTGCTGGAATAGAGCTACCCATACTGAGGTGTGAAAGCCATCTGTTGAGTAAGCTGGAACATTGTAATTAGCAACTATGATGAGGATGCACTACCATAGAAAAGGGCTACCTTCAGTATGGTGTGATAGCATCCAATTGCGGGATCAAATTGAAAAAGGCAAAAATGAAAAATCTTGCCAAGGACAATGATCCTATTTTCACTGCACACACTTATGTCTGACAAGTGTGTTCAAATTTGTAAGTCTCCTCTATTAAAATTAAATTGATAATCCTGGTTCACAATTTTTAGTAACATGCATATCTTTTTCCTCCACATCAATTAAGTATGATTTATTCCTGAGATACTAATTAGTTATTTTCCTTAAAAGCATAACATGTATTTTATTTTGTCAATTGTCAATGATATTTGATTACATTGCTTGTTTAGAATCACATATATTTATTGTACACATTGTATTTTATTTTCGGTTTTACTTAAAAATAAATAAAATAATAAAAAAAAAGAGGGAGGCGTGTGACTTGTTTCATGGGCTAAGGAAATTTTGTGCTTAAATAGTAAGTATCAACATTTATTCTTCCTTGATTTATTTTGATATGTTTCCATTTAAAGATTGATCTTTTATATGGTAATGTGTCTTTAATCTTGAAAGATTAACTTATTTTTGGAAATATTGTTGGCAAGTCTAGTTTCCTTTTATTTGTTTTTTTTTTTAAAAAAAAAAAAAAAGAAAGGAGTTGAGAAGTGGGCGGTTTCCTTTTATGTGTTCATGGGCTGGCGGTTTGTTAGGTTATTTTTAGTATTAATTTTAGATTAAGTTTAGTATATTTTTAATTGAGTTTTAATCATGTTTGGAGCATTTTTACGCTTGGTATCTTTTATTTTTGCAGATTTAAAATAGAAGAAGATTAGAAAAATATCAGAGAAAACGATGTGAAAAAAGATAAAAATATCTCACAAATATCATGATATTTAAAATAGAGAAAATTGTGCAAGAAAATAAAGCTAAAACTTCAAGCCTGAATTCGACGGTGTTCTGTTTAGATTTTGGAAAAAATTAAAACATGAAAGTTCTAGATCTCTCTTTTATCTTTCCGGAACATCTTGAATCGTCCGATTCCAAGCAATATTAAGAGAGTTATGGCCAAAATACTATCAGTCAATGCAGAAAAAAATATCTCGTTTGAGGTTTCCCAAAAATTTAAATCCGAATGGGAATTTAAATATTGCGTTTTTTTCCATATTTTTAGGCCTTCAATGCCTATATAAAGGGAAGAATGGAGTTGATTTCAGGAAGCAATCTCAGAGAGAAAAAGTGAGAGTTCAGATACAGAGTAGAGAGATCAGCTGCAATATTGAAGACATACTGCTCAGGGTTTTTCAGCATTCTTCTTTTCTTCTCTTCTGTATTTTTTCCATCTCTTTTCTATCAGTTAATGTGTGTATTTGTGCTTCAATGAACATGAGTAACTAAACACTTTAATTAGGGTTAGATGGATATTGTTTAACATTGTTTATGGTTTTAATATGATTTATTTTCCCCCTAATTTCTATGTATTCTATTTTATTTGTGCTTAATTACTTTTAATTGCCTGATCACAATTAACTGTTTATGATTTTGATGCGAGATCTGAGAAGTGAGTGTCAAATATGCTATAGTAGAATAGAATTGAATTTCGATATAGGACGAGAGTACCTATATGGTTTAGATAGCTTATAGGGTTTCTGTGTTTAATGCCTGTTGCATGTTAAATTTATCACGAGAGTAGAAAGTTTACATGTAGTTGAGGTTTATATATCTGAGAAGACTATAAATTACCTTAGTAAACCTGCTATTGCATAGGAATTAATATTAGGAAAATAATCATATTAAGCCATATTCAATAAAAACAATTGAAATCAACACCCTAGTTTATTAACTATCAATTTTCTCGAATCGTTGCTTCCAACTATTTTTCTTATACTTCATTGTTTTTCCTATCTTTTATTTAATCAAATAGGAGTAAAAGTTTAATTTTAACGTACTTAACTCCACTCCCTGTGGGATCGACCTCACTCCTAGTGAGTCTACTACTTGAAACGATACGTACACTTGCGTGTGCTAAATATCGCAACAAGTTTTTGGCGCCGTTGCCGGGGAGTGATAGTTAATATTATTAAAAATTAAAATTTTTTCTAATTTGGTTTTTCTTTTTAGTTTTAGTATTAATTTTGTTGTTTCAATTTATCTTTTTAGTACTAATTTAGTTTTATTTTATTTTACTAATGTTTTATTGATGAGCTTGACCTGCAAGATAAATTCAGATGCTATATCTTGAGGATTTTGCTCAACAACATAATGAACCATTCTATTCTGCTTGGAGGAGATTTAAAGAGTATGGAGAGAGATGTTATCCCACTTTCTCAAGTGGGTGTTTTACGTGGCTCTTTTATAATGGACTTAATAATGAAACAAGAAGCTGGGTTGATTATGGAGCAGAGGCAACTGGAGCACCTCTATTAATGAGAGGCTATGATGTAATAAATCTGTTAAATAACATGGCAGATTTTGATTACGACTGGCATTGGGATCCATCACTTCAGGGTTGGAGTCACCAATACCCACCTTATTGCCCAAATTCATCCCAACAATCTGAAAAGGAGGAGCAACTACTAGCACTTATGCAATCACTTTCAGGAGAGATTAATCGCTTAACAGACATGGTGAGATCCTTATGTGATAATTTAGTAGCTCATGATTCAGAATGTAATAACTCCAATAATGAAAGTTATGAGAGTTATTGCTACAATGAAGAAGGGTCATTAGTTGAATACAAGGAAGATAATGAGCCTACAATTGAAGATCAGGATCCTTGTGAAGAGGAACTCATTGAATATGAAATCACAAGTGAGGGTATGAATAGCCAAGTGGAGAGTGAGCAACAAGAAGAAGGTTTGTTAGATGAAAGAGTAGATACTGTGACATAGGAAGATGAGAAAGCACATGACATCATTGATTCGACCTCATCAATGATATTGACTAATAAACCACCAATGAATCCATATATTTCATCAACACCATATTACATCCTCTGCGAGCTACGAAAGGCTTCTCCCCAAGCTCATCATCCAAAGTCTTATGTTGTTGGTATTGACTTTGATTCAAACTCATCGCTTGCCAAGCTTGAAGGCAAGTACAATAACAATTTTCAAGTTGTCTTGCATGACGCTTATTACGGGCATCAACCGCTTATTGATGTGGCACCCAGGTAAGTTTCCTTTCCTTTTTCTTTAATGTCACATTGGGGACAATGTGTCACTTTAGTTTGGGGGGAGGAGCGACTTAATTTTTATTTTGAGTTTTTAAGTTTTATGTCTTTTAATTTTTAATTTTTAGTTTTTTATTGTTTTGAGTCAATTTGCTTAATATGAGTCAATTTAAAAGTAGGTAGATAGCATGATTTGAAAAGTTCACTTATTTTCGAAAAATCTGTGTGCTTGGCGATATTACATTCTTGACTAATTTCAATTTTATACTTAAAAGAACATAGAATCATATTAGGTAATTTTCTAGTAATTGAATTGGTTTATGTATGCTAATTTGATATGTGAAAAGTTGTTTGGAAAATTCTAGAACTTGCTTGCTTGCTATTTGAGGCGAAATAATAAATTATGCATGACTAGGAAAGTGATTTAGGCAATTTTTTGGATCGATTGTGCCTTTCAAGCCATCCTTGTAATTTTTATCCTAGTTACCTTTTTTGAGCCTTAACCTATTCTTTGTTCAACACAGATGAGCCTAAAAAAGATAAACCCATAAATATCTAAGATATTTAACCCTAATTATACCATAAGTAGATCTTTAGTTTGGGGGAATTTGGATGGGAAGTTTGTTGTGTGTGTGGGAAAAAGTATGAAAATTGAGAGAATATAAAAAAAAAAAAAATGATTGGCAACAACTTGAAAAAAAAAAAGAAAAGAAAGAAAAATCTGACAACCAATGTCAAATAAAAAAAAGATAAATATAAAGTTGTTGCAACCTTGTTGAAAAATATATCTCTCATGTAAATAGAAAAAGGGGTATTGGGATTGTGTGAACAATATTGTGGGTGACATGATTGGAGAAGCTTATGGTATAGACAAGCGTAAATGACCATCTCATCTACCCTTACCAAAGCCTAACAATAGAAGCCGAGAAAGACCTTCTGATTTTTGGTTGTGCATTAATTTATATTAGTGGAGAATAGTAAGTAGTGCAAGCATATGGAATTTTGGGTTAGTGGATTGATGATTTTAATTGGTATGCATAAAGTGGTTTAATTGTTAGTTAATTGCATTCTATGGTTTTATGAGCTAAATGAAAATAAATTGAAATCTGTCAAGGGTGTAATTAAACTGAAATTCTGGATTATATCCATAAGTGAATTTTTTCATAATCATGTTATCGAAGCTACTTGAAAATTACTCATGTTTTGGAGATTGACTTGTTTAATGTTTATTTAGTGTTTTACTCGAGGACGAGTAAAAGCTTAGTTTGGGGGAATTTGTTAGGTTATTTTTAGTATTAATTTTAGATTAAGTTTAGTATATTTTTAATTGAGTTTTAATCATGTTTGGAGCATTTTTACGCTTGTTATCTTTTATTTTTACAGATTTAAAATAGAAGAAGATTAGAAAAATATCAGAGAAAAAGATGGGAAAAAAGATAAAAATATCTCACAAATATCATGATATTTAAAATAGAGAAAATTGTGCAAGAAAATAAAGCTAAAACTTCAAGCCTGAATTCGAGGGTGTTTTGTTTAGATTTAAAATATGAAAGTTCTAGATCTCTCTTTTATCTTTCCGGAACATCTTGAATCGTCCGATTCCAAGCAATATTGAGAGAGTTATGGCCAAAATACTATCAGTGAACGCAGAAAAAAATATCTCGTTTGAGGTTTCCCAAAAATTTAAATCCGAATGGGAATTTAAATATTGCGTTTTTTTCCATATTTTTAGGCCTTCAATGCATATATAAAGGGAAGAATGGAGTTGATTTCATGAAGCACTCTCAGAGAGAAAAAGTGAGAGTTCAGATACAGAGTAGAGATATCAGCTGCAATATTGAAGACATACTGCTCAGGGTTTTTCAGCATTCTTCTTTTCTTCTTTTCTGTATTTTTTTCATCTCTTTTCTATCAGTTAATATGTGTATTTGTGCTTCAATGAACATGAGTAACTAAACACTTTAATTAGGGTTAGATGGATATTGTTTAACATTGTTTATGGTTTTAATATGATTTATTTTCCCCCTAATTTCTATGTATTCTATTTTATTTGTGCTTAATTACTTTTAATTGCCTGATCACCAATTAACTGTTTATGATTTTGATGCGAGATCTGAGAAGTGAGTGTCAAATATGCTATAGTAGAATAGAAGTGAATTTCGATATAGGACGAGAGTACCTATATGGTTTAGATAGCTTATAGGGTTTCTGTGTTTAATGCCTGTTGCATGTTAAATTTATCACGAGAGTAGAAAGTTTACATGTAATTGAGGTTTATATATCTGAGAAGACTATAAATTACCTTAGTAAACCTGCTATTGCATAGGAATTAATATTAGGAAAATAATCATATTAAGCCATATTCAATAAAAAACAATTGAAATCAACACCCTAGTTTATTAACTATCAATTTTCTCGAATCGTTGCTTCCAACTATTTTTCTTATACTTCATTGTTTTTCCCATCTTTTATTTAATCAAATAGAAGTAAAAGTTTAATTTTAATGTACTTAACTCCACTCCCTGTGGGATCGACCTCACTCCTAGTGAGTCTACTACTTGAAACGATACGTACACTTGCGTGTGCTAAATATCGCAACACGGTTACCATTTAAATTTTCAAAATTGGTTTCCTTTTCTTGTCTTGCTTCCAAGTTTATATAAACCAATCTTTGTCATTTAACTCACCACCTACCCGAACCCTTTTTCTTGTTTCTTATCTGTTTCTGTTCATCTTCTTTTTCAGATCCAAAATGGTGAGAACCAAGAATCTAGGGCACTCTAAAAAATTGGAAGAAACCGTTGCAACTCGTTCCAATGCTCCCCCTGCTGCTTCAGTTCATCCTCCTGCTGTTGCAAAGCCTAGAGATTCATCGCTTCCCCAGCGTGAATCTCAAACCGAGAAGCAAAAACGTCCACCCAAGCAAGTTGCTCGCAAATCGGTAAGACCTCTTTGCACCTGGTCTTCTTCATCTGAATCTTCAAAGGAATCTCCTCCTCCGTTGGCAGTTCCCCCTCCTGCTGCATCAATTCCTGGCTCCACTCCAACAGGCCCTTCTACTCGAACTCGAGCCCAGCAAGCCTCTGCTGAGAAGGAACTTCGAGCCTCTCAATCTCGTGATAAGACAGTCCCTCCAGCCAAGAAGAAACTCAAGACTAATCCACCTTCGGCATCTTCAAAGTCCAGTTCAGAAGAAGAGGATCCAATGGAAGTTTCTTCAGACAAATCAGTGTCACTTCATTCTGAGAAGGACAGTGACGACAAAGAACTCGAGCCAGAGCCTGCTCGATCAAAATCTGCCTCTGCAACAAAGGCCTCTGCTGCTGCCAAAGGCAAGCATCCTATGGAAGAACCTTCTTCTGGTAATGTCCCGTCATCTCTTTCTGGCTGCCCTCGATTTTATTATCGTGATAATGAACGTGACTGGAATTTATATGCAAACCGTAAGTTTGAAAGTGAGAGGAACTATGATTTGCATGGTCATCGTTTTTATGGTAATGTAAAGTTTATTCAATTTCATCAATGGGAAAACACTCTCACTGGTTTCATTGGATACATTGCAAACATTGTTAATGATTTTTATGCTAATCTCGCTGATGATTTCCTTGATGAGAATTCTAGACTTTATCGAAGAGTTTATGTTAGGGGTCATTGGTTCTCTTTTTCTGAAAAGGATATTGCTCAAGCTTTGCAATTGCCCGAGAATGTCTCCAATGCAGTGATGTCCATGGGTCGTGAGTTGATGCACTCTGAACTCACGGGTGCTCGTTCAGAGTTGAAACCAGGGGAGAGTCTTCGAATCACTCACCTCACTTTTGCTCATGCATCTCTTATGCGGTTTGCTTTAAGCAATTGGGTTCCTAATTCAAACAAGACCGTAGTATCTCAAGATGTGGCTTCACTCTTATACCGCATCACTTCTGGAACTTCAATTGATTTGGCCTCCCACATTCTGAACCAGATTGTCTCCTTCCGAAGAGGTAAAAAGCCAACCCTTAAACTTGGGTTTCCAAATCTAATCTATAAGGTTTTATCTTCTCAGAAGAATGTGGCCCAATCACATGAAACA
The DNA here is from genome assembly GCF_029168945.1 of Cannabis sativa. Classification (NCBI taxonomy): domain Eukaryota; kingdom Viridiplantae; phylum Streptophyta; class Magnoliopsida; order Rosales; family Cannabaceae; genus Cannabis; species Cannabis sativa. Next base: position 62,743,601 of record NC_083602.1, read on the forward strand.
CTTGAGCCTCCTATCAGTGGACCTACATTCCAGCCCTCTGAATACTTTGATGGTGTGTTTCAAAAACGGCCAAAGGCTGGTGCTGCTACTGCAAGTTCAAGTTCTGCTGCAGCAGAACTCCTGGAAGTAAAGTCCGAACTTCAGAATGTGCATAATCGCCTTGGAGCAATGGAAGAAGTGCAGCATGAGATGTCCAAGCAATTGTCTTCTTTGATTAAACTCTACCGAGACTAAGTTGTTTCTTCTTTGCTTTTGGTTGAACTTATATCTATTTTTCTTTCTTTGTTTACTTTGGCACTCCGATAAACAAAAAGGGGGAGAGATATTTTTAATTTTTTTGTTTGCTTGTTTGCCCAACTCTGGACCTTTTTTCCAGGGGGAGTTGTGGTTGCTTAGTACTTGTGAACTTATCTTTTAAAGTTAGCTTGTTTTTAAGTTTCTTTGTTATTTCCGATTGTATTACTCAGGGGGAGTAGTTTCTTTTGCTCTTGCTAACTTTGCCTTGCAGGTACTTTATGTTAAAAATTATTTTGTTCATCTAAAGTGCCAAAAGGGGGAGATTGTAAAGTCCTTTTTTGACAAGTCAGTTGACAAAATAATTTTTCCATTTATGGTAAGATTGCTATGCATTCATATTCGATTTCTTGCCTTATAAATTCGGATTGTAGTTGCTCTTTTCCTTGTTTGGAAAGTTGCACTTTCAGATGAACTTTCCTTTGTTGAAATCTTATCAAAAGAGAAGGAATTCTCTTTTGGAAAGTTTTCTTTTTTTAAGGAAACTTTGATTATTGCCTCTTCCTTATTGATTTTGATTGTATCTTGATACAATCAGAATATCTAATCTGTTTTTGGCAGGAATCAAGCATTGATAGAAGATCGGACCCGATTTTAGAAAGTTTCCCGTTTCTGGTCAGATCTGCTGCGTCAGCATCCGATTCTGATGTAGCAGATCGTGTTTTCTTAGGAAAGTTTTTGTACAGCTGCTTATTCGAACTTGTGGTTGCCTCTTTGGTTTCTATGTTCTATAAATAGAGCCTAGAGAGCAACCATTCGAATTAACTCTTCCATTAATCATTTTTTGCGTTTATCTTTTTGAGAGAAGAGTGTTTCTTTGTTTTGTGAGAGCCTAGTTGTTCATCTAGGTTCTAGTTGTTCTATTTCTGTTCTTACTCTATCCTAGAGGTTGTGAAGAACTACTTGACTGAACAAGAGATTGGTCTTCGGGAGAAGACTTGATAAAGCCTTACTTCGGGAGGAAGTAAGCACTTGGTCTTCGGGAGAAGACTTGTTGAAGCCTTACTTCGGGAGGAAGTAAGCACTCACACTTCAAAGACGAAGGGAGTTCGGACTTGAAGGTGTTTCAAGAAGTCAGATTCATAAAGTGGATTACAAAGGATTGCGGCAATACTTTAGAGGGAGTCTAAACTTGTTTAAGTCAATTGTCTTTGTAATTTTGATACTTTATTAATTGATTTCATTCTCTGGGCGTGGCCCCGTGGACTAGGAGTGTTCGTGAGAACACTGATACCACGTATAAATCTCTTGTGTCAAGTTATTTATTTTTCTACAAATATTTTATATTCTGCCTGTTCTATTTTGCTGTAGCAGAATTACTTTCTGCTGCTGCAAAAACTTACAGTTTTTATATTTTCTTATATACAACTGACATTTGCAAAAACACGGTTTTTCACAAGTCATAATGGGGCGAGTTCCTTGAAACCCTCCCACTACGACAAAGTACTGAGGCCAGTTGTTGGAATTATTTTACCAGGATCTTAGATCTACTCACAAGTATGTTTATTAACATCCTAAATATGAACTTTCTAAAATGATGAAATAAACACGTATAAAGTTTAAGAAACCTTACATTGGGTGCAGCGGAATTAAATGACTCCTTCCGTTCAGATCTCTAACCCTTGTATCCTTTCTGTAGCAGAGTATTATCAAGATCTGAACCTGGATTTCTTTCTCTGAATCCTTGATGCTGAAACTCCTTGCTGATGATCTTTCTTCACGATCTTCCTCACTATGATTGAGGTATTTCTTGCTGTGTGTGGGAACTACTCTAATCACTAAGGTAATTTCGAAATGCTAAGGAAGAAGAGAGAGAGAGGGTGGCGGCCAAGGTAGAGAGAGAAAGGCTCAGGTTTTCTGATTCAGAAGTGTAATTCTGAAGCCTTCACTATCTATTTATAGCATTCCACTAGGGTTAGGTTTGAATTATTTGGCATTAAAATAATGAAAATATCAGTTTAAAATGCCTACAAAAGTGGCCGGCCATGGCTTGATGGATTTGGGCCTTGCTTTTTGCAATTTTGCAATTTTAACACTTTTGTATCTGATTTTCTCAAAAATGCCAATTTTCTAATTCAACCATTTAAATGCCAATTCTAACTATTTAATAACTATAAATAATTATTAAATAATATTGTCATTTATCATATTTATTAATTGAACCATACAAAGTATCATAATTAACAAATATACCCCTATTAACTCTTTCTTTACAATTTCGCCCTTACTTAGTGAAAATTTCACAAATAGACATAGTCTAATTTGTGAATTATAATTGTAAAGCCCGCTTAGTTAATTTGGAAATTAGCAGTTGTTTATGTTTAATTATGAAATTATTTATAGCTATTTAAATAATTTATTACTGTTATTTATGGAATTTAGAAATGCATGGTTATGTTATTCAGTAGTTTTCATATGTTGCATTTCCGGTGCCCGGTATTTTGGAACTCGGCGTTTGGCTCAGTAGAAATCACAACTTAGAATGTTAGTAGTTTGGGGACGGGTTTTAGACATTGGGAATGTCGGGAATGGTCGGGAATTTAGAATTTCCCAAAAATACCCCTTTAGTATGATTTATGTGATTTTATGGTGGAAGGGCAAAATGGTCTTTTTGCCCCATTAGTGTTTTATCTTTTAGTGACTTGTTTATTTGAAAATAAATGTTATTTTATTTAAAACTTGGCTGAAATGAATAATGCATGTTAGTTTATTTCATTTTCTCTCTTTATCAAAAAAATCACAAACTTAGAAATAGGAAAAAAACCTCTCTCTTTTCCTTCTCATTTTCGGCTGGGTGCATGTGGTTCAAAGGCTGGGTTTTTCATCAAAATTCAAGCTAGATTCATCATAACTTTGGAACTCTTGTTTGTGGTAAGTGTTTCTTAATTTTCCTCCTTTATTTTCTTGAAGAAAATGGTGAAAAGTTGAGTAAATGCATGCTTTTTGTGGCTGTTGCTATTGCTGTGTTTTGTTGTTGATTTCTGAGGTTTAAATCATGTTTAATTGATGTTAATTGAGCTGTTTTGAAGCATGTTAGCTAGGTTGTGTGAAGCTTTGAGTTTTCTATGCAAAAAGTTATGATTTTTGAAAGAAATGGTTTAATTTGTTGCTGTGAAGTTGCTGGATGTTCTTAGTTGTTTTCAGAGGCTTAGATAAGCTTGATTAAGTAGAATTAAGCTAGTGGAATGCATGATTAGGTGGTTTTGCTCAAGTTTGAGTTTAGAACTCAAAGCTTGAGCTCCAATGGCATTTTTCGTGTTTGAGGTTTCTGGGTTGTTTTGATGCCTTGGATATGTTCTAGGGAAGGTATAGAACAGGTCTGGAAGGTTTGAATCAATTTGGGGTTGAATTGGTTGAGTTATGAAAATTTTATGTTGCTGCCTGCGAGGAACCGGAATTCGGGTTGTGCATCCGGAATTCCGGATGGGCTTCGAAAATTCCCAGAACCGGAATTCCGGTTGGGCAACCGGTCTGCCGGTTGGGGAATTTTCAGAACCCGTGTTTTTCCTCGTTTTTATGTTTTAAGGGGTATTGCCATGCTTTTTATCGATAGGGAAACTTTTAGTTCCTAGTTTAAGTCCTCGGAAAGTGATTTAGCGTGTCACTTATAGCGTTGTGATTTTTATGGTTTAGGAGCCGATGTCCGCCACTCGGCTTCGGTTCCACGGGTTGACGGCACACCCGAATTCGAATCCGTGTAAGATTAGTATAACGGTATGCATATGTAGATTACATGTTTAGCGTGCATGTAGGAAGCCCGTTAGATTACATTAGTTATGTATATAGGCTTCGAACCATCCAACCCCGTCACGTCGGTACAGTTTGGAGTATGACCGACGGCCGGAGTATGACCGGTTCGACCGATCAGCCGACATTTGGTTGGTGGTTCCGTGCTATTGACCTATCCCGTCGGTACAGCCGGAGTATGACCAGCAGCCGGAGTATGACCGGTTTGACCGATCAGGAGGATACTTGTCAATAGTACCGTCCCTGTGAACGTTCAGAACTCAGTACCATGTTGGACATGGCAGTAGTGGCTCAGTACCATGTTGGACATGGCAGTAGCGGGACTCAGTATCGTGTTGGACACGACAGTTAGAATTATGTATGAGTATTATTAGGCTTTTCTTACTGAGTCTGTCGACTCACAGTTTACGTTTATGTGTAGGTAAAGGAAAGGCTATAGCTGATGGACCGTGAGCGAGCTTATGAGATTGTACATGTCGGGGCGGTTAGGCCTGGAGCGTACGATCCTCGGGACAGCAAGGCTGATTTTTGTAACTGGTTGTTAGACGACCTTTATTTTATGTAACAGTTAAACAGTTAAAACTTTTTGTAAATAATTTTATAATCGGGATCCCGAGTCTTTTGTAATATTGTTTTATAAGTTTAATTAAAAAGCAAAATTTTAATTAATCACGTTTTTCCATAAATCTCGTTGATTAGCAACGAGCTGCACAGTACGTTTAAAAATCACGTAATACGCCTATGGTAGTTAGGGTGTTACAATTTGGTATCAGAGCCGCCAGGTTGTCTTCCGAAGATCGTCACGACATGTACAATCATCATCAGCAGTTAGCTCGTTTCACGGTTCAGTAAGCCTTTATTGCTTTAGTAGTTTATTTTATTCAGTTATGAAAAAGAAAAGCCTGCTAGGAAGCATGTTAGTAGCCTGACAGTAGAATAGGCGCATGTTTCGTTTTTAATTTCCAAATTAAGCGGCATTAAAAAGCTCTTCTTGAATACGACCTGATATGCCAACTCTTGGTTTCGCAGGCGGTTCTAATCAGATGGACGCCAGGCGGACTACCAGGAGTCAGGGCAACTCCGTAGGGTCGAACCAAGGACAGGGAGCTCAGTTTCCCCCACCTGCTAGGGGCCGAGGTAGAGGTCTCCGAGGCAGGGCTCGTGGTCGGGGTGATGAGAACCCACCACAGGCGGCTCAGGCTCCCCCAGCCGATCAGGGAGCCCAGAACTGGGAGTTGCGGTTTGCAGAAATGCAAGCCCGGATAGAAGAACAAGACCTCGAGATTCAGAGGTTGAGACAGCAGGGTGCTCCTGCAGTTCCAGTGCCCGTGGTTCCAGTGGCACCTGCCCCTGCTGCCTAGGCCGAGATAGTGGTTGCGGCCCATAGATTGGAACCTCTATATGAACGGTTCCCGAAGCAAGCACCTCCGGTTTTCCTGGGAGGTCCGGATGTAATGAGAGCCGAGCAATGGCTGACGGTGATCACCAAGATCCTGAACTTTATGGGTGTCACCGGTAACGACAGAGTGGTATGTGCCACATTCCAGTTCCAGGAGGACGCGCTGGTCTGGTGGGACATGGTGTCTCAAATCCATGACGTCACCACCATGACCTGGGAAAGGTTCCAGGAACTCTTTAATGCAAAATACTACAATGAGGCGGTCAGAAGCGCCAAGAGGAAAGAGTTCGCTCACCTGACCCAGCGTGAGAATATGAGCATCACCGAGTATACGACTCAGTTTGATCGGTTGGCGAGGTTAGCCTCGGGAATTGTGCCGACCGACTTCAGCAAGAAGGAGAAGTATCTGGACGGGTTGAATGCCAGGATTAGGCATGACTTGATGATCACCACCGACGACAGCACCACCTATGCTCAGATGGTGGAGAAGGCACTGCGAGCTGAGGGCGCAGTGGGGTGTATGTCAGAATCGGCCCGGTACTCGGTTAGTGGCGGGGCTCCTACCCCTCCCGCATCGGACTATAGCGGGGGAGTAGTGGTTCGGCCATTGATCGAGGAAGAGAGCACCCACTTGCTTCCGTGGCTCGAGTCGAACAAGAGGTTCGGGGGAACCGCACGAGGGAGTCGTCCTGGTGGTACTGAGACCCGATTCTCCTATCCCGAGTGCCCTAGCTGCAAGAGGCACCATCGGGGTGAGTGCAAAGGTCAGGGATGCTTTCATTGTGGCATGCCCGGACACTTCAAGAGGGACTGTCCCCAGCTCCGACCAGAGGCACCGCGAGCTCCAGTGATACCCACTCCAACCAGGGTGTTCGCTATCACGCAGCCGATGCGGATGCCGGCCCATCGGTTGTCACAGTCGGCCTTTTTATTAACAACTCGCCGTATTCGCGTCGTTTGATTCTGGGGCTACACATTCTTATGTGGCGGCCGAGTCTTTAGTAAATTGGGTAGACCCTATGATAGATATGAATCGGGGTTTGGAACCCCGTTACACCGCGGAGAATTGGTTATCTCCAATAGGTGGATTAGGTCTATGCCGATCAGGATAGATGGTAGAGAGTTAAGCGCTGATCTGATAGAGATGAGTTTAGTCGAATTCGATATTATTTTAGGAATGGATTTCCTATCTAAATATTCGGCGAGCATTGACTGTAAAAGGAAGATGGTGGTCTTCCAACCGGAAAGTGAAGAACCGTTTGTATTTGTTGGTTCAGTTCAGGGATCTCGGATCCCGGTGATCTCGGCTATGTCAGCGAGAGAATTGTTACACGGCGGTTGCTTAGGGTTTTTGGCCGTGGTGGTGGACACCACTCGGCCAGATACCATTCGGCCACAGGACATCAGGGTGGTTCGGGAATTTTTGGATGTTTTTCCCGAAGAACTTCCAGGGTTACCACCTCAGCAGGAGATTGATTTCGTGATAGACTTGGCACCAGGGGTGGAACCGGTTTCCAAAGCCTCGTATAGGATGGCTCCAGCTGAACTTAAGGAATTAAAGATTCAGCTCCAAGGGTTGCTTGACATAGGGTTCATTCGGCCCAGTGTGTCACCCTGGGGAGCCCCGGTTTTGTTCGTCAAGAAGAAGGATGGATCTATGAGGATGTGCATCGACTACAGGAAACTGAACAAGCTGATGGTGAAGAATAAATATCCATTACCTAGGATCGATGACTTGTTCGATCAGCTTCAGGGGAAGACGGTCTTTTCTAAGATTGATCTCCGTTCGGGTTATCATCAGTTGAGAATCCGAGAGGAGGACATTCCAAAGACAGCTTTCCGCACTAGGTATGGACACTACGAGTTTCTGGTTATGTCATTCGGACTAACCAATGCTCCTGCAGCATTCATGGACCTGATGAATAGAGTATTCAAGGATTTCCTCGATATCTGTGTGATTGTGTTTATCGACGACATCCTCGTGTACTCTCAATCAGAAGAGGAGCATGAGTTACATCTTCAGATGGTATTGCAACGGCTTCGAGAACATAAGCTTTATGCCAAGTTCAAGAAATGTGAGTTCTGGCTATCTCAGGTGTCCTTCCTAGGGCACATTGTGAGCATGGATGGGATCAAGGTGGATCCCGGGAAGATTGAATCCGTCAGGGATTGGCCGAGACCGAAGATAGTGACAGAGATCAGAAGCTTCTTGGGTTTAGCTGGGTACTACCGTAGGTTCGTGGAAGGGTTCTCCAAAATTTCAATGCCCCTAACCGAACTTACAAAGAAGAATCAGCGGTTTATTTGGTCAGATAAATGCGAAGCTAGTTTTCAGGAGCTGAAACAGAGGTTGATTACCGCTCCAGTCCTAGCTTTGCCTTCGGACAAGGAGAAGTTCGTAGTATATTGCGACGCATCCAAACAGGGTTTGGGGTGTGTATTGATGCAAGCCGATCGGGTCATCGCTTATGCCTCCCGTCAGTTAAAGGATTATGAACAGCGATACCCGACTCATGATCTAGAATTGGCCGCAGTGGTTTTTGCACTGAAGATTTGGCGGCATTACCTTTATGGGGAGAAATGTGAGATCTATACCGACCATAAAAGTCTCAAGTATTTCTTTACTCAGAAGGATTTGAATATGAGACAAAGGCGTTGGTTGGAATTAGTGAAGTATTACGATTGCGAGATCCTCTATCATCCCGGAAAAGCCAATGTAGTGGCCGATGCTCTGAGCAGAAAGGGTCCTGGGCAAGTAGCTAGTATGGTTCGGATCTCACCTCAGCTAGCAGAGGATATGGTTAGATCCAGCATTGAGTTTGTGGTAGGTCAGCTTCACAACTTAACGCTGCACTCTGATCTGTTGGAAAGAATAAAAGTCGCTCAGATGTCAGATCCGGAGTTAGTGAAAATTCGGGATGAGGTGTTGGCTGGTCAAGCCAAGGACTTTTCAGTGTCAGATAGTGGGATGCTTTTGTATAAAGCCAGGGTTTGTGTCCCGAACAGTGTGGAACTTAGGAATGAGATCTTTGAGGAGGCTCATTCTACCCCGTATTCTCTGCATCCCGGCACCACTAAGATGTACCAAGATTTGAAACCGTACTTCTGGTGGAGCGGTATGAAGAAGAATTTGGTAGAATTCGTATCGAGATGCCTCACTTGTCAGCAGATTAAGGCTGAACATCGGGGAGACCCACGGGGTTGTTGCAGCCTCTAACCCTACCAGAATGGAAATGGGAAGATATCACGATGGATTTTGTGGTCGGGTTACCTAGGACCACGGGTTTGTATGATTCCATCTGGGTAGTGGTGGACCGATTTACGAAATCTGCTCATTTTCTGCCGGTTAGAACAACATTAGTAAGACTTCACGGGGTACCGAAGTCTATAGTTTCGGACAGGGATCCGAAGTTCACCTCCAAATTTTGGCAAAGTTTGCAACGGGCAATGGGTACCAAGCTGAAATTTAGTACAGCATTCCATCCTCAGACAGATGGTCAGTCCGAAAGGACAATTCAGATATTGGAGGACATGTTGAGAGCCTGTGTTATGGACTTTGAAGGCTCATGGAATAAGTATCTGCCGTTGATAGAATTTTCTTACAACAACAGTTATCAGAGTACGATAGGGATGGCTCCCTATGAACTGTTGTACGGTAGGAAATGTAGATCCCCTATCCACTGGGATGAGGCAAGGGAGAGGAAATACCTAGGTCCTGAGTCAGTACAGCGGACCAATGAGGCGATAGAGAAGATAAAAGCTAGAATGCTTGCCTCACAGAGCAGACAGAAGAGTTACGCAGATCCGAAACGCAGAGATGTTGAGTTCCAAGTAGGGGAACATGTGTTTTTACGGGTATCTCCGATGAAGGGGATTAAACGTTTCGCGAAAAGAGGCAAGTTATGCCCTAGATTTACAGGACCTTTCGAGATTCTCGAGAAGATAGGTCAAGTGGCATATCGGTTAGCATTGCCTCCAGCCTTATCAGCAGTTCACAACGTATTTCATGTTTCGATGTTGAGAAAATACGTTTCAGACCCCTCTCATATACTCAGTTAGACATGACTTATGAGGAACAACCAGTGCAGATCCTGGATAGAAAGGATAAAGTCCTTCGGAATAAGACCATAGCATTGGTCAAGGTTCTCTAGAGAAACAGCAAGGTGGAGGAAGCCACCTGGGAGCTAGAGACAGATATGAGAGCTCAATATCCAGAGTTATTCAGGTTAGATTTCGGGGACGAAATCCTTTTAAGGGGGGGATAGTTGTAAAGCCCGCTTAGTTAATTTGGAAATTAGCAGTTGTTTATGTTTAATTATGAAATTATTTATAGCTATTTAAATAATTTATTACTGTTATTTATGGAATTCAGAAATGCATGGTTATGTTATTCAGTAGTTTTCATATGTTGCATTTCCGGTGCCCGGTATTTTGGAACTCGGCGTTTGGCTCAGTAGAAATCACAACTTAGAATGTTAGTAGTTTGGGGACGGGTTTTAGACATTGGGAATGTCGGGAATGGTCGGGAATTTAGAATTTCCCAAAAATACCCCTTTAGTATGATTTATGTGATTTTATGGTGGAAGGGCAAAATGGTCTTTTTGCCCCATTAGTGTTTTGTCTTTTAGTGACTTGTTTATTTGAAAATAAATGTTATTTTATTTAAAACTTGGCTGAAATGAATAATGCATGTTAGTTTATTTCATTTTCTCTCTTTATCAAAAAAATCACAAACTTAGAAATAGGAAAAAAACCTCTCTCTTTTCCTTCTCATTTTCGGCTGGGTGCATGTGGTTCAAAGGCTGGGTTTTTCATCAAAATTCAAGCTAGATTCATCATAACTTTGGAACTCTTGTTTGTGGTAAGGGTTTCTTAATTTTCCTCCTTTATTTTCTTGAAGAAAATGGTGAAAAGTTGAGTAAATGCATGCTTTTTGTGGCTGTTGCTATTGCTGTGTTTTGTTGTTGATTTCTGAGGTTTAAAGCATGTTTAATTGATGTTAATTGAGCTGTTTTGAAGCATGTTAGCTAGGTTGTGTGAAGCTTTGAGTTTTCTATGCAAAAAGTTATGATTTTTGAAAGAAATGGTTTAATTTGTTGCTGTGAAGTTGCTGGATGTTCTTAGTTGTTTTCAGAGGCTTAGATAAGCTTGATTAAGTAGAATTAAGCTAGTGGAATGCATGATTAGGTGGTTTTGCTCAAGTTTGAGTTTAGAACTTAAAGCTTGAGCTCCAATGGCATTTTTCGTGTTTGAGGTTTCTGGGTTGTTTTGATGCCTTGGATATGTTCTAGGGAAGGTATAGAACAGGTCTGGAAGGTTTGAATCAATTTGGGGTTGAATTGGTTGAGTTATGAAAATTTTATGTTGCTGCCTGCGAGGAACCAGAATTCGGGTTGTGCATCCGGAATTCCGAATGGGCTTCGAAAATTCCCAGAACCGGAATTCCGGTTGGGCAACCGGTCTGCCGGTTGGGGAATTTTCAGAACCCGTGATTTTCCTCGTTTTTATGTTTTAAGGGGTATTGCCATGCTTTTTATCGATAGGGAAACTTTTAGTTCCTAGTTTAAGTCCCCAGGAAGTGATTTAGCGTGTCACTTATAGCGTTGTGATTTTTATGGTTTAGGAGCCAGTAATCCGCCACTCAGCTTCAGTTCCAGTCAGGTTTACCGGCACACCTGAATTCGAAATCCAGGTAAGATTAGTATAACAGTATGCATATGTAGATTACATGTTTAGCGTGCATGTAGGAAGCCTGTTAGATTACATTAGTTATGTATATAGGCTTCGAACCATCCAACCCTGTCACGTCGGTACAGGCTGGAGTATGACCAGCAGCCGGAGTATGACCGGTTCGACCGATCAGGCTGACATTTGGTTGGTGGTTCCGTGCTATTGACCTATCCTGTCGGTACAGGCTGGAGTATGACCAGCAGCCGGAGTATGACCGGTTTGACCGATCAGGAGGATACTTGTCAATAGTACCGTCCCTGTGAACGTTCAGAACTCAGTACCATGTTGGACATGGCAGTAGTGGCTCAGTACCATGTTGGATATGGCAGTAGCGGGACTCAGTATCGTGTTGGACACGACAGTTAGAATTATGTATGAGTATTATTAGGCTTTTCTTACTGAGTCTGTCGACTCACAGTTTACGTTTATGTGTAGGTAAAGGCAAGGCTATAGCTGATGGACCGTGAGCGAGCTTATGAGATTGTACATGTCGGGGCGGTTAGGCCTGGAGCGTACGATCCTCGGGACAGCAAGGCTGATTTTTGTAACTGGTTGTTAGACGACCTTTATTTTATGTAACAGTTAAACAGTTAAAACTTTTTGTAAATAATTTTATAATCGGGATCCCGAGTCTTTTGTAATATTGTTTTATAAGTTTAATTAAAAAGCAAAATTTTAATTAATCACGTTTTTCCATAAACCTCGTTGATTAGCAACGAGCTGCACAGTACGTTTAAAAATCACGTAATACGCCTATGGTAGTTAGGGTGTTACAATAATTGATTAATCAAAACCAATTACATGAGTCTTACAAAAAATATTATCTCAACTAGTGCGGGGACCATGGGTCTATATAACCGAGCTTCCAATAAGTAGATCAAGAATTTAACACTAAAATTCACTAACTTATTAATTCTTCGTTAAATCCACGCATAGAACTTAGAATTGCACTCTCAGTATATAGAATGCTCTACATGTTCCACCGTATAGACACATCATTAGTTATCCATTGTTATAATCCTAATTTGATCAATGATCCTATATGTGAATGACCTACACTGTAAAGGGATTAGATTACCGTAACACCCTACTATGTATTTTATCCTTAAAACACTTGACCTCGTATAAATGATATTTCAGCTTATGTGAAATGAGTACTCCACCATTTATGTTCGTTTGGTCAAGCTCGAAGGAGATCATCCTTTGCTTACTATTCGCAAGATAGAAGCTATAGATTCCATGTTTATGCTAGCGCTCCCACTCAATTGCACTACCGTGTTCCCAAAATGTACGTATCACCCAGACCTAATCATATCAGGATTGAGATCATTTGATCTAGGATCAACTAGGCGATATTGACTTGAATAGATATTACGGTAAGTTTAATAAATCTAAGTCAAAGTTCAATATCGGTCTCTTCCGATGCATACTCCATGCATCCAACCTGAGCTTTACTTTAACCAATGTTCTGGAAAAAACATAGCATTTCTCCAAATGCAAGTAAACTCTTGTTGTAGATTATCATATTAGTAAAACCCTGTGTCTGATAAATCTAGGAAACTTTATTCACATAGTCATGTTTACTTTCCAATGTGATGAAAACACAATAAACAGGATCAAGTATGTGAAAAGGGTTTAAGATGAATTTATAAATCAAATAGACAAGCAATTGATAAAGTGAACCAAAACATACACAAATGAATGAAAAATACTTCTGTTTCTTTATTGATGTTGAATAAAATAGATTACATTGAATTTGAGTTTTATTTAGGGCATAAAACCCAACAAACTCCCACTTGCACTAATAAAACTAATTAGTACATATCAATTAATCCTAAATTCTGACGGTGCTTTTCAAAGGCTGTCACGGCCAGGACTTTGGTAAATGGATCAGCTAGGTTGTTCTCTGTGTCAACTTTCTCAACTAGTACATCCCCTCTTGCCACGTATTGTCTGATAATGTGATACTTCCTTTCAATGTGTTTGCTTCTCTTGTGGCTTCGAGGTTCTTTACTGTTTGCTATTGCTCCATTGTTATCACAAAGTAAGACCAGACGCTTTTCAATTCCAGGAACGACACCTATACTGGTGAAGAACTTTCTTAGCCAGACAAGTTCTTTAGCAGCTTCGGCTGCAGCTATGTATTCAGCTTCCATAGTTGAGTCCGATATCGCGGTTTGTTTAGCACTTCTCCAAACCACTGCTCCACTCCCAAGAGTAAACACCATCCCAGATGTAGATTTCCTGTCTTCAAGACATGCCTGGAAATCTGAATCAGTGTAGCCTATGGGATTTAAAGCACCACCCTTGTAGACTAACACAAGATTCCTTGTATTCTTCAAGTATTTTAGAATATACTTAACTGCATTCCAATGTTCATGTCCTGGATTAGACTGATACCTGCTCACAATTCCAACTCCATAGCAGATGTCAGGTCTAGTGCATAGCATTGCATACATTAGACTTCCAACTGCAGAAGCATAGGGAATTTTCGCCATGTCCTCTATCTCTTGAGGATCAGTTGGAGATTGTTCCTTAGGTAGCATTGCATAGGGAATGTCAGGTCTAGTGCATAGCATTGCATACATTAGACTTCCAACTGCAGAAGCATAGGAAATTTTTGCCATGTCCTCTATCTCTTGAGGATCAGTTGGAGACTGTTCCTTAGATAGACGAATACCATATCTAGAAGGCATGTTTGCCCCATTGGTGTTGTTCATGGAGAATCTCTCTAAGACTTTGTCTATGTAGGTTTTTTGAGAGAGAGCAAGAAATCTGTTCTTCCGGTTTCTAATAATCTGAATACCGAAAACATAGGCTGCTTCACCCAAATCTTTCATATCGAATTAAGTGTTAAGCCATTCCTTGATGTGAGTCATTTTCTTGACATTGTTTCCAATGATCAAAATGTCATCAACATAAAGGACCAGGAATACTACTATTTGGTCTTCCTTGAGTTGGTAAACACAAGGTTCATCTTCATTTTGAAGAAAGCCATAGGTCTTGATGATTTAATCAAACCTTTTGTTCCATGAGCGAGAAGCTTGCTTAAGTCCATAGATAGACCTATTTAATTTGCAAACTTTCTTTTCCTGCCCAGGAAGAACATAACCTTCTGGTTGCTCCATATAGATGGTTTCTTCAAGTACCCCATTAAGGAAGGCAGTCTTGACATCCATTTGCCAGATTTCATAATCGAAAGCAGCAGCTATGGAGAGAAGAATTCGGATGGATTTGAGCATGGCAACAAGACTAAAATTTTCCTCATAGTCCACGCCTTCTCTTTGGGTATAACCCTTGGCTACAAGTCTAGCTTTAAAAGTTTCGACTTCGCCTCCAGCTCCTCTTTTCTTCTTGTAAACCCACTTGCATCCTATCGGATGATAGTCGTCAGGTGCGTCTACATATTCCCAGACTTTGTTCTTTTTCATGGAATCCATTTCTAAATCCATGCCGGCCGACCATCGTTTCCGTTGCAGACTAGCCATTGCCTGTTTATAGGTTAATGGATCTTCTTCAATACCGTCACCTACGACCGTATTGATTTCACCATCCAAGCCATAACGAGCAGGTTTTGTTGAAACCCTCCCACTACGACGAGGTGCGGTGATCTTTTGAACAGAAACTTCAGTAGTAGATTTCTCAGTTGGTTCAACTGAGGGAGTGGGATTGTCCTCTTCACGTGTGGAAGAGAACGAAACATTGGAAGGACTTATATCTGAAAGCATTTCCTCCAACACTACTTTACTTTGTGATTTGTAATTCTTAATATAGTCATCTTCAAGGAAAGTTGCGTTTGTAGAAACAAACACTTTATCATCCTTGCGACTATAAAATAGTCCACCCCTAGTCTCTTTAGAATTACCGACAAACGTGAAAACTTCAGTTCGTGACTCAAGTTTGCCGTCTTTCTTTCTTAAGACATGAGCAGGGCACCCCCAAATTCTGTAATGGCGTAAACTAGGTGTACGACCAATCCATAGTTCTAAAGGTGTCTTAGGGATTGATTTAGATGGAACAACATTTAAAATGTCGTTTGCCATCTGAATTGCATATCCCCAGAAGGACGTAGGTAGAGTTGAAAAACTAAGCATGGACCTAACCATTTCCAAAAGCGTGCAATTCCGTCTTTCTGCAACTCCATTTTGCTGTGGAGTGCTAGGGGCGGTTAATTGGGATTCAATTCCAAGTTCAATTAAATGATCTTTGAACTGCATATCCATATATTCTCCACCCCTATCAGTTCGCAAGATCTTTAATGTTTTACCCAATTGGTTTTGAGCCAATGCGTGAAATTCTTGAAACTTTTCAAATGTTTCAGATTTCTTATGCATAAGGTAAATGTGTCCATATCTAGAGTAATCATCAATGAAAGTGACAAAGTACTCATAACCACCTCGGGCTTTGACATTCAAAGGTCCGCAGACATCGGAATGCACTAACCCTAGGGGTTGTTTGGCATCCTCTCCCTTTGTAGAGAAAGAACGTTTGGTCATCTTTCCTTCTAGGCAAGATTCGCAAACAGGTAATTCACCTAAGACGACATTTTTCAATGGACCGTCTTTGGTTAGCCTGTTTAGTCTGTCATAGCCAATGTGACCCAAACTTAAATGCCATAGATATGTTTCATTATCATCAACGATCTTTTGCTTTTTGTGGTTTCTAGGTTTAGCTACTTTAAACAGTTCGTTATGTAGGGGAAATGGTGTTTCTGGTCTAAGAACACAAAGCCCTTGTTCCATGGATGCAACACAAATCTGAATGTCATTTCGAGAAATGGCAGAACCAGAATTTGAAAAATCTAATTTGTATTGTCGCAATTGCAAGCACGAAACAGAAACCAAGTTTCTACTGAAATTTGGAATGTATAAGACATTGTCTAATTCCAAAATTCTGTTTTGAAACTTGCGTTTGGCTTTTCCTCTAGCTCTAACCGAAACCATTTCTCCATTACAAACTTTAAGTTTCAACTCTTCGGATTTCAAATAATTCCAATTCTCAAGCAATTGCAATGAACAACTTACATGGTTTGTAGACCCAGAATCAAGAATCCAAATGGATTTATCATTCTCTAACACACATGATTCGAAGACTAAAGCATTAATGCTTATTCGTTTGTTAATTGTTGTTCTTGCTAGTTCATTTTGTTGTGAAGTATAACTTGAGGAAGTGGAATCACTTTCTCTTATCTTCTCAACTAAGCTTGAAGTAGTAGGATTTATGGAGTTATGAACTATTTGCTCTTCAGAGTGAACAATTCCCAGCTTACCTGCTTTCTGGAATTTAAAGTCCATCATGAGCATATGTGAAGTATTACTCTGACAAAGAGTTTATAACTTCGAGTTCAATTGCTAAGATATTAACTAGGAGTGGAATGGGAAGAGGATTATAGACACTACAACACATCAATAAAACAGAAGTAAGGTTTTGGTTCAAAATTCATACACAAGTTCAGAAAATAACATGTAATGACATATGTTATAGAAATACTAAATCTAACATAGTTTATTTTCCAAGGTTTCCAACATAATGAAATACAGTGTCCCGGTAGGCGAGAGTCAAAGATAATATTAGTTGAATAGAGTTGTCAGCTCATCTAAAATTAAACATTTTAGCAACCTTTTATTCGATCAAAATGAGAATCCAACGTTGTCCCGGTAGGCGAGAGTCAAGGTTATTCTCATTTTATGAGCTTCCACCATTGTTTAATGTTTTATGAGTTTATCTCTAAGTAGTCACCGTAGGGGAGAGTCTAAATAGAGACTAAAACTCACAAAACACTTATCAACTGAAATCTTACTGTGTTAAAAGTGTTCAACGAATAACCATCCATAGGGGGACGAAGTCTAGCGTCTCGAGGTTATATTGAAAAAATTTAACTATTGTAAGACCAACAATGGAGATCGAATATCTTTTGATTAAAAGCTCATTATTTAAAAAAATATATGTATTTTGTATAATCAATTTATTCGATATTATAATAATAAAAAATTACAAATTAAAGTTGGTTTAAATAAAACATCAACTTCAATTAGTTTTCAATTATTATTTAATTCGAAAAATAAATTCGAATAAATATCGAACAAGTTCCATAATATAATAATGAAAAATTACAAATCAAAGTCGGTTTAAATAAAAAATTAACTTTAATTAAATTTCAATTATTATTTAAATTCAAAAAATAAATTCGAATTGAAAATGGAACAAATTTGAAAATATCTTGTTTAAGTTGTTTTAGAAGATTCTAAAAAAATCAACTTAAATATCTTTCAAATCAGATTTAATTAAATTAAAATTAAGTTATAACCACTTAATTTGAAGATATTCCATTTTAAGTTAATATTCGAAAAGATATTAACCTAAAAAAAATATCTAAAATATTCCATTTTAAGTTAATATTCGAAAAGATATTAACTTAAAAAAATATCTTACAGAATCTTAATAACCAATACCTAAAATTCCTCAACTTAATTTTGAAATTTTAAATCCAAAAGATATTCAGATTTAAGTTGGTTAGTTGTAGATAACTAAATATCAACTTAAATAGGAATATTTGATGAAAAATTTAAATTAAGCTTCAGAAAAAATCTAGATGGTTATAATTCTATATTTAATTAAATACAAGAAAATACATATAGTTTAGCTTAGAATATAAAATTCTTTAAACTATGGTTTTCTTAAATTAATTTCAAAATAAATGAAATTAGTTGTGTTGCTAATCAATTTTATTAGGTTAAACTAGTGTAATTAACCTAGTACAGTTTATTCAAATCAGGCAAATGGGCCTTCACAATTGGGGTGGTTCATGTGAGGGGGTGCTGGGTTCAGTATGTCGTACCCACTTCTATGGCTCCCAACTCTCACACAAGGCCCAAAAGAGAGGAATTTAACCTTAAAATGAACAACTGTTATTAATTGAATAGGCCCAAAAACTAAATGGGCCTAAATAAAATCTATCAAGAACTATGATAATTTATTTAGCAACAACAACCTATATGCATCTATAATAAAATTAAACACATAGGCTCACACAGGCACACTTTGGATGGGTCCTATCATGTTGCTAGGTCACACACAGATGAAAGAAGATTGTAAATATACCTGTTACATATTATTTACTTGACCAAGGGGGCCATCAGATCATTAGATCTGGCAAAAAGTAACCATGGCTATTTTCAATCAAGTAATAATAGGTTTTAAAAACTTACAAACAAGCTAAAATACATACTCCTGCAACAAGGTTAGCTGGATAGTTGGATGTAGGATTTATTTAATTTTAAATAATTAATTTCGAAAATTAAATAATTAAATAATAAAAAAAAATTCGAAAATTAAAAAAAAAATTAAAAATTTAGAAAAAAAAAGAAATTTAAAATTAAACCTACAATTTTGAAAAATTAGGTTTCAACCAACCTAAATGTCATTTCAAAATTTGCTAACTACTTTTAAAAAAAATTTAATGTTATTTTATAAATAAAAATTAAATAAAAAATTAAAAAAGATAAATGAATATCCCTTTCAGATTTTAAATGTAATTTAAATAAATAAAATAACAAAATTTAAAAGTTAGCAAAATATCTTACATCTATTTAAAATTACATGATTATAGTTATCTTATTTTAAATTTAAATAAGGTCAAATTATTTTAAAAAAAAATTAATTTAAAAAATTTAAAATCTGACCTTGAATTTAAAAATAAGATAAGATATAATCAAATTTAAAAATAAGATAGATAATTAAGCAAAAAAGATAGATATTGACTATTTCAAATTCAAATTACACTAATATCATGAATTAAATTTAAAAAATATTAAATTAATTCATTATAATAATTAGAGTTGAATTAGGAATAGTAAATATATAAATGCAGAACTACACAAAAAATCAGAAGTTAATTCCATGAAAAAGTATGAAAAAACGATGAAAAACGAAAAAATTGCAAGTTGTACGGACGGGATGCAGTGCATACCCGTCCGCGCGCTTGCTGGGGTGTCATGGGCGTGCAACCTTGGCAGAATGCAGCATTTGCATGAAATCCGCGCGCGCACGAGGGTGCTGCTCAACCCCGATTTTTCCGAAATTTCAAAAAATCATAACTAATTCAAATTAAATCGAAATTGAGTTCTGTAAAAAAGTAACTTGCTTAATGTTTTCCATACTATCCAATAAAAATAATTCCAGAAACAGATATTCAATTATTTTTCACGAATATTCACAAACATCAATCAATCATCAAATAACACTCAATACAACAAGATACCATCCAAAACATCAAACAATTGTTTTAAAGTCCAAATTTCTTGCAAGCAAATCAATTACCATGGCTCTGAGGCCAGTTGTTGGAATTATTTTACCAGGATCTTAGATCTACTCACAAGTATGTTTATTAACATCCTAAATATGAACTTTCTAAAACGATGAAATAAACACGTATAAAGTTTAAGAAACCTTACATTGGGTGCAGCGGAATTAAATGACTCCTTCCGTTCAGATCTCTAACCCTTGTATCCTTTCTGTAGCAGAGTATTATCAAGATCTGAACGAGGATTTCTTTCTCTGAATCCTTGATGCTGAAACTCCTTAGCTGATGATCTTTCTTCACGATCTTCCTCACTATGATTGAGGTATTGCTTGCTGTGTGTGGGCACTACTCTAATCACTAAGGTAATTTCGAAATTCTAAGGAAGAAGAGAGAGAGAGAGGGTGGCAGCCAAGTTAGAGAGAGAAAGGCTCAGGTTTTCTGATTCAGAAGTGTAATTTTCCTGAAGCCTTCACTATCTATTTATAGCATTCCACTAGGGTTAGGTTTGAATTATTTGGCATTAAAATAATGAAAATATCAATTTAAAATGCCTACAAAAGTGGTCGGCCATGGCTTGATGGATTTGGGCCTTGCTTTTTGCAATTTTGCAATTTTAACACTTTTGTATCTGATTTTCTCAAAAATGTCAATTCTCTAATTCAACCATTTAAATGCCAATTCTAACTATTTAATAACTATAAATAATTATTAAATAACATTGTCATTTATCATATTTATTAATTGAACCATACAAAGTATCATAATTAACAAATATGCCCCTATTAACTCTTTCTTTACAATTTCGCCCTTACTTAGTGAAAATTTCACAAATAGACATAGTCTAATTTGTGAATTATAATTGATTAATCAAAACCAATTACATGAGTCTTACAAACAATATTATCTCAACTAGTGCGGGGACCATGGGTCTATATAACCGAGCTTCCAATAAGTAGATCAAGAATTTAACACTAAAATTCACTAACTTATTAATTCTTCGTTGAATCCATGCATAGAACTTAGAATTGCACTCTCAGTATATAGAATGCTCTATATGTTCCACCATATAGACGCTTCATTAGTTATCCATTGTTATAATCCTAATTTGATCAATGACCCTCTATATGAATGATCTACACTGTAAAGGGATTAGATTACCGTAACACCCTACTATGTATTTTATCCTTAAAACACTTGACCCCGTATAAATGATATTTCAGCTTATGTGAAATGAGTACTCCACCATTTATGTTCGTTTGGTCAAGCTCGAAGGAGATCATTTTACTATTTGCCATATAGAAGCTATAGATTCCATGTTTATGCTAGCGCTCCCACTCAATTGCACTACCGTGTTCCCAAAATGTACGTATCACCCTGACCTAAAAGTAGGCTTAACTAACAAAACAAAGAACACAAATAGCCTTTCAAGATTGAGCCTAATCATAACAGGATTAAGAACATTTGATCTAGGATCAACTTGACGATATTGACTTGAATAGATTTTACGGTAAGTTTAATTAAATCTAAGTCAAAGTTCAATATCGGTCCCTTCCGATGCATACTCCATGCATGTAACCTGAGCTTTACTTTAACCAATGTTCTGGAAAGAACATAGCATTTCTCCAAATGCAAGTAAACTCTTGTTGTAGATTATCATATCAGTAAAACCCTGTGTCTGATAAATCTAGGAAACTTTATTCACATAGTCATGTTTACTTTCCAATGTGATGACAACACAATAAACAGGATCAAGTATGTGAAAAGGATTTAAGATGAATTTATAAATCAAATAGACAAGCAATTGATAAAGTGAACCAAAACATACACAAATGAATGAAAAATACTTTTGTTTCTTTATTGATGTTGAATAAAATAGATTACATTGAAATGAAGTTTTATTTAGGGCATAAAATCTAACACTTTCTGTCTAAGAACATAAGTGGTATTATCCTCTTTAATTGTGTTAATACAACAGAGGCAGTGTAACCATCTTAAATCGAATTAGATGATAGAAAACTTTGGAATCAAGAAAAAAATATATCCTCTACTTTGCTACTTTATTTTTAGATTTAGTCATATTCTTAGAAAAGTAGTATTTGTTGAAAAACGAACACTTTCTTATCTTAATGACCATAGGATTTTCCACCTCTAATCACTTAGAATAGCTATCAAACATGCAAACCTTAGTTAATAGTTCTAGCTTTTCTAAAGTTCACAATCAAGACATCCATGAATCTAGTAATGGTTTACAATAAGTACATAACGATTCCATCATTCTGAAAAATTGTCCTATCACTAGGGTATTCCCTAGAAGGACTTAGGCAGCTGTTACCAACTAGTCATACATCTTTCACTTTCATCAATATGTAATCCAAATTTTTAGGAAGGTAAGTTTGATACAATTCAAAATTTAACTTAATGATTTTTGAGCTGCATATCCACCGAATATTTCTCCACCCCTATCAGTTTGCAAGATCTTTAACCATTTACCTTGACATTTTTCAACATCGCTAAAAAATCATGAAATTTCTCAAACATTTCAAATTTCTTTGCATAAGGTAAAATTTAGAGTGATCGTCTTAAGAATATAACGATAACTCATATCCACCCCTCAATGTACATCAATATTTTTAAATATAGATGATCTTACTTACAAGTGAATATTGACATATTTTCTCTTTACAGAGAATGATCTTGTCAAAACCACTATAAAGAAGATGCAAATGGCATATATATTGCTGTGGTTTGACGAATCCTAGGTCTAGTTACAGCAAAGAATTCTTAGAATAGTCCAAGTGTATCCTAGTCACATAATACAAAACTCATACTACATACATTAACATAGAGTTTGGATCCATTGACTGAAAGTGGATATTAAAAACGTGTGAAAGTTATACTGTATTGTCTAATGTATTTTGGAAGCAAAATTTAAGATTTCTCTTTGGAATCTAAAATTTTAAGTCAAAGACTTAAATTTATACCAAATATACAATGAGTAATGATTCTTTCTTGGACCACAACTACTAATCTAACTCTAAGTTTATGTAACACCCTAACTAGAATAGGCGTATTACGTGATTTTTAAACGTACTGTGCAGCTCGTTGCTAATTAACGAGGTTTATGGAAATTGTGATTAATTAAAATTTTTCCTTTTTAATTAAACTTATAAAATATTTCATACAAAATACTATGGGATCCCATTTACAAAAAGCTTTACAAAAGTTTACTGTCTAATACAAAATACTTGTCGCCTAGCGACTAATTACAAAACCACTATTGTCCCGATGATCGTACGCTCCAGGCCTAACCGCCCTGACATGTACAATTTTCATCGGCTCGTTCTCACGGTTCCTCAGCTTTGGCCTTGCCCTTACCTACACATAAACATAGCACTGTGAGTCGACAGACTCAGTAAGAAAAGCATAAATCATAATCATACATTAATCCCGGGTTATGATCAGACGCCCATACCCCTAACCATAACTCTAACTGTCGTGTCCCACACGATACTGAGTCCCGAACGTTCGTACGACGGTACTATTGACAAGTAACAGCCTATACTCGGTTCACTGGTCATACTCCAGCTGCTAGTCATACTCTAGCCTAACCGATGTGTTACAGTATCAGCCTATACTCGGTTCACTGGTCATACCCCAGCTGCTAGTCATACTCTAGCCTAACCGATGTGATACGGTCAAATAGCACAGTACCACCAACCCTAGAATCAGCCTAAACTTGGTATACTGGTCATACTCCAGTTGCTAGTCATACTCTAGCCTAACCGAGGTGATATGGTCGGATGGTACGAAGCCAACATACATATCTAATGTAATCTAACAGGCTTCCTAACATGCACGCTAAACATGTAATATATATGCATACTGTTATACTAATCTTACCTCAATTCCGAATTCAGGTGTGCTCGTTAACCTGAGTGGAACGAACTGCACGACGGTTTACAGGCTCCTAAACCATAACAATCACAACACTATTAAGTGATACGCTAAATCACTTCCCGGGGACTTAAACTAGAAACTAAAAGTTTCCCTATCGATAAAAAGCATGGCAATACCCTAAATAACATAAAAACAGGAAAAATTGGGGTTCCTAAAAATTCCCCAACTGGCAGACCGGTTGCACAACCGGAATTCCGGTTCTGGGAATTCCTGAACCCCATCCGGAATTCCGGTTGCACAACCGGAATTCCGGTTCCTCGCAGGAAACACCCAAAATTCCATAACTCAATCAATCAAACCCAATGCATACCAAACCTTCCAGACCTGTTCTAATTACCCCTAAGAACAAATCCAAAGCAAAAGAACCAAGCTTCAATCACAGAAACTCATTTCACCATTGGAGGTTCAAGATTGAGTTCAAAAACTCAAAACTTGACTAACCCTCCAAACAGCCACTAAATCATGCATATCTCAACCTATTTCAACATAATAAAACACCAGAAAACACATTTACACAGCAACAACAACCACAGCAACAAAACTCACATTTTCACTTTGAAAAACCATAACTTTTGAACCAAAAATTCTCAAACTAGAACAAGGGTAACTAGCATGCATTTCAACCTATCTAATCTCATTTAATTCAGCATTTTAATCACAAAAACAACAACAACAACTAACAGCAGCAACAACACCAAAAACTAGCATGCAACCTATCCACTTTCCTCAAAAATTCAAGAAAATAACAAGACAAGTTTCAAGAACCATACCAACAACTTGATGATCACCAAATCTTGCTAAAATGAGCTTGAAATCCAAGAAAAATTGTCAGCTTCTTCCTGCTCCAAGAGGGCCGAATAGAGAGAGAGAGAGAGAGAGAGAGAGAGAGAGAGAGAGAGAGATAAAATTGGGTTTTCCCACTTAGTTTCTAACTTTTAATAAAATAAAAGGAATGCCACTTTAAAACATATTATTCAGCCAACACATACTAATATAATCACATAATTTCCAATTACAAAGTCCACTAAAGGACAAAATATTATTTGCGCAAAATGACCATTTTGCCCCTCCACACTACAATAACATAAAGGGTACTAAAAGGGTATTTTGGGAAATTCTAAATTCCCGGCCAATCCCGACATTCCCAATATCTAAATAACCGTCCCACAATACTAACATACTAAGTTGTGATCTTATTGAGCCAAACACCGAGTTCCATGTTACTGGGCACCGGAAAAGCAAAATTATGAAATTCACTATATGACATAAAATGCATTTCAGAATTCAATAATAACAGCATAAGTAATTATATAAATATCTATAAATAATTTTCATAATTAAACATAATTAACTGCTAATTTCCAAATTAAACTAAGCGGTCTTTACAACTATTCCCCCCGTAAAAGGATTTGGTCCTCGAAATCTAACCTGAACAACTCTGGATATTAAGCTCTCATATCTGACTCTAGCTCCCACGTGGCTTCCTCCACCTTGCTTTTTCTCCAGAGTACCTTGACCAATGCTATGGTCTTATTCCGAAGGACTTTATCCTTTCTATCCAGGATCTGCACTGGCTGTTCTTCGTATGTCATATCTGGCTGCAGTTCAAGGCTCTCATAATTGAGTATATGAGAAGGATCTAAAACATATTTTCTCAACATAGAGACATGGAATACGTTGTGAACTGCTGATAAAGTTGGAGGCAACGCTAACCGGTATGCCACTTGACCTACCTTCTCGAGAATCTCGAAAGGTCCTGTAAACCTAGGGCATAACTTGCCTCTTTTCCCGAAACGTTTGACCCCCTTCATTGGAGATACCCGTAAAAACACATGGTCTCCTACTCGGAACTCAACATCTCTGCGTTTCGGATCTGCGTAACTTTTCTGTCTACTCTTTGAGGCAAGCATTCTAGCTTTTATTTTCTCAATTGCCTCATTGGTCCGCTGCACTGACTACGGACCTAGGTATTTCCTCTTCCCTGTCTCATCCCAGTGGATGGGAGATCTACACTTCCTACCGTATAACAGTTCATAAGGAGCCATCCCTATCGTACTCTGATAACTGTTGTTGTAAGAAAATTCTATCAACGGTAGATATTTATTCCAAAAGCCTACAAAATCCATAACACAGGCTTGTAACATGTCCTCCAATATCTGAATTGTCCTTTCAGACTGTCCATCTGTCTGAGGATGGAATGTTGTACTTAATTTCAATTTTGTACCCATTTCTCGTTGCAAACTCTGCCAAAACTTGGAGGTGAACTTCGGATCTCTATCCGAAACTATAGACTTCGGTACCCCGTGAAGTCTTACTATTTCTTTAACGTACAATTCTGCCAACTGATCCACTGAATAGGTTGTTCTAACAGGAAGAAAATTAGCAGACTTCGTGAATCGATCCACCATAACCTAGATGGAATCGAATAAACCTGTGGTTCTAGGTAACCCAACCACGAAATCCATCGTGATATCCTCCCACTTCCATTCAGGTAGGGTTAAAGGCTGTAACAACCCTGCTGGTCTCTGATGTTCAGCCTTAATCTGCTGACAGGTGAGGCATCTCGATACGAATTCTACCAAATTCTTCTTCATACCACTCCACCAGAAGTACGGTTTAAGATCCTGGTACATCTTGGTGGTGCCGGGATGCAGAGAATAAGGGGTAGAATGAGCCTCTTCAAAGATCTCATTCTTGAGTTCCACACTACTCGGAACACAAACCCTAGCTTTATATAGAAGCATCCCGTTGTCTGACACTGAAAAATCCTTGGCTTGACCAGCCAAAACCTCATCTCTGATTTTTACTAACTCAGGATCAGTTATCTGAGCGGCTTTAATTCTTTCCAACAGATCAGATTGCAGTGTCAAGTTGTGAAGCTGGCCTACCACAAACTCAATGCTGGATCTAACCATGTCCTCTGCTAACTGAGGTGAGATCTGAATCATGCTAGCTACCTGCCCGGGACCCTTCCTGCTCAGGGCATTGGCCACTACATTGGCCTTCCTAGGGTGATAGAGAATCTCACAATCATAATCTTTCACTAATTCCAACCAACGCCTCTGTCTCATATTCAAATCTTTCTGAGTAAAGAAATATTTGAGACTTTTATGGTCGGTATAGATTTCACACCTTACTCCATAAAGGTAATGCCACCAGATCTTTAATGCAAAAACTACCGCGGCCAACTCTAGATCATGAGTCGGGTATCGCTGTTCATAATCCTTTAACTGATGGGAGGCATAAGCGATAACCCGATCGGCTTGCATCAGCACACACCCCAGACCCTGTCTGTATGCATCGCAATAAACCACAAGTTTCAACTCGTGAAAACTAGCTTCACACTTGTCTGGCCAAAAAAACCGCTAATTCTTCTTCGCAAGTTTGGTTAAGGGTGTTGAAATCTTAGAAAACCCTTCCACGAACCGACGATAATACCCGGCTAAACCTAAGAAGCTTCTAATTTCTGTCACTGTCTTCAGTCTTGGCCAATCCCTGACGGATTCTATTTTCCCAGGATCCACCTTGATCCCATCTTTGCTAACAATGTCCCTTAAGAAAGACACCTGAGATAGCCAAAATTCACATTTCTTCAATTTGGCATAAAGCTTGTGTTCCCGAAGCCGTTGCAAAACCATCTGAAGATGTAACTCATGCTCCTCCTCTGATTGAGAGTACACAAGGATGTCGTCGATAAACACAATTACACAGATATCGAGGAAATCCTTGAATACTCTATTCATCAAATCCATAAATGTTGCAGGAGCATTGGTTAGTCCAAACGACATAACCAAGAATTCATAATGTCCATACCTAGTACGGAAAGCCGTCTTCGGAATGTCCTCCTCTCGGATTTTCAACTGATGATAACCCAATCGAAGATCAATCTTGGAAAAGAACGTCTTCCCGTGAAGTTGATCAAAAAGATCATCAATCCTAGGTAGTGGATATTTATTCTTCACTGTTAGCTTGTTTAACTCCCGATAATTGATACACATCCTCATAGTTCCATCTTTCTTCTTGACGAATAAAACTGGAGCTCCCCAGGGTGACACACTAGGCCGAATAAACCCTATGTCAAGTAACCCTTGAAGCTGAATCTTTAATTCCTTAAGCTCAGCTGGAGCCATTCTATACGGAGCCTTGGAAATCGGTTCCACTCCAGGTGCCAAATCTATAACAAAATCAATCTCTCGCTGAGGTGGTAAACCTAGAAGTTCTTCGGGAAAAACATCTAGAAATTCCCGAACCACCTTGATGTCCTATGGCCGAATGGTATCTGGCCGAGTGGTGTCCATCACCACGACCAGAAACCCTAAACAACCGCCATGCAGTAACTCCCTAGCTGACATGGCCGAAATCACCGGGATCCGAGATCCCCGAACCGAACAAACAAACACAAATGGTTCTTCACTTTCCGGTTGAAAGATCACCATCTTCCTCTTGCAATCAATACTGGCTGAGTATTTAGATAGGAAATCCATTCCTAAAATAATATCGAAATCTACTAGGCTCATCTCTATCAAGTCCGCACTTAACTCTCTACCATCTATTCTGATCGGCATAGACCTAATCCACCTTTTGGGGATAACTAACTCTCCGCCAGGTAATAGGGTTCCAAACCCTGATTCATAACTATCACACGGTCTATCCAATTTACTAAAGATTCTAGCTGCCACATAAGAATGTGTGGCCCCAAAATCAAACAGCACTGAGTAAAATGAGTTATTAACTGAGAGCTGACCTGTTACAACTGAAGGGCTGGCTTCTGCATCAGCCTGAGTAATGGCGAACACCCTAGCTGGAGTGGGTCTCGTAGGAGCCCTTGGTGCCTCTGATCTGAGCTGGGGACAATCCCTCTTGTACTGTCCGGGCATGCCACACTGAAAGCATCCCTGACCTCTGCACTCACCCAGATGGTGCCTTTTACAACTGGGTCACTCTGGGTAAGAAAATCGGGTCTCAGCACCACCCTGACGACTGCCTCTACTCTGGTTCCCCCAGAATCTCTTGTTCTGCCTCGAGCCACCGGATGCAGTGGATGTTTTCCTCTTCTGGTCCATGGTCGAACCACTACCTCCCCTGCTAAAGCCTGATGCAGGAGGGGTAGGAGCCCCACCACTCACTGGAGTCCTAGCCGACTCCGACATACATCCAACTGCGCCCTCAGCTCGCAGTGCTTTTTCCACCATCTCAGCATAGGTGGTCTTGTCGTCTATGGTGATTGTTGTCGTGCAAATTTCGTAACACCAAATGTATATGATATTATTAAAATCAGGAAGAAAACTATATGAAGAACAACTGCGAGTATTCAACCTAGAGCGGCGAGTACTCAAACTGGGAATGAGAAATGCTTAACAGAAAACTGGAAATAACAAATAAGACAGAGGATTATAGTGGTTCAGTCAGATCACGGTCTGCTTAGTCCATTGTAGCAAGAGTTTCGTAGGTGCCATTTCACAGTGGATCACCCTTTTATATACAAAGCAGGTATCCAATTAGTTATACAAGGATTGCATTCATTGTCAATCCGTTTTTACACATTGAATTACAATAATTAAACTAAACAACGTTAACATTAATAAATGAACGGCAGTTACTAAGTTCATCAACGTATGCGTCCTCCAAATATGCAAGTTGACTTTTCATATTCCGATATTAAACTCGCAGGCCTACCATTAATTACGTCTAAGATGTATGCATTCTTATATAATCGCCTTTGTGAACATCGCATGATGAGTTGACAGAACCTAGACATGCGAGTCTATATTGGTTTATCAAGGTCGTAGGGTTCTTAGGACCAACTCGCATTTATAGAAAGTCGGTCTCTAGGTTTATACAAGGACATGGAGAGGATACTCGCACATAGTTCGATATATTCGAGTTACTCTCTTGTCTCACATAATACGAGTTATAACCATGCGATCAGACTTTGGTCATGCTCGCCGCATCTCGCTGATTCTATCTTAAGCGAGGTTTAAAACTTCGAGGAGTCTCTCATGGACATCTCAGCTTTCATTGGAAATCTGAGTACACGTGTCCTCTAAACAGGAGTCTGGTCTCGAGTTTCTAGGTGAGAGAAATCTGACTATAACACATGCCCCTAGTTTTGCAATGTGACAGGTGCGGTCACAAGGGAAACTATACTCGAGAGACAGGTGAAAGGTTGTCACGAGGAGGTGACCTTTGGTTGTCCCTTCGAGGGTTTCGAAAAATGACGGCTATAATCATTACTTTTATTGCATTTATGGTGCCACATCACAAAACCCTTCGGTTTTCGTGTAGGTGTGGTCATCGTTGGCCGTTGGATTGGGCGACTCTAGGCATTTCGATTGCCACATGTCGTGATCCCAATTAATGAGGGATTTGGGTATTTAAACCCTTTGATTCGAATCAAAAATCCCCCATTTTCCCTCATTTTCCTTAACTCCCTTAACTTCCTTGTTCCCTCTCTTTCAGAGACTCCATCGAAAACTTCCATAAATTGCCCAGACTTTCGCTCTTCTTTTGTGGGATCTTTATCAATCTCCAGTGCTGTCGAGAGCAATCGTAGGAACAGATTTTTAGAACTAAAGGTTAGTTTTAAAAGTTCACTGCATTTTGTTTTCTGTTTGAGAAAAAACACTATTTTCTGGGTTTTAAAATTTACGAAATGGGGTTCAGGAATATATGTTTGTAGGGAATACATATGAGGCTACGTTTTCTAGGCAAGAAACTGAGTAATTTCAGAAAAAATGACCTAAAATTGGCATAACCGTGTATTGTAGAAAAAATGAGCGACCTGTCGGATAGTCAGCTGCTTGGCTAGGGAGACGATGAGTTTGATGGTGACGAGGACCAAAGGGAAGACAGCTTTATCCTGACCTCGATCTCAGAAGAGGAGATCGCGCCTACTGGAGGTATAGAATTAGGTCTGATGTCTTCCGCAGACATCGAGAGAATGGTGCAAGAGCTCGCTGAATCAGGGGCCATTGAGATTCAAGAAAGTGAGTCTACGGTGTCAGCACGCGATTATCTCGTCCACTCCAGGCATGCCCCTGACTTCGAGGTCGAAGAGATGGATGACGATTGGGCGGCCCCAGCTCGAGAGTCAAGCGAAGAAGAAGAAGAGGCAGAGGGGAGTGGGACTAATTTGGTGGACAACACTCAGCTGAACGAACCCTTCTCATGCGAGGACTTGGTCTCGAGGGTCACCAAATCGGATCTTACTACTTTTACCAGGCTGAACCTGCTGCGACTCGCCTCTTTGCGACCTAAACCCACTCAGAGGGCGCATCTTTCTTTTACCAATCCAGCGATTAATCCCACAGAGGATGTGGTAGTCTCAATACCCATTCTTCGGTGTGGAGTATCGGTCCTTTTTCATCCCTTTATCGCGGCCATCCTCAAACGTTACGATGTGTCTCCTTTCCAAGTAACCCCCAACAGTTATCGCACAACTCTTGCTTTTTATGCGATGTACATGGAGTATGTACATAGGGCTCCCACAGTAGAAGAGTTTAGTTATTTCTATGACATAAAATGCGTAGGCCTTCAAAACGGTTTCTACTGCTTCAGCAAGTGGGCCACTTCTAAGATTAACGGGGTAGAAGGCATGGTTTCCAATATGGGAGATTGGAAATCAAAGTGGTTTTACATATTCAAAGTCTCGGGGATTAGAACTGACTTTAACCGTCGATCTAGTATGTCGCATGTTTCCTGACTTAGTCATTTTAGAGTTACTTTGAGATTCTAAGCTAACTTGCCCTTTTTTGTTTTCGCAGATAGACCAGCTCGCCCTGCACTCGACGCGACTCGCAGAGATTCAGCTGAAGTTCTCGGGAGCCTTCCTGTACAAGATCACGACTGGCGATTATTGTGTACGACTGCCAAGCTGCGAGAACACAAACTGATCCCTGAGAACGCAAGTCTCTGGAAAGAGCCGGTATACAAGGAACCTTCTTAAAAGCAACAAGAGCGAATTGATAAACGTCTTTCTAAGCAAACTTCTCGACCATCATTAGGTAGTTTATCGCATACATAAACTAGGGCGTTAGAATTTCACCCTTATTAGTATTAGTCCTTATTTTTTGCTGTAATTGCAGAAATGACTTTCTTGAAGTCCGGACCTACTCTTAACTGCAAGCTGAAATCTGGAACAGCAGCAACTTCCCCTGTCGCTCCTTAGAAGAAGAAAAGCAATGTGGTGGTTACTCCTGTCGCAGATTCTTCAAACAGGCCAGCTAAGGGCATTCAAGAGAAAGGGAAGAAAGTTGTGATCGACCCAGCGGTTCGAGCTCGCCACGTATTGTCTCTTCAGGAGAAATTTGTCAGTGACGAGTTCCAGTCGAAGATTGACAAGACTCCTACTGAGGAGATACTGCCTCGCCCCGCGGAGTTAGCTTCGCAGTTTATGGCCATGTTCTCGAGGGCTTTTGCTACCGGGTCCAAGGAGGTTGAACTCGCGAAGAGACACATTGCTCAGCTTCAAGAAGACAATAAGAAGCTGAAGCAAGATGCGTCTTCTAAGGACAAGGAGCTCGAGGAACTCCGCAAGGCCAAGGAGCAAGTCGAGCTCGAGGCCAAGAATGCTCAGACAAAGATCGAGGAGATGTCTCGCGACTTGGAGGTTGGGAAGGACAATGGAAAAAGGCAGTATGACCAGGCGGTCTCGGACTATATCTACACCACTCTCTCTAAGATTCCAGACTTCAACTTTTTAATCCTTGGAGCAGAAGCCGCTGAAATGGCCGAGGCTTTTCGTCCCATGTCTCCCACGCCAACTCAAGGTGGTGGGGGGAATCTTCTCGAGGAGGTTGAGGTTGCAGAGGTGGAAGAAGTCGAGAATGAGGCTGTCAGCAAAGTCGCGGATGGATCTGTTCCTGCTGCTCCCACTGCTTGACTTTTCCTCTAATATTCGCTTGTATTAAACTTTTATCTCTTTTTTTTTGTTTATGCGGTACAGGGGTACTCGCACCTTGTACTTAGACAAATTTATATTTTACTTTGAACAACTTTATATCCTCGCGGGGATATCTGTTTTCAGTATTTTCGCAGTACACGGGTACTCGCGCTTTATTATCTTTAATATTTTGACTTTAATTACAACTTGGTGTAATGAGTAGAAAATTTCATAAAACTTGAAAAATACTCGCAGTTTGAAGAATTTCCTTTATATAATCAATAGTACATCATGGTATATACCCCTTATACTTAGGATTTTTTTTTTTTAAATATAATTTACTAAGTATAAATACAAGGCGAATACAAATTAGACAATGCGAGTACTATTGATAATAGAATTTTAGGCTTTCACCCTTCCAAGCCCGTGGACTCGCAGTACCATCGAGTTTTGCGAGTCGGTATGTAGCGTCACCAATCTTTTCTGCGATGAGTTATGGTCCCTCCCAACTATCCCCGAAGACCCAATGCGCTGGGTTCTTGGTATTCGGCATTACTCTTCGAAGGACCAAGTCACGTGTTCGCAGAACTGTTGCCTTGACCTTGGAATTGAAAATATCTTGCGGTTCGCCGCTGGTAAGCCGCATTTTTTAAGTACGCCTGATCGCATTTTTCTTCCAGAAGATCAAGGTAGAGCGACTGTTTTTCCTCATTTTGCGAGATGTTGAAAACATCTCTTCGTAGGGAACCTGCCCCAATCTCGACTGGTACCATGGCCTCGCACCCATAGGAAAGCGAGAAGGGTGTTTCACCAGTCGTGGATCGAGGAGTTGTATTGTAAGACCATAGAACTTGTGAGAGCTCGTCTGGCCAGGTCCCCTTACGTTCTTCGAGTTTGCCTTTGATGGAGTGCTTTATTATTTTGTTAACAGCTTCAGTCTGTCCGTTGCTTTGTGGGTAAGCAACTGCGGAGAATGCTTTCTTAATTCCCAGATCGTCACATAATTGTCGCATCTCTTTACAATCGAACTGCCTTCCATTGTCTGAGATGAGTTTGTAAGGGATACCGAATCAACAAATTATGGAGTTGTAGACAAATTCGCGCAACTTAGTCGCCTTAATAGTTGCGAGTGCTTTGGCTTCGGCCCATTTTGTAAAATAATCTACTGCGACTACCGCATATTTGACCCCGCCTTTTCCTTTGGGTAATTTGCCTATTAAGTCGATCCCCCATACTGCGAAAGGCCAAGGACTTGTGATGGAATGTAGGTTGCTCGGAGGTTGATGGGTATATGTAGCTATTCGCTGACACTTGTCGCATTTCTTCGCAAAAGTGAAAGCATCTTGTCGCAAGGTTGGCAAGTAGTACCCCTGTCGCATGATTTTTAATGCAAGGGAGTTACCTCCTATATGATTGCCACAAATTCCCCCATGTACCTCACGTAGTATGTAATCGCAATCTTCACCGTCGATACACTTGAGTAGCGGTTGACTAAAACTTCTGCGATATAACCTTTTATCGTACATGACATATCACGCAGCTCGTTGTCGCAGCTTTCTTGCTTCCACTTTGTTATCAGGTAAGACGCCCTTTTCTAGGTATGCGACTATTGGAGTCATCCATGTGACTTCTTGAGTTGTATCTATTTCCATGATCACTTCTTGATTTATCGTTTGGTGAGTCAATACATCTATTGGAATCACGTCGAGCAATCCGGCTTCTCTAGTTGAGGCCAAACGGGCCAGTGCGTCTGCGTGTGAATTTCGAGCACGAGGTACTCGAGACACGATTACTTTCCTGAATTTCTGCATCAGCTCGCATACAATGGCTAAATATTTAACCAACCTCCCGCCTCTGGCTAGATATTCTCCATTCACCTGGCACACCACGATTTGGGAATCGCTAAAAGCCTGTGGATACTCGATTTTCATCTCGAGAGCTAGCTTTAACCCTGCGATTAAAGCCTCATACTCGGCTTCATTGTTAGATGCAGAAAATTCAAAACGTAAAGCAGCGTGTACCTTAAAATTACCGGGACTGATTAATAGGATCCCGCTACCAGAGCCTTCGCTATTTGAGCCTCCATCAACCTACAACGTCCACGCCTCTCCATTGGTTATAGAAGTGTCGACTTTGTCATCTATGAGTGCCACTTCGGTGCTGGGGAATTCAAGGATAAAATCTGCCAAGGCTTGCCCCTTTATCGCAGTTCTTGGTTTATACTTGATGTCGAATTGGCTTAATTCCATCGCCTATTTCAACAACCTCCCCGACGTCTCTGGTTTTGCTAAGACTTGGCTCAAAGGATAGTCTGTTAAGACTTCGATACTGTGAGCTTGGAAATAGGGTCGCAATTTTCTCGACGATATTACCAGAGCGAACGCCAACTTTTCCATTTGGGGATAGCGGGTCTCAGCATCTAGTAGTCGTTTACTGACATAATACACCGGGTATTGTCGTCCTTGGTCTTCGCGTATTAGTACCGAACTAATCGCATATTCTGACACTGCTAAGTAGATGGATAGGACTTCGCCGGTCATGGGCTTTGACAAGATTGGAGGTTGCCCTAAATGCGTCTTTAAGGCTTGAAAGGCCTCCTCGCATTTTTCGGTCCATTGGAACTTCTTATTGCCTTTTAAAATCTGAAAAAAAATCTTTGCACTTATCAGAAGATCGCGATATAAAGCGATTTAAGGCAGCGACTTTACCTATGAGGCTTTGGACCTCTTTTGGCTTAGTTGGTGATGGCATTTCCACCAACGCTCTGATCTTCGCAGGGTTGGCTTCTATTCCTCGTTGGTTAACCATGAATCCAAGGAATTTCTCGGAGCCAACTCCAAAGACGCACTTTAGAGGGTTTAGTTGCATCTTATATCGACGCAATATATCGAACATTGCCCGTAAATGGGCAATATGATCCTTCGCATGCTGAGATTTTACGAGCATATCATCAACATATACTTCCATGGTGTTCCCAATAAGATCTGCGAATATCATGTTTACAAGTCTTTGATAAGTCGCACCTGCGTTTATCAAACCGAAAGGCATTATTTTGTAACAGTATAATTCTCGATCAGTAATGAACGAGGTATGCTCCTGGTCGGGCTCATACATAGGGATTTGATTATATCCCGAGTATGCGTCCATGAAGCTCAGAAGTTCATGACCTGCAATGGCATCAACAAGTTGGTCAATGCTAGGAAGGGGGAAGCTGTCTTTGGGACAGGCTTTATTTAAATCTGTAAAGTCAACGCACGTGCGCCATGAGCCGTTAGGCTTGGGCTTGAGTACAGGATTCACTAACCAGTTGGGGTAAAACGACTCCCGTATAAAGCCGCAGGCTAGGAGGCAGTCGACTTCTTCTTTTAGCGCTTGGTACCTCGCGGGGTCCATTTTACGATGCTTCTGTCGGACACCTCGCACCTCAAGGTCAATGTTCAAGCGATGACACATGACCTGCGAAGATATTCTGACCATATCTGAATGTTTCCAAGCAAAAACATCAAGATTTTGTTTCAAAAAAAGTCGTTAGTTGTTCTCGCTGCTGAAAATTCAACTTAGAACTAATTTTCAAAACTTTTTGCTATTATCTATGGGATCTATAGGTACATCAATGGTGTCTTCCGCGGCTTGGGCTGCTGCGGCATGATCAAGGATCCTTGGATCTAGATCTGGTTCGTCCATGTATGGTACCTCTTTGATTCTGAGGACCTCCTGGCGAGGGGAGGTGCCTCCAATAAGTAGATAACATTTACTAACTTTTTCTCCGCGAGCTTGACTGCTGCATTGTAGCATTCTCGTGAGTCTGACTGGACTCCTCGCACAGAACCTACTCCGGCGGGAGTAGGGAACTTCATTGTCAGATGATAGATCGAGTTTATGATCTTCATCTCCTTCAAGATTGGTCGACCAATCACGGCATTGTATGCCGAATACTGGTCGATTACTGCGAAGTCAGCCATTGATTTGGCTGTTACTGGGGCGGTTCCCAGGGTGATCGAGAGTTTGATCATCCTTTTCAATGCGATGACATCGCCGTTAAAACCGTATATGCTCGACGTCACGGGTCGCAGGTCCTTCTCTTGCAACCCCATTTGTTTGAAAGCTTGGAAATTCAAAAGATTCACTAAACTTCCATTGTCTACGAGTATACGGTGGACATTATCTCCGCCAATATTGGAAATGATGACTAATGCCTCAAAATGCGGATGATGGACCCATCTCGCATCACTCTCCATAAAGGTGATGTCGTCGCATTCTTTTTTAAACAATTTCTCTGGCCGCTCACTAAGATTGTTTACATTGGTGAGCGGCTTCTCCTTAGCTTCTTTGGCATAGCGCTCCTGCGACTTGCGGGAGTCTCCTGCGATATGGGGCCCTCCAATGATCGTTAAGATATTGCGAGGTGTTCTCGAACCACTCGCGTTTTGATTTTCTTCTTTGTCATCCGCTCGGGGATGACCTTCCTCGTTCTTCTTATACTTGTCGAATTTTCCTCTTCGAATTAGCTCCTCGATTTCATCCTGCAAGACCCAACATTCTAAAGTGGTATGACCAATATCTTTATGGTACTTACAGAACTTTTTGGGATCTCTTCTGTCGCGGTTTCCCCTGATGGGGGCCGGCTTCTTGAAGACTCCATTCCTTTCTTCAATGGCATAGATGTGGTCTCAGGGCACCGCGAGTTTGGTATAGTTAACAAAATGCGTCCACCCTTCCTCTTCGGCGAGGACTCCTTCTTGGGAGGAGATTTGGCCAACTTTGGACTTCGCTGTCTCCGTGGGCTGCGTATTCTCGGGCTTCGGTCTCTGGAATTCTTCCCTCGGGGACTGCGAGATCTTGATCGCGGTATTGGTGATTTACGCTTATCCTTTTGTTGGGAATTATTTTACCAGGATCTTAGATCTACTCACAAGTATGTTAATTAACATCCTAAATATGAACTTTCTAAAACGATAAAATAAACACATATAAAGTTAAGAAAACCTTACATTGATGCAGCGGAATAAATGTCTCCTTCCACTCAGATCTCTAACCCTTGATTCCTTTCTGTAGCAGAGTATAATCAAGATCTGAGCCCGAATCTCCTTCTTCTTCAAGCTTTGATCCTTCACAGTCTTCCAATCTATGATTGAGTTACTGCTTGCTGTGTGTGGGCACTTACTCTTTCACTAGGGTCACGAAAAAGATGAAGGAAAAGAGGGAGAAGTATTTCGGCCAAGGTAGAGAGTGAGGGAAGGCTCAGTGTTTCTGAAGAGAGAAATTTCTGTCAGATTACTAATGAAAGCATGTGTTGTGAATGAGCCATCACTTTCTATTTATAGGCAACTTACTAGGTTTAGGTTAGGATTTATTTGGCATTAAAATAATGAAAATATTAATTTGAAAAAGCCTCTTAAGTGGCCGGCCATATGGTGTTAATGGGCCTCACTTAATTTTGCAATTTTATCAAATTTTATCTCTATTTTCTCAAAAATGCCAATTTTCCAATTCTAACCTTTTAAATGCCAAAACTAATTATTTAATAATTAAAATACATTATTAAATAATATTATTTAATTTAATTATTAATTAGACATATAAAGTCCATTAATAAATAAATAAACCTAGAAAACTCTTTTCCTTACAATTTCACCCCTGCTTAGTGAAAATTCATAAAATTAGACATAGTCTAACTTTAGAATTATAATTGATCAATCACGAATCAATTAATGAGTCTTACAAGCAGAATGTTCTCAACTAGAATGGGGACCATGGATCTATATGCTGAGCTTCCAATAAGTGAACCAAATTTACCAAGTAAATTCCTACTTATTAATTCTTCGTTGAATCCACTCTTAGAACTTAGAATTGCACTCTCAGACTTATATAGAGCATATTGTATGTTTCATGATACCAATATACTATCTCATTTAACCATTGTTATAATCTTATTGTGATTTAAAGATCCTTTATATAGATGATTTACATCGAGATGGGATTTCTTTACCGTTCTCACCCCTCAATGTATTTTGCCCCTTAAAACACTTAGCTACCTGTAAATGGTGTTTAGTGATCTAATAATTAGTCAGTTAAACAAGAGCTCATCCATTTACTTCTATTTGCTAAGCTCGAAGGGAATCATCACTTAACTTCTATACACCAGTAGAAGCTATAGATTCCATATTTATGTTCAGCACTCCCACTCAATCATACTATCATGTTCCCAAAATATACGTATCACCCTGACCCAAAAGTAGGCTTAACTAATAAATCAAAGAACATGAATAGCACTCCTGAGTTGAGCCCAAGCATATCAGGATTTAGATTCTTTTAATCTTAAGATCAACTACTGATATTGACTTGGAAAGATATGTATAACGGTAAGTTTGTAATATCTTAACTTAGTTGCAATATCGGTCCAGTCCAATGTATACTCCATACATTCGAAACTAGTATACTTTACTAATGTCCTGGAAAGAACATAACACTTACTCCAAGTGTAAGTACACATCATCGCTGATTATCACATTAGTGTAAATCCAATAACACTGATGAAACAGGGACCAAAACTTTTGATTCATATGATCACAATCACATTCCACTGTGTTGACGATGCTGTAATTGTGAATAAACATATGATCTGGATTTAACTGATTTTGTGTGTATGAATGTAATAAACATATTAAACATATTAAACATATTAAACCATTAGCATGTAAAATTCATGCAAACATCAATCACTTCAAATTTCTTATATTGATAACTAATCAGATTGTAAAGAGTTTTATTTAGGTCATAAAACCTAACACCTTTCCCTTCTCCAACTCTGCCAGAGAATTCTCAATTCTCTTATGGGGTTCGGCCATAGCGAAGAATTCGACTAGCGATTCTGGCCTTTGAGCTTGTAACTCTTTCTAGAAATCGGTCCTCGGTAAAATACCTGTTATTAACATACACACAAGCGAAGACTCGGGAGCCTTCTCGACTTTTGTTACTTCCGCGTTAAACCGTTTAAAATAGTCTTGTAAAGACTCACCGGGCTCTTGTTTGATGTTCGCCAGAGTTGTATAAGGAGGCCTATAGGTAATCGTGGCCTTAAAATGCGTGAGGAATAAATCGACAAATGTTTCCCATGTCGATATCGAAGCCTCAGGCAATTGGGTAAACCAATCGTGGGCGTTTTTCTCGAGCGTTGCCACGAGAATGCGGCATTTTGCAAGCTGTGGTACCTGATCCACTTCCATTATAGTATTAAATTTTTCAAGATAATCTATGGGATTAGAGGTACCTTTATATTTTAGGGATTCGGATAGTCAAAATCCCTTGGGAAGTTGAGCTTGTCGCACTTCTGTAGTGAAAGGAGAGGTCCCATGCAGCTTGTATATGGGCTTTCTCTGCTGCTCGAGCATTTTCAAAGCTTGCAAAAGCATGCTTTGATCGATTCCTCCAGCCACAGGAGTCGAGACTGCTGCGACTGCAGGAGTCGCGACTACTGCGGCGAGGTTCACTGGGATAGTGACCCCAGTAGTCGCTACCGGTGCGCTAGGCGGGTTGGTGTGAGTGTTTACACCTTGATCGCCCACAAGGGGATCACGGGGTGTTTCCTCGTTATGGGGGGCGCGAGAGCGCGCTTTAAAAAATGCGTTGAGGTGATCACATAGATCACCTCGGTGTACTTGATAGTGTCCTCCCTGCTGTGTCTCTATAGAGCCGGACCTCGTGTATCTGCTTGGTGTACGACCATGCCAAGATGAAGAGGCAGATTTTGCGTTACTGTCTCTCGATGGTCGACTGCGAGGATTGCATCGCTCAGGATCTTCATCAGCCTGTGTTCCTTGGTTAGGATATCTCGCAGATTGGTCTCTCGAGGTTGGCTGATTCAGGTCCAGACCCTCAAGGTTGGCTCTTCGTTCCTTACGAAGACGGTTATTACAATGTCTAAAGTTTGTTACCTGAGGGTTGTCTGTGCGAGTAGTAGGGGCTCGAGGGGGGCGTCAGGCCCGGTTTTGTCCATCCACTTCAGCCTGTAGTGCACGCAGTTCATCTTGGATCGCAGTATATTGATCGGTGGTGAGCTAGATGATTCCCTCAGATACCACCGCCGGAGTGACAGGTGGAAAGTGCATGGTTGCTGGTGGTGTGGACATTTCCCCGACTTGAGGACCAGCTGTTTCACGGAACAGATTGAGAGGTCTGATGTTGCTCCTCCCTACTTTGCCATTAACGACGTCCACAAGCGGTGTTCTAGCTCCAGATAACAGCACGTTCATCATTCCGATG
Source organism: Cannabis sativa (assembly GCF_029168945.1). NCBI lineage: Eukaryota > Viridiplantae > Streptophyta > Magnoliopsida > Rosales > Cannabaceae > Cannabis > Cannabis sativa. The sequence goes on from NC_083602.1 coordinate 62,784,173, forward strand.
TTGATGGACCCGTTGTTAGCACCTCCGTTTGTTTGGTTTCCAGCCATGATGGTATTCTTATTTGAAATGAATAAAATTTTAATTCTCAATTTCCCACAAACGGTACCAAATGTTGTCGTGCAAATTTCGCAACACCAAATGTATATGATATTATTAAAACCAGGAAGAAAACTATATGAAGAACAACTGGGAGTATTCAACCTAGAGCGGCGAGTACTCAAACTGGGAATGAGAAATGCTTAACAGAAAACTAGAAATAACAAATAAGATAGAGGATTATAGTGGTTCGGTCAGATCACGGTCTGCTTAGTCCACTGTAGCAAGAGTTTCGTAGGTGCCATTTCACGGTGGATCACCCCTTTATATACAAAGCAGGTGTCCAATTAGTTATACAAGGATTGCATTCATTGTCAATCCGTTTTTACACATTGAATTACAATAATTAAACTAAACAACGTTAACATTAATAAATGAACGGCAGTTACTAAGTTCATCAACGTATGCGTCCTCCAAATATGCGAGTTGACTGTTCATATTCCGATATTAAACTCACAGGCCTATCATTTAATTACGTCTAAGATGTCTGCGTTCTTATATAATCGCCTTTGTGAGCATCGCATGACGAGCTGACAGAACCTATACATGCGAGTCTATATTGGTTTATCAAGGCCGTAGGGTTCTTAGGACCAACTCACATTTATAGAAAGTCAGTCTCCAAGTTTATACAAGGACATGGAGAGGATACTCGCACATAGTTCGATATATGCGAGTTACTCTCTTGTCTCACATAATACGAGTTATAACCATGCGATCAGACTTTGGTCATGCTCGCCGCATCTCGCTGATTCTATCTTTAAGCGAGGTTTAAAACTTCGAGGAGTCTCTCATGGACATCTCAGCTTTCATTGGAAATCTGAGTACACGTGTCCTCTAAACAGGAGTCTGGTCTCGAGTTTCTAGGTGAGAGAAATCTCACTATAATAGTGATCATTAGGTCATGCTTGATCTTCACATTTAATCCGTCCAGATATTTTTCCTTCTTACTGAAATTGGTTGGCACAATCGAGGCCAACCTCACCAACCGATCAAACTGGGTAGTGTACTCTGTCACACTCATATTCTCCTTCTGGGTCAGGTGGGTGAACTCTTTCCTCTTGGCACTTCTAACGGCCTCATTATAGTACTTCGCGTTGAAGAGTTCCTGGAACCTTTCCCAGGTCATAATGGTGACATCATGAATCTGAGACACCATGTCCCACCAGACTAAGGCGTCTTCTTGAAACAGGAAGGTAGCACACACCACCCTGTCATTCCCGGTGACACCCATAAAGTTCAGTATCCTTGTAACCACCGTTAGCCACTGCTCGGCTTTCATGACATCAGGACCTCCCAGAAAAACTGGAGGTGCCTGCTTTTGGAACCTTTCATACAAGGGTTCCATTCTGTTTGCCGCTACCACTATCTCGGCCTGAGCAACAGGGGCAGGTGCCACAGGAACTTTCGGCACCGGCACTGCAGGAGCACCCTGCTACCTCAATCTCTGAATCTCATGATCTTGCTCCTCTATTCTGGCTTGCATTTCAACAAACCTAGTTTCCCAATTCTAGGCTTCCTGATCGGCTTGGGCAGCCTGTGGCGGGTTATCATCACCCCGACCGCGGGCCCTGCCCCTGGGACCTCTACCACGGCCCCTAACATTCGGGGGAAACTGAGCTCCTTAGCCCTGATTTGACCCGACCGAGTTGCCCTGACTCCTGGTGTTCCGCCTGGCGTCCATCTAGTCTGAACAGCCTGCGAAACCAAGAGTTGGCACATCAGGTCATGATCAACAAGAGCTTACTAATGCCGCTTAATTTGGAAATTAAAAACATGCGCCTATTCTACTATCAGGCTACTAACATGCTTCCTATCAGGCTTTTCTTATTTCATAATAATTAAATAAACTACTAAAGCAAAAAAATCTTACTGAACCGTAGAACAAGCTAACTGCTGATGATGATTGTACATGTCGTGACGATCTTCAGAAGAAAACCTGGCGGCTCTGATACCAAATTGTAACACCCTAACTAGAATAGTCGTATTACGTGATTTTTAAACGTAATGTGCAGCTCGTTGCTAATCAACGAGGTTTATGGAAATCGTGATTAATTAAAAATTTTGCTTTTAAATTAAACTTATAAAATATTTCATACAAAACACTGTGGGATCCCATTTACAAAAAGCTTTACAAAAGTTTACTGTCTAATACAAAATACTTGTCGCCTAACGACTAATTACAAAAGCAATGTCGTCCCGAGGATCGTACGCTCCAGGCCTAACCGCCCCGATATGTACAATTTTCATCGGCTCGTTCTCACGGTTCCTCGGCTTTGGCCTTGCCCTTACCTACACATAAACATAGCACTGTGAGTCGACAGACTCAGTAAGAAAAGCATAAATCATAATCATACATTAATCTCGGGTTATGATCAGACGCCCATACCGCTGACCATAACCCTAACTCCCGTGTCCCGCACGATACTGAGTCCCGAACGTTCGTACGACGGTACTATTGACAAGTAACAGCCTATACTCGGTTCACTGGTCATACTCCAGCTGCTAGTCATACTCTAGCCTAACCGATAAGTTACAATATCAGCCTATACTCGGTTCACTGGTCATACCCCAGCTGCTAGTCATACTCTAGCCCAACCGATGTGATACGGTCAAATAGCACAGTACCACCAACCCTAGAATTAGCATAAACTCGGTATACTGGTCATACTCCAGTTGCTAGTCATACTCTAGCCTAACCGAGGTGATATGGTTGGATGGTACGAAGCCAATATACATATCTAATGTAATCTAACAGGCTTCCTAACATGCACGCTAAACATGTAATATATATATATGCATACTGTTATACTAATCTTACCTCAATTCCGAATTCAGGTGTGCCGGTCAACCTGAGTGGAACGAACTGCACAGCGGTTTACAGGCTCTTAAACCATAACAATCACAACTTTATTAAGTGATACGCTAAATCACTTCCCGGGGAATTAAACTAGAAACTAAAAGTTTCCCTATCGATAAAAAGCATGGCAATACCCTAAATAACATAAAAACGGGAAAAACTGGGGTTCCTAAAAATTTCCCAACGTGATGGTTACCTGGCCGGAATTCGGTTAAATTCCCGAACCCCATCCGAATCGGTTACCGGAATTTTGGTTCCTCGCAGGAAACACCCAAAATTCCATAACTCAATCAAATCAAACCCAATGCATACCAAACCTTCCAGACCTATTTTAATTACCCCTAAGAACAAATCCAAAGCAAAAGAACCAAGCTTCAATCACAGAAACTCATTTTACCATTGGAGGTTCAAGATTGAGTTCAAAAACTCAAAACTTGACTAACCCTCCAAAAAGCCACTAAATCATGCATATCTCAACCTATTTCAACATAATAAAACACCAGAAAACACATTTACACAGCAACAAAACTCACATTTTCACTTTGAAAAATCATAGCTTTTGAACCAAAAATTCTCAAACTAGAACAAGGGTAACTAGCATGCATTTCAACCTATCTAATCTCATTTAATTCAACATTTTAATCACAAAAACAATAGCAGCAACAACACCAAAAACTAGCATGCAACCTATCCCCTTTCCTCAAAAATTCAAGAAAATAACAAGACAAGTTTCAAGAACCATACCAACAACTTGATGATCACCAAATCTTGCTAAAATGAGCTTGAAATCTAAGAAAAATGGTCAGCTTCTTGCTGCTCCAAGAGGGCCGAATAGAGAGAGAGAGAGAGAGAGAGAGAGAGAGAGAGAGAGAGAGAGAGAGAGAGAGAGAGGAAAAATTGGTTTTTCTCACTTATTTTCTAACTTTTAATAAAATAAAAGGAATGCCACTTTAAAACATATTATTCAGCCAACACATACTAATATAATCACATAATTTCCAATTACAAAGTCCACTAAAGGACAAAATATCATTAGGGCAAAATGACCATTTTGCCCCTCCACACTACAATAACATAAAGGGTACTGAAAGGGTATTTTGAGAAATTCTAAATTCCCGGCCAATCGCGACATTCCCAATATCTAAATAACCGTCCCACAATACTAACATACTAAGTTGTGATCTTATTGAGCCAAACACCAAGTTCCATGTTACCGGGCACCGGAAAAGCAAAATTATGAAATTCACTATATGACATAAAATGCATTTCAGAATTCAATAATAACAGCATAAATAATTATTTAAATATCTATAAATAATTTTCATAATTAAACATAATTAATTGCTAATTTCCAAATTAAACTAAGCGTTCTTTACAGTTTAGGTTGCCTAAAGTAAACATATACAAGTAGGAGATTTCTAAGATCGGGGATTTATATCATTTTAGGATAGAATGTCGGGAATATAGTCATTTGCGCCATTCAATTTCATAAGAGAAATTAGAGTGATCTTAAGCAGATAATTTATAAGCCATTCATCCAATGATATACTATTTAAACAAATTCTAAATGCAAAAGCTAAGAGGAAAAACTAAAGGATAATTTTGATTAAAATAAGAATCTAACGATGTCCCGTTTAGGTGAGAGTCAAAGTTATTCTTATTTTAGTAAATGTCTTCATTGTTTTATATTGTAAATACTAGTCTAAGATGTCATCTTTTGATGTACAACTAGATATTGCCTTTACAAATACTAATTTGTCATGATCAAACACTATTATGTTTGTCTAATGGATGACAATCCTTTGAGATTCGTCCCATTAAAAACAACAAGCTAAGTTAGACCAACAATGAAGATTCAAAATCATACTACAACATTAATAACAGAAAATCACATGGTTCAATTAAAATTCATACACATTCAAAAATTATCATACATTAGCAAGTAAGAAAGACATGTAAGAACACAAAACAAGCACATCTTAAATAATTTCTAAGATTTCCAACAAACTGATACAATGTCCCGATAGGCGAGAGTCAAAGATATCATCATTGAATAGAGCAGTCAACTCATCTAAAATGGACATTATTCTAGCAACTTTTTATTCGATCAAAATAAGAATCCAACGTTGTCCCAGTAGGCGAGAGTCAAGGTTATTCTTATTTTATTAGCTTCCACTATTGTTTCATATTTTTAAAATTTATCTCTAAGTAGTCACCGTAGGGGAGAGTCTAACAGAGACGAAAACCTACAAAATACTTATCATATGAGATCACTACGGTGTTAAATGCTTCAACGAATAACTTATATTCGAAAATAATAAAATATATTAAATAATTATTTTTAAAATTTGATTATTTTAATCTTATATTTTACATTATTTAATTAATTTTATAAAATGACCTTATTTGAAATTTAAAAATAAGATATATTTTAATAAAATAATCTAGAAAATTTTGAAAATCTAACTAAATAGTTTGTCAACTTTCAAATTTTTGTTATTTTATTTAAATTAATTTATAAAATTAGATAAATGATATTTATTTATCATTTTATTTTATTAGATATTTAATTTTATTTTCTTTTAAAAATAACATAAATTTAGAAAAGTTAGTTGATATTTTTGAATAGATATTTAGGTTTGTTAAAAACCTGATTTTTTAAATTTATAGGTCTAATTTTAAAATTAATTATATAATTTAATTTAATTATTTTCGAATATAATATTTAATTATTTATTTTTTTTTCAAAAATAATTTAATTATTTAATTAATTTAAATTAAATAAATTCTATTTCCAACTATCCAATTTGTTGCATGTGTGTGTTTTATAATTGTTTGTTATTAAAACTTATTTTATACAACGTATTATTATTTGATCTAAATTGCTATGGTTAACTTGTTGACAGATCCATTGATCTTATTTTAACCATAGTCCAATTGTCAATAGGTCAAATAAATAATTTGTAACAGGTAAATTTTGTAATCTTCTTTCTTCTGTGTATAAATCTAGTAACATGATAGGATCCATCCAAATCAGTGTGTGCCTGTGCCTATATGTTTGCTTGGGGCCTAGATGCATATAGGGAGCCCATTTAATTTTGTTAATTAAAATGGACTAGGTTGCTAAAATAAAATTGTCACTTTTGATAGATTTTATTTAGGTCTAATTAGTATTGGGCTTATTCAATGAATAACAATTGTTTAATTAGGGTTAAATTCTTCTCCTTTTGGGCCTTGTGTGAGAGTTAGGGGGTCATAGTAGTGGGTACAACATACTGAATCCATCCCTCCCTCACATGACAAACCCCAATTGTGAAGGCCCATTTGTTTTACTTGAATAACTGTAATAGGTTAATTACACTAGTTTAACCTAATAAAATTAATTAGAAACATAATTAATTTTCAAAATATATGGCTTCCCACTCTTCATGAGTCATATGGATGCCGGAAGCAATCTGGGCCTCAGCCTGCTCAGCTTTGGCACGCAAAGCCTCGTTCTCAGTAGTCAAGGACTGTACCTTGGCGCGGAGTTAATTTAGCTCTATGATCACGTTCCCCGCATCTTTGGCGACCCTCTCCGCAAACAGCGCCATTTGAAGAAAAGAAGATAAGAAAAAATTAATAAAGTTGTCTAACAGCAAAGATCATATCACAAGTAAAGGAATAACTGGGAGGTTAGGACTTACCCCTACAGTCTGCTGTTTGGCAGATGTCGACAGAGTGTACAGATCAGCACTGCTACTCACTGCCCACTGCTCCGAAGTAAGCTTGCTCACACTATATCCAATGTTGTCTATCATTTTCACAGCATAGGGAGCGATTTCTCTACCCACCACAGGTTTCAGATGTTGGCTCACTACAGGAAGGTCTAACACAGGGCCTAGAGGTAAAGGCCGACGAGTTCCCTCTGCCATCTCGGTCGTCTTGGAAGACATCCGAGTAAGGGACCTAAACTCAAAACTAGAAATCTTCCTATCGATAGATAGCATGGAAATGTCATAAATATCAAGGAAACACCAAAACTATGGTTCCCAAAAATGCTAAAACTGGTAAACCAAAATTCCAAAATGTAAACCATTTTTGGGGTCCTGCCTAGGAAAATGGTTAACTGTTTCTCAAAAAAACTATTAACTATTTTTTTGTAGAAAACCCAAAGAACTTTGAATCTTGCTCAAAATTTCCCCAAACTTAGCCAAACTTTCTGGAATACCTATGATAACATCAATGAACAATTTCCAAGCAGTAACAACAGCAAACATACACAAAATGAAAACTTTCATTGTTGAGACATGTTTGAGTTCTTAAACTCAAACTTGTTGAACCACTTATGTACCCTCCAAAACCAGCTCAATTCAACCTAAAACAACTTAAAATAACCACATAAAACATCCCATAACTTCTAGGATTCTGACAGAGCTAAATCCCAACTATTGCAAGCTTAAAACCAAAGAAAAAATCTCCATAAACTGCATAAAAAGAGACTAGGGCTTACCTTAGACTTTGATTCACCAAAAAACCTTGAATCCCAATAGATTACTCAGCAAATTGATGAAAAGAGACTGGTTTTTCCCTGGTTTCTTTTACGGCCTACAGAGAGAGAGAGAGAGAGAGAGAGAGAGAGAGAGAGAGAGAGAGAGAGAGAGAGAGAGAGAGAGAGAGAGAGAGAGAGAGAGAGAGAGAGAGAGAGAGAGAGAGAGAGAGAGAGAGAAGCAAGATTTTTTTTTTTTTGTCTTTTCTTTCTTGATTAATTACTTAACAAAAATAAGGGTTTTTAATTAACAAAGATTTAGCTAGAAATGGATAGAAAATGACACCAACTCACTAAAGACAAGGCTAGGTAAAATTCTTATTTTACCCTTACTTCAAACTTAAGCAATTTAAGGACTTAGGAATAAAATGGATAAAAAACTATCGCCCTACCAAGTCCTAATATTCTAAATATCACAAATGATTACTTCAAACAAGGGATTTTGTCAAGGAGATATTTCGACTTCATGGTGCCCAAGGTCAATCGTTTAGGATCAAGATTCGAAGTTTACATCCAATTACTAGGAGAGTCTACAACAAGCAATGTATACCAAATTAGAGTTCATTTTGAGAGAACTATTCAGGGTATTGTTGGCACAGTACCGTATGAGATGCTTTATGGTAGAAAGTGTCGTTCACCCATTTATTGGGATGAAGTCGGTGAACGGAGATACGTTGGACTTGAGGGAGTCCAAAGAGTGAGTGAGGCCATTGAGAAGATTTGAGCTCGTATGCTTGCCTCACAGAGTAGATAAAAGAGCTACGCTGATCCAAAGCGTAAAGATATTGAATTTCAAATTCAGGCTTTTGTCCTCCTTTGGGTGTCCCCAATGAAGGGAATTACAGGTTTGGAATGAAGGGAAAATTGAGTCCCAGATTCTTTGGCCCATTTGAAATTTTGGAAAAGGTAGGTGAGGTAGCTTATCAGCTAGCCATACTCCCTACTTTATCTGGAGTTTACAGCATGTATTTCAACGTTTTAGAAGTACGAGGTACATACGATCCATATATGGAGTTACGAGAATATTGAATTTCAAACAGACTTATCGTATAAGGAACAGTCGATACAAAAAATTTGAATAGAAAAGAGAAGGTGATGTGGAAGAACATCGAGATTGAAATGCAACTGGGGAGTTAGAGTCGCAGTTGCGGGAGTTGTATCCCGAATTGTTTAGATAAATTTTGAGGACAAAATTTCTATAAGGAGGGGATAGTTGTAATATTCTAAAAAATATAATGATATTTAATTAAACATATTTTATTAAATATGTGATTATGTGGGTATCAGAGTAGGATTATAATCTTACATAAGTTAATTACGAGTTAATTAGTGAAATATGAGTAAAGGAATAAATAAAGCGTAATTTATTAATTACAGAGATTTTATTTGATTATAAGAGTATTGTAGATACCATTTTCAAAATAAAAGATTTTTGGGTTCGGTGACCGTGGAAACTCGACTGAGTGATCAGAAATATCACGGCGATTGAAGTTGCTTTACATTAGAATTATATTAGACTAGGTTAGAATGTTGAGAAGTAGGTTTGATCGAGGAAATTAGAAATGACCAAAATACCCCTAGGTTGTGTTTAGTTTAAGTTTAGTGGGAGGGGTAAAATAGTCATTTTACTAAGTATTACCCTAGTTTTGTCTTATATGGATTTCAGTTTTATTGATGGCTGAATTAGAAATATATTTAAGTTTATTAATTTGTAAAATAAGGTTAGGAAATTAAGATAAAGCCAAAGAAAGAAAAATAAATAACTAAGGATACACATATATTGCTTTCTCCTCTCTCTCTCTCTCTCGACAGCCCTAGAAAACCAACTTGGACTAGGGTTTTAAACTCCATTTCAGGCAGGATTTGATTGTGGTAGTGAGGTGTAGAAGTAACCCAAGCTTGGAGGTAAGTCTGTTATTCCATCCCTTTGATTTTCTAGGTTTATGGTTAAATTTGGTTTTTTCTTATGGTTTCGAGTCTGTGCAGTTGTTGGGGTTCAAAGTATGATTTTAAAGTTAAATTGGGTTTGTTTAATTGTGAATTGGATGGTTTTCATGGCTGTTAATGTTGGAAATTAAAGAATTGAGTTTAAGAACCTAATTTTGAGTCAAACATGGTGATTTGGTTAATTTAGGTTGTTTCTGAGTTTTCAATGTTTAAGTACTTTGATTTTATGTTGTTGGAGTGTTCTGAGAAGTTTGAGTAGGATTGGAGGAGCTTGGGATTGGTTTCAAGGTGTAAAACCAGAAAATCCCCAACCTGCCAGAACCGGTCAACCGGTTCTACAGGTTACTGGTGAACTGGTTAACCAGTTGGCCAACAGGGAGAAAATTATGGGTATTTCTCGAACTAAATTTTTGGCTCGGGGCATTTTCCAGAACCTAGTTTATTTTGAACCAGTGGGGAGTTAGAATTTTATCTAGTTGTTAATTAGGTTTGTTTCGGGGATTGGATAAGTTATTGATCGAGTTTCGTTATCGTGACATAGGACCCCGAACTTTCGAGCATGGTTCCACTCAGGTCTGCCCGCACACCCGATATTAGTTTGAGGTAAGAAAAGTTTTATGCACCTCTAAGTGGTTAAATAAGAAGTGATTATAATCGTTAGTATCTCGATTAAGATTGAGATTAATGATTTGTATTTGTTGTGAATCGACTATAATCGAGGAAATAGTGAGAAACGATTATTATCGTTTGTGATCCGATTATGATCGAGGGAAAGACACGCTCATTACCGTTATTGTAAATGAATAAAGATACGGTCATTACCATTATGAGTAATTACTTGTTGAAATCGCGGATAGGTTTCTTACATATAGTTCGCTTTATCAGGCAACGATAGTGACATACATAGCTCATGGATAGCGAGTGGTAAGGGTGCTTTATAAAGCACTGGAATTATGTGATTATGTATTGAATGAATGTATGTTTAGTGAAAAGATGAAATTGATGATTATGAGTTGCTATGAATTTCTTATAATGTGTAATGAATGTGTTTGTATAGGCGTCAAAATATATATGCATGCTGAATATGTAATGAACCACGAGTATGTATACTATGTTGTGATGAGAATAGTTGCACTTTCAATGCATTCGATTTAGTAGCTTTTCTTGCTGAGTCATTGTGACTCCCGGGTGCTTTATGGTGCAGGTAAGGAGGATAGAAGTTGTGTTCGACCATGAGTCAGAGCTCTCCCAGCGATGTACATATTAGTTGTGGTGTCTTGGCTTCCGAGAAGCAGGATCAACCCTTTTCCTATGTTTGAAAATGTAACTTTACTTTTGTAATAACAATTTTAGTAACTGGATATAAAAGAATTTTATAAACAGGAGATCCCCGTATTATGACAGTATTTTGTATGAAAGTCTTATTTTAATTTAATCAAAGGTTTTCAATTAAACCACACTTTTTCCTAAACTAATAGATTAGTTAATAATAAGTTTGTAAAAGTACACACGTAGCATCTCTGTAAGTCAGGGCGTTACAAAAGGCTTACCTTAGACTTTGATTCACCAAACAACCTTGAATCCCGGTAGATTACTCAAAAAATTGATGAAAAGAGACTGGTTTTTCTCTAGTTTCTTTTTAGGCCGATTGAAAGAGAAAGAGAAGCAAGAGGTGATGTTTGTTTGTTTTTTCTTTTTTTTTTGTCTTTTCTTTCTTGATTAATTACTTAATAAAAATAAGAGTTTTTAATTAAAAAAGATTCAGCTAGAAATGAATAAAAAATGCCAGCAACTCACTAAAGACAAGGCTAGGCAAATTTTCTATTTTACCCTTACTTCAAGTGTAAGAAATTTAAAGATTTAGGGGTAAAATAGTCTAAAATCATAATCTTGCCTAATCGTAATATTCTAAACATCATAAATGATTGTCCCGCTAGATAAATGTTCTAAACTAACCCATGTGACTTTAACGGTCATCCGTCGCATTTTTCATTGTTACTGAGTAAAAATTATAAACATAGTAAATTTCACATATGATATATAAAATACCCTTAGAATTTAATAAAATTTTCGAACTTCAGAAATTATAACTCTAATGCATGTTTCTTAAAAATAAGACCCACAACATACATAATCATGTATAATCATAAAATTAAAGTTATCAATGCTAATTACATTACTAATTCATATTCTAAGTATGCAGTCATTATATCTCTTTACTTTCTCTTTCTAGTATTTGGAGTTCTTGCTTAGCCAGTTTTCATGTAATTCTCGTGAGAAATATAAACTCAAAATAGACGTAGCTCTATTACCATTGCGACTTGAGAAGTGAAATGCTATAAAATTTTTGTCTCTCTATTTACATACATAACCATATATTTATCAACTCGAAAATCTAACGAGCGTGTGTTGGTCAGATTTCTGCATCAACAGACACTAACAATGTTTGTCAAAGATTTGATTGCATTATTGGATTTGCAAGATGAAGCATGAGCATGAAAGAATTTTATATTTCAATCACCACATTGTAGCTATTCCACTTTTACTCTTTGTTGCCAATATGTCTCCTCTTATATAAGTTCATCAAGTATATTCTCACTGATGTTTCAAATATAAATTAAAATAAAACTGAATCTATAACATAATGAATAAAAACGAATAATATAGAATAATTCAAACCAGTTACAATTGAAATGGAACTTGTTCTACAACATAATGAATAAAAACAAATAATAAAAAATAACTCAAACTAGTTATAATTAAAAAAAAAAAATTAGTTCTATAACAATGTTATAATGAATAAAAATAAATGACACGAAATAACTCAAACCGGTTCTATAATATAATGAATAAAAACAAGTAACACGCAATAACTCAAACCGGTTACAATTAAAAAATAAAGAGGAAATCAATTCCTAAAACACTGAAACATAAATTATAAAAAAAAAAAAAAAAAAAAAAAACTAGTTCTACAATAAAATGAGTAAAAACAAATAATACATAATACCCTATAACCGAGTATAATTTAAAAGAAAAAGGTGGGGATCAATTACAAAACTACTGAAGCATAAATCTAAACTGAATCGATTCCATAACAAAATATACAAAAATAAATTACACATAATAACTCAAAATATAAGATAAAAAATACCAACTATATTTATCAACTAGTTAAAAATTTAAAACAAAGAAGCTGGTTCCATAAAACAACCAAGATAAAAAATTACACACAAAAACCAATTAAATAAAATAAATTAATTAAAATCGGTTCCTTGAATTAACTAAATCAAATATCGGTTCTCGAAATAACTAAATTGAAAATCAGCTACTTGAATCAATTAAATCAAAAATCGATTTCTAAAATAATAATTCAAGAATTGCTTTCTGAAATGACTGAAATAAAAAAAAAATAAAACATTTGAGACATAAATTAAAATAGAATCGGTTCTACAATTAAATGACTAAAATAAATAACATACAATAACTCAGAAACCAATTATAATTAAAAAAGAATCAGTTCCTAAAATACTGATACATAAATTAAAATAGAACTAAATCTACAATAAAATGAGTAAAATCAAATAATACATAATAATTTAAAAAATTATTTTTAATTAAAAAATAAGAAGGAATCAGTTCCAACAAAACTTAGATAAAATTAAATAGTTACGGTTCCACAACTAACAATAATCCATTTTCCACTATTATATTTCACTTCATCAACATATTATTTGTCTACCACATGAAAATTTAATATTTTAATAAAGGCATCTATCTATACAAATTAAACAGTCATAGGTTACTCAAATTTAGTTAACACCTTAGATATACTGTCATTTTAGAAACCATATAATATTTGTGCATTTATATTTACCGAAAATCTACATGAAATAGAACAATAATATTAGAAAAGAATTTCTATTGGGCTAGTAACATTAGAGACACTTATGACACGTTTACTAAACTGTAATTAGAATTAGAATAATCAATGGAAAAAATAAATCGGGTTAAAATATAAAATAATCGAAAACAATATTTTATTTTGTTGTTTACTAAACTGACCGAAATGGAAATCAGAATCATTTTATTTTGTTTACATAATCAGGAAAGATAATCGGAATGACTTAATTTGACTAAAGTGTCATTGTTAGAACATGTAATTATTTTTTATTTATATATTTTTGAAGGGCATATTTGTCTTTTTTATTTTTGATTAATAAAAATATAATTAATATAAAGTAAATTAAGGAAAGGGAAATGTATACCTTATGAAAATGGGGGGAGAACCTTTCCCTTTGTTTTCTCCTTAATTTGTGTGGGCCCCACTAATTTCTTCCATTCTAAAATTTAGTAAACAAATGAATGAGAATCAATCACATATAATTGATTCTCATTCCCCTTTAGTAAACATGCCATTAAGTTAAATGTCAACTGAGACAGGATCAAAATCATACCAGTACTTTCATCACGCGGGCATCATTTCCTTTTAGGAAATAAAGGTATTGGAATTTCTCTTCTTTCTTACTATGTGCCAATACCTCTCTGTGTGGTGTGGACTGGAACAAAAATTTGAGAAAAATGAAAAAAAAAAAAAAAATAGAGAGAGAGAGAGAAGCAATTTGAACAGGTTAGGAAAATGATTTTCCCTTTTTCTTTTGGGGCTAATTCCATAAATATAGGAAAAATAAAGCTAGTTTTGGTAAATGTGATAATAAAACTTAACGTATTTAAAATAAAAACTTAACATATATGGGATTGAATTACCATAGAAGATATTAAAATTCATTTCATATTTTTTTAAAAAAAAATAAAACAAATGAAACTACAGTGATCACCTGAGTTGTCACCGGTGCCGAAAAAGGCATCGGAGTTTGCTGTCGGCACCGAAAAATTCATCGGAGTTGCTATAGGCGCAGGAAAGTCATTGGAGTTGCTGCCGGCGCAGCAAAAGTCATCGAAATTGGAATTATCGCTGGAAAAATCACTAAAAAATCACCAAGAAACTGGAGAAACTAGTTTCTTGGTAATTTTTCTGATAATTTTTCTGGCGATAATGCCAATTCCGACGAATTTTCAAAAGTTTGTTGTCGATACCGGAAAATTCGTCGAAGTAGCTGTCGGTGTCGAAAAAGTCGTCGGAGTTGCTGTCGACGCTATAAAAGTCGTTAGAATTGGCATTGTCGTCAGAAAAATTACCGGAAGAATCATCAAGAAACTGGTTTCTATTGGATATATTTTACCAGGATCTAGATTTACTAACAAGTATGTTTCATTAACACCCTAATATGAATTCTAAAACAATGAAATAAACACATAAGAGTTTAAGAAAACCTTACATTGGGTGCAGCGGAATATAATGACTCCTTCCGTTCAGATATCTAGCCCTTGATTCCTTTCTGTAGCAGAGCATTATCAATATCTGAACCTGGATCTCTTTCTCTCCTTCCTTTGATGCTGATTCTCCTTCTTGTTGGATGGTTTTCCACAGTCTTGCACACTATGATTGAGATACCACTTGATGTGTGTGGGCACTCACTCATTCACTCAAGGATTTCGAAATATTGAAGAAGAAAAGAAGAGAGAAGGTGATTTCGGCTATAGAGAATAGGAGGCTCAATTTCATCTGACAAAGTTCAAGTGTGAATGAGAGCCATCACTATCTATTTATAGGTAACCACCTAGGTTTAGGTTAGAATTATTTGTCATTAAATAATGAAAAAATAAATGATAAAAGCCTATAAGTGTGGCCGGCCATGGGCCTTGGATAATGGGCCTCACTTATGCAATTTTGCTGTTTATCATTTTTGCATCTGATTTTCTCAAAAACGTCAATTTTCAAATTTAACCATTTAAATGCCAATTCTAATTATTTAATAACTAAAAATTAATTATTAAATAATATTGTCATTTAATATATTTATTAATTAGGCATATAAGGTCTCTTAATTAATAAATAAACCTACAATCTCTTTTCTTTACAATTTCGCCCTTGCTTAGTGAAAATTCACAAAGTAGACATAGTCTAACTTTAGAATTATAATTGATTAATCAAAATCAATTAACTGAGTCTTACAAGCAGTATGGTCTCAACTAGTATGGGGACCATGGGTCTATATATCCGAGCTTCCAATAAGTAGATCAAGAATTTATATCTTAAATTCACTGACTTATTAATTCTTCGTTGAATCCACGCATAGAACTTAGAATTGCACTCTCAGTATATAGAACGCTCTATATGTTCCACGATATAGACACGTCATTAGTTATCCATTGTTATAACCCTAATGTGATCAATGATCCTCTATATAGATGTTTTACACTGTAAAGGGATTAAATTACCGTAACACCCTACAATGTATTTTATCCTTAAAACACTTAACCCTGTATAAATGATATTTCAGCTAAGTGAAATGAGATCTCCACCATTTATTTTTGTTTGGTTAAGCTCGAAGGAAATCATCCTTTACTTTCTATTCGCCAGATAGAAGCTATAGATTCCATATTTATGTTAGCGCTCCCACTCAATTGCACTACTGTGTTCCCAAAATGTACGTATCACCCTAACCCAAAAGTAGGCTTAACTAACAAATCAAAGAACACGAATAACACTCTTGAGATTGAACCTAATCATATCAGGATTAAGATCATTTGATCTAGGATCAACAGGTGATATTGAATTGAATAGATATTATGGAAAATTCTAATATATCTAATCAAAGTTCAATATCGGTCCCTTCCGATGTATACTCCATACATCCGATGCTGGTAAACTTTGCCAATATCCTGGAAAGGACATAACACTTATCCAAGGTGTAAGAGTACCTATCGCTGATTATACCATGTCAGTCTAAATCCAGTGTTCTGACAAATCAGGGAATAAACTTTCGAACATATAATTAAGATTATATTCCACTGTGTTGACAATACTATAATCATTAACAAATTGATATGTTCTGGACTTAAATAGAATTCATACATTATGTACATATAATCATGAAATAAATCATGTGAACCATGCAACATTAAATGTTATTTCTGATCTATATTAATAAGTAAATCTGATTATATTGAAATGAGTTTTATTTAGGGCATAAAACCCAACAAACTCCTACTTGCACTAATATAAAACAAAATGTGCATTTCAAATAATCTCAACACTTTGATATACAAATCAAGTGTAGTAGTAGTAAACTCCTCGTAATAGGATCTGAAAGGTTGAATTAAACACAACCTTTTCTCCACCATTACTCTTCCTTAATCACAATATCATTGATCATGTAAAATTCCTCTCTATATGTCTACTCTTTTGGGATTCTGGATTCTACACCTTTGGCAACTACTTCTTGGTTATTCAGGAAGTAACACTAGTAGTTAAGGCAATTTGGAATGGTGCCACAGTTGTATAGAACTTTTCTTAGACTGAATAAGTACCTTTCCTGCAACTTTAACATTCAGTCCCTTTCTGGTAGACCTAGAGACTTCAGATAGGTTTTTACACTTCTCCAAAATCACTATTCCACCCCCAGAGTAATCACCATCTTATCAGCAGACTTTCTAACACAAAGGCAAGTCTTGAAATCTGATGTGGTGTAGTCTAAGAGTTTTAAACACACCCTTATAGACTAACATATAGTTCCTCTTCTTAATCTTAAGATTTACTTGATTGTCTTCCAATGTTCTTCTCCTGGATTAATCTTATACCTACTCATTACTCCCACTCAACAGTAGGTGTCTGGTCTAAGGCATACATAAGCATATCTAAGACCTCTCACTGTTGATTTAAGAAATTCTTTCATGGCTTTATCTTTTCTGGAATAGTTGAGACTTTTCCTTAGACAAATAAAATCTATGTCTAAGAAGTTGTGAAGCTTCTATAGATTGCCATTAGAAAGAAAATGCTTCAGCATCTTACTAAAGTAAGTTGCTTGCATTAGAGTAAGTAATTACCAGGTATACCATAGGCCATAGGTTTAGATAAACTCAAACCTATAATACTAGGAACAGGAAGTTTTGTTAAGTCCATTGAATAGACTTATTAACGAAAATTTCCTTTTATGTCCTTGTAATAGAAAACTTTAGGCTATTCCATGTGAATGGATCAAACCATAGTTCTATTGGCTTTCTTCTTAGTTTCTTATCTTGACAATCCATTATTTATTTAAACTCACAATGGATTTTAATCACTAGTGTCTTCCAAGTCATAAGAAGGTGAGTTCCTAGAAACTCTCCCACTACGACAAGGTACCGTGAATTATGTCTAAGAAAACTAAATAGTATTAACCTCTTCGGTTGTGACAAGACAACAGAGGCAATGAGATCATCATATGTCAAATAAGATGATAGAACACTTTTGGAATCAAGAAAAATATCTCCTTTATTTTCTACTTTATTTTCAGACTTAGTCATTTTCTTAGAAAAGTAGTATTTGTTTAAACAAACACTTTCTTATCTATTGACTATGGGATGGTCCACCCCTAATCACTTAAAATAGCTAACAAACATGCAAACCATGGTTAACAGTCCTAGCTTTTCTTAAGATTTTGATTAGGTCATCCATGAATCTAGTAATGATTTACTTTAAGTATACAACCATTGCATCATTCTGAAATTGTATTACCATAGAAGGACTTAGGCAACGACTAAGAACTAATCATCAATATGCAAATCGAAATTTCTGGGGAGGTAAGTTTGGATATAATTCAAAAATCAATTTAATGATCTTTGAACTGCATATCTACTAACTATTTCTCCACCCCTATTAGTTCGCAAGATCTTTAACCACGTACCTTAATGGTTTTCACCATTGCTAGAAATTCAAGAAATTTTTCAAACATTTCAAATTTCTTTGTATAAGGTAAATCTAGAGTGATCGTTTTAAGAATACAACGAAAAACTCATATCCACCTCTTAATGTACATCCATCTGCGAATGAGATGAATAACTTTCAGTGGATATAGGCATATTAACTCTTTGCAGAGATTGATCTTGTCAAAACCACTATGAACAAGATACAAATGCCATAGATTAATAAAAATGTGGTTGTGTATTTTTTATGACTTAGGTTTAGTTACTTCAATGAGTTCATAGAATAGCGCAAGTGGATCCTGGTCACAGAATATTAAACTCATATTCCATACAGTTTGAAACCATTGATAGAAAATGGTTATTAAACACTTGTGAAAGTGTAACTGTACTGTATTCTGGAATTAGAAATATAAGAAAATTTATGTTTGGAATCTAAAATTAAAGTCAAAGACTTAAATTTATACCAAATATAATGAGTAATTGACCACCACTACTAATTTAAATTCTAAGTCAAATTTGCCCATACAAGTTGGAGATTTCTAAGATTGAGGACTTATATCATTGTGGAATAGAATTTCGAGATTATAATCATATACGTCATTTAATTTCTTAAGAGAAAATAGAATGACATGAAATGATATATAAACCATTCATCCAATGATATGTTATTGAGCTAATTCGAAATGAATAATCTAAGAGGAATTAGGATAATTTCGTTTATAAATAAGAATCCAACGATGCTTCGATTAGCGAGAGTCAAAGTAATCTTATTTATACAATCTTCTTGTTTCATATTGTAAAAATACTAGTCTAAGGTGTCATCAATTGATGAACAGCTAGATGTTGCATATACAATATTTATCTTTCGAGATCTAACACTATTATGTATGTCTAATGGTGAAAATCCATTAGGGATTTATCTCATTAGATAAACAAACCAAGTTAGACCAACAATGAAGATTCGAAATTAAACTACAATTTAATAACAGAAAATAACATGGTTCAATATAAATTCATACACAATTCAGAAATTATTAAACATATAGCAAGTAGGAATGACAAGTGAAAATACTAAAACATACAATCCTAAATAATTTCTAAGGTTTTCAACAAACTGATATCAGTGTCCCGTTTAGG
The DNA here is from genome assembly GCF_029168945.1 of Cannabis sativa. Lineage (NCBI taxonomy): Eukaryota > Viridiplantae > Streptophyta > Magnoliopsida > Rosales > Cannabaceae > Cannabis > Cannabis sativa. The sequence continues at coordinate 62,803,543 of NC_083602.1, forward strand.
CGAGAGTCAAAGCTACCGTCCATTGAATAGAGTTGTTAGCTCATCTAAAATGATAAACATTCTAGCAACCTTTTATTCGATCAAGATTGGAATCCAACGTTGTCCCGTTTAGGCGAGAGTCAAGGCTATTCTATCTTATGAGCTTCCACCATTGTTTCATATTTTGTAAGTCAAATACAGTCGCCACCATTAGGGTGATCCATACCATATAAAACACTTACAAAGCTACTTATCTTTCGAGATTAAACGGTGCTAACTTGCTAATGAACGTTCCTCCATTAGGGAGGATTACTCACTAAAACAAAAGCTATGTAAAACCAACAATGGAGATCGAATGTCCTAATAATAAAGCTCATTATTTAAAGTGTATTTTCTTCTAATATTTATTTTAATCAATTTATTTTAAATATGTATATTTATTTAATTAAAATTTCCAACTTAGAATGAAAAATTCTAAATATAAATTTTAATTTAATATTTATAAAATTTACTTAGATGGATATGAAAATAACATGAATTATTTCCATCTTAGTAATAATTTCCAATAAATATTTAGAAAAATATTCAATTTAAGTTGTTACAAAATTAATTTAAATTAATTTACAACTCAAATTTAATTTTCTATAAATATACATTGCATTTCGAAAAATTGAAGTATTTAAGAATACAATTTTCGAAATTGCTTGTTAAAATAAAATAAAAATAAATCCTAGAAAAATTATTCTAATTTAATGTTGGCCCAAAATTAATTAATAAAATTAATTTACAACAAAAAATATAATTTTCCTATTTAATTAAATATATAAGAAAAATTTAAAATATTTAAGTATCATGATGAAAATCAACTTAAATATTAATTTTCTATTTAATTAAATACACTAGAAAAATACTTCAAGCAAAACAGATAATATCTATCTAGACTTTCATTGACTAATTAATTCATTTTCTAATTAAATATATTTTACTTCATTTATTTTAATTAATCATTAAATGAAAAAATCATTGATTTAAGTTGGTCCAAAATTAAAATAAATAATTTACAACTTTAATCTATTTTTCAAATAAAATTCAAAATTTTGCATTTAAGAAATGCTATTTCGAAATTGTGGAAAAAGATTAATAAAATAAAATAAAATATATTTTGGAAATTATTCAAATTTAAGTTATATGAAATAAGATTTCAAACTTAAAATAATTTTCAATTTTAATTAAATAACATGAAAATAATAATATTTAAGTATCATGATGAAAATCAACTTAAATATTTAAATTTTTAATTTAATTAAATGTATTAAATTCAAGAAATAAATAATTAAGTATAGAGGAGACTTAATTATTAATTCTAGTTTAATACTAGGAAAAATATACTTAACTTAGATTGTACCAAAATTAATTATTAAACAATTAACTTCACAATCTATGATATTTTCCTAATTAAATATTAGAAAAAATAACTAGTTCTAGAAATAACTATCTAGAATAATTTCATTTACTAAGTGTTTTTCTAAAATTAACTTTAAAATATTAAATGAAAAAATAAATTTCATATATTTTAAAAGTTAATTATGTTGCTAATTCAATTTTAATTAGGTTAGACTAATATAATTAACCTAATACAATTATTTAAATAAGGCAAATGGGCCTTCACAATTGGGGTAGTTCATGTGAGGGGGAGCTGGGTTCAGTATGTCGTACCCACTTCTATTGGCCCCCAACTCTCACACAAGGCCCAAAAGAGAGGAATTTAACCTTTAAATAAACAATTGTTATTCATTGAATAAGCTCAAATCTAATTGGGCCTAAATAAATTTACTTATGTCAAAATTTATTTTAGCAACCTAGTCCATTTACTTAGCTAAACATAAATAGGCTTCCTATATGCATCTAAGCCCAATGGCAAACATATAGGCTCACACGGGTCAAAAGATTTGGATGGGCCCTATCATGTTACTAGGTTTACACAGATGAAAGAAATTGCAAAATTTACCTGTTACAAATTATTTATAAGATCTATTGTACTATGATTAAAATCAGATCATTGGATCTGTCAACAAGTTAATCATAGAAATTTAGATCAAATAAATAATAGGTTTGTAAAAAAAATTTGAATACATAATAATATAATCAAACAATACAAACAAATAACTGATCTGGAATATCTGGAAAGTAAGCTAAAATATCTCAATTTTAAAATTTAAAATGAAATTAAATTTTAAAATAAACATCTTAACTAGAATTCAAATTTAGGTTGTTAGAGAATATTTGAAAAAATTCAAAATTCAACAAACTCCTAAATTTCTTAAATTCTTACAAAAAATCAAAAATATCTAACCAATTTTTCAAATATCAAGTTTATTCAAAATTTAAATTTATTTAAAATTTCTAATAAGATAATATAATATAATATCTTGAATTTTAAATTTAGATATTTTATTATATTATGAGTCTTATAATTTAATAAATTTAAATATTACATAAATAAACTAATTGAAAAATAAGATATTTTATATGGTTAGAATATTTAAAAATAATAATAAAATAATAAGTTTGAAAAATTTATGGTTTGAAACCCTAAAATATCTATTCAAACTAAACTAACCAATTTTTCAAATCTTCATGTTATTTTTGCCAAAATATAATTTTAATAAAAAAATATCTAATAAGATAAAATGTTAAACCTAACATATTCCTAATCTTATAATTTTAATTAATAAAATATATTTTGAAAATAACAAATTTGAAAAAGATATGATATGGTTAGCAAACTTTGAAATTTAAAAAAAGATTATTTTAAAAAGATAATATTTTAATATCAAAGTAAGATCATTTAAAATTTAATTAAAAATAATATCTGATCTTATAATTAAAATAAATAAAATAATCTAAAATTTCAAAATTAACCATAAGGCTCCTTTGTGAGAAATCAAATTTTCAAAATTCAAAGCCTACTAATATCAGAAACTAATTTTAATTAATTAAAAAATTAATAAAAATTAATTTTATTCTGACTTAGATTTTTAATTGAAAATTCAGATTCTACACAAAATTCTACCAAAAATTGGCTTTTGTTTCAATGAAAAACGATTTTTGAATCAAAAGTTATGACGAAAACAAGTTTGAGGCACAGGGGTATGCATTGCATACCCCTGCGCACGCGGAATGGGGTGTCTGGCCGAGCAAAGAGGCTGCAAGCAGCCTTATTTGACCGTGGGACGTGGGACGTGGGACGTGGGCGCGAGCTGCCCTTCAGACAAGGAGCTGTCCGAGCGTCCGCACGCGCGGTGTGTGGATTCAAATCCTGATATTTTCATCCAACTTCAAAAAATTATAACTAATTCATAAAAAATCCAAATTAGGTTCTGTAAGAGCCTAAATTTATTAATTTTTTGTCTACTTTCCAGAAAAAGTAATCCCAGATCGAAATAAAAAATATTTCAGTAACATATATTGTAATTTCTAAACTATCATCAAATAAGCACATAAACCACATGAAACCATCCAAATCAACATATAACATCGTTTTAATTCATATTTCATGAAATCAAATCATTACCGTGGCTCTGAGGCCAGTTGTTGGATATATTTTACCAGGATCTAGATTTACTAACAAGTATGTTTCATTAACACCCTAATATGTATTCTAAAACAATGAAATAAACACATAAGAGTTTAAGAAAACCTTACATTGGGTGTAGCAGAATATAATGACTCCTTCCGTTCAGATATCTGGCCCTTGATTCCTTTCTGTAGCAGAGCATTATCAATATCTGAACCTGGATCTCTTTCTCTCCTTCCTTTGATGTTGATTCTCCTTCTTGTTGGATGGTTTTCCACAGTCTTACACACTATGATTGAGATACCACTTGATGTGTGTGGACACTCACTCATTCACTCAAGGATTTCGAAATATTGAAGAAGAAAAGAAGAGAGAAGGTGATTTCGGCTATAGAGAATAGGAGGCTCAATTTCATCTGACAAAGTTCAAGTGTGAATGAGAGCCATCACTATCTATTTATAGGTAACCACCTAGGTTTAGGTTAGAATTATTTGTCATTAAAATAATGAAAAAATAAATGATAAAAGCCTATAAGTGTGGCCGGCCATGGGCCTTGGATAATGGGCCTCACTTATGCAATTTTGCTGTTTATCATTTTTGCATCTGATTTTCTCAAAAACGCCAATTTTCAAATTCAACCATTTAAATGCCAATTCTAATTATTTAATAACTAATAATTAATTATTAAATAATATTGTCATTTAATATATTTATTAATTAGACATATGAGGTCTCTTAATTAATAAATAAACCTAGAATCTCTTTTCTTTACAATTTCGCCCTTGCTTAGTGAAAATTCACAAAGTAAACATAGTCTAACTTTAGAATTATAATTGATTAATCAAAATCAATTAACTGAGTCTTACAAGCAGTATGGTCTCAACTAGTATGGGGACCATGGGTCTATATATCCGAGCTTCCAATAAGTAGATCAAGAATTTATATCTTAAATTCACTGACTTATTAATTCTTCGTTGAATCCACGCATAGAACTTAGAAGTGCACTCTCAGTATATAGAACGCTCTATATGTTCTACGATATAGACACGTCATTAGTTATCCATTGTTATAACCCTAATGTGATCAATGATCCTCTATATAGATGATTTACACTGTAAAGGGATTAAATTTCCATAACACCCTACAATGTGTTTTATCCTTAAAACACTTAACCCTGTATAAATGATATTTCAGCTAAGTGAAATGAGATCTCCACCATTTATTTTCGTTTGGTTAAGCTCGAAGGAAATCATCCTTTACTTTCTATTCGCCAGATAGAAGCTATAGATTCCATATTTATGTTAGCGCTCCCACTCAATTACACTACCGTGTTCCCAAAATGTACGTATCACCCTCACCCAAAAGTAGGCTTAACTAACAAATCAAAGAACACGAATAACACTCTTGAGATTGAACCTAATCATATCAGGATTAAGATCATTTGATCTAGGATCAACAGGTGATATTGAATTGAATAGATATTATGGTAAATTCTAATATATCTAATCAAAGTTCAATATCGGTCCCTTCCGATGTATACTCCATACATCCGATGCTGGTAAACTTTGCCAATGTCCTTGAAAGGACATAACACTTATCCAAGGTGTAAGAATACCTATCGCTGATTATACCATGTCAGTCTAAATCCAGTGTTCTGACAAATCAGGGAATAAACTTTCGAACATATAATTAATATTATATTCCATTGTGTTGACAACACTATAATCATTAACAAATTGATATGTTCTGGACTTAAATAGAATTCATACATTATGTACATATAATCATGAAATAAATCATGTGAACCATGCAACATTAAATGTTATTTCTGATCTATATTAATAAGTAAATCTGATTATATTGAAATGAGTTTTATTTAGGGCATAAAACCCAACAGTTTCTTCATCAAGAAACTGGTTTTCTTCATCAAGAAACTCGTTTTCTTCATCCAGAAACTAGTTTCTTGATGAAGAAACCAGTTTCTTGGTGATTCTTCTGGTGACTATGCGAATTCCGATGACTTTTCCAAAGTTTGTTGTCAGTGCCGGAAAAGTCGTCAGAGTAGCTGCCAGTGTTAGAAAATTCGTCAGAATTGGCATTGTCACTAGAAAAATTAGCAAGAAATTGGTTTTTTGATGAAGAAACCAGCTTATTCATCAAGAAACCAGTTTCTCGGTATTTTTTAGTGATTTTTCCAGAAACAATGCCAATTCTGATAAATTTTTTGGGGTTGGCAGTAACTCCGACAACTTTTTTGGCATTGATAGCTACTCCGGTGATTTTTCCGGCACCGGTAGCAAACTCCGACGACTTTTCTTGCACCAGTGACAAATAAAACTACCTAAACCAATAAAAACATTAAATATGAGATTCGAAAACCTAATTTACATATATATGGCATATCAAATACACCAAATTTACATATATTGACTCTAGAGATATAGAAATATGGAGAAGACAAAATTGTTTCAAGCACCGACAGAACCAACCAGAAGCACCCCTTGTTTCAAAGAGAGCAGGATGGGTTATTTACATTTCATTTGATGGTCAGAGGCGAATTGAAAGCTAAGTAGTGGTAATTCTAAGGATTCCCTGGGGGAAAAATAGAGATGTCTCCTAAAAAGACCTAAAAACAAAAAAAAAATACCATATAAATTGGTCAAACTTAAAAGTATCATATTTAACATAAGAACTTTTAAAATCTCATAATAAGTGTAATTTTCCCCTTTCTTTTCAATGAATTTCTTGTACCAAGTTACTAATAATTATTTACTTCTCTTCATCATAGCATAATTAACATGGTGAAGTCGAAACCTTACTGTATATCTATATTTCCACTTAAAATTGTTGACCAAAGACCAAGAAAAGTAACATCTCACATCTGCTCCATTTCTAAATTCAATAGAAAACATGTTGTTGAAATCCATTAACACAATCTGGGTACTCCATGTCAAAGAATTTATCAAGTAAAACAACTAAGACCTCACAAACATCGGGGTAAAGCTGAAAGCTTTCCCTAACAACAGGGTGCATTGATCTTGGCCAAACTCGTGGGTCGACAAGCTAAAAAAATCAAACAGTCTCTGTTAGAATTTTGGAATAAAATGAATGAGGTTCCGAACGACCTTTAAGAGACCACAGGATCCTTTGGCTCTCAACAGATCACAAACGGCTTTTTTGGACCGGTGGCATTTGGGCTCACAACGGATCACAAGTGGCTCTGATACCATGTTAGAATTTGAGGATAAGATGAATGAGATTCCATCTCGAAACCAATTGGCAATGGGAGGAATAACTCATTCATCATATATATCACAATTTATTTTCACACATTAGCAATGTAGGACTAACTCTAATAGTCTCTGCATATGTCCCATCTTAACAAAAATCTTCTCAGGTTTCATCTCCCTTAATAGGGTCAAAGCCCGTTTCTCCTCTCTCTCTCTCTCTCTCTCTCTCTCTCTCTCTCTCTCTCTCTCTCTCTCTCTCTCTCTCTCTCTCTCTCTCTCTCTCTCTCTCTCTCTCTCTCTCTCTCTCTCTCTCTCTCTCTCTCTCTCTCTCTCTCTCTCTCTCTCTCTCTCTCTCTCTCTCTCTCTCTCTCTCTCACTCTCTCTCTCTCTCCATTTTTGTCCTGTCGACTCGCTCAGATCCCCAAATGACCTCGCCTCATTATGTAGTTCCCAGACAAAACCCCTCACCCCTAGAATCCCCATAATCGTAGTCGTACTGTCTCAGTGGCAATGACTTGAAATTCGTGTTACAATCTCTCGACCCAAATCGGTTATATCGGTCATCACCACCACCGACACCACTACTGTCGCTGCGACCAACTCCATCTCTAACGACGGACCCAACCACACCAAGAACACTGGTGATGGACTGCCGATCGCGGCTTGGAGCTTCAAGCAGGAGACTCGAAAGAGACCTTCAAAGATTTCAACTCATACGGATAGAGAAGGTAGAAATGTAACTGGAGCTAAAAGATAAAGTACGGGAATTACATAAATATATTACAAAATATAGTATTTTTTAAACCATAAAAATGTAAACATTTCTAAAAATTCATAACCTAAATGTGTTAAAAAAAAAAATAAGCCATAAAATATAAATTTTTCCATAATTTTTATAATTTCTACTTAATTAAAACAATCTTTTTTTTTTTGAGAAAAAGCGTTTAGTTCATAAATTCAAATAAGTTAGACCTCTCGGTCGTTACAAAATATATTGTCAGGTAGAGAGGCAATCGGGATAGTCCCAAACACCTTATGAGCATATGCCCATCTAGCCACATTATGAGCGGCAAAGTTACAAGTTCTGCGAACATAAGAAAAATTACAACTAATAAATAAAGGAGAAGAATTAGTACAAAAAGAGACATAGTTTTCAATAGCCCAATGAGAGTCAATCCCATTAAGTGCGTTGATAACCATCCTCGAGTCATTCTCCACTATAGCAAATTTGGATCTGATATCTAAAGCAACAGACACAGCTAAGCAGCAGGCCGCAGCTTCTCCGCACAGAGCATCCGAGAAGTCTTCCCGAGCCGTCTGAACTCTAATCACACTGCCAAGATGATTCCTTGCCACAACAGCAATGCACATACTATTGAGTCCCACTTTGACATCGCAATTCAACTTAATCCACTCCGGAGGAGGAGGGGACCAAGCTTCTGTTAGATCAAGACTGGGACTAGGCAGCAAAGAAGCATGATAATCTGCATAAGAAGTACAAATATTATCAATACATTTTATTATGTCAGGAGAACAGTTATTATGGACCTTCTCATTTCGCACTCTCCAAATAGTATCCACCACAATCGAGGCATACAAGAAAACATCGTTAGCTTCGATCCCTCTTTTATTTAAATCCCAGATAAACTTGACCCAGTCCCAAACACGGATGCCAATATCACACACTGGGAAAATGCCCCAGGGAGAAGATCGCCAAAGATGAAAAGCTAAATCACAGGATAGGAAAAGATGTTCAAAGGATTCCTCCCCCATTCCACATAAAGGGCAGCTAGTATCCTCTATGTGGAATCTATTTCCAATAACCGCTCGAACAGGGAGGGCATTCGAAAGGATGCTCCACCACAGAACCTTGTGACGCTCTAGAATTTTGCTATTCCAAAGCTTATTCCAGAGTTTCGGAGCAACCTCACAGTGAGGAGCTCTTTCCAAAGCTTGGGCCAGATACGCCGATTTAGTGGAGAAACACCCCTTCCTTTCAAGCGTCCAAACCCATCTATCGGTACCAATCCCAGAGGGATTGCCTCCTTTAAGAATGTCTGAGACCGTTTCACAGTCAAATATGCTTCGCAGCTTTTGAATATCCCACTTCCCATTACTTAGCATAAGGTCAGCCACACAGTTCAGGTTGGAAGGGTTACCCTGGAGTGGTTTCGGGTGGAACCCTTTTCTATGCGGAATCCAGGGATCACCCCAGATCTTCGTGTTCTCCCCATTAGCAACCAACTTACAAGCTCCTTTCCTCAGAATGGATGTTGCCTTCACCACACTCTTCCAAAACCAAGAATCTGAATCTTTGTATCTGCAGCTAAGGAAATCTTTCCCTTTGAGGTATTTGGCTTTAAGAACTCGACAACACAAAGATTGGCTTCCATTCAAGATATTCCAACCCCATTTTGCCAGAAATGCCTGATTCATCTCCTTAGTTTTCCTGAATCCAAGACCACCCAAAGATTTAGGAAGACAAAGTTTATCCCAAGCCTTAAGATGAATACCGTGATTTCGTTTCTCAAAACCCCACCAAAAATCTCTAACCATTCCATCAATTTTGTTTACCATTCTAGTAGAGAGTTTCGAAGTTTGCATCGCATACATAGGCATGGCCAAGCCCACTGACTTAATCAGAGTAGCTCGGCCTGCTTTGGATAGAGTTTTAGCCTTCCAACCCTGAAGCTTTGCGGTAAGGTTGTCAAGGATAAAGTTGAAATCACCATCCTTTTGTCTGGATCTAAACAGGGGCAGGCCCAAGTATTTAATGCATCCTTCAGGATAATCAATTCCCAAAGCTTCCTTGATTTCTTCTCGCCGTCTTAAAGGGGTATTTTTACTAAAGAAAATAGACGTTTTGAGCTTATTCACCTGTTGACCAGACCACGAGCAAAAATTCTCTAAGCATCTCCAGAATCCATTCACCTCACGTAAATTAGCTCGACCAACCAGAATTAGGTCATCCGCAAAGAAAATATGAGAGAGAACGGGTCCACCTCTACTTAGCTTAACTCCCTTAATAGACCCCTGATCAAGGGCATCATTAAATAATCGTGAAAGGACTTCAGCTGCCCAAATGAAAAGATAAGGGGAAAGGGGATCGCCCTGTCGAATACCACAAGACGGGTTAATCCTTCCAACCTGACCCCCATTAAGGCAGATATTTAAAGAAGAAGTGGAGACGCACTGAGAAATCCAAAGCCGGAATTTTTGGGGGATTCCGTAGCAACCCAAGACATGATCAATAAATCTCCAGCTCAACTTATCATAAGCTTTGACTAGATCAATTTTTATAGCGAAGAGACCCTCCTTGCCTTTCTTTCTATTGAACGAGTGAATGATTTCTTGGACTATAACATTGTTGTCATGGATATTCCGCCCCGGAACAAAGGCCGCTTGGGTTGGACAGATAAGTGAAGGGAGAAGGGGTTTTATCTTGTTCGCTAGAATCTTAGAGATTACTTTGTACACCACATTACACAGAGAGATGGGCCTGAAATGATTGGTTCAGGTAGGGTTTTGAACCTTAGGAATAAGGACAACATTGGTGGCATTTATCCCTCTATGCATATTCCCAGAAATGAAAAAATCTGAGACCGCCTCACAAAAGTCAACTCCAACAGACTCCCAATAATGTTTATAGAAAAGAACAGACATTCCATCGGGACCCGGAGCCTTATGGTTATTCATGGCAAAGAGAGCTCTTTTGATTTCATCTGCACTAGGGCAGCTAAGAAGGATCTCCGAGTCCTCTTGAGAGATTTTTTGAGGAAATAAGTGAGCACAATTATATTCCACACCATTATCAGTTCCAACAAAGATACCCTTAAAGAAATCAATAAATTCTTTAAGCTTGAGAAAAGTTGTGCTTCACAAACCAAACTACAGATTACAGAAGTAGTTGGACTGGGCTAACCTTTCCATATTGAGATACTTTTTTGCCACTGACATTGGGGCTAACTATTTCGAGTTGGGTCGTTCTTAATAATAGCTGGGCTGCCTTCCACTTTTTTTTCAATCTTGGTAACATTAGTTTCTTATATCTTTGATTTGTATCACTTTTTTTCATAGACAATTTCTTTTAGTCTATTCTTTCTAGAAAATGGATCCTCCTTTGTCTGTTGATGGTAAAAACTTATTTATGGCTTTCCAAAAGTGATAACTAACTATGGCTTAAAGAGATATTAAGTAATGTCATGTTGCACAAAAATCACAAAATAATTTTTTCACGATAAAAGTCACTATCATCGCTGTTTTTGTCCACCAAATAATTTTTATTATGACTAAGTTCACATTCGTTAAAATATTTAAAAATTAAAATGAATATTGATGTGATGTGTGTTCATGTTTAGAGAAAAAAAAAAAAAAAAAAAAAAGCAGCGATTCTCTACAGTCCCATAATAAAATTAAGGGATTATTTCATATTTAACAAAAAAAAGTCAATAATATTACAATAATATAGCTGTACAAAATCTTAAACATCTTTTACGGTTTAGAAGTTTTTCTTTTACAAAAATACAGACTAATATTTTAATGTTGTTTATTTTGTTGTTGTTTATCATTATTACTATTTTCATTATTGTTTTTTCTTTTTTGGTTATTTTCACATTGTTTTTATAACACATTGTAAAATTGTAATTAATAACATAAAAAAACTGTAAAATTGAAGAAAAAAAAATTGTAAAATGTAACGAGCCTTGCGCCCTCGCCCAAGGCAACAAATGCTCAAATTTATTTTTTTTAACATATTATTTTATATTTTCACTATTTACTTAAAATTTTAATTATTTTTTTTAAAAAAAAATTAATTCTTTATAAATGCTATAATTTATATTTTAATAAAAAAAATTCCTAAATACCATATTTTAAATTTTAACCTATATATAAAGAAGCGATAATTACATAAAACATTATTTTTTGTAAAATTTTTATATTTTAAATAATTTTATTTTTTTACATTTTTACAGTGTTCTATCAAAAAAAAAAACAAGAAAACTACATAAAAATAACGCAGAAAAACATCCAAATAGCATCAAAACAACAACAAAAAATTAACAAGAGTACAATATAAAAATATATTAAAAGACCGTATTTTTGTAAATAAAATCATTCAAATATTTAGAATTTCATACAACAGTATTTTTGTAATCTTAATTGCCTTGGGTTGGCCCTCAATATAATATATTCTTAAGAAATGACGTTGTAAGGTATCGAAATCTTATTGCCTTAAATAAGAAAAAATAACATTGTATACCTACTTTATCTTATATGTTTTAATTTTTACTTTTATTTCTATATTCTTTAAGATTATATGATGTTTCCATTATACCCATTAGGTCAATGTAAATTGTGCTAGATTTAAGTATAGGGTGAAGGTATATTGGGCAACCACTCATAAAAGTGGGTATATTTTAATGAAATATAATATGAGAGTATTTTTAATTAGAAAAATTACCTCATATACTATTTTTTAACTTTTTTAAAAAAAATTACGGCTTGGATTTCTAAGGTGGTTTATTCGGTGGTTTCTATGTGGTTTATTATACATATTTTGATTGCAATTTAGGCTGCTCCATTAGTTGTAATAGGGGTTTCTATGTGAAATTTCGTAAAAATGCAAAAAAAAAAAAAAAAAAAAAATTGAAGTGTAAAAATGAAAAATCCCTTTTTAATTAATAGATACAAAAAAAAAAATATTCCTCAACTTATCCCCTTAAAAAATGATAATTTACATGTATGCACGTTTTTCAGTATTTAATATCAGTATTAACGTGGCTTTTTTAAATATTAATATTACTGTATTTTTCTTCCCATTTTCTATTCTTATTATTGATTGTGTGTTGGACACAATGAACTACTTTTGATGACGTCATATTGACTTCTCACATCATGATATGGGACAGAGTGAGCACCTGATGAAAAGTTTTATAATTTTGAATATTGATTTTCTTTTTTAAAGTTTGTTTGGACCCAAGATAGAATATGGTGAATTTAATAGTTTATAGTTTGTAAACTTAATAGTTTTCTTTTTCACTTTTTTAGGATTTTATTGCAATTTGTTCAAATGTAACATTGATAATTTATAATTTAAGGTTTATTTTTCATTTTTTAGGATTTTATAGATGTATGTATAAATGTATTTTTGATACTGTATACTTTAGGTTTTTTTTTTGTATATGATAGGGTTGTATACTGAATGGTGTACTATAATTTTTTGCATTTAATTTATTTTATTGATCATATATTTTGGTATTAATATAATTTTGTTTGCCACTAATATACATATCATTTTTTATGATGTGATTTTTGTAAAAAAAAAATTATATATATATATATTTTTTTGGGAATTTTATTTGAGCGGATGTTATTTTGATACAGTATACTTTAGGGTTTTTTTTTTTTTTTTAAAGTGGTTGTATATTACATAAGACTGTTATATATGTGCGTTTTTCATATGATTAGGATATATTTTTATTTTTCAGTGTATTTTTTGAAAAAAAAAATTGTTGGAGTATATTTTTGTATCTGTATTTGTTTTGAAATTTTAATGTGATTTTGATTTGTATGCTTAATGATTTTTTAATTTTTATTTTTTACGATTTTATTAATGTTTGTTCGAATGCGTTTTTTATATTGTATACCTTAGGATTTTATTTATTTATTTGTATGTTATAGGATTGTATACTGCATACTATATATGTATATATATATATAGGACATTTCTATAGTAGGGATGTCTCTTTTGTCTCTATGATAGGGATACTTTATTAGACATTGATTAATGATCCAATGGTGAGAAGAATGTAAGGAGTATGATAGTGAATATGGACTTTACTGTATGGTTACATATCTCTTCAAATTTTAATAATATTTTAATACTTATTCTTTTCTTTAATTTTTTTTTTACTTTAGTCAATTTTTTTTCCTAAATCTTTTTCTTTTTCCTTTTTAATTAAAAAATAATTAGTAAATTTATTTTTATTTCAAATAGTTAGTTGATTTTTTTTTCTTTTAAAATAAAAATATTTTCATAATAGTTTAAAAAAAGATAAGTTGATCTAATAAAAATTAGTGTACCCCTCTCAGTAGACCCCTTATTTCGGCATCCAAAAATATTTTTGATTTTTCAATAGACCACTTGTAAATTTTTAAAAAATTATAAATAGTTTACAATGTGAAAAATAAGGTTCAAATATTTTATTGCACGAGCGACTATTTTTTCTTATAGATGTGGCAATCAACTGTTTGAATTTTATTTACGGCACTGTAGACTATTCAAAATTTCATGAAAATTTACTAGTAGTTCTAAGTAACTACAATGTACATGATTAAGAAAATAATAATTTAAAAACTCTCATAGATGCCAAAACAGAGAAGGGGGTCTATCAAAATAATATTTTAAGGGGGTACAATTATTTTCAAAATATTTTTCTTTTTCTACATTAATTTTTTATGATGAATTCTACTAAAATCTACTGTACACTCCTAAAAGGGTTTTCTAGTAACTCTATATCTGTTTTGGCATCCAGAAAAGATTTTTAGTTCATTTTTTTTTCATGATCGTGTATATATGTTATAGCTATATAGGATTACTTGTAAATTTAAAAAAAAAAAAAATTGAATATTTTACAATGCGGAAAATAAGGTTCAAAAAGTTATTTAATATGTGTGTAAGAACGAACAGTCGTGCGTGCAATAAAATATTTAGATCTTATTTTTGACATTATAAACTACTCGAAATTTTCTAAAAATTTACAGGTGCTCTTAAAATATACAACGTACATGATCATGAAAAATAAATAGATTGAAAAACTCTCTTTGATACCGAAACAGATTGTGAGTCTAACAAAATAACCATTTCAAATGAGTATGAAATATCTCTAAATATTCGTAAGACAGCTCGTAAAAATAGATTTTATTTGTTTATTTATTTAATTTATCTGTTATATTTGACATAAAATTTAATGATACTTATATACTTATTTTGAGTTATAAAAAACTAAAAAAACAAAATAAAAATTTGTAGATACTACATTTTTTTCAAATAATTATCTTTTACTATAATATTTATGTTTAATTAGAAAAAAATATGAATATCACCACATTTTTGCTTTTTATTTTTTCAGTCTTTTTTTACGAAAAAAAAAAAGACACATTTAAGAAAAATAATTAATAGTATGATTCTTTTCGATTTTTTTTTAAGTAAAAAACTTACATTTTAGTTGCAATAAATTAATTATAAAAAAAATTGGAGAAAAAAAATCACGTTCCATTGAAAGAACATTGTTTATGTAAAAAAAAAAAATATATTGCTTATGTAATAATAAATAAATAAATTAATTAAATTATTTCAAAATAATAATAAAAATATAAGTAAAATATGTAAGTAATAACTTTTTAGTGAAATTTCTATATATAAAATCTTTTAATAAAATTTAATAAAACAAAAACAAAAAAAAAAATACAAGAACATCTAATTTTATATTTCTTAATTTGTTATCAATAATTAAAATTTTAGAGACATAAATTATTGTGATTTTATTAGGTTCCGTGATTTTTTTATATTTGTAAAGTTTTTTTTTTTTTTTTGACATCAAGATATTTGATTCAATGCATTGAGTTATACAACAATTATCTTGTACTTTCAAAAGTCATCTTTATCAATGGTCAAAAAAATGTCACTATACTATATAGACAGAACAAGAGTACCTACTATAGAATTTTTCTATATATATATATATATATATATATATTGCATTTGATTTATTTATTGAACATATATTTGGTGATTAAAATAAACTTGAAAGTTACCACAATGTATCTTAAACGTAAACTATATGAGTGACATAAAATAAATTTCATGAATAACTAAAAAAAAGTATATTAAATATGTTTATAGTAAAATTTCTAATTTTAATATTTTAATTGATAATTTTTTTGAAAAAAAAAATAATTCTTAAAAAATTTATTTGATATAAATGTTTTCTTATTAAATTGAATATACCTTTCAATATATTATATTATATATATAAAAAAAAAAGTAATATGTACATACAAATTTGTTGAAAAATATTTTCTTTAAAAAAAAAAATGACTTTCTAGTATATTATTAGTATTATTATAATGTGAAATACTGAATAAAAAACAAAAAAAAAATTAAGAATTGAGATTTTTTTTCTAATTTTTTATATTTGGGTATAACTAAGCTTGAATCACGTATATATTGTTAGAAATGAATGAGAGATTACTTCCCCCTCTATGAAATACTTAGGGCTTTGTGGAAATACTTCTAGGAATTATCAAGCTTTAGAACTCTCTAGCTTTGTGTTTGAAAGATAGAAGAGAAGAGTGTATCTCAAAGATTTAACCAAGGTCTCTATTTATAGTGTTTAGGATCACTCACTTTGAAATTCAAACATCTTACACCCAATGTCTGTTACCATCTCTTAATTGGGTGTAAATAAGATTAAATTGATGATTTGGAAGTTATGGGAGTTGTTAAAAGGCATCCCCATAGTAAAAAAATGTTCTAATATTAAAACTTGAAAAAAAAAACAGTAACTAGTAACTAGTTACTAGTTACTAAATTTTCAGCTTTTACAAATAACTCTCCAAAGTATTCCAAACCATTCCCACTTTATTTTGTATCACTTATACACATTATAAATGACAAAATTAAATCCCCAATAGCTATATTTGAATTATAGCTTTGAATTTCAAAAAATTAAGTTGTGTAACCACTATTTACACACTTAATTGGTGATCATGTGGAAGTTACAAAATATGAATAACTCCACTTCTTATGTTACAACTTATATGAATATTACATGTATGTAACTCCCAATCACATTATATAGTGATTATTACATGTATATAACTCTCAATCATATTATATATTATACTCATAATAATATGTATAATATATCATAATTTTAATCTTAAATATTATATTATTTAATAAATAATATAACATTCCCCCACTAGATTAAAATTTGTGATACCTCATTGTAACACTTTATTTAATCCATCAAATATCTCATATATCCCCCACTTTGATTGAATAAATCAACACTCTCTATAGAGTCTTTGCTCAAGTGCATAAAATTAAGTGTTTTTCAACTTGAACTTAACCATAGTGTAATCATCACAAATTTTATTGAAAATTTAGTTGACAAAGTATTGAACCAATTTTTCTTTAATAAAACGGTAATGACACGCACACCTTTGCTAGATTCACTCAAGACCTCATGTCTCGCTTTGCACCATTAATGGCCTTGTGAACATTCCATTCATTGACCTTTTTGAGAAAATATACTCCCTATTTCTCATTTGGGGTGGCACCACCCTTAGGTCAATATAGGTAGTATTCTTACAGTATTTGTTACCAAAATACTTGTTTTCTAAACTGAGTTCTATTAAAGACTTTTAGAAGTCTAACCCTCAAATAGGTAACTCACTTAAGTACTTTGCAACTTTGTAGGATGGGACTTATACTACTTATCATATTTGTTCACACATTGATTTGTTCTTACCTATTGAACCTAACACTAGTAAAGTTACTAGTATTAAGATAAATTACTCTCAATTGTGAACCCATTTAGGGACTTTTAGTCCCATCCCTTTAGAGGTCTTTTCCACTAAATCTCTAGTTAGTGGCTTCGTAAATGGATCCGCCAAGTTTTCACTTGATCTCACATAGGATATTGAGATGACTCTTCTTTGAATCATCTCACTTACATATCCATGTCTTAGACTGATATGTCTAGACTTCCAATTGTATACTCCACTATATGCTCTAGCTAATGTTGCTTGGCTATCACAATGTATCGATATTGTAGATACATTCTCTTTAACAATTGAAATCTCAATCAAGAGATTTCTTAACCATTCGGCCTCTTTCCCAGTGGCAGCTAAAGCTATAAACTCCGCTTCCATTGTGGAATGAAAAATACAAGTTTATTTCTTGGACTCTGAAGAAACTGCCCCTCTACTTAGGGTATATACCCAACCCGTTGTGGAAAAATTATCCCTAAGGTTGGCTATCCAACTTTCGTCAGTATATCCTTCCAAAATTGAAGGAAATTTGGAGTAGTGAAGGCATAGGTTTTTAGTTTTCTTTAGATAACCCAAAACTCTCCTTTCTTCCAATGATCTACAGTTGGATTACTAGTACACCTATTAAGTTTACTCACTGCAAATTATATATCGGGCCTTGTACATTGGGCACTATACATAAAGCTTCCTATAGCACTTGCATACTCCAACTGAGCCACCGTTCTACCACTATTTTTAACTAGTGGCTTACTATGATCGAATGGTGTGTTGGCCTCTTTAGCCTTTAGATGGCTAAACTTATTCAACACTTTCTCAATATAGTGTGCTTGTCCTAAAGCAAAACCCCCACTATGCCTTGTAACTTTGATCCTCAAAATAGTATCCACTTCTCCAAGGTCTTTCATTTTAACGGTTGAAGAAAGAAACCTCTTAGTTTCTGTAAAGTCCTTTTTTGGCAAGTTAGTTGACAAAATAATTTTTCCATTTATGGTAAGATTGTTGAGCATTCATATTCATATTCTTGCCTTATAAATTCGGTTCTTAGTTGCCCTTTTCCTTGTTAGGAAAGTTGCACTTTCAGCTGAATTTTCCTTTGTTGAAAACTTCTTAAAAGAGAAGAAATTCTCTTTTGGAAAGTTGTCTTTTTTAGGAAAACTTTGTTTATTGCCTTTTCCTTATTGATTTCGATTGTATCTTGATACAATCAGAATATCTAATCTGTTTTTGGCAGGAATCAAGCATTGATAGAAGATCGGACCCGATTTTAGCAAGTTTCCCGATTCTGGTATGATCTGTTGCGTCAGCATCCGATTCTGATGTAGCAGATCGTGTTTTCTTAGGAAAGTTTTTGTACAGCTGTAGATTCGAACTTGTGGTTGCCTCTTTGGTTTCTATGTTCTATAAATAGAGCCTAGAGAGCAACCATTCGAATTAGCTCTTCCATTAATCATTTTTTGCCTTTATCTTTTTAAGAGAAGAGTGTTTCTTTGTTTTGTGAGAGCCTAGTTGTTCATCTAGGTTCTAGTTGTTCTATTTCTGTTCTTACTCTGTCCTAGAGGTTGTGAAGAACTACTTGACTGAACAAGAGATTGGTCTTTGGGAGAAGACTTGGTAAAGCCTTACTTCCGGAGGAAGTAAGCATTTGGTCTTCGGGAGAAGACTTGTTGAAGCCTTACTTCGGGAGGAAGTAAGCACTCACACTTCAAAGACGAAGGGAGTTCGGGCTTGAAGGTTTTTCAAGAAGTCAGATTCATAAAGTGGATTACAAAGGATTGCGGCAATACTTTAAAGGGAGTCTAAACTTGTTTAAGTCAAATGTCTTTGTAATTTTTGATACGTTATTAATTGATTTCATTCTCTGGGCGTGGCCCCGTGGACTAGGAGTGTTCGTGAGAACACTGATACCACTTATAAATCTCTTGTGTCAAGTTATTTATTTTTCTGCAAATATTTTATATTCTGCCTGTTCTGTTTTGCTGTAGCAGAATTACATTCTGCTGCTGCAAACGCTTACAGTTTTTATATTTTATTATATACAACTGACATTTGCAGAAACTCGGTTTTTCATTTGGTATCAGAGCGGGACCTAAACTCTTAGTGTGGTCCTATAACGTTTTTGTGTTAATATGTCATTTTTTGCAGAAGGAAGTTCTATTTCTAGACCACCGTTACTTAATGACTCTAACTATCCTTATTGGAAAGTTAGAATGAGGGCCTTCATCAAATCTCAAGATGAGAAAGCTTGGAGAATGGTTCTATCAGGTTGGTCTCTTCCAGTTGAGACAGATTCTTCAGGTAATACTACTATAAAATGTGAACTTGAATGGTCTATTGAAGATGATAAACTTTCTGCCTACAATAGTAAAGCCTTGCATGCTATCTTTAACGGTGTAGGTGAGGGTTACATTAAACTTATATCATCTTGTGTTTCTGCTAAGGAAGCTTGGGAGATCCTTTAAACTCAGTTTGAGGGAACTTCTGATGTGAAAAGATCTAGATTTATCATGCTTCAAACTAAATTTGATGAGCTTAGAATGTCTGATAATGAAACCTTAACTGAATTCTATGAAAAATTATCTGACATTGCTAATGAATATTTTGCTCTTGGTGAAAAGCTTGATGACTCTGTTCTTGTGAGAAAAAGTGTTAAAGTACTTCTAGAAAGGTTCGATACTAAACTTTTGGCAATGGAGGAAGCTAAAGATTTTAGCACTATGAAGGTGGAAGAATTGATGGGTTCCTTACGTACTTTTGTATTAAATCAACAGATTAAACAAAAGGACAAACCCAAATCCATTGCTGATAAAGGTAAAAGTATTGCTTTCAAAGTTGCTGACAATGAAAATTCTGATAGTGAATGTGATGATGAGATTGCTTTATTAACTAAGAATTTTCAGAAATATATGAAAAAGATGGGAAATAAAAAGAATATTTCTAAAGGTTCAAAAGGTAATACTTTTATTAAACCATTTGTCTCTAACAAAAAGGGAATTCAGTGCAGGGAATGTGAAGGTTTTGGGCATATTCAAGCTGAGTGTGCAAACACCTTGAAAAAGAATAAGAAAAGTTTCAATGTCACTTGGAGTGATGATGAAACCGAAAGTGATGAAAATAATTTCGAAAATGTTGTTCTAACTTATTTTATGACTAATATGTTGTGTGATTCACAGGTGAAAGCTAAATTGGTATGTCTGAATAATACCACCGAACAAGAGAAATCATATTCAGATGAGTCTGAAATCTGTGAAGAGTCTCTTGCTGAATCATACAAAGTCATGTATGAAAAATGGATTCAGGTTGCTTCTGAAAATAGAGAGTTGAATAAATTAAATAAAAAATTGTCTCATCAAATTGAAATGTGTGAATTGAAAATAAAAGAGTATGAGACAAGTGTTTGTGATAAAGATGAAAAAATCACTCTCTTCAAAAAGGAACTTGAAAATTTTAAGAAAAATGTTCAAATGCTTAACCCTGGATCTTCTATTTTTGAAAAAGCTCAGAATGCAGGTCAAAGAGGTTTCGCAGGCCTTGGTTCAAATGGAATGGAAAGTTCTGGAGTCACGAAGTTTGTAAAATCAAGTGTTCCAACGAATCATCTGAAGCTACAAAGTCTGCTGTAACAGTTTCACAGCCTGTTGCAGCAAGAGCTGCTTCTGATGCTGCAAAATCTCCAGAATTTTTGAAAAGAGTAAGATCTCAGGTAAAAAGATTTGTTCGCACTTGTCATTTTTGTGGTAGAAAAGGACATATCAGACCTAAATGTTTCACGTTGAAAAATCTAGTTAAAATAAATTATTTTGATAATTTGGAAAAATCTCAAAAGAAACATAAAAGTTTGAAACAAATATGGGTGAAAAAGAATTGTCTAGCTGGTTTTTCTGATAAAGCTGCTACTTCTCAAATGTGGTATTTTGACAGTGGTTGTTCTAGACATATGACAAGTGACAAGGACTTTTTGACTAAAATTCAGCCTATGCAATGTGGAGAAGTCACTTTTGGTAATGGCTTATGTGGAAAAGTTGTTGGTATGGGAACTCTAAATTTTAAAGGGTTACCTAGACTGAAAAATGTGATGTTAGTTGAAGGACTGAGGGCTAATTTACTTAGCATTAGTCAAATTTGTGACCAAGGGTTTACTGTTTCGTTTGATAGTGATCATTGCTATGTTCTTAATGATGATAATGAATGTATCTTGCAAGGATTTCGATCCAATGATAACTGTTACACTCTAACCCCTGTGTTTACTTGTCATTCAGCTATCAACAACACCACAGATTTGTGGCATGCCAAGCTTGGGCATATTAATTATAAAAACCTGAAAAAATTGTCAAATCCAGGTATTGTTCGAGGACTTCCCAAGCTTGGTAAGGAAAGTGTTGGTAAGTGTGAACCGTGTCAACTTGGGAAGCAATTAAAAATCACTCACAAGCACGTGTCTGATATCAATACCTCAAAAGTATTGGAATTGCTTCACATGGATCTTATGGGTCCAATCCAAGTTGAAAGTTTGAATGGTAAACGATATATCTTTGCTTGTGTTGATGATTTCTCTCGTTTTACTTGGGCAGATTTCTTAAGAGAAAAGTCTGACACTTTTGATGCCTTTAAAACTCGTTGTTTGAGATTAAGAGTTGAGAAAGGTTGTAATATTGGGAAAATTGTTCGAATTCGAAGTGATCATGGTAAGGAGTTTGAAAATTTTGTGTATGATAATTTTTGCAAGTCTACAGGTATAACTCATGAATTTTCAGCTCCCAAAACTCCTCAACAAAATGGAGTTGTTGAGAGGAAGAATCGAACATTGCAGGAAATGGCAAGAGTGATGTTAAATAGCAAGAAGTTGACAAAGCGCTTATGGGCTGAAGCTATTAACACAGCTTGCTATATAATAAACAGAGTGTTTATTCGTCCAGGTACCTCAAAAACATCTTATGAAATCTGGAAAGGTAAGCGCCCCAATGTAAGTCACTTTCATGTTTTTGGATGTGCGTGTTATGTTTATAGAGATCGTGAACATATTGGTAAATTTGATGCTAAAAGTGATGTTGGTGTATTTATTGGATATTCCTTAAACAGTAGAGCCTATCGTGTTTATAACATGAGAACTCAAACTGTTTTGGAATCAGCTAATGTGGTTGTTGATGATTTTAAAGATTTTTTAGAGTTTTCCACAGAAGCCAAGATAGATAGTCTCATGGATGCTCCTCCAGAAGCAGCAAAAGCAGATCCTGATGCAGCAGAACCCATTTCTGATGCTGCAAATGACGAATCTGCTGCTGCAACTGAGACTGGAGAACCAGAACCGTCTATCTTGACTCACCCAAACATCATCACTGATTCTATTCAGAAAGAACCAAGCACCAAAGTCAAATTGAATCATCCAAAAGATCTCATTCTTGGAATTCCTGAAGAAAGCATGGTAACTCGCAGAAGGTATGTTAATCTGATCAGCTTTCTTTGTTTTGTTTCTCAATATGAACCGAAAAATGTGAAGGAAGCCATGACCTTTGAGGAATGGCTCAATGCAATGCAAGAGGAACTCAACCAATTTGTTCGCAACAAGGTATGGATTTTGGTCCGAAGACCAAAAGGTATAAATATAATTGGAACAAAATTGTTATTTAAAAATAAAAGTGATGAGTTCGGTACAATTGTGAGAAACAAGGCTTGTTTGGTGGCACAAGGGTACACACAGGTTGAAGGTATTGATTTTGATGAAACTTTTGCTCCTGCTGCAAGATTAGAATCAATTCGTTTACTTTTGTGTATTGCTTGTATCTTGAACATTAAATTGTTTCACATGGATGTAAAATCTGCCTTCCTAAATGGTTTTTTGAATGAGGAAGTTTATGTTGAGCAACCAAAAGGATTTGAAGATCCTCAATTTCCAAACCATGTGTACAAGCTTGAAAAAGCTTTGTATGGTCTGAAACAAGCTCCTCGAGCTTTGTATGAAAGGTTAACTCAATTTTTACTTTCTCATGATTATCAAAGAGGTAGTGTGGATAAAACTCTTTTCATCAAGCATATAAAATCTGATTTTATCATTGTTCAAATTTATGTTGATGATATAGTTTTTGGTTCTACATCTAACCATGAAGTACAGGTTTTTGTTGATCAAATGAAAAGTGCATTTAAAATGAGCATGGTTGGTGAGCTTACTTTCTTTTTGGGTCTTCAAGTGAGACAAATGGAAGGAGGTACATTTGTATCTCAATGTAAGTATGCTAAGAACCTTGTCAAGAAATTTGGTCTTGAATCGGCTAAGCATGTAAGCACTCCAATGAGCACCTCATTGAAACTGACAAAAGATGAGAATGGAGTAAAGGTAGACACTACACTCTATCGTAGCATGATTGGAAGTCTTTTGTATTTAACTGCTAGTCGTCCTGATATTTGTTACAGTGTGGGAGTTTGTGCTAGATATCAAAGTAATCCTATGGAATCTCATGTATCAGCTGTAAAAAGGATTATTCGATATGTTAATAGCACCCTTGATTATGGACTTTGGCATTCGAAAGATACCAATTCTAATCTTGCTTGTTTTAGTGATGCAGATTGGGCAGGCAATGCTGATGATCGAAAGAGCACAAGTGGAGGGTGTTTCTTTCTTGGGAATAATCTAGTATCTTGGCATAGCAAGAAACAAAATTCCATTTCTTTGTCCACTGCCGAAGCTGAGTACATAGCTGCTGGCAGTTGTTGTACTCAACTCTTATGGTTGAAACAAATGTTGATTGATTATGGATTTGAATTAGGTGTTTTGACTATTTTTTGTGATAACACTATTGCCATAAATATTTCCAAAAATCCTGTTCAACATTCTAGAACAAAGCACATTGATATAAGGCATCACTTTATCAGGGAACTTGTTGAAAATAAATCTTTGCAATTAGAATATGTTGATACTGAAAAAATAATTAGTTGATATTTTCACAAAGGCCCTACATGCAAGTCGGTTTGACTCCCTCAGAAAGTCTTTGGGAGTTTGCATTGTTGAAATCTCTCTTGTTCATATTTTTGTACAGTATTGTTATGTGATTCTTCTCTAGCTTTTAATATGCTTTCATTGTATTTTGACAAATCATGTTTATGCTTTTGGATTATAATTAGTTAGGATCTCATTCTTATCATACTTTGTGCTGTTGTGTTAAAAGGATCATGTTACTCTTTATTTGTGTCTAGGATTAAATAATGTTCTTATACAGAGTTGAGCAATTTTTGTTTCAGTCTTGTCAGGCCCCTTGCTGAAATAGAGCTACCCATACTGAGGTGTGAAAGCCATCTTTTGAGTAAGCTGGAACATTGTAATTAGCAACTATGATGATGATGCACTACCATAGAAAAGGGCTACCTTTAGTATGGTGTGATAGCATCCAGTTGCGGGATCAAATTGAAAAATGCAAAAATGAAAAATCTTGCCAAGGACAATGATCCTATTTTCACTGCACACACTTATGTCTGACAAGTGTGTTCAATCTTGTAAGTCTCCTCTATTAAATTTAATTGATAATACTGGTTCACAATTTTTAGTAACATGCATATCCTTTTCCTCAACATCAATTAACTATGATTTGTTCTTGAAATACTAACTAATTATTTTCCTTAAAAGCATAACATGTATTTTATTTTGTCAACTCTCAATGATATTTGATTACATTGCTTGTTTAGAATCTCATATATTTATTGTACACATTGTATTTTATTTTCAGTTTCTAAAAAATAAAAAAAAGAGGCGTGTGACTTGCTTCATGGGTTAAGGAAATCTTGTGCTTAAATGGTAAGTATCAACATTCATTCTTCTTTGATTTATTTTGATATGTTTCCAATTAAAGATTAATCTTTATATGGTAATGTGTCTTTAATCTTGAAAGATTGACTAATTTTTGGAAATATTGTTGGCAATACTATTTTCCTTTTATTTTTATTTTTTTTTTAAAAAAAAGGGAAAGGGGTTGAGGAGTGGGCGGTTTCCTTTTACGTGTTCATGGGTTGGCGGTTACCATTTAAATTTTCAAAATTGGTTTCCTTTTCTTGTTTTGCTTCCAAGTTTATATAAACCAATCTTTGTCATTTAACTCACCACCTACCCGAACCCATTTTCTTTTTCCTTGTGTTGTTTCTGTTCATCTTCTCTTTCAGATCCAAAATGGTGAGAACCAAGAATCTAGGGCACTCTAAAAAGTTGGAAGAAACCGTTGCAACTCCTTCCAATGCTCCCCCTGCTGCTTCAGTTCATCCTCCTGCTGTTGCAAAGCCTGGAGATTCATCGCTTCCCCAGCGTGAATCTCAAACCGAGAAGCCAAAACGTCCACTCAAGCAAGTTGCTCGCAAATCGGTAAGACCTCTTCGCACCTGGTCTTCTTCATCTGAATCTTCGAAGGAATCTCCTCCTCCGTTGGCAGTTCCCCCTCCTGCTGCATCAATTCCTGGCTCCACTCCAACAGGCCCTTCTACTCGAACACGAGCCCAGCAAGCCTCTGCTGAGAAGGAACTTTGAGCCTCTCAATCTCGTGATAAGACAGTCCCTCCAGCCAAGAAGAAACTCAAGTCTAATCCACCCTCGGCCTCTTCAAGTTCCAGTTCAGAAGAAGAGGATCCAATGGAAGTCTCTTCAGACAAATCAGTGTCTCTTCATTCTGAGAAGGACAGTGAGGACACAGAACTCGAGCCAGAGCCTCCTCGATCAAAATCTGCTTCTGCAGCAAAGGCCTCTGCTGCTGCCAAAGGCAAGCAGCCTATGGAAGAACCTTCTTCTGGTAATGTCCCTTCATCTCTTTCTGGCTGCCCTCGATTTTATTATCGTGATAATGAACGTGACTGGAATTTATATGCAAACCGTAAGTTTGAAAGCGAGAGGAACTATGATTTGCATGCTCATCGTGTTTATGGGATTGTAAAGTTTATTCAATTTCATCAATGGGAAAACACTCTCACTGGTTTCATTGGATACATTGCAAATATTGTTAAGGATTTCTATGCTAATCTCACTGATGATTTCCTTGATGAGAATTCTAGACTATATCGAAGAGTTTATGTTAGGGGTCATTGGTTCTCTTTTTCTGAAAAGGATATTGCTCAAGCTTTGCAATTGCCCGAGAATGTCTCCAATGCAGTGCTGTCCATGGATCGTGAGTTGATGCTCTCTGAACTCACGGGTGCTCGTTCAGAATTGAAACCAGGGGAGAGTCTTCGAATCACTCACCTCACCTTTGCTCATGCATCTCTTATGCAATTTGCTTTAAGAAATTGGGTTCCTAATTCAAACAAGACCGTAGTGTCCTAAGATGTGGTATCACTCTTATACCGCATCACTTCTGGAACTTCAATTGATTTGGCCTCCCACATTCTGAACCAGATTGTCTCCTTCCGAAGAGGTTAAAAGCCAACCTTTAAACTTGTGTTTCCAAATCTAATCTATAAGGTTTTATCTTCTCAGAAGAATGTGGCCCAATCGCATGAAACACTTGAGCCTCCTATCAGTGGTCCTACATTCCAACCCTCTGAATACTTTGATGGTGTGTTTCAAAAACGGCCAAAGGCGAGTCTTTGCTTGCTTTATGCTTCCAGCTGCTTTGCAAGTTCAAGTTCTACTACAGCAGAACTCCTGGAAGTCAAGTCCGAAGTTCAGAATGTGCATAATCGCCTTGCAGCAATGGAAGAAGTTCAGCATGAGATGTCCAAGCAATTGACTTCTTTGGTTAAACTCTATTGAGACTAAGTTGTTTTTTCTTTGCTTTTGATTGAACTTATCTCTTTTTTTCTTTCTTTGCTTTTGCTTTGTCACTCCGATAAACAAAAATGGGGAGAGATATTTATTTTTAATTTGTTTGTTTGTTTGCCCAACTTTGGACCCTTTTTCCAGGGGGAGTTGTGGTTGGTTAGTACTTGTGAACATATCTTTTAAAGTTAGCTTGTTTTTAAGTTTTTTTGTGATATTCGATTGTGTTACTCAGGGGGAGTAGTATCTTTTGCTCTTGCTAACTTTGTCTTGCAGGTACTTTTTGTTAAAAATTATTCTGTTCATCTAAAGTGCCAAAGGGGGAGATTGTAAAGTCCTTTTTTGGCAAGTTAGTTGAAAAAATAATTTTTCCATTTATGGTAAGATTGTTGAGCATTCATATTCGGATTCTTGCCTTATAAATTCGGTTCTTAGTTGCCCTTTTCCTTGTTAGGAAAGTTGCACTTTCAGCTGAACTTTCCTTTGTTGAAAACTTCTTAAAAGAGAAGAAATTCTCTTTTGGAAAGTTGTCTTTTTTAGGGAAACTTTGTTTATTGCCTTTTCCTTATTGATATCGATTGTATCTTGATACAATCAGAATATCTAATCTGTTTTTGGCAAGAATCAAGCATTGATAGAAGATCGGACCCGATTTTAGCAAGTTTCCCGATTCTAGTATGATCTGCTGCGTCAGCATCCGATTCTGATGTAGCAGATCGTGTTTTCTTAGGAAAGTTTTTGTACAGCTGTAGATTCGAACTTGTGGTTGCCTCTTTGGTTTCTATGTTCTATAAATAGAGCCTAGAGAGCAACCATTCGAATTAGCTCTTCCATTAATCATTTTTTGCATTTATCTTTTTAAGAGAAGAGTGTTTCTTTGTTTTGTGAGAGCCTAGCTGTTCATCTAGGTTCTAGTTGTTCTATTTCTGTTCTTACTCTGTCCTAGAGGTTGTGAAGAACTACTTGACTGAACAAGAGATTGGTCTTCGGGAGAAGACTTGGTAAAGCCTTACTTCGGGAGGAAGCAAGCATTTGGTCTTCGGGAGAAGACTTCTTGAAGCCTTACTTCGGGAGGAAGTAAGCACTCACACTTCAAAGACGAAGGGAGTTCGGGCTTGAAGGTGTTTCAAGAAGTCAGATTCATAAAGTGGATTACAAAGGATTGCGGCAATACTTTAGAGGGAGTCTAAACTTGTTTAAGTCAATTGTCTTTGTAATTTTTGATACTTTATTAATTGATTTCATTCTCTGGGTGTGGCCCCGTGGACTAGGAGTGTTCGTGAGAACACTGATACCACGTATAAATCTCTTGTGTCAAGTTATTTATTTTTCTACAAATATTTTATATTCTGCCTGTTCTGTTTTGCTGTATCAGAATTACATTCTGCTGCTGCAAACGCTTACAGTTTTTATATTTTCTTATATACAACTGACATTTGCAAAAACTCGATTTTTCAGTTTCTTCTATTCCTTTCATGTTATCACTAAGGATTAACATGTCATCCACATATAAGCAAACAATTATCACATAATTTTTACAGGTTTTTGAATACAACACTTGTCTCCATTGTTATGCCTAAAGCCATTTGAAAGAATAGCAATCTCAAATTTGACATGCCATTGTTTCGAAGATTGCTTTAGTCCATTTAAGGATTTCTTCAACTTACACATTTTATGTTCATTGTTTGGTAGGACAAACCCCTCAGGTTATTCTATATTGTAATTTAATATCCTAAAATATAAAGTTCATAAAACGATAAATAAACACATAAATGGAATAGAATCCATACATTAGTTGTAGCGAAAATTAGTGACTTATTCTATTCAATCACTTTAACCCTCGATCTCATTCTGTAGTGGGGTATTGCCAAATGATGAACTTGGATAACTTACTTAAACCCGTTAAGCGACCATTCTACACAGTCTTCCATAAAATTTTGAGTACTACCTTGTATAGTGTGGGTTAGTACTCAACTCACTAATAGAATATAATTTGAGAGAGAGATAAAACTATGGAATTTTTTAATAAGGCTAATAAAATTAGTCTCTTTGAATAATCTAGGTCAAGGAATGAGTTTTCTAACAAGATTGTCATTTTATTCCTTATATAGGTTTTTCATGGTGTTAGGGTTAGATGTAATGGGCTATAAAAAAGGATAATGGACCCAAAAATAAAACCTTGGTCGAATTGACATATGTGGCCCATGGACTTTGATTTTTACCATTTTATTTCATTTGATGAAATAATAACTCTTTTTCCAATTTTTCATTTATCACATCTAATTATTTAAATACTAATTTTTATTTTAATAATTATATAAAAAAAAAATATACTATTTAAACATATTTCTTAATTAGACACACCAAGTGTCTCCAATTTGCTCAAAATTATTAAAAATTCTCAAATAAGACATAGTCTATTTTTAAATTCTAATTGATTTATTAAATTAATCAATTGAGTCTACAAGGTAATATTATCCCAGATAATACGGGGACCACGGGCCTATGAAATTAAGCTCCTAATAAGTAGATCTAGAATTTATTGAGTAAATTTCATAACTTATTAATTCTTCCTGACTCAACTATAGATTCAGAATTACACATTTATTATATAAAACGCTCTATATGCGCTATGAATTATTCATTATTTCAATTTAAATAATCAGTGATCCTCTATAAACAGTTTACATCGAGTAGGGACAAAATTACCATGTTACCCTTCAATATAATTTATCCTTAAAACACTTAGTTCCTTATAAATGATATTTTAGTAAACTAATAAAAATACCAAAATAAGAGCTCTTCCATTTATATTGTTTAGCCAAACTCTATGAAAACCATAATTTCACTTCTAAATAGTTATAGAAGCTATAGATTCTATTTTTATGATTAACTCTCTCACTCAATTACACTACCGAGTTCTCAAGATGTAAGTATGGGCTAGTCATATGTGTAAGCTAGTAATGAACAAGTCAACGAACCCATCTATCTATCTATATATATATATATAATCCTGTTGTTAGGTCTAATGATGTGGCATCTTCTCCTTTTAGTGTTTGATTTTCTTTAATTTGTGGTTTACTTTAATTTTATATATATATTTACAATAATAATAATAAGAAATTTTTACATGAAAAATCCATTTTGCACAATTTATTACCTAAATACCTCTACACGCCTATGTCTACATTTTTACTTACAAAGTTGGTTTTATTACACAAATACCACTTAGTCATCATTCCATCCATCATCAATCAAATCCTACTCTCTTCCCTCTTTTTTTTCATTTTCTATCAATCAATACATCATTTCACTCTCTTTTTTTCTTCTTTTCTTTTTATTTTTAATTTTATTTCAGTTTTTAATTTTTTATTTTTAATTTTATTTTCAGTTTTTAATTTTTAATTTTTTTTCCATAACAATTCTTCTTTTCTTTTTATTTTTAATTTTTAATTGTAAAGCTAGTTTCTTATATATTGTTGCTTAGGTCTAGGATTGACTTCTATCAATCAATCCATCATTTCACTCTCTTTTTTTCTTCTTTCCTTTTTATTTTTAATTTTATTTCAGTTTTTAATTAAATCTTTTTAACTTATTAGTTTAACTTTACAACTTCTGAAATACTTTCATGACAAAAGAGAAGACTTTGACTAGACCATTCAACTGATATAAGCATGTACAAATAAATTCGTACAATTTTAGTGTCATTTTCATTCTCGCTGGACTAGCTCAAAGCCACGTCGAAATAATTAGATAACAAAATAAAATAATAAGAAATATTACCGATGATATTCTATACTTGAAAAGAAAACGATCTAATTCATGCTTATAGTAGTATTGACGTGAGTAGAGTTATAAAATTAATATTAGAAAAGTATTAGGACAAACATGATTAAGATTTATGAGTAAAGGTGGCAAAGCTAATAGATTAGATTAACACAGTCGGTCCCATTTTTATATCATCAATGGGTAACAATGAGATTTATCATGGATGTTGATGTTCAAAGAGTTTTTCCTGTATTTTAGTTTGTATACAGTTGTTTTGTAGTTTTATTATAGTTTTGCTACTTGCATATGTTATTTCACTATAAAATTAATATGCAACTATTTGCACAAAACTTACTATGTATAACTACTATTTCTTAGTCCCCATCAAATTAAATTCTTGCATAATATATAAACTATCATAAAACGATAATGCAACTATAAGGCAACTATTTGCACTTGCATACAGTTGTTTTGTAGTTTTATTATAGTTTTGCTACTTGCATATGTTATTTCACTATAAAATTAATATGCAACTATTTGCACAAAACTTACTATGTATAACTACTATTTCTTAGTCCCCATCAAATTAAATTCTTGCATAATATATAAACTATCATAAAACGATAATGCAACTATAAGGCAACTATTTGCACTTGCATACAGTTGTTTTGTAGTTTTGTTATAGTTTTGCTACTTGCATATGTTATTTCACTATAAAATTAATATGCAACTATTTGCACAAAACTTACTATGTATAACTACTATTTCTTAGTCCCCATCAAATTAAATTCTTGCATAATATATAAACTATCATAAAACGATAATGCAACTATAAGGCAACCAAAACAAAAAATAAATCAAAATGCAACTGTATATAACGTAGATGTATTATTCATGAGGTTTTTTTTTTTAAATTTTCACATCATACATTGTTTTGGATTTAGTGGGAGCTCCAGATCTGTTTGTTACAGATCTATATTTCATGAATATAGATTTCGATATTAGGGGGAGTTATTTTGATCGAATAAAATAGAAAACAAATGTGTAATTTCAGTTTCTTCACAGTTTTTCTGATTTTTTTTTCGTTATTTTTCAGTTTAGATCATTGCAGGTATTCTTTTCCAGTTGATTTTGCCAGAATTAATAGTTGTATTTTTCTTGTTTTGGTTTCATTTTGGTTGTTTTGCGGTTTTGAAACGAGCGCGTATTTTCATCTTCACGGTTCGCTCTGTACAGCTGAAGGCTTAGTGCATGTGGTATTTTTGTAAATATTTGTATGTGGACTGTATAAATGTTTAATGGGCCGGCCCAAAGTATTTTTGTAATTTTTTTTCCTTTTTTGTATTTTTTTGTTTTTTTCCCAATCCTTATAGAAAATTGAATGTTCAGTTATTAAAAACAATACATAACTGTTATAGAAGAACCATTAAACCTAAATTTACGTGTAATAATAATAATATTAGTAACTGTAATTGTTCAGTTAAAAAAATTGAAAAGACAATAATTAATTCATTGATAACTGTAATTGTTGTTCAATTAAAAAATTGAAAAGACAATAATTAATTCATTGTTAATTATAAAGTTCAAAAGACAATTATAAATATATATATAGACATGTGTGTATTATAACTTTTATTGTTCTTTCCCCTTCCTTTCAACTTTCAATATATATATATATATATTTTTTTGCTCTCAAACACTTTTTATGTGATTGTTCTTACCTACCTCATTTATGGACAAAACTTTACAATTTTATATAACAAGAGGATCTTCCCTTTTTGTCATCAATTATCATGTAAGTTAAATTTTTCAATTTTCGATAGAACTAAAATTTTAATTATTATATACAAATTATAAAAGAGGAATATCAATTTTTATTGTGAGTTATATTGTAAAGCGTTAACTAATATATATATATATATATGCTTATTTTATAATTAGATTTTTTCCTTTTTTCAATTTATATATTTAAGTATTGTTCATATTATTTTTATTTTTATGATGTATACATATATATTATTGATATTATTAGATAGATACAAGGATATATTTATATTTGATTGATGATCGTATTAATTTGTTAAGATTAATGTAAGTTTTTCTATTTATTTTCCTTACTAAAGCCTTAGTCATGTGGCCTGTAAACTTCCTATTAACAAGAGTACCAAGTCTGAATTGATCAACATATTGATTAGTTCACTATATAAAAATCTATTACAGTTCCTATAGTGCATTCTTTTTTTTGTCTTTTTTTTTTTTTCTATAAGAGTATGTCAAATAAATAAAAATATGTGATACTGAATTATTAATTTTTCTATATTTTTTAATTGATTATTTTTGTCATAAACAAGCATTAAAAATGTTAATACTTAACAATACATTTAAAAAAAATACTTACCAATGCAATTTTGATGTGTCTTTAGCATTCCTTAAATTCTTAATGTCTTTAGCACTAAATTTTTTATATTTATTTTGATAATTTATGAAAAGTAAAATTAATAATTTGTAGAATTCTTAACTATTTTTAAATACATACTAATATTGTAGTTAAGATTAGATACATTGCATGATCGATAAGAATAGAGAAATAAAAATGTGATAGGATATAAATTTATGTAAATTATAAATTTATAAGTTTTTAAAATGCTCATGTAAATAAATTAATTTAAATACTATAAATTAATATATTTTTTAAATTTTTTTTATTATTAATTATATTAAATTTACTGTACCCATTTTTAATTCTAATAAAAAAATTCAAGAGACATATAATTAATATTATTTAACCTTTACTACTTCACAAAATAATATAATTTTTTGAGTAAGAAAAATTGATATAACAGTCATTATCTATGTACATATATATAATTGTTTTTAAATACAATTAAAATTATATTAATCTAATATTTAATATATATTAAGTATGTATTTATAATCAGACTAAAAGAAATTATTTAATATAATTATATAGTTTTTTTTTTTTCAAGAATGACACTTTTAATATGTATAACATATTTTCTTCTAACATCAATACTACAAAACGATAAATCTTTTAGCATCACTGAAGTGATCGTAGACCTAATTTTGAGTCTTCTTTTTTTTTTTTTAAAAAAAAAAAAAAGAAGAAGAAAAAACTAGCATGCAGTAGGTCAAATATATTATGCAAATGTTTAATTGTGGAAGTTTAAATTGAAAGAAAAAAATTAATTAGATGTTTGCAAGTGATGGATAGTTTATTATTATTTCCTACTATTAACAAACTTTATTTGACAAAAACTAGAAAAATAAAATATATATTATAAAAAATTATATATGTATATATATATATATAATGTTGAGAGATAAGATATTGAAATACTATGTAAAATTTCTATATATAATTGAAAATAAAAAGAACATTTCTTCATATAATTAAAAATTGACTCAAATGTTTAATTAATTAATTTTTTTAAATTAATTTTGGTCAATTTTCGATGCAGCCAGATATGATGATGACAATGTGTTTAACTACACTGCTAACTATAAGTGAGAAGCGGTGATAATATTAGCTTTGAATGTAGTGACGACTACAAGTAAAACACAGTGATTAGAATGACCTTTATAATGGAGAAAGTAAATAAAATACGATGTTGACAACGACTTAACTTTTTATCATTCAATTTAAAGAGCTAAAAATAAATTTTTGTATTAACATACATAAAATAAAAAGTTATGTGAGAGTTAACTAAATAGATATTTATTCATATATTTATGATAAATAATCTAAATTTTATAGTATATATCAGCTAAAAATATTTAAATAATTTATAAACAATTAATATAGATGAGAAATAAAAAAATCATTTTATTTTTGTAATATTTACTCTATGAACCGTTTTGTATTTAATTTTAAATATTCTCATTACCCCAAAATTAAATTAAATATTCTTAATAAATTGGATATTTTAACATTTTAAATTTAAGTTTTTATTTTATTATTTCAAATTTAAAAAATTTTATTCATTAGTAATGACTCAATAAATATAAAATAAATAATTAAAAAATATTAAAATATTTTTACTACTGTGCAAAAAAAAAAAAAAAAATTAAAATCGCCGCACGAAGGGCGGCTACGTTACCTAGTATAGTATAATTAAGTTAAAGCTTAATCATCTCAGGATTGAGAACAATTGACCTAAGATCAACTAAGTGACATTGACTTAGGAAAGACACAATGGTAAATCTATGATATTTTTTCCACTGTCAATATCGGTCCAGTCCAATGTATAGTCGATACATCTGATACAAGTTTACTTTGCTAATTACCTGGAAAAAAAAAAAAAAAAAAAAAAACATTTCACTTATCCAAGTGTAAGCAAACTACATCACTGATTATCATGTCAGTGTGAATTCATTGCACTAATAAATTGTGGGGCTAAATAGTTTGAAGCATATAGTCATGATTATTTTCTGCTGTGTTGACAATACTATAATCATGAATAACTATATGTTCAGTATTTAATAAAATTTATATGTTAAACATATAATCATGAAAGTAACATGTGAGCCAAGCAACATATAATGAGTAAATAAGATTATATTAAATGAATATTATTTAAGGCATAAAACCCCAACAAATATAGCACTAAAACTTTATTTTCTTACGGGTTACTATTTTAGACCTTGTATTTTGCAAGAGTTACCGAATGGACTCTCAATCTTGTTAAATGACAAATTGGACCCTTTATTTTTCAAATGATACAAAATAGTGTCCTGAACTCAATTTTTAATACTTTTTTTGATATAATCAACTTGAAAAAAATTTCTATCATGAATAGATGTAAAATTGTATTCAGTTTTGTCATAACACATCTAAATTAGGTTATTATTTAGTTTTATTTTGCCAAAAAAAAAATTAACTCACAGTGCTATTTTGTACTATTTTAAAAATACATGTTCTAATTTATTATTTAACAAAAACTGAGGTACAACCGTTAAATACATCATCTAAAAGAGAGAGATTAGCACTTGAGACTATAAACAAAATAGAGACTAATTAAATCATAATTGAAATTACTAGCCATTATCTCTTGTAATGATGTCAAGTCAATTATATGAAGAAGGCAAAAGTGTTGAAATTAAGAAAGATGGGACACTTAAATTGTTAAAATTTTCAGCCACAAGATGTGTAACACTATTCACTTTCCGATTAAATCCAAGAACAACATATTAATTGAAAGAAGGATTATCTAATCTCACCACTACCCAATAAATTTGTGTTATCCTCGTAGTGTCATTGTCATCTCTATAATTATAAAAATGGTCCTGAAATAAATAAATAAATAAATAAAACATCAATATCTATCTAGTAGCAGCCACAAATATCCATGAATTATTCTAGTTATTATCCGTGAAATAATTAAATGAAATTAAAAGGGCTGGTAGTGACGTAAAAAGAACATTATTTGGCACCAAATACAGAAATGACATAAATGAAATGGGGCCTTCCATTCCATTAACTCTTTTGCTTCATTATTTAAATGGCACATTCTTGTTTATATGCTAAAGAATCTTAATGGTGTTGTTTCCACCTGAAATTGTCACTTCATATTTATGTTTGTTATTATTATGATTTAATTCCATTATACCGAATTAACTAATTAATGTTAGATTTGTGGGATTCTCATATTCAACAAAGAATGGTTCATGAGTGTTAACAAACTACTTAGTGATGTCACCTAAATAACTAATTCGTGTCTGTTAATTAGTTTGTTAGAGTTAGTTGATTTCTGTTTTCTTGCTTAACTGTATTCTTCTTGAATGTACTTACTGAATACATATAAATAAAGCAATGCCTACTCTGTTGAGTCAAGGCTTCATTTTCTTTCCTCTGTTTTTCTCTCTTGCTCTTTAGCTTATCAATCTCTACATGGTATCATCGTCAACTGACTTACGTCAATGGAGTCTTCAACCTCCGATCCTCATACAGCTCCTGCTGCTACTCTGAATCACAACTGGAATCCTTTCTCAAATTCACTTACTGCTTCTCTCACTCTGAAACTTGACCGCAACAATTTCCTTTCTTGGAAATCTCAAGTTGTCCCCACGGTCATCGGCCATGACCTCGACCAAATTCTCTTCTCCGACGTGTCTCCTCCAATGAATCTTGTGACTGGTGGCTTGAACCCTGAATATACTCAATGGAAGAAGAAGGATCAGCTTCTACTCTCATGGCTTCGTGCGTCCATGACAGAACCTGTTCTTGCATCTGTAGCAAATTTCCACACATCCTTCTCCGTCTGGCGTGCGTTGGAACAACGCTTCTCAAGCCAAACAAAGGCCCGTCTGTTACAGCTCAAAGGCCAATTCTCCCATCTCCTTAAGAACAACCTTACGATATCAGAATATGTTGATAAAGCTCAATCTATTGCTGATGCTCTCTTGATTGCAGGTTCACCAGTATCCACTCAAGATTTAATCTTGCAGCTACTTAATGGCCTTGGACCAGAATTCGATCCAGTGGTCTCTGGAATTACTTCAAGAAGCGACTTTCTTTCATTTGAAGAGGTTCAGGCACTTCTCCTCTCACATGAGACACGAATTGAGCATCATCAATCTGTTACAGATCTCTCTGTAAAAATGCAAGCGAATCTTGCAGCAAGAAATGGTCCATACAGGCATCCTAATGCTAATCCCCGTGGCCCTGCACACGACAACAATCGAAATAGATACAATGGCAGACCTCCTGGTGCTAGACTTCTCTGTCAAGTGTGTCTTCGAACTGGTCACACCGCAGCCGTGTGTCACTATCGCTTTGACAAGAATTGGGTCACTCCCAAATATGGTAATCCTCCAACTTAAGCCTTTTTGGTTGAAACTGATTTTCCATATGATCCACAGGCTGCTACAACCACTATGTTCCCTGAAATTGGAGATGATGACTGCTGGTATATCGACACGGGTGCTACTAACCATGTCTCTGTCGACACCTCCAACTTGGATATGGCAGCCACTTACAATGGACCAGAAACCATTGCAGTAGGAAATGGTAAGCAATTACTAATAACTCACATTGGTCATACTTCATTTCCCTCTGCATTACCCTCTAAACCAGTTCAATTGAATTTTGTTCTCAATGTTCCTCACATGACTAAGAACCTTGTAAGTGTTTCTCAATTAACTACGGATAATGATGTGTTTCTTGAGTTTCACAAATCATGTTGTTTTGTTAAGGACAAACAAACAGGGACAGTGCTTCTCAAAGGGAGAACTAAGGATGGCCTATATCAACTTGGTGAAGTTCCCAACACCACACTTGAATGCAATCTTACTACTCTGGACAAAAATTCTGATGTAAACAATGTTTGTACTTGTAATTGTCACACCAGTACCCCTGTACCCTCTTGTAATGTCACTGATATTAATAAAAATACATGTGATTCTTTTACCAAGTATTCGAATCAAGTGTTTCATACTACCAAGATCAATGACATTAACAATTGGCATTGTAAACTAGGCCATCCTGCATTAAATACCCTTACCAAAATTCTCCCACTCATATCATATACTGGTTCTTTAAAAAATTTGCACTTCTGTAATGCTTGTCACCAAGGGAAGAGCCACAAACTCCCTTTTACACAATCCACTAGTCGAGCCAATCAACCTCTGGCTCTCATTCATACCGATTTGTGGGGTCCCTCCCACATTGAATCTAAGGAAGGATTCAAATATTATGTGCATTTTTTAGACGATTACAGTAGATACTGCTGGATATTCCCACTAACCACACGAAATCAAGCTTTTGATGTGTTTATAAAGTTCAAGAGCCTTGTGGAGAAGCAATTTCAAGTTCCAATCAAAAGTATTCAGGCTGATTGGGGAGGAGAATATAGACCATTTGCTCGATTTCTAATTGATCAAGGAATCCATTTCCAACACCCCTGTCCAAGAACTAGTGAACAAAATGGCCGTGCTGAGAGAAAGCACAGACACATCACTGAAACCGGCCTCACTCTATTGGCTCAAGCTGGCTTATCTATGGAATATTGGTGGCATGCAATGTCGTCTGCAGTTTTCACTATCAACAAACTACCTACCCCTGTGATAGGAAATATTAGTCCTTATGAATGTCTCTTCAAGAAAAAACCTGACTATAATATCTTGAAACCGTTTGGCTGCTGTTGCTTTCCACACATGAGGCCATATAATCATCATAAACTGGAACTGAGATCTCAACCTTGCTTGTTCTTGGGTTATTCAACTCACCACAGAGGGTACTTGTGTGAACACCCTGATGGGAGAATCATCATTTCTCGACATGTTTCCTTCAATGAAACAAATTATCCAGCCCAACTTGAGTCTCCAGTAGCTGACAACCAGCAGGTACATGATTCTCACTCATCTCCTTCATTTACTTTTCACACTTCCCATGGCTCTCAATCTAATCCTAATATTTCCTCTAATGTGCATGCTCCCACTGCTCCATCAACCCGAGTTCTCCACAATCCAACAACTGTCCTACACACGGTTGACAGCCTCCCACAAACCAGAAACATCAACACCAGTTCCACCACTATCCCACCACATATATCAACTCCACCAACCATTCAACCAATAGAAACCACAAATGACTCTCCCCAGCCACCTATACCAATCACAAATAACCAAACCATGCCACCTGATATATCCACTCAACCTTCTACACAGGTGTTGCAACCATGCAATGCCACCAATGTCCCTCCCTCACCATCTACCATAAATATTAGGACTCATCCTATGAAAACCAGAAGTCAAAATGGGATAACTAAACCAAAATCATACTTAGCCACTAAATTTCCTCTTCCTGAAGCTCTCATTCCCTCTGAGCCAAAGAATATTGCTGCTGCAATCAAAAGCCCCCAATGGTTCAAAACAATGCAAGATGAATATGCTGCATTAAAAAGAGCAGGTACCTGGTCTCTTGTTCCTTACAAACCAGGCATGCCGATTATCAGCAATAAATGGCTACACAAAGTTAAACTCAATGCTGATGGTAGCCTAGATCGACTCAAATCTAGACTTGTAGCAAGAGGTTTTTTACAAACACCCGGCATTGATTATGAAGAGACATTTTCACCAGTTGTAAAACCGGCTACTGTCAGAATAATACTCACACTTGCTGTCTCTCTCAACTGGTCTGTCAAGCAATTGGACATTAGCAATGCATTTCTTAATGGGACATTACAGGAAACTGTTTTTATGACACAGCCAGAAGGTTTTGTTGACCCCAACAAACCGCATCATGTATGCCTTTTGCATAAGGCTCTCTACGGTCTAAAACAGGCTCCTCGAGCATGGAACCAAACTCTCAAAGACACTCTTACAAAGTGGGGTTTTCAAGTCTCAAAATCTGACAACTCACTCTTCACATATGGCTCGGGTACTCAACTGATTATTTTGCTAGTATATGTTGATGACTTCCTTGTTACAGGACCAAATGACAGTCATATTACCAAATTCATCAGCCAACTACATCAGTCATTCAAGCTCAAAGATCTTGGAAATGTTCACTATTTTTTGGGTGTTGAGATTTTCAGAGACACAACTGGGATGTATCTTTCTCAAACGAAATATATAACTGATCTTCTTATAAAGCTAAAGATGGAAGGAGCAAAGCCATGTTTGAATCCCACAAGTGCCAGTACCAAGTTGTCCTTAACTGAAGGAGAACCATTTGCTGACACAACTTTATATAGAAGTACACTTGGTGCCCTTCAATATCTTACTCTTACAAGACCTGATGTTGCATACATTATCAACAAGCTAAGTCAATTCATTCATGCTCCCACTACAATTCATTGGGAAGCATGTAAAAGACTTATGCGATATCTCAAGGGCACCATTACTCACGGCTTACACTTCTCACCAGCTTCTTCTTTAACAATTCAGGGGTACTCTGATGCGGATTGGGCATCATGCATTGATGATAGGAAAAGCACTGGTGGTTATGTAATGTTCTTTGGAGGAAATCTAGTGTCATGGTCTGCTAAAAAGCAAAATGTGGTGGCCCGTTCAAGCTCTGAAAGTGAGTTTAGAGCTCTAGCAAATGCAGCAGCAGAGATTAAGTGGCTGGTTTCCCTACTATCTGAACTTCATGTTTCACAAACTCACTGCCCAATATTATGGGTAGACAATCAAAGTGCTGCTGCTATTGCAGCAAATCCAGTATTTCATGCTAGGTCCAAGCACATAGAGATCGACCTACACTTTGTTCGTGATCTCATTCTTGCCAAAGAACTATCTGTTAGATACGTGCCTGCCGTGGACCAAATAGCTGATGCCTTGACTAAGTCTCTTTCAACAGACAGATTCAACTACCTGGTTGCCAAACTCAAGATGTCTCCTACACCTTTTCGTTTGAGGGGGGATGTTAACAAACTACTTAGTGATGTCACCTAAATAACTAATACGTGTCTGTTAATTAGTTTGTTAGAGTTAGTTGATTTCTGTTTTCTTGCTTAACTGTATTCTTCTTGAATGTACTTACTGAATACATATAAATAAAGCAATGCCTACTCTGTTGAGTCAAGGCTTCATTTTCTTTCCTCTGTTTTTCTTTCTTGCTCTTTAGCTTATCAATCTCTACAATGAGAATTATATAAATGTTTTTAAATTTCTTTTTATTACAAGTAGAAAATACCATGTAAAAAACCTTCATTAAGCAAATGTTCTCACCTAATCAGCTTATGGTCTATTAGCATTTTTGGGGTTATATTATACTTTTCTACCGTCATCATGTACGAGTAGTATAATCAATTAATAAAACAGTAAATACTAATAAAAAAATTGACAAAGAATAATAGAATATGTATATTAAACTAATACTAAATTGAGTAATTAAACTAATACTAAATTGAGTAATGCTTAGGAATACCTTAACCACTATAAAATGTGTTATATTATTATTAATGTAAATTAATATCGAATTTGGTATATGTCAAAAATAATACATTTTTAAATTAATAAATAATATAAAATATTATTAATTAACGCAATATATAAATATAGTATTGTGTCCTAACAATAGTATGTTAAATTCGGGTATAATCCTAGGAAATAGCTAATGCATATGGATCCACGTTAGTACTAACCCCATTGTCTGGCATGACACACGTGACGGCACGTGGCTAGCTAATAATACTTAACCTTAGCTACAATACGTTTTCCTTTTTCTTTGTTTTTCTTCTACACTATGTTTGTCCTTTCTTTGACTACTTTGGTCATAAATAATCATAATAATAAATTAATAATGTGTCAAAGCCAACACTGACAAGTTTAAGAGATAAAAAAAACTGCTTTAAGTTTATCAGTTCATTAAGTAAATTTATTTTAAAAAGCCTTACAAGAAAGAACTTACAGCAACAATATTTGATACATTTATATGATGGCTCAAACCATGAATAGCTCAAGCTTGAATTGAATGCGTCTTCTTCTTTCTTCTCTGCAACTCAAATTGATCTATAGTTGTAGCGGAAGAAACAGAAAGAAGACAAAAGAATATTACAAAAAAAAAAATATGAATGGAATATGAAGAGAGAGTGCATCAACATCAACAGCTTAACTTTCGAGGGTCAAATTAATTTTTCCGTTAGCAAATGCTCTTATTCTGTCAAGTGTCTAACCATTTACATGCGCTTGCCTTCTCCCTGCAAAAGGATAAAAGACACCCAATAGCGCAGAGCAACCAAATATTACATCATCATCTTCTTCACACTTACTCTATCCCTTTTTTCCCTTGTCATAATTTTTACATCATTAACAAAATTACACAGAAATAATTATATTAAAAAAAAAAGGTGGGGGCCTCTTCTTGACGGCCATCTAACATCCCCATGGATCCAAATAAGTTTCTTTCTTTCTTCATCTTGTTCTTGATTATATGGGGAGAGAGTTATCTTAGAGGAGAAGGCAAGTCTCAGGTTGTTGTTTAAGCTGTTGCTTGGCTTGGTGCTGGGACCAGTATGCGTGGGCTGTTAAGACCCTGTCCAACAAGTCCTGTGGGACAGGCTCACCTCTCCTTTGTTGGGGTGATATTCTTGCCGTGTGTACTAGTGTTTTCCACTTGTCCTGCACAAACCCAAAAAAGAAAAAAAAAAGTACAGATTGCTCTTTTAGCTTTCTGGCTCAGAAAAAGGAAGTGTTCCAGGAAGAAAAGTAACTAAACAGGTCGAAACTATGATTAGACTGAAGTGGGGGCATGAATCCAGATATGAATATGATCAAAACAGATGACAACAAAGTTTAACAGTCAAGAAGATTCACTTGAAAATGTGATAATAGTGAGATGAAAAGGGTATTATTGTGAGTATCACAACGATGAGGGCATTTTAGTCCATGAGGGCATGTGTGGAAAAAAAGAAAGAGTAAACAGTGGATGTCGTGTACAACAAGAACTCGTGAGATTCCTTGATAAGGTTGTATTTGAAACACGATAAAAGTAAGAAGGCTGGTAAAGCTATCCACTAAACTGCCTAATCACTTACCTGTAGTACAAGCAATTATTTGCCAGAGGCCTAAACGGATTAAACAAAGAAAATGTAACTGGCGGACCCCAAGCACATAAAGTAGACCTTTTTTGGAAATAAAATATAATAATTTAAATTTAAACTACCATCTGTTACATCTTGGATCTTATAGGAGTTTGCGGTTAAAGACTTGAACATTAGCGTGTATGTACAACTTTACACCAACCACATAGCATAATAAAATCAAAAATAAATCATTTAAGTTGGCAAAATAGACCTCTCACCTTCAAATCAACATATGTCCGATGCTTTGCATTATCAAAAGCGCGCAATTTAACATCACGCCACCTGCATATGAGCACAATAAGACTAGTAGTTTAAAAACAGAGTAAATAAAACAGAGCATTAACATCTACTTGACTTGACTACATGAAATTTCTCATATTGAGGGTCATAAGGAGATTGCCACTAGTAAACTTATGGTGATTTTTTAGCTAAATCACCTT
Source organism: Cannabis sativa (assembly GCF_029168945.1). Lineage (NCBI taxonomy): Eukaryota > Viridiplantae > Streptophyta > Magnoliopsida > Rosales > Cannabaceae > Cannabis > Cannabis sativa. Next base: position 62,847,366 of record NC_083602.1, read on the forward strand.
CCAGTTCCAAGTTTTTCAACCGCTTGAACAAGTGCTTCCACTTCAGTAACAGAAAATGGACGACGGATTCGACGCTGTGCCATATCAGATCGCTTGGATTTCCGTAGTGCTGGAACCACAGATAAGGCCTCTGCATTCATTTCAGGGACAGTTACCAATGCTTTTGAATCTATAGTACTTTTGTCTACTGATGTATCAGTTGGAGAGGGGGTCGAATCATGATCACTCTCGACAAAGTTACTTAAATTGGCAACATGAGGCTCTGGCAAGACATTTGCATTGGTGTGGCCAACCATTTCCTGGTTGGGTGGATACCTAGTTAAGAGAGCAATTGCAAAGTAAGTTCAACATATCACACAAGCTAAACATTCATAAATATCATGTGTTAATGACGATTACAAAATCAAGACACTAACAAATTTAGAGTATGCAGGGTACTTGTGTTACCTTGCAAGGATCTCAGGTGCATCACCAGAAAGCAAATGTAGAGAATCTCCAGAACACATAGGTGGGGGAGTTTGAGGAGGGTTAGGCTCCAAGGTAAATCCCAAAGCATCCAGCTGCTTGTCTTGAGAAATTCCAGACTGCAGTAGAGTTACGTTGTCATCTCTTACTTTCTTTCCCTGAAGGAGTACGCCAATATGTAAACCGCCTCCAAGTATTGCTGTCACTGCATCCATGACTGTCCTCTGTTGAATGAACATAAATGATCAGTGACACAAATATGACCATGTAACCATCACACAAATAAATTGTATAGGCTGCTGGTCCAACAATAGGTTTAGTGGCAAAAAGGTAAAATCTAAAATTAGCAGAAATAGACATGGATAAAGAATTTGAAACATCACAATCAAAGGAGTAGACATTAGTGAGAACGTCGTTATGTAAACTGTACTTACTCAGCTTAAACATGATAATCAAGAAAGTATAGCAGAAGTATATTTCTCTAAGATAAAACAATAAGAAAATTACGGTTTTACCTTCAGTGAACCAACAGTTGCAGTCTCAGGAATCTCAATAAGAAGCTCTGGCACCCTGAAAGACTTGATCCTTAGCTTCACTGAGTAAAAGAAAAATACAACTTCATATAAGAACCTCTTTCAGTGTCAGCCAATCAAGTCAAAAGAATAATAACCATTCCGTCATAGGTTCTCATACCATGAGAATCCCTGCGTTGGAATGATGTGCGTTGACCAGCAACTGAGCAAGAAGTTCCAGTCCCTGTATAATGACTTTGACTTAGTAGACTGACGAGGTGTCAAAACACTAATAAGCTCTAAATATCAATCAAGAAGAGCCAATGGTTTGGAAAATGACCTCCTTGCAACTTTGCACATGAATCAGAGGCATCACCAATGCTCTTCTCAATTGAGTTAAAAAACCCCTCACTATTAGTACCTCCATCAGATGCCCAAACCGAGCTATGATCAAAAAGTTTCCTCTTCTTGAAAGGAACAGTCATTTGAGTCCTTTGGCGTTTGTAGCAGTCCTTCCTACCACGGCAACTTGGTTTATTATTGCCATCTGAAATGTAAAACAAATGTAATTGTTAGAAAATGCAAAAGACTAAGCCAAGAATATTTCCAATAGAACATAACTAAGAGCTTGTAAAATACAGAGGCCTTTTACATATTGCAGAACCACTCACCAGGACTCGAAAGTGTCTCGTCCTTAAACTTTGACCCGACTTTCCAATATTTAGAAGCCAATATTTTTCTTATCCTTCGGTCTCCAATCCGTGGTACTCGTTTCAAGTACCTGGTTGTGGTGCTGGGGTGGGTACACCCCGAGGATTTTTCGTCATCATCTCTACTAACTACTTTCACATCATCCCTAGTAGAGGGAAGTGATGTCTGCGGGACGTGGTCCCCACACAAAGGTGCCTTTGCACTACTGTCTGAAGTGGGCAATACAAGAGGTTTCCCCTTAAAGACAGTTGGATACTCTGAACTGCGCCTATCAGCTGCAGTGCCAATTAGCACTTTTCCAGTATTATTTGACTCGTCTTTTACAAGTGTCTTAGTTTCACCTTCTAATTTACAGTCACCAGACTCCCTGTACATAGACAAGCCTTCTATTTGGCTACAAGAACTTCCTACTTCATTCTTAATTTTGCTAGCATCAGAATTTATTGCAACTAACCTCTCAGAGCAATTAGAAGTTGTCATTATAGAAGTAAAGCTCGAATGATCATCATTTTTAGGAAATGAAGGCTTCTTCGAGCTGTGGTTCACACTAGGAGCTTGTGATACTTGCTCAGAAACAAAAGGTTTCCTGTCACAACTTCCTTGATCACAAGTTTCCACCTTCAATGCCACATTTCCATCATGCCGATCTTGATCAACAATTATGCACTTGTCTTTCTGATTCGATGTATTACTTGAAGCGGGAGTACTCTCTTTCTCAAGCAATAACTTACCAGCTACAGTTGCCAGCAAGTCAAATGCACACATTTGATTTTCTTCAGCTCTCTTTTTAACTGTACCCCTCCGCTAAAAACACAGAAAAATGGACAATATGAATAACTAATGTTTGAAACAATGGAGAAATTAACAACAGAGCTGATATTGATTGAATAATAGATTGTACTTACCCTAGCTGATCTAGTAGCTCGAGGCATGGCAGGTACTTGATAACCATTGAATCCATAGTCTAACCTCTTCTGCAACACCATATCGGGAAATCATAACACTTATTAATCAATCACAAAGAGATAGCATTCCTGGGGACGTTTGTTCACTACACTAGGGCCTTCACTAGTCACTTTTGATCACAAAGTCCGAAAAGAAACACCCTGAAAGAAGAATGAGACAAATCAATTAGTACGATCAACATAACTGCGAATATAGAACATTAAACATCTATAACACCAACCCTCTATCACTAAAATGCTTAATGTAAGATGAGGAAGGAAAGACATCACCCTCAGCAATAAAGAAATTATATATAATTCATGTCTTAATCAAGATTCAATCTCAAACTTTCATAAATTTTTCATTTTTATAATGGTAATTTGCACAACATCAGGATTTCAAACATTGTCCAGGACTTGAGGTTTAAAGACCACTTCTATCTCTTGAAACTTTTGAAAGCGGAAATGAAAATTAACACAAACTAGAAGAAATATCTATAATTAAACCCCACGACTCTACCAGATCCACATGATCTGCCTATACGAAAAATAAAAAGCATTTAAAAGCCAACCCAGGTAAAAAAAAAATGTGATGACGGGGAAAAAAGTACACAACACAGAAAAGTTGCATTATTTCATAAAAGATGATAAACCCAAGAACCCAATTGTCAAATAAAAAGAATCCACCCAAAAGGTAAGTAAAACAATTTTGATACAGAAGAAAAACACTAATTTGTAAGGAAATCAACTGAATATTATAATTAGAAGAAAGAAAACCTGTTATAATATGAACTAGTATTGCATACATAGCAACGAACAAGGGAAACTAGACGAAAGGAAAATCCTTAAACCACTGCAAAACCCTAAAAGACAGAGAGAGCGGGATACAGATCTATGCAACAATTCTGGGCGTGGACGGAGAAAAGTAGGTAACAATTGGACAAAAATGGATTCAAGAGATTTATTATTAAAAAAAATCCAAATTTTCAGAGATCCAAAATCTCACAAAAGAAAAACCCTGAACTTTTTTCCATCCTGCCCCAGCAATCAGAAGATGATTAGAAAATTGATCATACAGTCAACTTGCTTGAAATTTAGAAACAAAAATGAAATATATTTATATAACCACCCATCGCGGATCAAGTCCACAGAAAACTCCGAAATTTGGACGAAGTATGAATCAACCGGAAAACCCAGATAAAGGAGAGAAGGGAATAAAAACCGACGGACGTTCACGAGAATTTAAAAAAAAAAAAAAAAAAAAAAAAAAAAAAAAAACCAGAATTTGTAGACATGGTGGAGTTATGAAGCTGAATTGCACCAACAAATCACATTTTTCCCTTCCATTTCCTCCACAGATTATCGGGAACTAAACAGGGGTTTAAAGGACAAACATCGTCACAAGAACCCAAAACCCACAAACAAAAACGCAAGCTTTTTGATCATTCGGGAAGCGAAATCGACGAGAAACACGAGATTCTCACCTTTCGGAACCGAATTTCTTCTAAAGTTCAAAACTTTACGGTGGAGAAACAAAATTCAGTGAAATTTTGAGGAGAATGTAGGATCGTGGGATTGTCGGACAATTCAGAGAATAAGGAATTTTCCCTCCACAAAACAAAAATAAACACTTTCCCACTCAATTTTCTATCCCATATTTGCCCGGAAAACAAAAATGATACAATTTTAAGGTTCAAACACAATCCATTTCGGTGATCTTCTCTTTCTGAAATGAAAAATCTCAACCTCAATCTCAATCTCTATCTGATCGCCAAAACCCTCTGAAAACCACCCAACTCTTGTCTTAAACCCCCAACTCTTATACCATTGACCCCTTTACAGGACTTATAGGTAATTTCATTACGGCCAACGGGCTATAGCCGGTTTCATTAAACCACCTAAAGACCGGTTCCTCGCTATCGAGTGACCCACCCATATTTTTAATGTCCTTAAGATTGTGACACGTGGAAATTTCTCTAAATCTTGTGGCCACCTACAGTCTGCTTGATCGAGAAAAACGTTCATTCACGAACAGGACTATTTATTTATTTATTTATTTTATCTATTTTCTTTTATTTTTGTTTCTCACCCCATAATTTTGGATTGGTAGAAAAGGATATCCATTTGTTTTATTCTTTTTCATTTTATTTGCAATTTGTTTTTTCTTTAATATATTATAACTACCAAATAAAATCCCAGTGTTTGGTTATCAAGAAAAAGAACGCCAGTTTGTTCATTTCACATATTGGTAAGTTTCAAAGCAAAAAAAATTCACATATTTTTTCTTTTTTAACTTTGTTAAGGTCCAATTTTGCATAATTAGTTTAACTGCCCACCAAACTCAAACCAATTAAACTCAAACTAATTACAAGGTAGTAAATAATATCAATAATATTTTCCTCATATATTATTAACTATTTTTTTAAATAAAATACATGAATACATAAGAAAATGTCAAATTTCGTAGTCATTACAAAATAAATTAGTTAGTATAAAAAATGGACTGATCATACCAGTTACATTACAACTAAACACCGACTTAATTATATTATGACCGTAAAATTATAGAGTCTAATAATAAACCAAAAATTACAACTTTATTAATTATCACACCATACATATATATATATATATCAGGTAAAACATTGTTATTATAAATTATAATGCCATGCATATTAAAGTAATCATGTAATAAGCAAGGAATTAGGGGTTTTACTCTTATTTTACGTTTATTTATAACTTTACAGTTTAAAATTTTTAATTATCAAAATATATTTATAAAATTTTAAAATTACAAATTATATTTTGTTCAATAAAAATAAAAGAAAAATAACTAAAAAATAATAAAATATTAATTTCACCATATCTATAAAATGTCTAAAAAAAATAATATCATCACAACTATAATATAATATAATTATAAACAAATCATATTTATAAATAAAAAAAATTAAAAAAGATTATAATAATGTACTTTTATAATTTCTTTTCTTTTAAATTTTTAATCTATTATTTAAGTTTTTCTAATAAGCAAGTACAGTAGATATAAAAAATTATTCTGAAAAAAAAAACAAAAAAAGTACAATGTGTATTTTAAATCATAGAAGGTGAAAAAAAATATGGTAGAAAAAGTAAATAGTAAAAAAACGGACAAGTTACAATGATCAAAGGGAAATAACGCACACAAGCAACAACGTTAGATGGTTTAGATTAGAAGCGGTTGTAGAGTTGGAGTAATTTATCACGTGTGGGTACAAAAACAGATCTAAAGGAACTAAAAATATTCAAATTCATTTATCAAAAAAATATATATATAAATATATTCATGTTTATATAATTATTTATTTATTAATAAATTAAAAATATATGCTTTGCTTGTTATTATGGGATGAGAAAGATCCCCTTCTCCTTCATCAGATCTAAAAAGAAAAGGTAAAGGTTCTTCGAATAGGATCCACGAGGGTCACATTCGTCATTTTAACCCTAATGCAGACGTATTTGTATTCGAGCAGTTATCCCGATAAGCATGTTAGATTGTTAGCACACTTTTTTCTTTCTTCAATTTAAAATAAATAAAAATTGGGCACAAAACTTGTGGTCCTCTTTGTTTTTTTAATTTCCTTCTCTCTTTTGGAGTATTTTGCCACGTAGGAAATAGGTCCAAAATCCTACATGGAAAAAGGGAGGGTCTCTATTGGTTACTTTTTAGTCACCATTATCATAATAAGCCATAAAATAAAAAAGGTAAAAAATATATAAATATATTTGAAACGAGAAGGAATATTCGTAAAAGAAAACGTTGACGGTGGAGGGCAACAAGCACCGAGACCGTAACGTAACGTGGGTGGTGGAGAGGTGAGATAGTTAACGTCGTTAAGTTCGGGGATAAGGAGGGAGGGTATGTGGGTGGTGGGACCGATTGGAGGACTTGGTGGGCCCCAAATTAAGGGGTCAAAAAAGTCAAATTCATAAACCTGGGGCGATGTAGAAAGAATGGGACGTACCACGGTTAAACTAAGTGATGACGTGGCATAAATGTTATGTGTGTATTTTAAACACGTGTCGAAGGAGATAGTAAATTGGCCCAAAAAACATGGCTCTTTTTCTCTCCTATTACAAACGGGGTTATCTTTACACGTGGCATAATTTAAGTGGCTTAAATCTTACTCTTCAGTTTCAGGAGCTCTCTATTCCGTCGCCGTTTGTTTAGGAAGTGGTCGTTAGGGACACTCGGCTAGGAGCATTAAGTTATCAACACGCAAAGATTCTTTATTTATTATTTTAATAATTTTGCAAATAAATATCAAAGTGAACCGACTTCCTATTGTTTGTATTTTAAAATGTATTTCCATTGCTTAAAAAAAAATTCAAAAATTATTGTGTGGGTCGCCTTGAATTAGATCTTTGTTTTAAGAATATGTAGTGTTTTTAAAAAGGTAAATGTGATTAAAATGATCCTAAATTTAAATTTAGAAATTAAGTTAGTAATTGTTATTGGGTGATTTTATGATACACTCCTTTAAAAGTAATATATTTATGCACTCCCTACTTGTTTCGACATTTAAAAGATTTTTTTAGTCTATTTTTTTTTTCATATTTATGTACGTTATAGTTATTTAAGATATTTTTACAAAATTTTAAGAAATTTGAAATAATTTACAAAATAAAAAATAATGTTCAAACAGGCTATTTACACGCGTATAAAATAAAATAATCACTTGTGCAACACACTATTTAGAATACAATTTTCAGCGATGTCTTAAATAACTATAATTTACATGACCATGAGAAAAAATTTGATAACAAATTATTTTGAATATTAAAACAGATAATGATGTATCGGTACATCCCTGTTAAGGGAATGCATTATAGAATTTTCTAATATTATTTTTAAAAAAAAAAAGTTAAAAAAAAATTGTTAAATATAATAAATTAGCTAATAAAAATTATAAAAATATATACTATATATTATTTTTTAAGAAAAATTATATAATAATTAAATGAAGTTATATAATTTTTTTAGCATTCCATATTATTACATTGTAATAAAAATGAATAAATATACTAGATCATTAAATATATACAATAGTATTTGATATATTGTATCACTAAAAATTAATATATCATATTAATAAAATTATATACCACAAAGAATTATAACAATACTAAATTAATATTCAAATATATATATTATGCTAACAAAATTATTTATACCATTATAAAAATATGTATACATACTAAAAAATTTATATATAATAAAATAAAAACTAAACATCATAATGATATACTATAGACAACAAAAAATTTATATATACCATACAACAAAGTATATATATACCAACAATAAAAAATAAAATAATACAATGCAATATTATTAAAAAAAATTGTATATACTATATTAACAAAATTATATATTATCTTCATACATAATAAAATAAAAATTAAACATTAATGATCTAAAATAAAATGATTACCTATACAATAAAATTTATATACTGTATAACAAAAAATATATACCTTACAATAGAAATATATATATAATAACAACAATAAAAAATAAAAATATATAGGATGCTAATAAAATTATATATCATGTCAACAAAAGTATAATAAAAAATAGAACTTAAATATTATTTTAAAAAAATATATACCGTATAACAAAAATACATATACTATTCAACAAAACATATATACAAACAATAATAATAAAAAATATATACATTACTAATATATACATATATATACTATACTAACTAAATTATATACCACAATTAAAATATATATCATGACAACAAAATTATATACTACCATTGTATATAATAAAATAGAAACTAATTAAAATATATATATCTTACAATTAAAATATATAAAAATAATAATTAAATATATATATATCATGGCAATAAAATTATATACATACATAATTAAAATATTTGTATTATGCTTATAAAATCATATACCACTATTATACATAGCAAAATAAAAAATAAATAACATATAAGAATAATAATATACCATACAATAAAACACAAATATACTATACAACAAAATTTATATACCAACAACCCACAACAACTCATAAGAAATTTATAAAAAAAAAAAAAAAAAAAATCGACATAACATTTAAATAAAAAAGATTTTGACAAAATTAATATAGATATATCATAGTTTTTAAGTAATTTGCTTTTAATTCTAAAAAAATATGAAAAAAAAAATACTGATTTTTTTATGTGGCAAAAGACAATATAAATAATAAATAGTCTGAAAAGGTCATTTCTCTACAAGTTTTGAAACGAGGATATTTACTAACATAGTCTTATGATTTGGAGTCATTTAGTATAATTTTCTCAAATGTTATTTGCACCCCACAAAATGATAAGTACACCTTAATATTTGAAAACATTAAACTTAAAATAATTTTTAAAAATCACTCTTAATATTATTTTTTATTAAGTTTTACTGGTTAGGTTTTGTTAGTTTAGGTCCAGTTGGTTGTATCTTATTTGTATCTCTGTTATTGCACATTGTAAGTTAGTCTTTTAGTTGGTTAAGTTCGTTTTCTGTTATAACGGTTTTGTTAGTTAAAACTGTTGGTCCCTAACTTCTTGGTCCTTTTCTCTACTGAGGTTCAAGCTATATATAGGCTTGCCTCTCTTTTGTTCTGTAATTAATGAAAATTCCCTTTTTCCTTTTTCTCAATATGGTATCAGAGCGGGAGAGATAAGCCCTCCTGTCCGATCCTTCCAGCCGCCGTGTCTTCTTCTCCGGTGTTCCTGCGTTCCTCAAGCTTCATCTTCTCTATCTCCGGTGATCCTCTTATCCGTTCTGTACATTAATTTCGCACAATGGCTACAGAAGAAGATCAAACCAGAACTCATGAGACTATTGTCGATCTTGGCGATTCCTCTACTAATCAAAGTCTTCGAATCGCTGCTGCCAAGAAACCATTGGAAGACCCTGACAGTCCTTTCTTTCTTCACCACGGAGATAATCCTGGAAACGCCCTGGTGTCTTAACCTCTTACAGGGCAAGACAACTACGTTGCATGGAGCAGGGCGATGCAACTCGCGATCTCTGTGAAAAACAAGATCGGATTTCTCGATGGTTCCATTCCTAAACCCCATATTTCTGAACGGAATCTTTATAATGCTTGGTATCGTAATAATAACATTGTCATATCTTGGATTTTAAATTCTGTTTCTAAAGAGATTTCATCTAGTATTCTTTATGATGAAAGTGCCTTGGCTATATGGAATGACTTGAGGATCCGTTTTCACCAGAAAAATGGTCCTCGTATATACAATTTAAGAGAAGATCTAATGAATCTTAAGCAGGAAAACCAGAGCATTAGCATGTATTTCACTAGGCTCAAGACTATTTGGGAGGAGCTAACAAATTACAGACCTACATGTACATGCAACGGATGTACATGTGGAGGAGTCAAGAAGCTTCAAGATCATCATCACATGGAGTATATCATGTTGTTCTTGATGAGGCTCTCGGATTCTTACTCCCAAGTCTGAGGGAGCATACTCCTCATGGACCCTTTACCCGAAGTCAACAGGGTGTTTCATCTTGTTACTCAAGAAGAGCATCAAAGAGGAACTGGAACTAACTCGAACAATGGCAATTCTGCCATGGCATTTGCGTTTCAAGGTGATAAAAAGGGCAACCAAAAGGATGACAATCAATCCATGAAATCTCATCCTCCTAGGAGAAATCGACCTTTTTGCACCCACTGCAATATATTGGGACATACAGTAGAAAAATGCTACAAAATCCACGGATATCCTCCTAGATTCAACAAACAGAACAAGAACAAGGAAGTCGTTGCAAATCAAATTCAATTTGGGGAAGAGAGCAACTCGACTACCAGTGACAATCATGCGATCCTCCCTCAATTGTCCACGGCTCAATACCAACAGTTGCTTAACTTGCTTGCTTCACAACAGAATGGTATGAACGTTAATGACCCTAGTACTTGTTGGAAATTATTTTACCAGGATCTTAGATCTACTCACAAGTATGTTTATTAACATCCTAAATAAGAACTTTCTAAAACGATAAATTAAACACATATAAAGTTTAAGAAACCTTACATTGGTTGCAGCGGAATTAAATGACTCCTTCCGTTCAGATATCTAGCCCTTGATTCCTTTCTGTAGCAGAGCATTATCAATATCTGAACCTGGATCTCTTTCTCTGAATCTTTTATGCTCAAACTCCTTTGCTGATGATCTTTCTTCACGATCTTCCTCACTATGATTGAGGTATCACTTGCTGTGTGTGGGCACTACTCATACACTAAGAAATTTCGAAATTTCAAGAGGGAAGAGAAAGAAGAAGTGGCAGCTAAAGATAGGGAGAGAGAAAGGCTCAGGTTTTTCTCTGAAGGAAAAATAGAAAATTTTAGTGTAATTTTCCTGAAGCCTTCACTATCTATTTATAGCATTCCACTAGGGTTAGATTTGAATTATATGGCATTAAAATAATGAAAAAATCAATTTAAATTTCCTACAAAAGTGGCAGGCCATACACTTAGTGGATTGGGCCTTGCTTTTTGCAATTTTGCAATTTTAACACCTTTTGTATCTGATTTTCTCAAAAATGCCAATTTCCTAATTCAAACATTTAAATGCCAATTCTAACTATTTAATAACTATAAATAATTATTAAATAATATTGTCATTTATCATATTTATTAATTGAACCATACAAAGTATCATAATTAACAAATATGCCCCTATTAACTCTTTCTTTACAATTTCTCCCTTACTTAGTGAAAAATTCACAAATAGACATAGTCTAATTTGAGAATTATAATTGATTAATCAAAATCAATTACATGAGTCTTACAAGCAATATTATCTCAACTAGTGGGGGGACCATGGGTCTATATAACCGAGCTTCCAATAAGTAGATCAAGAATTTAGCACTAAAATTCACTAACTTATTAATTCTTCGTTGAATCCACGCATAGAACTTAGAATTGCACTCTCAGTTATATAGAATGCTCTATATGTTCCACCATATAGACACATCATTAGTTATCCATTGTTATAATCCTAATGTGATCAATGATCCTCTATATGAATGATCTACACTGTAAAGGGATTAAATTACCGTTACACCCTACAATGTATTTATTCCTTAAAACACTTGACCCCGTATAAATGATATTTCAGCTAATGTGAAATGAGTACTCCACCATTTATGTTCGTTTGGTCAAGCTCGAAGGAGATCATCCTTTGCTTACTATTCGCCGGTATAGAAGCTATAGATTCCATGTTTATGATAGCGCTCCCACTCAATTGCACTACCGTGTTCCCAAAATGTACGTATCACCCTGACCTAAAAGTAGGCTTAACTAACAAATCAAAGAACACGAATAGCCTTTCAAGATTGAGCCTAATCATATCTGGATTAAGATCATTTGATCTAGGATCAACTAGGCGATATTGACTTGAATAGATTTTACGGTAAGTTTAATTAAATCTAAGTCAAAGTTCAATATCGGTCCCTTCCGATGCATACTCCATGCATCCAACCTGAGCTTTTACTTTAACCAATGTTCTGGAAAGAACATAGTATTTCTCCAAATACAAGTAAACTCTTGTTGTAGATTATCATATCAGTAAAACCCTGTGTCTGATAAATCTAGGAAACTTTATTCACATAGTCATGTTTACTTTCCAATGTGTTGACGGCACAATAAACAGGATCAAGTATGTGAAAAGGGTTTCAGATGAATTTATACATTATGTACATATAATCATGAAATAAATCATGTGAACCATGCAACATTAAATGTTATTTCGATCTATATTAATAAACAAATCGATTATATTGAAATGAGTTTTATTTAGGGCATAAAACCCAACAAACTCCCACTTGCACTAATATAAAACAAAAAGTGCGTTTCAAATAATCTCAACACCTTGATATGCAAATCAAGTGTAGTAGTAGTAAACTCCTCGTAATAGGATCTGAAAGGTTGAATTAACCACAACCTTTTCTCCACTATTACTCTTCCTTAATCACAAAATCATTGATAATGTGAAATTCCTCTCTATATGTTTACTCTCTTGGGATACTGGATTCTATATCTTTGGCAACTACTTTTGGTTAATCAGGAAATTAACACTAGTAGTTTAAGGCAATTTGGAATGGTGCCAAAGATGTATAGAACTTTCCTTAGACTGAATAAGTACCTTTCCTGCAGCTTTAACATTCAGTCTCTCTCTGGTAGACCTAGAGACTTCAGATAGGTTTTTACACTTCTCCAAAATCACTATTCCACCCCCAGAGTAACCACCATCTTATCAGAAATATTTACTAGCACATAGGCAAATTTCGAAATCTGATATGGTGTAGTCTAAGAGTTTTAAACACACCCTTATAGACTAACATATAGTTCCTCTTCTTTATCTTAGGATTTACTTGATTGTCTTCCAATGTTCTTCTCCTGGATTAATCTGATACCTACTCATTACTCCCACTCAACAGCAGGTGTCTGGTCTAAGGCATACAAAAGCATATCTAAGACCTCTCACTGTTGATGTAAGAAATTCTTTCATGGCTTTATCTTTTCTGGAATAGTCAAGACTTTTCCTTAGATAAATAAAATCTATACCTAAGAAGTTGTGAAGCTTCTATAGATTGCCATTAGAAAGAAAATGCTTCAGCATCTTACTAAAGTAAGTTGCTTGCATTAGAGTAAGTAATTACCAGGTATACCACAAGCCATAGGTTTAGATAAACTCAAACCTATAATACTAGGAACAGGAAGTTCGTTAAGTCCATTGAATAGACTTATTAACTAAAATTTCCTTTTATGTCCTTGTGATAGAAAACTTTAGGTTATTCCATGTGACTGGATTAAACCATAGTTCTTTTGGCTTTCTTCTTAGTTTCTTATCTTGACAATCCATTACTTGTTTAAACTCACAATGTATTTTAATCACTAGTGTCTCCCAAGTCATAAGAAGGTGAGTTCCTAGAAACTCTCCCACTACGACAAGGTACCGTGAATTATGTCGAAGAAAACTAAATGGTATTGATCTCTTCGGTTGTGACAAGACAACAGAGGCAGTGGGATCATCATATGTTATATAAGATGATAGAACACTTTTGGAATCAAGAAAAATATCTCCTTTATTTGCTACTTGTTTTCAGGCTTAGTCATTATCTTAGAAAAGTAGTATTTGTTTGAACAAACACTTTCTTATCTATTGACAATGGGATGGTCCACCCCTAATCACTTAGAATAGCTAACAAACCATGGTTAACAGTTCTAGCTTTTCTTAAGATTTTGATTAGGTCATCCATGAATCTAGTAATGATCTACATTAAGTATACAACCATTACATCATTCTGAAATTGTATTACCATAGAAGGAATTAGGCAACGACGAGTAACTAATCATCAACATGCAACTCGAAATTTCTGGGGAGGTAAGTTTGGATATAATTCAAAAATCAATTTAATGATCTTTGAACTGCATATCTACTAACTATTTCTCCACCCCTATCAGTTCGCAAGATCTTTAACCACTTACCTTAATGGTTTTAACCATTGCTAGAAATTAATGAAATTTTTCAAACATTTCAAATTTCTTGCTAAAAGGTATAATCTAGAGTTATCGTTTGAAGAATACAACGAAAAACTCATATCCACCCCTGAATGTACATCCATCTGCGAATGAGATGAACTACTTTCAGTGGATATAGGCATATTATCTCTTTGCAGAGATTGATCTTGTCAAATCCACTATGAACAAGATACAAATGCCATAGATTAAAAAAAATGTGGTAGTGTCTATGATGACATAGGTTTAGTTACATCAAAGAGTTCTTAGAATAGTGCAAGTGGATCCTGGTCACAGAATACCTAACTCATATTCCATACAGTTTGAATCCACTAATAAAAGATGGATATTTAAACACTTGAGAAAGTGTAACTGTATTGTATTCTGGAATTAGAAATATAAGAAAATTTCTATTTGGAATCTAAAATTAAAGTCAAAGACTTAAATTTATACCAAATATTATGAGTAATTCTATCTTGGACCACCACTACTGATACAAACTCTAAGTCAGATTTGCCTATACAAGTAGGAGATTTCTAAGATTGAGGATTTATATCAATTGGGAATAGAATTTCGGGATTATAATCATAAGCGTCATTTAATTTCTTAAGAGAAAATATAATGACATGAAATGATTTATAGACCATTCATCCAATGATATATTTTTAAAGCTAATTCGAAATGAATAAGCTAAGAGGAATTAGGATAATTTCGTTTATAAATAAGAATCCAACGATGTTTCGATTAGCGAAAGACAAAGTAATCTTATTTATGTAATCTTCTTGTTTCATATTGTAAAAATACTAGTCTAAGGTGTCATCAATTGATGAACAGTTAGTTGTCGCATATACAATACTTATCTTTCGAGATCTTACACTATTATGTATGTCTAATGGTGAAAATCCACTAGGGATTTACTCATTAGATAAACAAACATGTTGGACCAACAATGAAGATTCGAAATCAAACTACAACTTAATAACAGAAAATAACATGGTTCAATATAAATTCATACACAATTCAGAAATTATAAGCATATAGCAAGTAGGAATGACTAGTGAAAATACTAAAACATACAATCCTAAATAATTTCCAAGGTTTTCAACAAACTGATACAAAGGTCCCTAAGAGGGCGAGAGTCAAAGCATCATTTATTGAATAGAGTTGTCAGCTCTTCTAAAATAGAAACCATTCTAGCAACCTTTTATTCGATCAAAATAAGAATCCAACGTTGTCCCGGTAGGCGAGAGTCAAGGTTATTCTCATTTTATGAGCTTCCACCATCGTTTCATGTTTCATAAGTTTATCTCTAAGTAGTCACCGTAGGGGAGAGTCTAATAGAGACGAAAACTTACAAAACACTTATCAAATGAAATCTTACGGTGTTAAATGCGTTCAACGAATAACCATCCATAGGGGGATGAAGTCTAGCGTCTCGAGGTTATATTGAAAACATTTAACTTTTGTAAGACCAACAATGGAGATCGAATATCTTAATAATAATCAAGCTCATTATTTAAAGTGAGTTGTATTTTCTTTGATTCTCTTTATTTAATCTATTTATTTTAAATATATATTTATTTAAAATTTCCAATTTAGAATGAAAAATTCTAAATATAAATTTTAATTTAATATTTATAAATTTTACTTAGATGGATATGAAAATAATATGAATTATTTCCATCTTAGTAATAATTTCCAATAAATATTTAGAAAAATATTCAATTTAAGTTGTTACAAAATTAATTTAAATTAATTTACAACTCAAATTTAATTTTCTATAAATATATATTGCATTTCGAAAAATTAAAGTATTTAAGAATACAATTTTCGAAAAATGCATATTAAAATAAAAATAAATCCTGGAAAAATTATTCTAATTTAATGTTGGCCCAAAATTAATTAATAAAATTAATTTACAACAAAAAATATAATTTTCCTATTTAATTAAATATATAAGAAAAATTTCAAATATTTAAGTATGATGATGAAAATCAACTTAAATATTAATTTTCTATTTAATTAAATACACTAGAAAAATACTTCAAGCAAAAATATCATCTATCTAGATTTTTCTTTGACTAATTAATTCAATTTCTAATAATATACTTTAATTTAATTTATTTTAAATTAATCAATAAATGAAAAAAAAATCATTGATTTAAGTTGATCCAAGAATTAATTAAAATAAATAATTAATTTACAACTTAATCTATTTTTCAAGATAAAATTCGAAATTCTAGCATTTAAGAAATGCAATTTCGAAAATTGATTAATAAAATAAAAAATAAATATATTTTGAAAATTATTTAAATTTAGTTGAAAAATTAAATTTCAACTAAAAATAATTTTCTTTTTTAATTAAATGTCATGAAAAAGAAATATTTAAGTATGATGATTAAATCAACTTAGATATTTTATTTTCAAATTAATTAAATGTATTAAATTCAAGAAATAAATAATTAAGTGTAGAGAAGGCTTAATTATTAATCTCTAGTTTAATACTAGGAAAAATATACTTAAAATAAATTGTACCAAAATTAATTATATAAATAATTAATTTCACAATTTATAATATTTTCCTATTTAATATTAGAAATAATAAGTAGTCTAGAAATAACTATCTAGAAAATATCTTATTTGACTAAGTATCTTTTCCACAAAATTTGAAAAAATATCTAATTTAAGTCGTATTAGAAAAAATCTAGAACCTAAATATTTTTCAAATTTAAATTTAATTAAATATCAAAAATTAAGTTGTAACCACTTAATTTGAAAATATTCCATTTTAAGTTAATATTCGAAAAGATATTAACTTAAAAAATATCTAAAGAATCTTAATAACCAATGCCTAAAATTCCTCAACTTAATTTTGAAATTTGAAATTCAAAAGATATTCAGATTTAAGTTGGTTAGTTGAAGATAACTAAATATCAACTTAAATAGGAATATTTAATGAAAAATTTAAATTAAGTTCCAAAAAGAATCTAGATGGTTATAATTCTATATTTAATTAAATACAAGAAAATACATATAGTTTAGCTTAGAATATAAAATTCCTTAAACTATATTTTTCTTAAATTAATTTCAAAATAAATGAAATTAATTATGTTGCTAATCAATTTTAATTAGGTTAAACTAGTGTAATTAACCTAGTACAGTCATTCAAATCAGGCAAATGGGCCTTCACAAATGGGGTGGTTTATGTGAGGGGGTTCAGTATGTTGTACCCACTTCTATGGCTCCCAACTCTCACACAAGGCCCAAAAGAGAGGAATTTAACCTTAATAAGAACAACTGTTATTCATTGAATAAGCCCAATAACTAAATGGGCCTAAATAAATTCTATCAAGAACTATGATAATTTATTTTAGCAACAACAACCTATATGTATCTATAATCAAATTAAACACATAGGCTCACACAGGCACACTTTGGATGAGTCCTATCATGTTGCTAGGTCATACACAGATGAAAGAAGATTGTAAAATTTACCTGTTACAAATTATTAACTTGACCAAGGGAGGCATCAGATCATTAGATCTGGCAAAAAGTAACCATGGCTATTTGCAATCAAGTAATAATAGGTTTTGAAAACTTACAAACAAGCTAAAACACATACTCCTGCAACAGGGTTAGCTGGATAGTTGGAAGTAGGATTTATTTAATTTTAAATAAATAATTTCGAATAAATAAATAATTAAATTAAAAAAAATTTAATATTCGAAAAATAATTTAAAAAAAAATTAATTTCGGAATTTAAAATTAAATTTCGAAAATAAAAAAAATTTAAAATTAAACCTACTTTTTATCTTATATCTATTTAAAATTACATGATTATAAATATTTATTTTAAATTTAAATAAGGTCAAAATATCTTAAAAAGATTTAAAAAAAATCTTAAAAGATAAGATATTTTTAAATATCTTAAAAGATAAGATATTTTAAAATATCTTAAAAGATTTTATAAATATCTTAAAAGATATTTTTAAAATATCTTAAATATCTTAAAAGATATTATCAATATCTAAAAAATCTGACCTTAAATTTAAAAAAAAATATAATCAAATTTAAAAATAAGATAGATTTTTAAGCAAAAAAATAAATATTAATTCTATTCGAATTCAAATTACACTAATATCTTGAATTAATTTTAAAAAAAAATTAAATTAATTCAAAATGATAATTAGAATTGAATTAGGAATAGTAATAGTATATATACAAAACCATACAAAAAATTGGAAGTTAATTCCATGAAAAAGTATGAAAAATTGAAGAAAAAGGAAAAAATCCGAAACTGTACGGACAGTTCTCATGGATCGTGTGAAACTATCAAGATGTACTCGATTTTGTCAAATCTTCAAAAAATCATAACTAATTCAAATAAAATCCAAATTGAGTTCTGTAAAAGGCTAACTTGCTTAATTTTTTCCATACTATCCAATAAAAATAATTCCAGAAACGAAATCACAATTATTTTTCACGAAAATTTCACAAACATCAATCAATCATCAAATAACACTCAATACAACATGATACCATCCAAAGAACATACAAACAATCGTTTTAAAGTCCAAATTTCTTGCAAGTAAATCAATTACCTTGGCTCTGAGGCCAGTTGTTGGAAATTATTTTACCAGGATCTTAGATCTACTCACAAGTATGTTTATTAACATCCTAAATAAGAACTTTCTAAAACGATAAATTAAACACATATAAAGTTTAAGAAACCTTACATTGGTTGCAGCGGAATTAAATGACTCCTTCCGTTCAGATATCTAGCCCTTGATTCCTTTCTGTAGCAGAGCATTATCAATATCTGAACCTGGATCTCTTTCTCTGAATCTTTTATGCTGAAACTCCTTTGCTGATGATCTTTCTTCACGATCTTCCTCACTATGATTGAGGTATCACTTGCTGTGTGTGGGCACTACTCATACACTAAGAAATTTCGAAATTTCAAGAGGGAAGAGAAAGAAGAAGTGGCAGCTAAAGATAGGGAGAGAGAAAGGCTCAGGTTTTTCTCTGAAGGAAAAATAGAAAATTTTAGTGTAATTTTCCTGAAGCCTTCACTATCTATTTATAGCATTCCACTAGGGTTAGATTTGAATTATATGGCATTAAAATAATGAAAAAATCAATTTAAATTTCCTACAAAAGTGGCAGGCCATACACTTAGTGGATTGGGCCTTGCTTTTTGCAATTTTGCAATTTTAACACCTTTTGTATCTGATTTTCTCAAAAATGCCAATTTCCTAATTCAAACATTTAAATGCCAATTCTAACTATTTAATAACTATAAATAATTATTAAATAATATTGTCATTTATCATATTTATTAATTGAACCATACAAAGTATCATAATTAACAAATATGCCCCTATTAACTCTTTCTTTACAATTTCTCCCTTACTTAGTGAAAAATTCACAAATAGACATAGTCTAATTTGAGAATTATAATTGATTAATCAAAATCAATTACATGAGTCTTACAAGCAATATTATCTCAACTAGTGGGGGGACCATGGGTCTATATAACCGAGCTTCCAATAAGTAGATCAAGAATTTAGCACTAAAATTCACTAACTTATTAATTCTTCGTTGAATCCACGCATAGAACTTAGAATTGCACTCTCAGTTATATAGAATGCTCTATATGTTCCACCATATAGACACATCATTAGTTATCCATTGTTATAATCCTAATGTGATCAATGATCCTCTATATGAATGATCTACACTGTAAAGGGATTAAATTACCGTTACACCCTACAATGTATTTATTCCTTAAAACACTTGACCCCGTATAAATGATATTTCAGCTAATGTGAAATGAGTACTCCACCATTTATGTTCGTTTGGTCAAGCTCGAAGGAGATCATCCTTTGCTTACTATTCGCCAGATAGAAGCTATAGATTCCATGTTTATGATAGCGCTCCCACTCAATTGCACTACCGTGTTCCCAAAATGTACGTATCACCCTGACCTAAAAGTAGGCTTAACTAACAAATCAAAGAACACGAATAGCCTTTCAAGATTGAGCCTAATCATATCAGGATTAAGATCATTTGATCTAGGATCAACTAGGCGATATTGACTTGAATAGATTTTACGGTAAGTTTAATTAAATCTAAGTCAAAGTTCAATATCGGTCCCTTCCGATGCATACTCCATGCATCCAACCTGAGCTTTACTTTAACCAATGTTCTGGAAAGAACATAGTATTTCTCCAAATACAAGTAAACTCTTGTTGTAGATTATCATATCAGTAAAACCCTGTGTCTGATAAATCTAGGAAACTTTATTCACATAGTCATGTTTACTTTCCAATGTGTTGACGGCACAATAAACAGGATCAAGTATGTGAAAAGGGTTTCAGATGAATTTATACATTATGTACATATAATCATGAAATAAATCATGTGAACCATGCAACATTAAATGTTATTTCTGATCTATATTAATAAACAAATCTGATTATATTGAAATGAGTTTTATTTAGGGCATAAAACCCAACAGTACTTCCACGGGAAATACAGGTATCATACGATCACATAGTTCTGATCACATAGTTCTAGTTCTCCTCTACATAATTCTTGGATTGTGGACACATGAGCTATTAGGCATATTTGTTCAAATATGAAACTTTTTCAATATATGTGTAAGATACCCTCAATTAAGCTCATACTTCCTAACCATGATTGTTTGATTGTGAACCAAAGGGGATCTGTCAAGTTAGAAAATAAAATGATCTTAACTGATGTACTGTATGCTCCCACATTTAAGTACAATATCATATCCGTAAGCTATCTCACTAACAAGTCTGCCATTTCTGTTCTTTTTCCTCTGATGGATTCACTATGCAGGAAAATGTCAGCAAGAGGATGATTGGAAGCGGCAGTTTTGTCAAAGATCTCTACATTCTTGACAATACACCTAACTCTAGTCAAATTCTTTCTGTTGCTGCTGAGACTTGGCACTCTCGTCTTGGACATTTATCTCACAAACGATTAAATCTCCTCAAAGATGTTTTGAACTGTAAAGTTTCTGATTTACACAAAGAAATACCATGTTATGTTTGTCCTGTTGCGAAACAGAGAAAACTTCCTTTTCAAAGCAATAATACTCTTTCTAATAAAGCTTTCGATATTATTCACTGTGATATTTGGGGACCCTACCACATTGTATCACACACGAATCACAGATACTTTCTTATTTTAGTGGATGACTTCTCTAGATTCACATGGATATTTCTTCTACAGCATAAATCTGATGTTAACTTTGTCATACCTCAATTTTTTACTTACATTCAAACTCAGTTCAATCAAAGTTTCAAAGTGTTTCGTTCTAATAATGCTCCACAACTTGGTTTTAAGGAGCTATTTTCAAAGCACGGTATTTTGCATGAGTTTTCATGTGTTGAAACGCCAGAGCAAAATGCAGTCACTGAACGAAAGCATCAGCACCTGCTGAATGTTGCTCGATCCCTGCTGTTCTAATCCAAAGTTCCCATAAAATTTTGGAGTGAGTGCATATTAACTGCTGCGTACTTAATAAATAGAATTCATACACCGCTGTTAAAGAACAAAACTCCATATGAATTGTTATTTGAAAAGTTACCAGATTATCAACATCTACGCACCTTTGGATGTCTCGCCTTTGCATCTACTTTATCTTCTCATAGAAGCAAATTTCCCCAACATGTGTCTTTATGGGATATCTCCAAGGAATTAAAGGATATAAGCTATACAACATCAGCAACAAACAAGTTTTTGTTTCTCGAAATGTTGTTTTCCATGAAAGGATTTTTCCTTTCCAAAAACTTAACACTGAGGATACCAACATAGACCCCTTTATCCAAACTGTTATTCCTAATTCTATGATTTCTAACATACATGTTTCTGAGTATCCTGCAGGCAATAGTACTGTCATAAGCACACCGACTCTAGAAAACAATGCAGATGTTAACGATGAACATATACAGCAGGAAACAACAAACACAGATGCACAAGAAGCACCTGAAGCTCCCCCTCAACAGCCATCTCAAGAAGGCGCAAGAAGATCAAATCGACAGTCCAAACCACCAAGCTACCTAAGAGATTTTGAGTGTTACTCACTCATACAAGACAACTCTTCCACACCACATAATATTGACAAATTTATCAGACTCTCACAAAGCCTTTACTTTTGCAGTCTCTTCAGTCAAAGAACCGAGGACATATTATGAAGCCATACAAACAATAGCTTGGTTGCAAGCCATGCAATGTGAACTAAAAGCTCTTTCGGATAATAAAACTTGGACCATTGTCCCTCTTCCTGCCAACAAAAGAGCTATAGGATGTTGATGGATTTACAAAATAAAATACAATAGTGATGGAAGCATAGAAAGGCTTAAAGCTCGACTTGTTGCACAAGGTTACACGCAACAAGAAGGGCTAGACTTCTTTGACACTTTCTCTCCTGTGGCAAAGATGGTCACACTTAAACTTCTTCTTGTTATTTCTACTATAAAGAAATGGAACACTCTACAACTTGTTGGGTTTTATGCCCTAAATAAAACTCATTT
Source organism: Cannabis sativa (assembly GCF_029168945.1). NCBI lineage: Eukaryota > Viridiplantae > Streptophyta > Magnoliopsida > Rosales > Cannabaceae > Cannabis > Cannabis sativa. Next base: position 62,870,152 of record NC_083602.1, read on the forward strand.
CAATATAATCAGATTTACTTATTAATATAGATCAGAAATAACATTTAATGTTGCATGGTTCACATGATTTATTTCATGATTATATGTATATAATGTATGAATTCATCTGAAACCCTTTTCACATACTTGATCCTGTTTATTGTGCCATCAACACATTGGAAAGTAAACATGACTATGTGAATAAAGTTTCCTAGATTTATCAGACATAGGGTTTTATTGATATGATAATCTACAACAGAGTTTACTTGTATTTGGAGAAATGTTATGTTCTTTCCAGAGCATTGGTTAAAGTAAAGCTCAGGTTGGATGCATGGAGTATGCATCGGAAGGGACCGATATTGAACTTTGACTTAGATTTATTAAACTTACCGTAATATCTATTCAAGTCAATATCGCCTAGTTGATCCTAGATCAAATGTTCTTAATCCTGTTATGATTAGGCTCAATCTTGAAAGGCTATTCGTGTTCTTTGATTTGTTAGTTAAGCCTACTTTTAGGTCAGGGTGATACGTACATTTTGGGAACACGGTAGTGCAATTGAGTGGGAGCGCTAACATAAACATTGAATCTATAGCTTCTATCTGGCGAATAGTAAGCAAAGGATGATCTCCTTCGAGCTTGACCAAACGAACATAAATGGTGGAGTACTCATTTCATATAAGCTGAAATATCATTTATACAGGGTCAAGTGTTTTAAGGGTAAAATACATTGTAGGGTGTAACGGTAATCTAATCCCTTTACGGTGTAGATCATTCATATAGAGGATCATTGATCAAATTAGGATTATAACAATGGATAACTAATGATGTGTCTATATGGTGGAATATATAGGGCATTCTATATACTGAGAGTGCAATTCTAAGTTCTATGCGTGGATTTAACGAAGAATTAATAAGTTAGTGAATTTTAGTGCTAAATTCTTGATCTACTTATTGGAAGCTCGGTTATATAGACCCATGGTCCCCGCACTAGTTGAGATAATGTTGCTTGTAAGACTCATATAATTGGTTTTGATTAATCAATTATAATTCTCAATTTAGACTATGTCTATTTGTGAAATTTTCACTAAGTAAGGGCGAAATTGTAAAGAAAGAGTTTTAGGGGCATATTTGTTAATTATGATACTTTGTATGGTTCAATTAATAAATATGATAAATGACAATATTATTTAATAATTATTTATAGTTATTAAATAGTTAGAATTGGCATTTAAATGGTTGAATTAGAAAATTGGCGTTTTTGAGAAAATCAGATGCAGAAAAGATAAAATTACAAAATTGTAAAAAGTGAGGCCCAAATCCACTTGTATAGGGCCGGCCACTTTTGTAGGAAATTTAAACTGATATTTTCATTATTTTAATGCCAAATAATTCAAACCTAATCCTAGTGGAATGCTATAAATAGATAGTGAAAGCTTCAGGAAAATTACACTTTTCTTCTGACTTCTTCTGATTCAGAAAAACCTGAGCCTTCTCTCTCCCTATCTGGCTGACCACTCCCTCTCTCTTTCTTTCCTCTTAAATTTTGAAATTCTTAGTGTAAGAGTGGTGCCCACACAGAGCAAGTGATACCTCAACCATAGTGAGGAAGATCGTGAAGAAAGACTTTCAGCAAGAAGGAATTTCAGCATCAAAGATTCAGAGAAAGAGATCCATGTTCAGATATTAATAATGCTCTGCTACAGAAAGGAATCAAGGGCTAGATATCTGAACGGAAGGAGTCATATTATTCCGCTGCACCCAATGTAAGGTTTCCTAAACTTTATACGTGTTTATTTCATCGTTTTAGAAAGTTCATATTTAGGGTGTTAATCAACATACTTGTGAGTAGATCTAAGATCCTAGTAAAATAATTTCTAACACAAGTTGATGTTAATAACGCCTTCCTAAATGACGATCTTAAAGAAGAAGTTTATATGTCTTTACCACAAGGACTTACACTTCCTTCCTCTCTCAATGCAGGTGTCAATCTTGTGTGCAAATTGCACAAATCAATCTATGGATTAAAGCAGTCCTCACGGCAATGGTACAATAAATTGTCTGATGCTCTACTCCAAGAAGGATTCAAACAGTCTCAAGCTGATTATACTCTGTTCACTAGAGGATTCGATGATACTTTCATTGCTTTACTTGTGTACGTTGACGATATAATCATCACCGGCCCCAATATATCTATATTGCACCAGTTGCAAGAATCTCTACACCTCAAATTCATACTCAAGGCTCTCAGAGATCTCAAATATTTCCCCGGATTTGAAATTGCTCGCGCAGAAGAAGGATTATTCCTATGCCAAAGGAAATACACCCTCCAACTCCTTGAAGATTCTGGTTTCATGGGTAGCAAACCTTCCAAGACACCTATGGATCCTAAGCTTAAGTTGGATAATGAACATGGGGAAGCATTGGACAACCCATCACATTATAGACAGCTTGTTGGAAAGCTTCTCTACTTGACTCTATCTAGACCCGACATAACATATGCAGTAAATTCTCTTAGCCAATTCATGGCAAACCCCCGTACCACTCATCTTCAAGCTGTCAATCACCTTCTTCGCTACATCAAAGGGAATCCTGGACAGGGACTCCTCTATTCAAAGTCTTCTTCCTTGCATCTTTGTGGGTTCTCGGATTCAGATTGGGCATCCTGCCCCGTTACACGACGCTCTACAACGGGATTCTGCATATTCTTAGGAGATTGTCTCATTTCCTGGCGTACCAAGAAGCAACCAACAATCTCGAAGAGCTCAGCCGAAGCTGAGTACCGTGCCATAGCTACTACAACTAGTGAAATTACTTGGCTACAATATCTCTTACACGACTTTGACATACCACAACCTCACCCTGCTTTCATATACTGTGACAATCACTCTGCAATACACATTGCCAATAATCCTACCTTCCATGAAAGAACCAAACATATAGAGTTGGACTGCCACTTCATCCGTGATAAGATCAACAACAATACAGTCAGACTGATTTCCATTTCCAGTGCTCTACAACTTGCTGACGCATTCACCAAGCCTCTAACTTCACCAATTATGGGAACTCATATTTCCAAGATGTCGGTTTACGACATACACTCTCCATCTTGAGGAGGGAGTATTAAGTTTTACTGGTTTAGGTTCTGTTAGTTTAGGTCCAGTTGGCTGTATCTTATTTGTATCTCTGTTATTGGACATTGTAAGTTAGTCTTTTAGTCTGTTAAGTCCGTTTTCTGTTATAACGGTTTTTTAGTTAAAACCGTTGGTCCCTAACTTCTTGGTCCTTATCTGCACTGAGGTTCAAGCTATATATAGGCTTGCCTCTCTTTTGTTCTGTAATTAATGAAAATTCCCTTTTTTCTTTTTCTCAATATTATTTTGTGTTAATTTCAATTTATTTTAATTTTATTTTCATAATTTTGTTTAGATCATGTATTTTTTTTACTTTTTTCTAATAAAATGTCACATGAATTTTTTATTTAATTTTTTTTATAATATTTGAAATATTATTTATTTTTGTTTGATAAGTATATTTTTCAAGAATATGAATTGAAAGAAAAAAAAATTAAAAAAAAAACTAACGTAATTAAAATATATATTTTATGTAAAATAAAATTTATTAAAATGGAGTGTATTTATAAATTTTTTGGATGCAAATATTGTTGGAAATTATTTACTAGGATCTAGATTTGCTAACAAGTTTGTTTCATTAACATCCTAATATGAATTTCTAAAACAGTGAAATAAACACATATAAAGTTTAAGAAACCTTACATTGGGTGCAGCGGCATATAATGACTCCGTCCGTTCAGATCTCTAGCCCTTGATTCCTTTCTGTGGCAGAGCATTATCAAGATCTGAACCTGGATCTCTTTCTCTCCTTCTTGAGCCCGATTCTCCTTCTTGTTGATTGGATTCTTCACGGTCTTACACAGTATGATTGAGATACCACTTGATATGTGTGGGAACTCACTCTATCACTCAAGGGTATGAAAATTTGAAGAAGAAATGAGAGGAAGTGGTTTCGGCCTAATAGAAAGAAAGCTCAAGCTTCTGAAAGTGAAATTTCATCAATCTGTTAAGTGTGAGCCATCACTATCTATTTATAGGTAACCATCTAGGTTTAGGTTAGATTTAATTAGCATTAAAATATTAGAAAAATAAATGGTAAAATCCATGCATAGTGGCCGGCCATGGGTTGGATAATGGGCCCACTTTGCAATTTTGCCATTTTGTCATTTTCCCATCTCATTTTCTCAAAAACGTCAATTTTCCAATTTAACCACTTAAATGCCAATTCCAATTATTTAATAACTAAAAATTAATTATTAAATAACATTGTCATTTAATATATTTATTAATTAGTCTTAATAAAGTCTCTTAATTAACAAATAAGACTTAGGATCTCTTTGCTTCACATTTAAGCCCTTGCTTAGTGAAAATTCAACATTTTAGTAATTTCATTGAGAGTTGTAGGAAGCTTTCTAAAAGAGGAAATCATAAGAAGTCACATAATATAATGGTATTGTTATTCGTGATCTTGAGCATGTGACACGTGGCATATAGAGGAAGAGATTAGCCTCATAATCTCGCTAATTAAAATCCCACATTGTAATCTTATCATGAAGAAGCTTCACAAAACTAGGAACAAGTCAATATTGAGAGATAAGTAGAAGTCATCCTTGCCTTATCCTAGCTTCCCAGACACAGAAGACATATTCTCTCTCGGACCTAGAGTGTTCCAAATATGGAAGCTTGCCCAGGTGATACCCGAATGGGTACTCAAAGGGCCTATCGCGGATATTGATCGCCCAAGAGTATCGCAGACGTCTACCTTTGGTGCAATCTGGATCGCCTAGTGACATATATGCTTTTTCTGACATAGGATCAGATCTTGTCCCCTGTGCAGGCATGGTAGTGCTCGCACCTCATCCACCTTTTTGTCAGACGGTTATATTAGACGTCTACTTTTAAAGGTGAAACCTTTTGGTGACACAAGCCCTCTACTTTTAAAGGTTAAACCTTTGAGCGACACATGTCCACGACGTATAATGGTCCCCAATTGTCCAGTTGCAATATGCACGAGCATAATTGTTTCCAAGAGACCTAATAGTTAGCTCTCTTGTGCATGTTATTTACTTTATTAGTGGGCTTTTAGTAGAAACCCTAGGCGGGTCATGGGCATGTCCATACCCGCCCTTAGCCTACAAATACACTTCTATATCCATACAAAGGGGGGATCATAACAAAATTAGCCAAAGCTTTGGCAACATTTCTCTAAGTCTTATTCTTATTCAAGAGAAACTGAAAAACATACAGAGTTAGGGTTTCCTGCAAAATATTGCAAACACATTAAAGACGGCCTTAGAGGCTAATAGACTGACTCGTGGACTAAGGTTAATTAATACCTGAACCACGCAAAAATCTCCATCTCATTAATGTTGGGAATATTTTACCAGGATCTAGATTTACTAACAAGTATGTTGAATTAACATCCTAAATATGAATTCTCTAAAACAATGAAATAAACACATAAGGGTTTAAGAAAATCTTACATTGATTGCAGCGGAATATAATGACTCCTTCCATTCAAGATCTCTAACCCTTGATTCCTTTCTGTAGCAGAGCATTATCAAGATCTAAACCTGGATCTCTTTCTCTCCTTCGGGTTTGGTTACCACCGTCTTACTCACTATGATTGAGTACTTGACTTGTTATGTGTGGGCATGGCACTCTTTCACTATGGGTTTCGAATTTGGAAGAACAATGAAGGAGGTGAGAAATCACTAAGGAAGGAACTCTCTATTCTAGGTTGGTTGAATAGTCAAGTTGACAAAAAGTTGGATGAGCGAGAGCATCATGTTCCCTTTATAGTGTTTCAACTAGGGCTAAGGGCTGAATTGTATGGATTAAAAAAGAATAAAATATTGGGCAAAAATCCACTTCATCACTACTACAAAAATGACTTTTTGCTTTAGTTGTAAAATGACACAAAAACTTTTTGCTTCGGTTGTGTAACCCGACGTAATAACAAGAGACGCAAATAGTCAACTTATTTGCTTCATTTCTGAACCGACGTAAAAAAATTTTTAGCGTCAGTTTTGGAATGAAGCAAAAAACATAGCTTCAAATTATAATCGAAGCTCATTAGAATATAGCGTCAGTTATAACTTGACACATAATGTTACGCAATTTTTCTTTTTTTACTTTTTGTGTCGGCTATAAAGTGACGCATTGCTGTAGGTAGGAGAAAATTGTAAATTTCTTTGCAATTTTCCCCACCTACATTTTTAGACATTAAAATTGGCTTTCATAACAATATTTATATGACTAACAATAACATTTATAATATAATAATGATAATTAAATTTTCCATGTAACTTAGAAATGGCCGTACACAATAATGGACCAGTTTCTAGTTAGATTTTTGCCACTTTATTTCAACCACTTATTCTTCTTTCAATAATACTATATTTTCCAAATCAATCCTATAAATGCAAAAATTATTTATTTAATAATTATAATTAATTATCAAATAAATTTTCATTTATGTAATTTATTAATTAGACCATGCAAAGTCTCTTAATTAACAAGTTGACCCAAAAACCTCTTTTCTTCACAATTAAGCCCTTGCTTAGTGAAAATTCATAAATAAGACATAGTCTAATTTTAGAATTATAATTGGTTAATTAAAATTAATTGATTGAGGCTGCAAGCATTATTATCTCAACTAGTGAGGGGACCATGGACCTATATAACCGAAGTTTCAATAAGTAGATCTAGAATTCACCAAGTAAATTCTCTAACTTATTAATTTCGCCTTGTGCCACTATAGATTTGGAATTAAATAGCACTCTCAATTATATAGAACGCTCTATATGTAACACGATATAGATACGTTATGATTATTCATTGTTATAATCCTAATAGTCAAAGATCCTCTATAGATGATCTACACTGAATATGGACAAATTTACTGTTCTACCCTTCAATGTATTTTATCTTTAAAACACTTAGCTACCTATAAATGATATTTCAGTAAACAAATATAAAAATTGAAATGAGATCTCAATCATTTATCTCTATCAAGCCAAGCTCAAAGAAAATCATCGTTTCACTTCTAAATACTTATAGAAGTTATAGATTCTATATCTATGATCAGCACTCCCACTCAATTGAACTACCATGTCCTTAATCTGTATGTGACGAGAAGATCCAATTGGTCGACTTTAACGAACAAATTGAAGAACATAAATAATACAACTAAGATTGAACCTAACCATATCAGGATTAAGATCCATAGACCTAAGATCAACCATTGATATTGACTTAGAAATTAAGATATAACGGTACGTTTTTGATATCTTATCCAAGATCAATATCGGTCTCTTCTAATGTATACTCCATACATCCGATACTGGTAAACTTTGTCAATACCCTGGAAAAAGGACATAACACTTATTCAAGGTGTAAGTATACCTTATCGCTGATTATTATGTTAGTCTAAATCCAGTGAATTGACAAATCATGGGAATTAAACTTTTGAACATATAATCATGATTATATTCCACTGTGTTGACGACACTATAATCATGAAAAAATATATATATATTTATATATGTTCTGGACTTAATAGAATTTATACATTAAACATAATCATGAAATAAATCATGTGAACCATGCAACATAGAATGATTTCTGATCTTTTATTAATTAATAAATTTGATTATATTGAAATGGGTTTTATTAGGGCACAAAATCCAACAGAAAGCTCATAAGATAGAATGGCCTTGACTCTCGCCTAAATGGGACAATGCCGAATTCTAGTCTTGATCGAATAAAAGGTTGCTAGAATGGTATCCATTTTAGATGAGTTGACTACTCTATTGAATGTATGATATCTTTGACTCTTACCTAAACGGGACACTGTATCAGTTTGTTGGAAACCTTGGAAATTATTTAAGATGTGTTTCTTTTGTATTTTCACATGTCTTTCTTACTTGCTGGATGTATGATAATTTTTTTATGTGTGTGAATTTATATTGAATCATGTTGTTTTCTGCTATTAATGTTGTAGTATAAATTTTAAATCTTCATTGTTACTCTAACTTAGTTTGTTGTTTTTAATGGGACAAATTTCAAAGGATTGTCATCCGTTAGATAAACATAATAATGTTAGATCTCGACAGATAAGTATTTATAAATGCAACATCTAGTTGTACATCCAAAGATGACAACTTAGACTAGTATTTACAATATGAAATAATACTTTTACTCCAATTATAAAGAGAAATTCTTTATCTGTACCTAATTATAAATAACGATCATGACAGGTAACTGCATATAAAGAAGGAACTTATTAATTAAATTATATTTTAAAAAAAACGTCAACATGAGATTTAATGACATCATAACATCAGTATTAATGACCCAATAATCCCTGAAGAAAAGCTTATTAGTTATGTTACTTAATTACCACCTACAACAATGGCTATTTAGTATTTATAAGACCCGAACTTAAATATTTGTGTTATCTGAATTTTAAGAAGGAAATCTATTACTACACTTTTACTTTCATAAATATATAAAAATGACAAATTTTTTATATTCTTATAGATTTGCTTTTTTTATATATATATATTATGAATTTTTTTTTTTAATAAAATACGGAGTGTTGTTTTCGAAAAAATATTATTTTAACGTTGCTGTTGGAGGAAAACAACATAAAAGTAAAAAAAAATAAGTGGAAACATGTAAAAAAAAAAAAAACCAATTTTAAATGCATTGTGTAAATTTTACTTAATTGAGTACACTTAAAATATTAATTAATAATTAAGAATGAATATAATTAAATAAACTATATTGATTTGATATAATAAAAGTAGTTAAGAGCACCAAGTTGACTATAAATAGCTTATATAGTTCTTTTCTCCAAATGCGTTTGGTTAATTTCTTCATCGACCCATGCCACTTTTTCTCATATTTATCTAATTAAGATAACTATGGTTAATTAATAATGAAACTAAAACTAAAGTACCCATATTGAAAGAAAATGAATATATATATATATTTTTGGTCAGAAAGTTGGTTAATGTTTCACTCCTATTAGATATAATCCATATAATAACTAATAGGCTGCTCTTTAACAAGTCCGCCCCATGTTACTGTATTGTTTTCTTAAGCTATAAATATATGACCATTTTTATATATATAATAAATACATATATGAGCATTGTTATGATGTTTATCATTAACATTACCATGAAGTCATTTTATAATTAGTTAATAATTTTTTATAATATTTATTAAAATAAAAGAAATAAAATTGATATTAAATTATACCAATAATAATATTACACCTCATAATAATATTAGATAAGATAGATGTCCTTTATATATATAAATACCCAATTAAGGATTATATTTTTACTTTATGTAAAGCTGCAATAAGTTAGCCACCAACCTAACAGGAAAAAAATCAATGCAAATAAGCGTTCTAAAATTTTATTTCATTCTAATGTTAGCATATTTTGGCATATTGACCATTTTATGTAGATCTGGTTGGCTGGTTCCCTTTTACGTCAAGTAATCTCTATTGTTACGTGAACTTTCATTTTCTTCCAAACCTTCTGTTTTTAAACATGAAATATATAAATAATATACATTTTTAATTTTATAATATACTGCTTTACACACACTTGCTAATTACAAAATTCATTTTCCATTTTCTTGGAAGAAAAAAAAAATCATTTTCCATTTACATAAAGAGATGTTTGAAAGTTACTGTATCATATGATGTAGTTATTATATACCTACGTATTAATTAAGATGATTTATTTATATTGTCATGGTTGGCAACATCCAACATAATTAGAATATTTTTAGTAATTACACAATATAATTAACATAAACGATTTATTATGAAAGATTAATATATATATAAACAAATATAAAGTGTCGTGGAATTATTACTAATTATAAATAATTTGTACTAATATATAGCTTAAGAAGCATATATATATTATTATTTTTTTTTTTTTTGAAAGAAGCATATATATATTATCTAATTTAGAAAGAAAAAGAAACTTTAACTTAAAAAACAATGTTGAATAAGTGGTCCCATTGTTGGCAATTCCAAACATGTATATATGAGCTGGCAACTCAACAAGGAAGTAATAACATCTAATATACCATAAGCACATCTCTATTCTCTTGTATATTTTTCACTAATTTTGAGTATTGCATTTCCTGCAGTGCACCCAGTTTTCATATCACATAAAAAAAAATAATAGAAACGTTTCCAGCTTTCTTGGGATGGATTGAAGAATAATTAATATACTGATTAGAGAGAGAAGATAAATACTCTCTTTGTTTTTGTCATTCTGGCATGTGGGCCAGCCTATCCAGTTTCTTAAATTCCAAAGTTTCACATGTGCTCTTTAATACAAATACAAAGTCATGTGCCTATCATTTATTTAATTTTTGTAATAGTAATTAATAATAATTTCAATTAATATAAATATATTACTTTTAAAATTTAGGTTGTTTTGGTTATAAACAACACAACATGCATATAGCTTAATCCAATCCATTATTGGAGCGAGAATATGTACTTTGTCGGCATAATTATATATATATATACATAAATAGATATAGATATAACATGTATGAAATATTTTGTAATTTGTATTTTATATTTATATTATATATATTGTTTAGCTTTTGATTAATGAGTAGACCAATCACAATGATATAATTATTTTGGTTGAGAATTGCACGAAGTTCAACTAGCTAATTATGTTTACTTATTCATCATTATATAAAAAGAAAAAAAGTTGTCAACGCTAATTAGTTCTGTACTATGTATATATCTCTCTAAGAGACTGTTGCTATTTTTGTATTTTCTTTTTATATATATAATGAATCTGAATAAAATTTTGGATTATATGACTAAACAAAATTATGTATTTTTTTATTCATAATAAAATATGACGGTTAGAGTCAGATCTAGGCTAGTTCTAAAAAAATTGTGGTACCTTGAATTTGTGATTTGATCTATATAAGTGATATCATTAATTAACAATACCGAATTAAGCCATATATTTAATAAATGGGACAAAAATTTACAATGTTTTACTGTTATACGAAATGTTTTTACAAAAATACTATATTTTTATAAAACAAAATAGAAAAATTAAAATAACAGTAAAACAACTAACAACACAGAATAACTGTGAAAACTTAACACAGTAAATATACAGTATTTTTAAAAATAAATTCCGTCTCACAGTAAAAAAGTTAAAAATTTCAAGATATAGTGTAAAAACCTCTTAATAAATTATATACATAGATTAAAAAACAAAACAAAAAGAAAATAAAAGTCCACCGATTTGATTTACGAATTTAAGTGCACTAATTAAATAAAACTATAATGATAAAAATAAATAAATAAAACTTAAAAGGAAAAAAAAAAGTTAAAAGTGAAATTAGAAAGTATCCAACTTAAGCTCTGTTAGGGTTTTGTTGGGTTTGTGCCTTCTCATTCTGACACTGATTATTTTGGTCCTCCTCCAGCAGGGGATTATGCTCTCGTGATTCATGAAGGGCCTTCTCAGTATACTCTTGGAGTACGGTAACAATAGAGGATTTGTAGGAGATAGAATTTGAATGTGATAAATGATGAAGGCTGGGAAGTGGACGAATCGAGTGTAGTGTCTAGCGGCAAGCTATGCCTCTTAGGTCGCCTCTGTACTCAGCAAGAATTCTATAAGTCGTTCTTGAAAAAGATTCCTTGACGTATCTAGAATTCTATAGGATTGTATTAAAGATGTTGTGGGTTCTTAACATGGATTTTTTATTCTTGAACGAATGGATAAAATCCCTTCGAATTAGGATTGCATGTTTGTTGGCTATTCTAAAGTGACTAGAGGTAGACTATACTATGGTCATCAAGACAATAAAGTGCTTATTTTCGCAAATACTACTATTTTTTCGAGGCGTTGATTATATAGATATAATTTCAAAACTAAAGTAGCAACAAAGTGGGGATACCATTTAGTTTCACCTTAAAAGTGTTCTATCATCTTCTACATCGAGTAAGGGATGATCCAACTGCCTTTGTTGAACCAACCCAAGATGTGACAACTGAAGAGGACAATATCACTAATATCTCATAAATATAAAGTCACAGTATCTTTTTTTTTTTTTTATGAATCAGAAAATGTAATGGCACAAAAACAAGTGTTTACAGTCTAATAGCACCCATCAAGGGCCTAAATGATCATCTATACATGTATTCCACAAAACCACAATTAATTCTATACAATTACGTTATTCACAAAGTCATAAACCATTGTTTATCCTCCTCTGAAATTTTCTTTGGCCAAAACAAATGTATCCGATGAGTTACTTCAGCTTTTAGTTCTTTGATCAACAAACCAGTTTCTGGTTTTTCTTTCTCCCAATAACACCTATTTCTCAATCTCCATGTATTGTATGTCAAGTTGGCTAAAGAGGCAACAAAAAAGTCACAGTATCTTGTCATAGTGCGGGGGTTTCAAGGAACTCATCTAGTATGACTTGGAAGACACTAGTGCTTGTGGTATACCCTAGTGATTTACGTAGATGGTATCTTAGTCATTGGAAACAATGATTGAGAAATTATCAAGATGTATATATGTAAAACAAATTACTTGCTCTCTCGTAAGTAACTTACATTATTAGTAGGATGATAGAGTGTCTTTCAATGGCTAACACTAATGGAGGTCACTTGACTTCCAGACATGGAATTCATTTATCTAAGGAGTTGTTTCCAACTACTCTAGAAAAGATAAATGCCAAGAAAAAAATTCCCTAAGCATCAATAGTAAGAGGTCTTATGTATGCTCTTGTATGCACTAGACCAGACATCTATTTTTGAGTGGGAGTTGTGAGTAAGTATTAGCTCAATCCACATTGGATCATTGGAAGATAATGAAACATATCCTGAAATACAAAAAGAAGAACTATTTGTTAGCTTATAAGGGTGGTGCATTAAAACCCTTAGGCTACACCAAACTAGATTTCTAGACTTGCGTCAATGCTAGAAAGTCTGCTTAAGAAATGGTGATGCTATAGGAGTGGAGCAGTGATTTTTAGAGAAGCTTTAAAACCTATTCAGAATCTCTAACTCTACTAGTAAGGCTGAATTATAAGACTGCCTTAGAGATAATTAGGGAATTATTCAAACTCGAGAAAGTTCAATCCAGACTTAGCCATTATTCCAAACATGGAATAACTGCTAGTGTTACTTAATGATAACACAGATGTAGTTTCCAAATAGTAAAGAATCCTGAACCATAAGAGGAGTAAAACATATAGATGTGAAATTCACAAATCATGGATTTTATGACTAAGGAGAATGTGATTTTGGAGAAGCTTTATACTGAATACTGTTGGGATTTACTTTTACTAGGATCTGAATTCACTAACAAGTATGTTGATTAACATCCTAAATATGATTTTTCTAATACGATAAAATTAAACATATAAGAGTTTAGAAAACCTTACATTGATTGCAGCGGAATAATATGACTCCTTCCGCTCAAATCTCTAATCCTTATTCCTTTCTGTCGCAGAGTAGTAACGAGATCTAAGCTTGGATCTCTTTCTCTCCTTCGGGTTGGTTACCATTGTCTTTCGCACTATGATTGAGTACTTGATTTGCTATGTGTGAGCATGGCACTCTATCACTATGGCTCGAGTATGAAGAACAATTAAGGAGGTTCGAAATCTCTTAGAAGATGTCTCTCATCTACTAGTTGTCAGAGAATGAAAACTAGGTTTAAGTTGGTTGAATAGTCAAAAATTGGATGAGGTGAGAGTTGTTGGGTTTTATGCCCTAAATAAAACTCATTTATAATCAGATTTACTTATTAATATAGATCAGAAATAACATTTAATGTTGCATGGTTCACGTGATTTATTTCATTATTATATGTACATAATGTATAAATTCATCTGAAACCCTTTTCACATACTTGATCCTGTTTATTGTGCTGTCAACACATTGGAAAGTAAACATGACTATGTGAATAAAGATTCCTAGATTTATCAGACATAGGGTTTTACTGATATGATAATCTACAACAGAGTTTACTTGCATTTGGAGAAATGCTATGTTCTTTCCAGAGCATTGGTTAAAGTAAAGCTCAGGTTGGATGCATGGAGTATGCATCGGAAGGGACCGATATTGAACTTTGACTTAGATTTATTAAACTTACCGTAATATCTATTCAAGTCAATATCGCCTAGTTGATCCTAGATCAAATGATCTTAATCCTGTTATGATTAGGCTCAATCTCAAGAGGCTATTCGTGTTCTTTGATTTATTAGTTAAGCCTACTTTTAGGTCAGGGTGATACGTACATTTTAGGAACACGGTAGTGCAATTGAGTGGGAGCGCTAGCATAAACATGGAATCTATAGCTTCTATCTGGCGAATAGTAAGTAAAGGATGATCTCCTTCGAGCTTGACCAAACGAAAATAAATGGTGGAGATCTCATTTCACATAAGCTGAAATATCATTTATACGGGGTTAAGTGTTTTAAGGATTAAATACATTGTAGGGTGTAACGGTAATCTAATCCCTTTACAGTGTAGATCATTCATATAGAGGATCATTGATCAAATTAGAATTATAACAATGGATAACTAATGATGTGTCTATATGGTGGAACATATAGAGCATTCTATATACTGAGAGTGCAATTCTAAGTTCTATGCGTGGATTCAACGAATAATTAATAAGTCAGTGAATTTAGGTGATAAATTCTTGATCTGTTTATTGGAAGCTCGGTTATATAGACCCATGGTCCCCGCACTAGTTGAGATAATATTGCTTGTAAGACTCATATAATTGGTTTTGATTAATCAATTATAATTCTCAAATTAGACTATGTCTATTTGTGAAATTTTCACTAAGTAAGGGCGAAATTGTAAAGAAAGAGTTTATAGGGGCATATTTGTTAATTATGATACTTTGTATGGTTCAATTAATAAATATGATAAATGACAATATTATTTAATAATTATTTATAGTTATTAAATAGTTTGAATTGGCATTTAAATGGTTGAATTAGAAGATTGACGTTTTTGAGAAAATCAGATGCAGAAAAGATAAAACTGCAAAATTGCAAAAAGTGAGGCCCAAATCCACTTTGCATGGCCGACCACTTTTGTAGGGAATTTAAACTGATATTTTCATTATTTTAAATGTCAAATAATTCAAACCTAACCCTAGTGGAATGCTATAAATAGATAGTGAAGGCTTCAGGAAATTTACACTAAATTTCTACACTTTTCTTCTGACTTTTCATTCAGAAAAACTGAGCCTTTCTCTCTCCCTATCTTTGGCCGACCCTTTCTCTTTCTTCTTCCTCTTCAATTTCGAAAATTACTTAGTGTTAGAGTAGTGCCCACACACAGCAAGTGATACCTCAACCATAGTGAGGAAGATCGTGAAGAAAGACTTTCAACAAGAAGGAGTTTCAGCACTAAAGAATCAGAGAAAGAGATCCAGGTTCAGATATTGATAATGCTCTGCTACAGAAAGGAATCAAGGGCTAGATATCTAAACGGAAGGAGTCATTATATTCCGCTGCACCCAATGTAAGGTTTACTAAACTTTATATGTGTTTATTTCATCGTTTTAGAAAGTTCATATTTAGGGTGTTAATCAACATACTTGTGAGTAGATCTAAGATCTTGGTAAAATAATTTCCAACAAGAGCATCATGTTCCTTTATAGTATTTCAACTAGGGTTTAGGTTTAAATTATATGGATTAAAAAGATTAAAATAATGGGAAAAATTCACACACTAGTGGCCGTCCATACATGGGCTTTACTAGTTACAATTTCGCCACTTTATTTCAACCACTTATTCTTCTTTCAATAGTACCATATTTTCCAATTTCAATCCTATAAATGTCAAAAAAAAATTTATTTAATAAGTATAAATAATTATCAAATAAAATTTCCTTTTATATTATTTATTAATTAGACTTAACAAAGTCTCTTAATTAACAAATATACCCCAAAACATCTTTTATTCACAATTAAGCCTTTGCTTAGTGAAAATTCATAAATAAGGCATAGTCTAATTTTAGAATTATAATTGATTAATTAAATTCAATTAACTGAGTCTACAAGCAGTGTTATCTCAACTAGTGAGGGGACCATGGACCTATATAATCAAGCTTTCAATAAGTAGAATAAATTCTCTAACTTATTAGTTCCTCCTTGCGCCACTATAAATTTGGAATTGCACTCTTAATTATATAAAACACTCTATATGTACCAAGATATAAATACGTTATAATAATCTATTATTTCAATTCAAATACTCAAAGATCCTTTATAGATGATCTACATCGAATAGGGACAAATTTACCGTTCTACCCTCAATGTATTTTATCCTTAAAGCACTTGCTACCTATAAATAATATTTCAGTAAAATAATATAATTACTGAAATGAGATCTCAATCAATTATCTCTATCGAGCCAAGCTTGAAGGAAATTATCGTTTCACTTCTAAATACTTATATAAGTTATAGATTCCATATCTATGATCAACGCCCCCACTCAATTGAACTACCATGTTCCCAAGATGTAAGTGATCAGTCGACTAGACTTAACAAACAACTCTAAAACATAAATAATACAATAAGATTGAACCTAACCATATCAAGATTAAGATCTATAGACCTAAGATCAACTAGTGATATTGACTTAGAAAGATATCACGGTAAGTTTATGATATCTTATCCAAGATCAGTATCGATCCAATCTAATGTATATTTCATACATCTGATACTGGTATACTTTGCCAATGTCCTAGACACTTATCCAAGGTGTAAATATACCTTATCACTGATTATCATATCAGTCTAAATCTAGTGTATTGACAAATCATGAGACTTAAACTTTTAAACATATAATCGTGATTATATTCCATTGTGCTAACAACACTATAATCATGAGTAAATGTATATTCTAAACTTAATAGAATTTATACATTAAACATAATTATGAAATAAATCATGTAAACCGTGCAACATAAAATAATTTATGATCTTTTATTAATTAGTAAATCTAATTATATTGAAATGAGTTTTATTTAGGGCAGAAAACCCAACAAACTCCCACTTGCACTAATATAAAATAAAAGTGCATTTCAATTAATCTCCACACATTGATATCGAGATCAAGTGTAGTATGTAGTATTCTCTCTGTAACAGGATCAGACAGGTTGTATTCAATATAACCTTTCTCCACCATTACATCTCTTTAATCACAAAATCCTTGATATTATGAAATTCCTCTCTATATGTCTTCTCCTCTAGGGATACTTACTGGATTTTTTACTTTTTGGCAACTACTTCTGTGTTAGTTAGGAAGTAACACTAGTAGTTAATTCGTTATTGGTATAACACCAAAAACTGTATAGAACTTTCCATAGGCTGAATAAGTATCCTTCCTACAACTTTAACATTCAGTCTCACTGGTAGAGTTAGAGACTCTGGATTGGTTTTTACACTTCTCCAAAATCACTGCTCCACCCCAGAGTAATAACCATCTCATCAGTAGACTTTCTAGCATTAATGCAAGTCTAGAAATCGGATTTGGTGTAGTCTAAGAGTACTAAAATTCTACCCTTATCAACTAACATATAGTTTCTCTTCTTGATCTTAAGTTTTATTTGATTATCTTCTAATGTTCTTTACCTAGATTAATCTGGTACCTACTCATCACTCCCACTCAACAACAAGTGTCTGGTCTAATGCATACCAAAACATACATGAGACCTCTCACTGTCGATCCTAAGAAAGTCCTTTCATGACTTTTATTTTTTCTAGAATAGTTGAAGCTGTTCCTTAGATAATTAAAATCTATGTCTAGGAGCCAAAACACTTCCTATAGAATTAGCCATTAGAAAAAAAAAAAACATCAGCATCTTACTAAAGTAAGTTAATTGTTAGGCATACTACAAGCCACAAGTTTAGATAATCTTAAACCTACTATACTAGGATCGGGAAGTTTTGTTAAGTCCATTGACTAAACTTATTTTTGAAGTTTCCCTTCTTGTTCTTATAATAGAAAACTTTTGGTTACTCCATATGAATGGTTTTAACCATAGTTCTCTTGGCTTTGCTTCTTAGTTCCTTATCTGACTATCAATTACTTGTTTAAACTAACAATGGATTCTTATCACGAGTGTCTTCCAAGTCATAACAGGTTGAGTTCCTTAAAACCCTCATACTACGACAAGGTATTATGACTATCTTTCTAAGAACATAAGTGGTCTTGTCCTCATCGGTTGTGTAAAGACAACAGAGGCAATTGGACCATCTTATATAGAATAAGATGATAGAACACTTTGGAATTGAACATATCTCCTCTACTTTGCTACTTTGTTTTTAGATTTAGTCATATTCTTAGAAAATTAGTATTTGTTGAAACAAAGACTTTCCTACCTTAATGACCATAGGATGGTCCACCCCTAATCACTTTAGAATAGCTATTAAACATGCAAATCTTAGTTAACAGTTCTAGCCTTTCTTAAGTTCATGATCAGGACATCCATGAATCTAGTAATGGTTTACACTAAGTACACAACCATTCTATTATTCTTAAATTTTCTTATCACTAGGGTATATTCCTAGAAGGACTTAGGCAGGTACTAGTAACTAAGCATAGACCTTTTACCGTCATCAATATGGCATCAGATTTCCAGGGAGATAAGTTTGGATACAATTCAAAGTTTAACTTAATGATCTTTGAACTGCATAACCAACTATTTCTCCACCTCTATCAGTTCGCATGATTTTTAACCACTAACCTTAATGTTTTTCAACATTGCTAGAAATTCATGAAATTTCTCAAACATTTCAAATTTCTTTGCATAAGGTAAAATCTAGAGTGATCATCTTAAGAATTTAACTTTAACTCATACACACCCCTGAATGTACATCCATATTCAAATATATATGATTTACTTTCGAGTGGATATAGGCATGTTTTCTCTTTGCAGAGAATGATCTTGTCAAAACCACTATGAACAAGATGTAAACATTATAGATATATATTATGGTTGTGGTCTTAGGATAGTCCAATTAGATTCTGGTCACAGAATACAAAACTCATATTCCATACATAACATACAGTTTAGATCCATTGATAGATTATGGATATTAACAACTTGTGAAAGTTGTATTGTAATGTTCAATGTATTCCGGGAGACTGAAATTTAAAATTTTTATTTGGAATCTTAAATTTAAAGTCACAGACTTAAATTTATACCAATTTTATTTCTTGAGTAATGATTCATTCTTAGACCACCACTACTAATCTAACTCTAAGTCTAGGTTGTCTTAAGTAAGAATATACAAGTATGAGAGTTCTAAGATCGATGATTTATATTATTTCGGGATATAATTTCTGGAATATAGTCATTTGTGTCATTCAATTTCATAAAAAAAAAAAAATAGAATGACATCATAAGCTGAGGATTTATAAACCATCTATCCAATTATATACTATCTAAGCAATTTCATAATAAAAAAGTTAAGAGAAAAAATAAAGGATAATTTTGATTAAAATAAGAATCAAACGATGTCCCATTTAGACGAGAGTCAAAGTTATACTTATTTTATAAAATACCATTAACAAAATAAAAGATACTAATAATATATTATAAGAGCAATTGACTCTAAACTAAACTATTCCTATCTTTCATTCATTTCAATTGTATCTAAGTAAGCATCACTCATCAGCATAATTTTCATATAAATTAAATACGATCAATTTGGATTTTTCGAATTGTAAGAGCGCAATTTGTATGCAAAAAAGAGTAGTTAATTATGAAACCAACTTCACTACTATACAATCAAGTGGGACATCTTAATTTATGACCATTGACCACTCAAAATACATCCAAACCTGAATCAAGAAACAAATAATGATATCCCAGATATGTTGATGGAAATTGGAAAATACTTAACGGAATCTTGTGAATGGATCTGAGCGCACTCTTATGGTACAATAGATGTGAATATATATGCCACTTTAAGATAATTAATCTATCTCGTATACATGTATGTGTGAAAATTACCTTTGGTTTTGGTGAAAAGAATTAAGGAATGGATGTTTGATTCTTCTTGTCTGTGCGGTTATGGGACAGCCTGGTGTGTGAATGTCTACCTATGATTTGGATATGAGAAATAAGGGGCACTAAATGTCAAGTACTATAATAGGTATGAAATTGTTATTGGTGTAATTTAATATCAATTCTCATATTTTTTTTTTAATTTAATAAATAATAACATGCTACATAAGTATAGTATTGGGTACTTTTTTTTTGAAAAAAAAGTATTAAGCACCCTAATATTAAAGATATTACTGTGATTGTGAGTAGCCTCCTCAGCTTAATTCATACAACATGGCCCAATCAATATAAGTGCTTAACCACATCGTAAAGAGGTCTCAATATCCAAATTTGTGCATCCAAGCATCATAGCCTTATTACTTGTTTGACATATTCTTTAATAAAGTCTTTAGTGATCGATACCATTATATCAATAATTATGTTAAAATTCTTTATCACTCGTAAAATATGTAATAATATGATTTAGGGTGATTCTACAATGCACCCCCTTAAAAGGGATGTATTTATGCACCTTTAACTTATTTCGGCATTCAGAAAAAAAAAATTAATCTAATTTTTTTTCATATTCATGTACGTTATAGCTATTTAAGATATCCTACAAAATTTTGAGAAATTCAGAATAATTTACAATATAGAAAACAATGTTCAAACAGTCGATTTTACACGCGTATAAAATAAAATAGTCACGCGTGCAATACAATGTTTGAACATAGTTTTCGGCGTGTTAAACTTTTTCAAATTTCTTAAAATTTTACAGGATGTCTTAAATAACTATAATGTACATGACCATGAGAAAAAAATTGACTGAAAAATTATTTCGGATGCTAAAACAAATAGGAATGCATCAATATATCCATTTTAAGGGTGTGCATTGTAGAATTTTCCTAAGATTTAATTTCATGGATAAATGTATTACATATTATTATAAGTATATAACCATAGATTTAAAAAATACGTTTGTTGATGCTAACAAATTCCTTAGTGATGTCACTTAGTGTAACTAGCAGTTAATTAGCCTGTATTATTGTTAGTTATTCTTGTTATGCTTTTTTGTTATTGGTTTTCATCTTCTTGTATTGTAGTAGTCTCAATATATAAATAAATGCATTGGTCTACTATGTTGAGTAAGGCTTCTCTTCCATTCTCTATTTTCTTCTTCCTTCTTTGTTGTCTAGCTTTTCTTGGTTCTTCTCTTTCGACATGGTATCATCGTCCTTTAACTAGCATCCATGGGGTCTTCCACTTTAGATCCTCAAGCTACGATTCTCGCTGCTACTCTTACTCAGCTCACAAACACCCAAAATCTATTCTCCAACT
Source organism: Cannabis sativa (assembly GCF_029168945.1). Classification (NCBI taxonomy): domain Eukaryota; kingdom Viridiplantae; phylum Streptophyta; class Magnoliopsida; order Rosales; family Cannabaceae; genus Cannabis; species Cannabis sativa. Next base: position 62,891,656 of record NC_083602.1, read on the forward strand.
CTCTAACAGCTTCCCTAACCCTAAAACTTGATCACAAAAACTTCCTTTCATGGAAGTCTCGGGTTGCTCCCACAGTCATTGGCCATGATTTGGACCAAATTCTGTTCTTACATGTGTCTCCCCCTGCTACTCTAGTCACTGGAGCACCAAATCCAAAACATGCTCAGTGGAAAAAGAAAGACCAGCTCCTCCTCTCATGGCTTCGATTGTCAATGATGGAACCAGTTCTTGCATCAGTAGCCAACTTTAGTACATCGTTGACTGTTTGGCGTGCTTTGGAACAACGATTCTCAAGCCAAATCAAAGCTCGTCTTCTTCAATTAAAAGGATAGTTCTCACATCTGATGAAGAACAATCTCTTGATCTGTGAATATGTCAAAAAAGCTCAATCGATTGTTGATGCTCTGATGATTGCTTGATCACATATGACAAATTAAGATCCAGTTTTGCAGCTCCTCAACGGTTTAGGTCCTAAATTTGATCTTGTAATGTATAGTATGTTGGGTTTTGTGCCCTAAATAAAACCCTTTTCAATATAATTAGATTTACTAATTAATATAAGATCAGAAATCGCTTTTATGTTGCATAGTTCATATGATTCATTTCATGATTATGCTTAATGTATAAATTCTATTAAGTCCAGAACATATATAAATATGTATATATTTGTTCATGATTATAGTGTCGTCAGCACAGTGAAATATAATCATGATTATATGTTCAAAAGTTTAATTCTCATGATTTGTTAGTTCACTGGATTTAGACTAACATGATAATCAGCGATAAGGTATACTTACACCTTGGATAAGTGTTATGTCATTTTCAGGGCATTGGCAAAGTTTACCAGTATCATATGTAGGTAGTATACATTGGAAGGGACCGATATTGATCTTGGATAAGATATCATAAACTTACCGTTATATCTTTCTAAGTCAATATCAATGGTTGATCTTAAGTCTATGGATCTTAATCCTAATATGATTAGGTTCAACTTAGTTGTATTATTTATGTTCTTCAAGTTGTTCGTGGAACTAACTTTTGGTTCTGGCAGATATTTACATCTTGAAAACATGGTAGTTCAATTGAGTGGGAGCGCTAAACATAGATATGGAATCTATAGCTTCTATAAGTATTTAGAAGTGAAATGATGATTTCCTTTTAGCTTGGCTTGTTAGAAATAAATGATTGAGATTTCATTTCAGTAATTATGTTAGTTTACTGAAATATCAATTATAGGTAGCTAAGTGTTTTAAGAATAAAATACATTGAACGGTAGAATGGTAAATTTGTCCTTATTCAGTGTAGATCATCTATAGAGGATCTTTGACTATTAGGATTGTAACAATGGATAATCATAACGTATCTATAATGTGGTACATATAGAGCATTCTATATAATTGAGAGTGCTATTCAATTCCAAATTTATAGTGGCGCAAGGCGGAATTAATAAGTTGAGAATTTACTTGGTGAATTCTAGATCTACTTATTGAAAGCTCAGTTATATAGGTCCATGGTCCCCTCACTAGTTGAGATAATACTGCTTGCAGGCTAAGTTAATTGATTTTAATTAATCAATTATAATTTTAAAATTAGACTATGTCTTATTTATGAATTTTCACTAAGTAATAGCTTAATTGTGAAGAAAAAAGTTTTGGGGTCAATAATTTGTTAATTAAGAGACTTTGTATGGTGTAATTAATAAATTACATTTGTATGGTGTAATTAATAAATTACATAAATGATAATTTTATTTGATAATTAATTATAATTATTAAATAAATAATTTTGACATTTATAGGATTGAATTGGAAAATATGGTATTCTTGAAAGAATAATAAGTGGTTGAAATAAAGTAGCAAAATTCTAACTAGAAACTGGTCCATTATAGTGTACAGCCTAGAAGTAATTTTTGCCCAATATTTTATTTTTTTAATCCATATAATTCAGTCCTAATCCCTAGTTGAAACACTATAAAAGGAACATGATGCTCTCACTCATCCAACTATTGTCAACTTGATTATTCAACCAACCTAGATGAGAGAGTTTCTTCCATAGTGATTTCACCTCCTTCATTGTTCTTCACATTCAAAACCCATAGTGAATGAGTGTCATGCCCACACATAGCAAGTCAAGTACTCAATCATAGTGAGTAAGACGGTGGTAACCAAACACGAAAGAGAGAAAGGAATCGAGGTTCAGATCTTGATAATGCTCTGCGACAGAAAGGAAGCAAGGGCTAGAGATCTTGAACGAAAGGAGTCATTATGTTTCGCTGCAACCAATGTAAGGTTTTCTTAAACCCTTATGTGTTTATTTTATTGTTTTAGAGATATTCATATTTAGGATGTTAATCAACATACTTGTTAGTAAATCTAGATCCTGGTAAAATATTCCCAACAACTGGCCCCAGAGCCATGGTAATAATTTACTTTCATGTAATATGGATTTAAATGGATATTGTTTGTGTGTTGATTTGGATGTATTCATGTTGGTTTATGTGTTATTTAATGATTGTATGTGATTTACGAAATTTTTCCATGAAAATAATTTTATTTTCGTTCTGAAAATTTTTTATTTGGATTCCTTGTGAAAAAATTATGCAACTTTGGTTTTTACAGAACTCGATTCCGATAAAAATTGACAAAGTTATGAAATGTTAAAGTTTCGGGGTTCAATGGTCCATCGAGTGCACCAGGCACTCGAACAAGGCAGCCACCCGCGCGCAGAAGCATCAGACAGATGCTTGTCTGAACACGCACGCTTCAGACACGCCACCCTTCAAATTGACATGTCGAGAGGCTACAAATGTCGAGAATCCTTAGCGCCTGAGGCTGCTTTCCCCCCATCTGCGTACGTACTGGGCTGCTTGCAGCCTGGTCGTGGGCAGCCTTGGCACAAAATGGGATTTTTGTGAGATTTTCCCCCAAATTTTAATATTTTTTCAATTTTCAAACCCTAAATTTCAAAATAAAATATTATTTTTAATATATTTAAACATAAATATCAATTTTAAATTAATAACATTTAATTTTTAATATATTATTATTAATTTTATGATATTTTGAGGTTTAAATTTAAAAATTGATTATTTTATTTTAATTATGGTCAAATTTTAAAAATTTATTAATTTCTTTAATATTTATATATTATTTAATTATAAGATCAGATATTTTAATATTAATCATATTTTAAATTAAAAGATAACTTTATCCTTTTGATTTAAAATATTATATTAAAATTATCTTATAAGACAAATTAAAGAATTAATAAATTTGAAATTAACCTAAATATTTTTATAAATATGCTAACCATAACATTTTCAAATTCAAAATTGGTTATTTAATTAAATATTAATTGTTTATACATTATAAGTTAGAAAAATGATATTTTACATCATTTTACTTATTAGAAATTTATAAATAGTGTTTTAAATATTTAAATAGCCTAGATATTTTTGTAGAAATTTGGAAAATACTTAATTTGAGATATTTTGACATATAATTAGGATAATGATTATTTGTTTATTATTTTATTCTTAAAATAATAATTACCTAACCATATCCATTTTAAAATTGGTTTATTTTGCTATTTTAATTTTATTAAATTATAAAATTAGAAAATGATACTAAAAATATCTATTTAATTATTTTCAAATCATTTATCTTATTAGATATTTAATTTAATTTGATAAAATAATTAAAATAAACCTAGATATTTTGAATTAGTTTTATTTTTGAACTTTAAATTTTGAAGAAATATTTAAGGTTGTTTTTAACAACCCTAAATTTTCAAAATTAGTGTGTTAGTTAAAATAACAATTTAATTATATAAATATCTTACTTCACAATCTGTTACATGGAAATTGTTTGTTATGTATTTATATTGTTTATTCATAAACTTTTTTTTAACAAACCTATTATTTATTTGATCTAAATCGCTATGATTAACTTGTTGGCAGATCCAATGATCTGATTTAAATCATAGTCCAATTTTCAATAGATCTTATAAATTATTTGTAATAGGCAAATTTTGTATTTCTTTCATCTGTGTAAACCTAGAAACATAATAGGGCCCATCCAAATCAATTTGACATGTGTAAGCCTATATGTTTACTATAGGAAACCCATTTATTTCTAGATATCGCCTTATTCAATGAATAACAATTATTTAATTTAAGGTTAATTCCTCTCCTTTGGGTCTTATGTGAGAGTTAGGGGGCCATTAGTAGTGAGTACGACATACTGAACTCAACCCTCCCTCACATGAATATCACAATTGTGAAGGCCCATTTGCCTTATTTAAATAATTGTATTAGGCTAATTATACTAGTTTAACCTAATTAAAATTGAATTAGCAATATAATTAATTTTAAAATAAAAGAAAATAATTTTTCATTGGATTATTTTAAAGTTAATTTAGAAAAACACACTTAGTTTAAAGAAAAGATTCTAGATATTGATTTCTCGTAACTAATTTATATTTTCTAATATTTATTAAAGTAGAAAAATATATTTAAGTTGAAAATTAATTTGTTAATTAATTTTAGACCAACTTAAATTAGAATATATTTCTTAGAACTTAAATTAGAATAATAATTAAGTTGATTTTATTCAAAATACTTAATTATTTATTTCTATTCCATGAAATTTAATTAAATTAGAAAATATATTTAAGTTGAAAATTAATTTTAATTAATTTTAGACTAACTTAAATTAGAATATTTTCTTAGACATTAAATTAGAATTAATTATTAAGTTGATTTTATTCTAGATACTGTTATAAATGTTAATAATTATGTGGATGTCCAAATCTTTTATTTATTACCATTAATTGTAATCAACATTCCTCTTCTTCTTAGTTTCCATTTTTCTTAGTTTCTTAATATCACACTCTTGTATTTGTATAAATAGGGGTTCACCCCATTGGAATAAATAACTCAGAAATTCTCATTCACTTTCTCTTTCTCTCTTCATCTTCTTCTTCTTTCCTCTCATCTACTTTATATTATTTTATAACACGTTATCAGCACGAGTCTCTGCCTAAGCTTCAAGCATGAGTCTCTGCCTAAGACCCAATGTAAGTATCTTGTTAAAGTTCTTGAATTGTTTCAAAGTCAAAATACACTAAATATATATAGTCCTCTGACTGAAACAATTTCAAGAATCATTTGGTTTCTTTTTTCTTTTTATCTATATATCTATATATTATATATGTATGTATATGTTTTTATATATTTATTATTGATTTCATATATATATATATTATGTTCTTATCATTCATAATATTTACAATATATGTGTGCCTATGATATGATAGAGAAAATCTATATAAATTATACATATATCCAAAAGATTATGTATTATCGATAAAATATTGCATATATCCTAAAGATTATGCATCATCGATAAAATATTGCATATATCCTAAAGATTATGCATCATCGATAAAATATTGCATATATCCTGAAGATTATGCATCATCGATAAAAAATTGTATATATCCCGAAGATTATGCATCCTCGATAAAATATTGCATATATCCTGAAGATTATGCATCATCGATAAAATATTGCATATATCCTGAAGATTATGCATCATCGATAAAAAATTGTATATATCCCGAAGATTATGCATCCTCGATAAAATATTGCATATATCCTGATGATTATGCGTCCTCAATAAAATCTTGCATATATCCTGAAGATTATGCAAACGTAATATTCATTATATAGTTGATGGATATATAATGAAAGAGATGAATACATATTTATATATATGTTCTTGTATTCTTTGAGGACAATGAAAAGTAATCTAATATCGATATAGATTTTGACAAACATTTCCTGAAGTAAATGTTTTATATTTGTCAAAAAAAAATGGTTGTATTTATGTGAATACAACTAAAGAATCATTAAAAATGATTATTATTGATGCAATTTTATAGTGGGTTTTGAATATCCAAAAAGAATATTAAGAAAATTGCATTGAAACATCAAAGTATAAGAATAACAATGAGCATGACTAATGTTATTTAAATACATGAGGCATGTATTTATTGTTCATCATTCCCTGCAGAGAATGATACGAATTGAAGTCAATTACTTTTAAAGATTCCTCGTATTAGTCATGTTATTATACATTGTTATTACTTGTAATGTTGCAAATTATTGAATCTGACATATATTAAAGATTAAATTTTGCATACATCTTGGAGACTATGCAAAAATTGCATTCATATATTCTTTGAAATATCGTAAAAGAAATTGTTGAATAATTTTTTTTTATTTTTATGGATGAACAAGTAATAAATTTTTAAGAAATTTATAATAATGTTCTACTTGTTCAACGTCATTCCCCGAAGTGAATGTAATGATTTTAAATAATCAATGACATTATTTACTACTCAAATATTTCCAGAAAAAAGTGGAAACAACCAAAAGATGAGATACCACACACAATCAAAGTGCATGAAATCTATATATCATGTGTGGAATTGAATAATAGTGGTCGCGTACCTGTAGTACGGACACACTTATAATCAAGATAAAAGTATACTTGATTATTTAATAGAATGTGAATTGTACAAACTTATTGTACATTTAGAATATTTAAATATCATTACCTAAAGAGAATGAATAGACATGAAATTCTATTTCAAAGAATATAGATTTAACATATATTGGTAATGCCAGAAGCAAATTAATATATACATATTTTATTATTTCTTGAAATCAATAGTTTTAAACTATTGTTGGTACATGATATGTAAATATATAGTTACAATATAATTCAGTTTGCATATTCCTAAAAGTGGATATATAATTTACTAATATTTGTTAGTGATCCAATATAATCAAAGTGATAAAGAATCACAAAATGATTAGTTGAAAAGCTTCCTGAAGAAGTCTTACATACAATTGCTACTTTGAGTAGTAAAATGTCTTTGTATGTACCTAGATGTGTAACTTTTATCTAGTTATGAAAGTGATAATAAATAACTTATTATTATATGTACTTGTTGTACATTTAAATATATAATATATCAAGTCATGATAATTAGACTGATGAATAGTCTATTAATAAATTAGACGACTTGTTAAAAAGATATCAGGAAAAATGAATGATATGTTATGGTTATATCTATTTGACCATTACAATAACATGATGAAGTTGTCATGTATCTTTTAAATTATACACATCATTGAATTGATGATAGTGATTCCTGAAGAGTGTATATGTTTTGAAGAATAATATAATTATATTATTCGTGTATATAAAAATGAAACTTGTAATGATTATGTTGTAATGAATTTACATTACATTTTGAAAGTTTCATTGAAATACAAATTATAGTGAACCTGAAGTTCATGAATTGAATTATTTTGACATGATCAATCATATGCAATAAATTGTCAAAGAATTTGACTAAATTTTGTTGAAGAGCCAGAAGATTCTTCTCATTGTTATTTATAAGGCTCAAAAGAAGAATGTGCATATATTTGCACATAGAAAATATTTAAATTATATTTTCTTAACAATCTTGAGCCATTGTTAGATTTTTATTGCATAGTTTCTTATCAATGTGATAAGATTATATGATCATGCATTTACAAAATGTGTAAATTTATGTATTTCTAATTATACACGTATGACTCATTCTTAGAAATGAATTAAGTTCATAAGGATTGAACTTGAAACTGAAGTTTATTGAACCTGAAGTTCAATGTCATATAGTATATATGAGTTTAAATAAATATTGATTCATTGTGATATATTGAAATCCCTACAGGTATATTAATATTATTAGATATCACAATTTTTAAAAATTCTCTCGATCAGGGGGAGAGAAGCAGTTGGGATCGATGATAATTTTTGAAAAATGATCCTTGCACAAAGTATATAAGAACAATATAGTTCAAAATGATATATACCAACTGCAAATCAATATTATTCAAAGTTGAGATAGAATGAGTTGAAAACGCCTGAAGCGTAAATGAACAATGTAGAAATTATTAATAAATGTTCATTTGATTTGTCCTGAAGTTATTAAATCTAGAGGTACTCATGGAGATACCTTAATGTTATAAAGTATTAAAATGATAACCGTGATGAAAACGGTACTCGAAAAGACTCCCAAGAGAAGTTAGACATAACACATTTGATCATAATTGAATCCCTGAAGTGATTCTATATAGGTACCTATAAATGATAAACATATTTGAAAAATATGTAATTTAAAGAGATCTCTATAAGTTATGTCAATATGAGAGGAAATTATCATTTATTGAAATTTTTGTCGACAATAAATATTGAATGTTTGCATATGCAATAAACTAACATGAGATAGCAAGGATCATGGTATTAGATTTGTCGAGAATCATCGACATACATTTTGATTTTTGGCCAAAATATTATGACGCAATCCAGGCAAATTTACTCACATAAAGTGAAGTAAGACCTGTAGGGTGTGCAAATAAATATTTCTAATGAGAAATTTGCATATATGTATTTGTACATAATGAATTGTTGTACAAAGTTTGCATAGACATGAGATTGATTGAAGTAGGGCTTAAATATTGAGAAAATATAATCATGATTTGATTATAGCCTGGAATATATTTTATGAGGATTTATAAGCGTCACATAAATGTTGCAACAAAAGGTTATTTATTTGGAGCTCCTAATATAGTGAGAATTTGAAATAAGTCTTATCTAAAAATTCTAGAAGAATTTAATACATGTCTTAAGTGATATAAATTCTAAGTCGCGCGCACTATATGACAAAGATCTTTGTATGAAATAAAGACATGTAAGTAAATTATTGTTTGAAAAATACGTATGGTTGTCTATGCAGTATAAATACGTAAATTATACGTTGTGATAGACTCTTGAAGAGTTTTTGATTAATTGAAGAACAAACTTTTATTTCTTTTGTATTTCGAGAAATATTAATGTATAAAGTTTGTTCATTAGTATTGAAGTCCTGAAGTACTTCATATGTATCAAGAATTATAGATATATGATCATTTGATATGGAAATTAAGATCATAAAACAAGATGGAATAAATATATGGTCTTAGAGTACCATCATTGTCACAAATGAAAATTTGTAGTACCATTAATGTGTTGTGTTCATATCTACTTGAAATTTTAAATTTTCGTATGAACAAAGTTATGTACACACATGAATGATACAATTAGTTGGATAAAGACTAATGTTCCACGAACCCCTCATCTATAATTTAGAAGTCCATACATACTCTGAAAGAGTTATAGAAAATATATGATCAAAGATATATATGGTGATATTTTAAAAGTGATAACAATAATCTTATAAGATATATTATCACCAAAAGAATTATGGATCATATGTGCATGAGGGGGAGACATATTCATGTTGCACTCTTTTTCCCTTAGTTCAGGTTTTGTCCCACTGGGTTTTCCTGGCAAGGTTTTTAACGAGGCAACTTGCAAATAATTATGAATATGAAATATGTATTGTACTCTTTTTTTCCTTAGCTCAGATTTTGTCCCACTGGGTTTTTCTGACAAGGTTTTTAAAGAGGCAACTTTAAATCATGTTAACATACTTGCATTTTATGAAGCAAGTAGAGAATGTGTGGGAGTGAGATCATTGACATAGCATATTCGGGAAACATATGGATTGCACTCTATAAAGAAGTATCAACACAAACAGTTCTCTATGAAGATAATACTGCTTGCATCGCTCAACTAAAAGGAGGGTACATTGAAGGAGATAGAGTTAGAACACATTTCACGAAATTCTTCTTTATACGCTTCAAGAAAATACATATTGGTGTTCAACATATTCAATCAAGTGTCAATCTTGCAAACTTATTCACAAAGTTATTACCAACATCAACATTTGAGAAGACGGCAGACAAGATCGAAATTCGTCGATTAGAAGATCTCCACAAATGCCTAAATGAGGGGGAGTTAGCTTACACTATACTCTTTTTCCTTTGATCAAGTTTTCAGCAAGATTTTTAATAAGGCAGTTATTATGGACATCCAAGGGGGAGTGTTATAAATATTAATAATTATGTGGATGTCCAAATCTTTTATTTATTACCATTAATTGTAATCAACATTCCTCTTCTTCTTAGTTTCCCTTTTTCTTAGTTTCTTAATATCACACTCTTGTATTTGTATAAATAGGGGTTCACCCCATTGGAATAAATAACTCAGAAATTCTCATTCACTTTCTCTTTCTCTCTTCATCTTCTTCTTCTTTCCTCTCATCTACTTTATATTATTTTATAACAGATACTTAATTATTTCTATTTTAATGAATTTAATTAAATAGAAAATTATATTTAAGCTGGAAATTTTTCAATTTCAGACCAACTTAAATTAGAGTAATTTTTAGAATATATTTTATTTTATTTTAATAATCATTTTCTCACATGCTAATTTCAAATTGCATTATTTTTAAATGTGGATATTTCGAAATTTTTCAATTTTGAAAATTAGATTAAAGTTGAAAGTTAATTTTTTAATTAATTTTAGATCAACTTAAATCAAGTAATTTTCATTAATAATTTAATTAAAATAAATAGACTAAAATATATTATATTTTAATTAGAAAATTGGTAATTAGTTTATGAATTATCTAGATAGATATTTTCTAGGTAGACTTTTGGTATTTTTTTAGATATATTTAATTGAATAAGAAAATTAATATTTAAATTGATTTTATTCTAGACATTTAAAAATTTGATATTTTTCTTAAGATATTTAATTAAATAGAAAAATTATATTTATGTTGAAAATTAATTTATTTTATTTTGGACCAACATAAATTAGAATAATTTTTCTAGATTTATTTTATTTTATTTTAATATGAATTTTGAAAATGTTTTTTTTTTTTTAAATACATTGGATTTCAAATTCTGTTATGTATATTTATAGAAAATTAAATTTGAGTTAAAAATACATTATTTTAATTAATTTTGGACCAACTTAAATTAAGTAATTTTCATAATATTTATTGAAAAATTATTACTAAGGATGGAAAATATATTTTTTTTACTTTTCAGATCTTCCTAAGGTATAATTTTATAATGATTTTATTATAATCTATATTTAGAGTTATCTAAATTAGTAATTTTAATTAAATAAATATATATTAAAATAATTATCAAAAGAAAATACAACTCCTTAAAATAATGAGCTTTTAGTTATAAGGATATTCGATCTTCATTGTTGGTCTTGTATGGTTAATTATTTCCAATATAACCTCGAGACGCTAGACTTCGTCCCCCTTATGGATGGTTATTCTTTGAAGCATTTAACACCGTAAAGATTTCAAAAGATAAGTATTTTGTAAGTTTTCGTCTCTATTAGACTCTCCCCTGCGGTGACTACTTAGAGATAAATTTACGAAGTATGAAACAATGGTGGAAGCTCATAAAATAAGAATAACCTTGACTCTCGCCTACCGGGACACGTTGGATTCTTGTTTTGATCAAATAAAAGGTTGCTAGAATGGTGTCCATTTTAGATGAGTTGACTACTCTATTCAATGAATGATTACTTTGACTCTCGCCTACCAGGACAGTGTATCAGTTTATTGGAAACCTTGGAAATTATTTAGATATGTTTGTTTTGTATTTTTACATGTCTTTATTACTTGCTAAATGCTTGATAATTTCTGAATTGTGTATGAATTTATATTGAACCGTGTTGTTTTCTATTATTAATTGTAGTAAAATTTCAAATCTTCATTGTTGGTCTAACTTAACTTGTTGTTTTAATGGGACGAATCCCAAAGGATTGTCATCCATTAGACAAACAGAATAGTGTTAGATCTCGATAGATAAGTATTTGTAAATGCAACATCTAGTTGTTCATCCAAAGATGACAACATATACTAGTATCTACAATATGAAACAATGAAGAAATTTATAAAATAAGAATAACTTTGACTCTCGCCTACCGAGACATTGTTGGATTCTTATTTTAATCAAAATTATCCTTTATTAGTTTCCTCTTAGCTTTTTCATTAAGAATTTGCTTAAATAGTATATCATTGGATGAATAGTTTATAAATTATCTTCTTATGATGGCATTCTATTTTATTCTATGAAATTGAATGGTGCATATGACTATATTCCCGACATTCTATCCTGAAATAATATAAATCCTCGATCTAAGAAAATCTCCTACTTGTATATGTTTACTTTAGGCAACTTAGACTTAGAGTTAGATTAGTAGTGATGGTCCAAGATAGAATAATTACTCATTGTATATTTGGTATAAATTTAAGTCTTTGACTTTAAATTTTAGATTCCAAATAGAATTTTCAATTTTAGTTTCCAGAATAGATTGATCAATACATTTATACTTTCACAAGTTATTAACATCCATTTTCTGTCAGTGGATCTAAACTGTATGTTTATGTATGGAATATGAGTTTTGTGTTCTGTGAGCAGGATCCACTTAAACTATTCTAAGAACTCTTTATTGTAACTAGATCTAACTCATCAAAACACCACAACCACATTTAAGATATTTATGGCTTTTGCATCTTGTTCATAATGGTTTTGACAAGATCATTATTTGCAAAAAGAAAATATGCCTATATCCATTGAAGGTAGGATCATCAATTATCGAATATGGATGTACATTCAGGGGTGGATATGAGTTTTTGTTATATTCTTAAAACGATTACTCTAGATTTTACCTTATGCAAAGAAATTTGAAATGTGTGAGACATTTCATGAATTTCTAGCAATGGTGAAAACTATTAAGGTAAGTGGTAAACAATCTTGCGAACTGATAAGGGTGGAGAAAATTTGGATATGCAGTTCAAAGATCATTAAGTTGATTTTTTGAATTGTATTCAAACTTACCTCCCCAAAAATTCAATTTGCATATTGATAATAGTATAAGGTCTATGATTAGGTACTAGTAGTTGCCTAAGTCCTTCTAGGGAAATACCCTAATGATAGGAAAATTTCAGCATGATGGAATGGTTGCGTACTTAGTGTAAATCATTACTAGATTCATGGATGTCTTGATCGTGAACTTAAGAAAAGCTAGAATTGTTAACTAAGATTTACATGTTTGATAGCTATTCTAAGTGATTAGGGGTGGACCATCCTATGGTCATTAAGATAAGAAAGTGTTTGTTTCAACAAATACTACTTTTCTAAGGATAAGACTAAGTCTGAAAACAAAGTAGCAAAGTAGAGGAGATGTTTTTTTCTTGATTCCAAAATGTTTAATCATCTTATTCTATATAAGATGGTCACACTGCCTCTATTGTCTTGACACAACCGATGAGGCCAATACCACTTATGTTCTTAGACATATAATCGCGGTACCTTGTCGTAGTGGGAGGGTTTCAAGGAACCCGAGAAAGTTAATATGGTTGCAGATGCCTTGAGTAGGAAAGGTCCTCGGGTAGATTTTTAGTACCAAGATGATTTCTCCTCGGTTGCCAATTGACATTGTTAAAGTGGGTATTGAGTTTGTGGTTGGAGACTTGGTAATTTGACGCTTCAGTATGATCTAATAGAAAAGATTAGAAGTGCTCAAGCAGAAGACCCTGAGTTGGTTAAGTCTCAGGAGGAAGTTTTAGCTTGTCGGGCTAAAGGCTTCTCAGTATCAGACAGTGGGATGTTTCTTTATAAGGCTCGAGTTTGTGTTCCAATCAGTGGTGAGCTCAAGAAAGAGATACTAGATGAAGTCCACACTACACCCTACTCGTTGCATTCAGGTACCACCAAGATGTATCATGATTTGAAATCCTACTACTAGTGGTGCGAAATGAAGCTCACAACATATATAGTGGATTAGTACCCTGATTTATATGTAAAGGAGATTGTACATCTCCTTGGGCTCCAAAGTCCATTATTTCAAAAAGAGATCTAAAGTTTACTTTCAAATTTTGGGAGAGTCATTAGAAGGTCATAGGTACGAAACTGAAGTTTAGTACAATTTTCTACCCTCAGACAAATGGACATTCCAAAAGGACAATTTAGATACTAAAGGATATGTTAAAAGCCTGTGTGATGGATTTTGAAAGTTTGTGGAGTAAATATTTTCCTTTGATAAATTTTTCCTACAACAACAGTTATCAGAGTACTATAAGGATGGTTCCATATGAGATGTTGTATGGTAGGAAGTGTTGTTCTTCGATTCATTGGGATAAAATAAGGGAAATGAAGTATTTGGGTGCAGATTCAGTTCAGTAGACTAGTGAGGCTATAAAGAAAATAAAGACCAGGATGCTTGCTTCTCAAAGCAGGCAGAAGAGTTATGCAGATCCAAAACGCAGAGATATACATTTTCAAGTAGGGGATAATGTCTTCCTACGAGTGTCACCAATGAAAAGGGTGAAGTGCTTTGGAAAGAAGGGCCAGTTGAGCACTAGGTTTACAACGCCTTTTAAGATTCTCGAGAAGGTTAGATTAGTAGCTTATCATCTAGCCTTCCCGCCAGCATTATCAGCAGTGCATAATATTTTTTATGTGTCAATGCTATAATGTTTTTCATGTGTCAATGTTGAGGAAGTACGTGTCAGATTCAACTCATGTTTTGAGTTACGAAGCCTTAGAGCTACAACCAAATTTATTCTATGAGGAGCCACTTCTGTAGATCCTCGATAGTAAAGACAAAGTCCTTTGGAGCAAGACCATAGCATTGGTCAAGGTACTCTGGAGAAACAGTAAGGTGGAGGAAGCCACTTAGGAATCAGAGTTCTGAGGGCTCAATATCCGGAGTTATTCAGATTAGATTTTGAGGAAGAAATCCTTTTAACAGACGGATAAATGTAATGACTACATATTTAGATATGGAAATTAGTAGCACATTAGTGATTTAATTACTGTTTATGTTATATATGTGCATTAGAACAAAATAAGACCTATTGTCAGAAATAGGCATTTGTGAAATAATTTCTCAATTATGGAGATTTTATTATATTCTAGGTGTGTCATGCATGTTAATTATGAATTTTAACATCTTTATATTTTGTGCCATGGAACTGGAATCTGACAATGTGGCCATTAGAGTCACATAGATAGGGTTAAGTATCTTGGAATTAGCAGAGCAAGTTATTTGGACATTTAGAATGTCAAGATTGAGTGAGGTTATGGGTTTTTACCATTTTACCCCTAGATTCTAAGGTTACTTCATGGGGAAGAAAGGCATTTTGGGGATTTTTGCCTTAAGTTGATTTTGTCTTTTCTTTAGTGGAATATTAATGTTTTAATTAAGTTTTATAAGCTAAAATTAATTAAGGGTAAAATAAGAAAATAAGGGATAATGATTAATTAATTAAAAAAATCAAATTCTCTCTTTCCTAACCATTCTCTCTCTCGGCCTCTCAAGAAACCAAGCAAGACCAGACCAAATTCACCCTTTTTCTTGGTGATTCATTAGGAATTCAGAAGGTTTTCAAGTAAGAATTGAAGGTAAAACCCTAGCTCCTTTATCTCTTTGATTCTCTAAGTTGATAATTTGGTTTTGAGTTGTGAATTTGTGATATTGCTTCTCTTAGGGTTTGAATTGTTTAGCAATTATTTTGAGAGCTTGTTTTAGGGTTGTTTTGGTTGTTGTTATTGGGTTTTGATGGTTGTAGTGAGGTTGAGAGGGCTGAGCATGCAACCCGGTGGGCCGACCAACCCGGCCAACCCACACCGAAAATGGGCCGAACAACCCACTAAAATTTGGGTCGAAGTTGAAATGGGTTGGAATTTTAGCAACCCGTGTTCATTGGGTCGGAAACGGGCCAGAGCTTTTGTGGCCCAATCAACCCAACCCGGGCCGGCCTTTCTTTGTTTTTTTTTTTAAAAATATAATTATATATACTCTCATGTAATAACCCCTCTCTCTCTTATCTTATATTACAAACCCTAACCCTAACCCTCACATAAACTGTCGCCTCCCTCCCTCTATTGACTCAGACCCAAACTTCCTCCCCTCCCCTGATGCACGCTCCAGGACACATTGCCTTCTTGGCTGGGAAAGGCTCATGCAAAGTCAGCAAGGTAAGCTATCTCTCTTCTCTAATTTCTAATTTTTGTTTTCTATTTTTCTTTACTAGAATTGAAAAGATTCTTTCTCAATCTTAGTCTTCATTTTTCTTTTATTTTATTTTCTAGAAAAAATTCAGCAAAGGTTTAGGCTTTTTCTCAATCTTATTGTAAGACTATGGTCTCTTACTAAAAGAGAAAGACAAATTCTCGTCTTTCTAAATTTCAAATAATACCAACCTTTTTTTTATCAAAACATAAAAAAGAAAAGGAAGCAGAAGAAAATGTCTTATCAAGCAAAGTTGTGTTTTTTTTTCTTCTTATGTTTATTTACAAGGGAAATCAATATCAGAATCAATGGTAATTTTCATTTCTATATGGATTTATTGATTTATTTACAGATGTCTTGAGGTAAACATTTGTAAATTTGATTTTTTTTTTTTGTTTTGAATATATCTTTTAGGATTTGAAAGATTCAGTAGGGTGGTAGCTAGAGTTGCTTTGTAGAGGGATGATATTACCGATCCATTCATCACCACTGATCTTATTAAGTTATTACACGGTATTATTCTTTTCCATAATTTTTTTTCTATCAAATCATAATAGTGTAATGTTTTGAGTTCTCTGTCATACAGCATTTTATCTCAAAAAAAAAATCTGTCATATTCTTTTAGTTAATATAATATTTATGATATTTGATAAATATTTTTTTTTTTGTTTGATTGAGAAATTAGAAGAAAGGTATTATACTCTTTGGTTTGATTAATGTATTATTTGTATTTGTGTGTATGTGTGATTTATGTAACTTGTAGTCTTTTAAGTGTTTTGGTATTTTTTGGTCTCTTAGACTGTGTTGTTGTTATTTTTTATTTTGGTTCTAATAAAAAATTTCTTTGATTGTTGTCAATTTATAATTATAATAATATTCTTGTTTTATGCTTATTTATTTTAAATAACTTGAAATTTTTTCTATTTTGAATTTTGGCAATAAACAGGACAAAGAAATACCAAAGACCAAAGGAGAAGAAGGCCATTGAAAATCATAATTGATGATTATGTAAATACTAGATTTTATTTACAAATTTGTAATCACTATCTAGTTGGTGGTACTTTTATTGGATGATTGTAAATTTTTAATGTGTAGAACTTTGAATTACTTTAACTATGTTTAAATTTTTTATGTTCAGTTCAGGTATGAACTTGAGATCATTTTTCGATTTAAAATTTATAATTGTGAAAAATAAGGGTTGGAACCCAACCCAACCCAACCCGACCCATACAACATGGGTTGGGTTGGTTTGGGTTGTACATAAAATATAATATGAATGGGTTATAATTTTGAAACCGATTTAATTGGGTTGGCCCATTAAAATACTCTCAACCCGGCCAACCCAACCCATGATCAGTCCTAGGTTGAGTTGAGTTTGAGTTTATGAACCCAAACTTAACTCAAAAATGGCACTTTTGATTTTAAGGCTTTAATGATGCATTTTTTCTTGAATTATGTTCATATTTGTGTTATTAGGAATTTTAGAAGGTTTTGTGAAGTTTGGGTTGGAATTGAGTTAAAGAACTCGAGTTTTAGTTTTTTTTGCTAGGAAACGGTTAACTAGGAAATGGTTAACCATTTCCTGTTGAAACAGCAAACCGTTTAGCCTAGCAGGACCCCCAATAAACGATTCGTCGTTTAGGGATCTAGTTTACTGGTTGGGTGTTTTTCGAGTGCCTAGATTTTTGTATTTCTTCGATATTTAGAATATTTCCACGATATTTATCAATAGAAAAACTTCTGGATCTCAATTTAAGTTCCTAAAAGTGAGTTAGCAGGTCGCTTACCTATTTTGCATTATTGTGACTTAGAGTCCCAGAATTATTGAGCAATACTTCCACTCGGATTGTTTGGTATACCTGATTACGGAAGTGAGGTAAGATTAGCATAAAGGATGCACATATATATACATGTTGTATGCATGCATTATGAAATATAAGATAGTTCTACCAACATTAGTACGTTAGAGGAACTAAGTGCATGTGGTATAGAGACTCAAGCTAGTTCTACCAACACTAGTACGTTATTGGTACTGAGTGCATGTGGTATAGTGACTCGAACTAACCATACCGACACTAGTACATTAGAGGTAATGAGTGCATATGGTAAAGAGGTTAGGAGGTTCAAACAAACCCTACTAACATTATTACGTTAGAGGTACTAAGTGCATGTGGTACAGAGATAAATGGAGATTCAAGGGGGTATGGACTATTTGTACTCTTGTCAAGAACGTTCGAGACTTGTATGCGTTGGACGCATGATAATTACTCGGTATAAGGTGTATAGGCGCCTAAGATATAAAGGCAAGTTGTATCTTATATTATGATTTTCTTACTGAGTCTGTTAACTCACAGATATGTGCTTCATGTGTATGTAAAGGCAAGGCAAAGACTAAATAAGCGATGAGTTTGGAGCTCGATGAAGATTGTATATATCGAGATGATTAGACTTGGAGGGTTCAGATCTTCGAGACATCATGGGCTCGATTATATTATTTCTTGGGTGACAACTTTTGAACTATTGTATTTTGTAAATGTTTGAAAAATGTATACATATCCTAAAGTTTGTAAACTTTATATTTTGTTTATATGGTAAAGTTATGTTTATTATAAAAAAATTTGTTAATCATGTTTTTCAATAAACTCTTTGATTCGTAAATTGCACAGTAGCTGAGAAGAACATTGTAGCGCGCCTAGACTAGTAAAGTGTTACAAATAATATGTGTAATATTTACTTATTTGAATATATATATATATATATATATATAAAACCTGTCTTTATCTTTAATTTTACCCTGTCAAAAATTCAAGACAAATTTGAACCGTTAACTATTAATTGTAAATTCATGAACAATTTGTGAATTTGAATCTAAAATTGTGTTTCTCTTATGATATAAGAAAATTCAAATGGATACATAACTATTTTTTTTCTGTCGATAAAAAAATATTTATCAATTTGAATTATAACAACGATTATGGGTATATGTAAATCCCATAACATAACTTATTCGATATATTTGATCATGCCCTCTAAAATATACGAATTGTTAAAAATTCTCCCTGAACTTTTACATTTACAAAAATTTAATCTTTCTGTAAGGTTTCGTCAAATTATTTCGTTTAAATGCTGAAGTGTCTATGTAAATTTACAACTTTATCTCTTAAACTTTGGCAACTATCAAATTGTGCCTCTTCCAAATAAAAATGAGAAAGAATCATCTTTTTTTATAAATCTTAAAAAATTAATTTAGATCTTAAAAAAAAATCATTTTGAATGATTAATAAATTTTTTTAAAAAATCAACATTTTAAAACTAATTAAGCAAATTCAAAAAAAAAAACATTTAGATATATATATATAAAAAAAAAAAAAGTATTGTTAAAATTCTAAAAACTAAATTTTATGGGAACTTTGAGTTTATCATTTTAAAAAAAATCTAGATTTGTTTAAGTAAACAACTAAACATAATATTTTTTAGTATAATTTCTAAATTTTTTTTAATATTTTATATTTTTATTATTTTTCTTTATTTTTTAAGATGTGTTTGTAAATATAAATAGTCTTAATTTGCTCTTCACAAAATTTTAGTTTGTTTAAATTATTTATTAAATTTTTATAATTTTGATTCAATTCTTAAGATGTGTTTATTAATAAAATAAAATTTGAAAATATTCTTTTTAGGATAAATATAAGTTTATTAAGTAAACTATATTTTTTTATCAATTTAATATTTTTTACCAAGTTTTTTAATGTTTTTTTTTTTAAAATTTTTTAGAATTAATTAAAAAATCAATTTTTTAAATAAAAGGAGGAAAATTTTAGTATTAGTTAAAATTCAAAGAGTAAAAATGCTAATTTTTAACTGTAAAAAAAAATAAAACCCAACAAAAAGGATATGATTTTGTAACTGTTATATTTAAAAGAATTTTTAACAAATTATATTTTAGGAGGCATGGACAGATAGTGTCGAAAGTTAAAAGGACAAAAATACTAATTCTTCTTATTAAAAATAATTTAATGTATAATTTATATGCGCACATATCACAACTCTTATAATTAATTTTAAAAAAGTTGGATTACCATGCTTAAATGTAAAGCATTAACCCAAATTAATCCACCCATTAAACACAACAAAAATATAGTATTATTCCACCTAAATCTAAAAATACTCCTCTCATTTCAACTTCTCTTTTCTCTCTTCTTCCTCTTCCTTTTCTCTATTAACATATTTAAGTTATGTGTTTAATGGGTAGATTAATTTAGGTTCATTCTTTACATTTAACTATAGTAACCCAAATTTTCCTTAATTTTTGTGTCGTAAATATAAACTTGTGGAAGAATTTCGTCAGGCTTTGGTGATCAATTCAGAGGCTTTGCAGGAGAAATCTGGTGTGCGCAGCTATATTCCTCCTGATCCTAAGGATTTCAATTTCTACGTGGATGCTGCAGTTCGTGGGAACGAAGCCTTCATTGTTGTCGTGGTGTTTGACAGAGATGGGGGATTTGTGGATGCTTTATCTGCAAAGGCTACCATTGCCTCTGTTCTTGAAGCTGAATGTTTAGCCTTGTGTCATGCATTTTCGTTGTGTGTGAAGTGGGGCTGCAGGGAGGCAAACTTCTTTTTAGATTGTTTTCAGTTAGTTGCTGCCATTAATAAGTTTGTCATCCCGGTTTGGCAGCTCTCTTCTCATTTTCTGCATTTGTTTAATTGTCTTTCTTTTGTGGCTCACGATTGTGTGTTTTGGCTGCCCCATTCGGCTAAGTCGGCCCACAATGTGGCGGCTTGGGCTGCGTCCCATAATGTTTTCCGTCCACTGTTGGAAAGGGAAGTAGCACCCTTTGTTGCTACTATAAACTGATTTCTTTTTGTTAGTTTTTAATGAAGTTTTTGTTATAAAAAAATAATAATAATAACATTCCCTAAAATGGAATGCAAATGGGAGATATCATAAATAATACTTAAAACTTTACCCAATATTAAAATTTAGCTTCCCAATAATTTTATACTAATAGATACCTACTTATATTTTCCCTTCCTATTCTACCCCTTTCAATTAAAAAATCACAACTCTATCTCCCTCGTTTTTCTCTTTCTCTCTGTTTGCTCAGCACCACTACCGAAAGCCCCCCTCCCTTCAACCTTAGTGACGACGAAACCTCAAAAGCCCCAAAAACCCACACAAAACCCAAAGACCCAAACCTCCATAGCATTCAAGCATCGACAAAACCCAAAGGCCCCAAACTTTGTCTCTCTCTTCATCTACGAACATCATCCATACTGAGGAGGCAACCTCACCTCTGAGCCTGACTAGAAGCCCACGAAATTTTGCCATCATCTTCATCTTCGTTTTTGTTTTTTTTTTTTTATTTATTTATTTATTGGAATTGGGTTTGTTTAAGACCTTAAATGGTGGTTTTTATGGTTTTTTCTGACCAAAACGTGTTTATCGATAGTTTATCAATAATTTCTGTTTGTGTAGCACAATTTCATCAATTTGACATTTTCTGATAGATTATTAATAAGTTATCAATAGATTATCGATAATTTCTATTTATGAACCAAATAATGGTGCACGGACAAAAGCCATCAATAAAGTATCAATAACTCATCAATAACAACGTTTGGGCCGAAAAACCATACCCACCACCTCTTAAGTCTCAAACAAACACAAATTCAAAAAAACTCACAAAAATTCAAGAAATACAATAATACAATACATAAAATAATCAAATTAAACTAAATCCACCAAACAAATTCTTAACTCACAATTTTTTTTCGAAAAACAACAAAATCTAACATTTCATCAAGAAGGTGGGTCGACGGTGGGGGAATGGCATTGGTTGGGGACTCTAGGTTGTCAAATGGCCAAATGGTGGAGTGGGTCGAATTGTCGAGGGTGGGTTGAAGGGGTATTTTGGGTAGATTAGGAAAATATTAGAATGGCATGAATATTTTGGGTAGATTAGGAAAATATTAGAATATTATGGTACAAATTAGTTAAAGGTCTAGAACTTGGTAATGGGTAAATTTTTAAGCGTGAAATTTCCCATGCAAATTCAATAAATCTTAAAATGCAAAAATGCATGGTATATACAATATGGCATGTCGAAAATATTCTTGTACAAAAAAGAAAATATTTAATAACTATAACTTGCAATTGTCTTGCAAAGTAATCGAGCATAGTAGGTGGCTACCTGACTCAAAACAAAATAAAAAATATTAAGACAAAATTAATTGTTAAGTAATTCTAACAATGGCATCGATCAAACGATCTACCAAGAAATACAGAAATTAGATTTTACCCCCAAGAAATAAAAGTAAAATGCTAAATTAGGAGGCAAGTCATTAAACTTCAATTGCCACTGGTAATAATAATATAACCCAAAGAAAAAAGAAAGAAACAAGTACGTACAGTACAGATAACAGAATTAGAAGCCAGTCTCTCACTAATAATATCTTCTTGTTTTTCCTATTCTTTTATATTCAATTTTATGTTTTAATCTTTCAATGGAACACAGTTGCAGCAGCAACTGACCGTTATGTTGATGAATCGAGTTTGGGACACAGAATATAAAGATTTCGTCAATCAGAAATGCAACTGTGATAGAGGAAACTAGTTTGATGTATTCACAACATACTAGGAAACAACCTATTGCATTCACATATTACACCAAGATGTTCCATTAACCAACTGCAGATTCTGATAAGTAAAGCAGATAACAAGAGTACCTCATTCCATAGACAAATTGCCAAACTGCCACGGGTTAAACTCAGTTGATCTAACATCAGCCACATCAATGGATTCTGAGTTATCAATAGCAGCCCGGTGTTCAGCATATTTCCCATTATATTGATACACTTCCAGTTCACCCCAAGGCGTGGGAGTAACTTCTTCAGTCAAATCAAACCATCTTGGTGCAAACTGATGACCTTTGGCCTCTCTCTCTTTCTTTTCAGCTCTCTGCCTCTCTTCCAAACTGTAATGAACAAAAAGACAGCAATGTAATTAGAACCGAAGAAATAACAGCATATACATAAAATCAAAGAGAAACTTGATAATTTTTTACAAGACCTGCTCTTCTCTGAACCAGCTTTAGAAAGATCACCATGCTCAAGTGCAAATCTATCAGGACGCAAACGCGAGTCCGATGCTAGCAACTTCTTAGGAGCAGTATCAAAGCTGTTTATTTTATGTGCAAAATACGTGTACTGAAATTTGTCATTCTTAGGCACATCAGCGACATGCCAAACCTGTAGAACCAGATTGGCATCAGCTACAGAAATAACAATTTTACCAGTTCAAACTTCATTAAATAAACGAATTAACACACATTAGTGACTGAGAAAAATGAGTAATACTTGGAATATACATATTCCCATATGAATAAGGAAAATAATTTAGAAGAAGAATGTACAGTAAGTAACCTCTTTCAACTCTGCCCCTGGAATAGGTTCGCCTTCCAAATCGCATGGTTGGCACTTCAGCGACTCATTCCATTTCCCTGTGATCAGTATTTTAGGCTCCTCAGCAGCATTATAAATATATCCATCAACTTCATAGCGACCAGCTCTGCAATTATACAATCATTTTTAAAACACCACTAACACAAAACAAGTTTTCTATTTCTCAGTTGTTAAAGGGGAAATAATAAAAGTTGAAATTCAATATAATTTTTTAACGATTAAAACACAGCACAGATAAGAAAAAAGGTTTCTTTAAATTTAGTGGAACTGGAATGTATGGAAATAAATTTAATTACTACACTGAATCATCTCTGTCTTCTCTCATATTCCTTTCGCACATGAACTGACAACATTATTTTAAAAAAAGGGTGGTGGAAAATCGTGCTTTTAGGTTTATGGGCACAATAACATGCTTGATGCCTTTAAGATTATGAAAAATAAAATAAAATGGTGTGGTTAATTACCCGAACCAACCGCATGGTTGAAAGTATAGCACAGCCTTATCTCCTGTAGTTTGATTTGTCATGATCATTTCCCCCGGTGAATCAATCCAGGTACGTCCGAATATTAGATTGTTAACCTTTGTGGGAGGAGGTACTAAATCTAAAAGAACACCATCTCTTTTAAGAGTAACACGAGTTCTGAAAATATTTAGAAGTACATAAGTATATATATACGACCAAGTTCAAATGAAGGGGAAGCATTTGACAACAAAAGAGCTTTATCACAGCAGCCTGGTATATAAGAATCAAATCCATTTAAAAATCACACATTCCGTGATTGTTGGAAGAAGAGATTCTTACACAGATAGGTTATAATGAAAAACTAGATGACACATAAATATTAGGGAAACTAGAAAATGAGCAAATGAGATCAAAGGATAAAATAAAGATGAACGAACAAGTTTAAATAAGAGAAAAAAGGGGTGTTTTTATATAAATATATATATAAATAAATAAAATAGGGTGTTGAATAATGAACAAGCTTGAAGAAGAAGAAGAAGAACAAATAGGCAAGTATAAAAAGAAGAAGAGCAAATAAGCAAATATAAGATGGTAGATGAATAAGTGAAAAGAACAAAAAAAAAAGACTACACAAGTTTGGTCTAGAAAGAGAAAACTCAGAGCAGGAAACCCACTATTACCTTCCAACAGGGTACACATCAACAGAGTTTCCTAAGAACTTAGTTTTTAACTTTGATGTCACATCGTATGTGAAGTGTTCATTTTCAGCATGCCCTGCACTCATTGGGGGATGATGACTTACCTAAAGTAAAAACAATATGGTAAGACATTTTAAATATTCACCAATATAATGTAGGAGAAGAGGACAATGCTAGAGGTCTAATATTTGGTTATAAGAAGTGCAAAATTTAAACTTCATCGAATCTCCATTCATACTTCTTACTCTAAACAGTAAACATGTATGGGTTCTGAAACGTATAGAACATACAGAAATCAAATGACCTAGAGGCCATCATGTACATTTAAAGAAGAGATGAAACCCCTAATAAGGCAAAATGAAAAAAAAAGTTTGTTGCAGAATCATAGGCCTACGAAGCTCACCTGCTCTGCAATAAATGAAATTCCGCCGTGATTAATCATTTCATATGTCTCTCCAAGAATAGGATTAAAAGGCTTCCATGTTCGTTGGTATGCATAGTAGACGGATATAGCCCATGATGCTGCAAGAAGTAACATAGAGTAGTATATTCCATCAATGATAAGAAGGGTCATCCATGTGCATCTTTAAAATTGAATTCAAAGCAAATACTCACATGCATAAACCAAACGCATGTAAGGATCTTCACATTCATCAGCTTGATCCAATAAGTAGGAATACTCCATTAACTGTTTTCAAAACATAGCATCAATCTACAGTAAGATCACACATTGTACATATATAATCAATGAGGATGTAGCATATATATAATATACTAAGTAACAATGAGCCACGGACCTCTGCCATTTTCTGTAGCATAGTCATTGGCTCAAAAATAATGACAGGAAGCGTCACCAGTGATGTGATATCAGAACCAATATACTTCTGCATCATCTTCCAGTAACTATCTCGCTCCTTAAAACAGGAAATAAACACAAAAATATCAGGTCTATAGTTGGTGAAGTATTCAACGCAATTAGCAAAGAAACACAGGACACAACAAATAGATAAATTGTAAAGACAAGCGACTATTATATGTGAAGAATTTCAAGACAGCTACTCCGTGGGTTACTTTAGTAAAAACTACTGACAATGACTATAAAATGAAGACAAAATATGCTTCTGAAAGCAGTAGTTATTACTCATAAGATAAGTAGAAAAACAAGTAAATTAAAATAAAAGCCATCTTTATACTGATCAGTTAAACAACACAATAAAAGGAAAAAGGAACAATATAAAAATTTAGCATACCTCATCCTTCCACCTTCCTCTTTGAGCTTCCTCCTCTGCATCTTCCTTTCCTCCCTCTGGGTTAATGACTTCAACTCCTTCATAACCAAGCAACCTACATAGAAAATAAAAAGAGATGCTGAAGAACCAAATTCTAACAGACCTTCCTCATCCCTTAACCGAAGATAAAGCAGATCAGCACATATCTTTTACAAGTCATTACAGTGGTAATACCACTTAATTATGAACAATCAAAGAAAAAGATGTACCAAATATCAAAAGGTCAATTATAGCAAGTTTTTAGTCAGCCAAATAATGTTTTCCATTGTTCAATTGTGCAAGCTGCTCGTACAAAAAGTTCTGACCAGTGGCAACAGAATTCATTTACAAATACAGAACCAAACTTTAGAGAGTGAATTATCTGAATGTAGCCGGAAGGGCCGGGACAATAAAAAGCAGCTACAACTAGAAATGAAAATCACTTCCCCAGGCACTTGATTATAGCCAAAATATGCACTATACTTATTATGATGGATCTGCTCCCGTAAATGAAAATTTGTTTGAGTCTTGTAACCAACCAAATTACCATTTCCTTAATCGCATCTATACACATGTTACTAAGACATGATTTGCGAAAGTTAAAACAAAAAAAGGCCATTTATGTGGGTTGAACTTGGCAAAGCCCTTCGGCTATCAAGCGCGTAATGCTTAAATCAGGTCATGATTATAATAATATGTGCATGGAGATAGAAAACTACGTCAAGGGAATAGAAAGCATTTGGAAAATTAACAGAAATCGATGTGAATGAAAAATATTATTCCATGTTTACTAAAAAAATAGATACAAACTTAATCAGATCGATCAATGTAAATTACAAAGCAAGAAACTCCAAAGAACCGTAATTAATAAACTAAAGCAAGAGCGTGAATTATAAGTTCTATTGAGAAGCCTATAAGAAAAGATAATAATTCCTCAATTCTAAGTTATGAGAGAGATAGAGATTACCCGTTCACAGATCGGTGCATGGCGTTACCAAAAATAGAGAGGCCAGAACTCATGGCAGCAAAGAAGCCTTTGCTATCATTCTTCTTGGGGCTACCCATCTCTCTGTACCAGTAAACCCTAACTGGACGATCAAGCTCGATGAATATTCTTCTTTTGACCTTTTGAGACAAACGAAATTTAAAATCCGCAGAGCGCTAACAATCTTGATTGAGATAAGACAAAAGATAAAAGTAACTAGATACGAATTTCAGATAAGATGGAGCGAAGACGAAAGGTAGCACTCGTTGGCTATGGCGTTTTTGAGAAACTCTCGTACGAGGGAGGAGGAGGAAAAGAAACCGCGAAAAATCTTTTGGCTTCTCACTTTTCTTGTTTGGCGTTTCAGATTGACTTTTCAAGCGCCACGCGCGTTCTATTGAGCAAGTGGCTTTTACATTTAGGATATTTACCGCTGAACTATCACAAATGTATTATTTTACGTACCCCTAAAACTTTTCAACCCAATAATATAGTCCCCCAACTCTTCCCTGTGTTGTATAATGGTACTTCAGTCCAGCAAATTTCATTTTTTGTAGCATGACAAAAAAGTGTCTCATGTATATTTTTGAAAGAAAATAAAGTTAAAATAATTTTTTTCATTTACTTATTTACATATAACTTACAATTCTAAACGTTTACTACACAATTTTCAGAATAGAAATAAAATAATTGAGAAATATAACAGAATAAATGAAGAATAATTAGAATCAATATTTGTAATATGTTGTTTACTAAAATTTCTTGAAAGTAGAATGATAATGATTTATCTTGTTTACTTTATCAGGATACGTAATCGAAATACTTAAATTGACTAAATTACCATTTTGAGTTAACTATAGAATATAGCAGTTATATTGTAAGACATCTTTTAAAAGATAAAATTGTCATTATAAATGTTGTAAATTCCTACAACACAAACTCAACACACACACACATGCACAACAGTGCTCATAAACTAGATACTAAAACCAGAAAAGAATCAAACATAAACAAGACAAAAATCAATGCAGAAAATAGAGAAAAATAAAGAGTGAGATAAGGAATTTTATCCTAGTTCGGATCTCAATGTGAGTCATATTCCAGCTCTCCCCCAAGGAGTATTTCCACTATTAAAATGTTGTTTACAAACACCAATTCCTGATCTTCAATCAGAGTAGCAAACAGAGAGAAATCCCTGAGCCGGTTTATTTCCCGAGCCACAGACAAATGCATCCCTTCTTCAACATCTTGAAGAAATGCCAAAAATTCGAATGGACCGAAGAATGCGAGGAGGCATTCAAAAAATTAAAAGAGCACATGACTAAACCTCCAATCCTGTCAAAACCCGTTCTCGGAGAAGACTTGTTACTATACTTAGCCGTCTCCGAGAATGCGGTTAGTACAGCCCTAGTCCGGGAAGAGGAAAAAACTCAGCACCCCGTGTACTATGTCAACAAACGCATGATAGGGGCGGAAACACGGTACCCAGTGATCGAAAAACTAGTTTTTTGCCTCCTGATAGCCTCAAGAAAGTTAAGACCTTACTTTCAGGCTCACCCGATCAAGGTGATGACTATCCACTCCGGCAAGTCCTACAGAAACCGGAGGCATCCGGGAGACTCCTCAAATGGGCTATGGAATTAAGCCAGTTTGATCTACACTATATACCACGCACTTCCATAAAAGGACAAGCGCTAGCGGACTTCATAACAGAGTGCAATGAAGCAGAGGCTAGTGCAAACGTTCTAACACCACAAACCCCATCATGGAAAGTTTTCGTGGACGGTGCCTCCAACGAAAACGGATCCGGAGCTGGGGTAGCAATGATATCTCCAAACGGACTTCGACTCCAGGCGGCCCTACGTTTCGAATTCACAGCTTCCAACAACGAGGCTGAATATGAAGCTCTGATTGCAGGGCTGAGGTTAGCAAAAGTCGTAGGTGCCACAAGAGTAGAAGTCTTCAGTGATTCACAGTTGGTGGTAAACCAAGTGTCGGGAGAATATCAAACGCGTGGAGAAAAAATGGTTGCATATGGGTTTTGTGCCCTAAATAAAACCCTTTACAATCTGATTAGTTATCAATATAAGAAATTTGAAGTGATTTATGTTTGCATGAATTTTACATGCTAATGGTTTAATATGTTTATTACATATACACACAAAATCAGTTAAGTCCAGATCATATGTTTATTCACAATTACAGTATCGTGAACACAGTGAAATGTAATTGTGATAATATGAATCAAAAGACTAAGTCCCTGTTTCATCAGTGTTTTGGATTTACACTGATGTGATAATCAGCGATGATGTGTACTTACACTTGGAGTAAGTATTATGTTCTTTTCAGGACATTAGTAAAGTATACTAGTTTCAAATGTATGGAGTATACATTGGACTGGACCGATATTTCAACTTAGTTAAGATATTATAAACTTACCGTCATATCTTTCCAAGTCAATATCAGTAGTTGATCTTAAGATTAAAAGAATCTAAATCCTGATATGCTTAGGCTCAACTCAGGAGTACTATTCATGTTCTTTGATTTATTAGTTAAGCCTACTTTTGGGTCAAGGTGATACGTATATTTTGGAAACATGATAGTATGATTGAGTGGGAGTGCTGAACATAAATATGGAATCTATAGCTTCTACTGGTGTATAGAAGTCAAGTGATGATTCCCTTCGAGCTTAGCTAAATAGAAGTAAATGGATGAGCTCTTGTTTAAGTGACTAATTTTTAGATCACTAAACATCATTTACAGGTAGCTAAGTGTTTTAAGGGGCAAAATACATTGAGGGGTGAGAACGGTAAAATTATCCCATCTCGATGTAAATCATCTATATAGAGGATCTTTGATCACAATAAGATTATAACAATGGTTAAATGAGATAGCATATCTATATCGCGGAACATATAATATGCTCTATATAAGTCTGAGAGTGCAATTCTAAGTTCTAAGAGTGGATTCAACGAAGAATTAATAAGTAGGAATTTACTTAGTAAATTCGGTTCACTTATTGGAAGCTCATCATATAGATCCATGGTCCCCATTCTAGTTGAGACTATACTGCTTGTAAGACTCAATAATTGATTTGTGATTAATCAATTATAATTCTAAAGTTAGACTATGTCTAATTTGTGAATTTTCACTAAGCAGGGGCGAAATTGTAAAGAAATGAGATTCTAGGTTTATTTATTTATTAATAGACTTTATATGTCTAATTAATAATTAAATTAAATGACAATATTATTTAATAATCTATTTTAGTTATTAAATAATTAGTTTTGGCATTTAAATGGTTAGAATTGTAAAATTGGCATTTTTGAGAAAATAGAAATAAAATTTGTGAAAACTACAAAATCCAAGTAAGGCCCATTACACACCATTGCCGGCCACTTGGAGTGGTTTTTCGAATTGATATTTTCATTATTTTAATGCCAAATAATTCCTAACCTAAACCTAGTAGTTGCCTATAAATAGAAAGTGATAGCTCAGTCAAAATAACTACTTTTCAGAAAATCAACTTTTTAGAAAACTGAGCCTTCCCTCTTTCTCTCTATAGCCGAAATCAACCCTCTCTCTTTTCTTCTTCATAAATTTCGAACCTTAGTGATAGAGTAAGTGCCCACACACAGCAAGTGGTACCTCAATCATAGATTGGAAGACTGTGAAGGATTACACACAAAGAGAAGGACATTCGGGCTCAGATCTTGATAATACTCCGCGACAGAAAGGATACAAGGGTTAGAGATCTGAGTGGAAGGAGACATTAATTCCGCTGCCATCAATGTAAGGTTTTCTTAACTTTATATGTGTTTATTTATCGTTTTAGAAGGTTCATATTTAGGGTGTTAAACAACATACTTGTGAGTAGATCTAAGATCCTGGTAAAATAAATTCCAACAACTGGCCTCAGAGCCATGGTAATTGATTTGCTTGCAAGAAATTTGGACTTTAAAACGATTGTTTGTGATTTGGATGGTTTCATGTTGTGTTGAGTGTTATTTGATGATTGATTGATGTTTGTAAATTTTCGTAAAAAATAATTGAAATTCTATTTCTGGAATTATTTTTATTGGATAGTATGGAAAACATTAAGCAATTTACTTTTTTACAGAACTCAATTTCGATTTAATTTGAATTAGTTATGATTTTTTGAAGTTTCAAATAAATCAGGGTCGTGCAATAGGGCCACGCGCGCGGACGAGGGTGACACCCTCGGACAGCACGCGTTCAAACAGCTGCTCGACCGAGCGCTTGTCTGAATCACGCCCATCTGCGCGCGGAAATCATGCAGCATCCTTGCTGCGCCATGTTTCCTCGCCCATGCAACCCCATACGCGCGCGCGCGGGCAGTATGCTCAGCATACTGTCCGTACAGCTCGCATTTTTTTTCGTTTTTCTTCAATTTTTCATGCTATTTCATGGATTTAACTTCCGATTTTTTATGTAGTTTTGTATTTAGACATTTACTATTCCTATTTCAATTCTAAATATCATAATTAAATTAATTAATTTGTTTTAATTTAATTCATGATATTAGTGTAATTTGAATTTGAAAATAGTAAATATCTATCTTTTTTGCTTAATTATCTATCTTATTTTTAAATTTGATTATATCTTATCTTATTTTTAAATTTAAGGTCAGATATTAAATTCTTTAAATTAAATATTTTTTTTTTTATAATTTGACCTTTTTAAATTTAAAATAAGATAACTATAATCATGATATTTTAAATAGAAGTAAGATATTTTGCTAACTTTTAAATTTTGTTATTTTATTTATTTAAATTAAATCATAAAATCTGAAAAAGATATTTATTTAACTTTTTTATTTTTATTGAATATTTAATTTATAAAATAACATTAAATTTTTAAAAGTAGTTAGCAAATTTTGAAATGATATTTAGGTTAGTTGAAACCTAATTTTTCAAAATTGTAGGTTTAATTTTAAATGTGATTTTATTAATTTCGAAAAATATATATATACTTTATTTTTTTAATTCGAAAATAAATATTATTTTTTATTATTTAATTATTTTTCGAAATTTAATTATTTAAAATTAAATAAATCCTACATCCAACTATCCAGCTAACCTTGTTGCATGAGTGTGTGTTTTAGCTTGTTTGTAAGTTTTATAAAACCTATTATTGCTTGATTGCAAATAGCCATGGTTAACTTGTTGACAGATCCAATGATCTGATTTTAACTCATGGTTCCATTGGTCAAGTAGATAATTTGTAACAGGTAAATTTTACAATCTTCTTTCATCTGTGTATGACCTAGCAACATGATAGGATCCATCTAAATGTGTGCTTGTGTGAGCCTATATGTTTATTTTATTATATAGATGCATATAGGTTGTTGCTAAATAAAATGTCACACCATGGTAGATTTTATTTAGGTCCATTTAGTTTTTGGACCTATTCAATTAATAACAGTTATTTATTTTAAGGTTAAATTCCTCTCTTTTGGCCCTTGTGTGAGAGTTGGGGACCAATAGAAGTGGGTACGACATACTGAACCCAACTCCCCCTCACATGAACTACTCCAATTGTGAAGGCCCATTTGCCTGATTTGAATAACTGTGCTAGGTTAATTAAATTAGTTTAACCTAATAAAATTGATTAGCAACATAATTAATTTTTAAAATATATGAAATTTATTTTCATTTTAATATTTTAAAGTCAATTTTAAGAAAAATACTTTTAGTTTTAGATATTATTTCTGAACAAACTATTTGTATATTTCTTGTATTTAATTAAATAAAGAATTTTAACTAACTAGATTATTTATGGAGCTTATTTAATTAAATATTCATATTTAAGGTATAAATTAATTATATTAACTGATTTTTCATATCTAACTTAAATTTGAATATTTTATTTAAATTTGAAATTAAGTTGAGGAATTCTAGGCATTAGTTGTTAAAGATTCTTAAGATATTTTTTAAGTTAATTTTAAACTTAAAATGAAATATTTTTTAAATTAATTTGTTACAACTTAATTATTGATATTTAATTAAATTTAAATTTGAAAATATTTAAGTTCTAGATTTTTTCTATAATCACTTAAATAAGATACTTTTTCAAATTTTGTTGAAAAGATACTTAGTCAAATAAGATATTTTCTAGATAGTTATTTTTAGACTACTTATTATTTCTAATATTAAATAGGAAAATATTATACATTGTGAAATTAATTATTTAAATAATTAATTTTGGTACAATTTATTTAAGTATATTTTTCCTAGTATTAAACTAGAAATTAATAATTAAGCCTTCTCTACACTTAATTATTTATTTCTTGCATTTAATACATTTAATTAAATTGAAAAATTAAATATCTAAGTTGATTCTCATCATGATACTTAAATATTTATTTTTCATGACACTTAATTAAATAGAAATTTTTTTTTTTAGTTGAAATTTAATTTTTCAACTTAAATTTAAATAATTTTCAAAATATATTTTTTTCTTTATTTTATTAATCAATTTCGAAATTGCATTTTAATTATGCAAGATGATTTTGAATTTATCTTGAAAAATAGATTAAGTTGTAAATTAATTATTTATTTTAATTAATTCTTGGACCAACTTAAATCAATGATTTTTTTTCATTTATTGATTAATTTAAAAATAAATGAATTAAAATATATTATTAGAAATTGAATTAATTAGTCAAAGGAAAATCTAGATAGATGATATTTTTGCTTGAAGTATTTTTTTTTCTAAGTATTTATTATTTAGTGTTTCGAAATAATAAAGTTTTATACTTTCTGTTTCCGAATACAATAAATATATTCTCATGAAAATTTATTTTAAGTTGCAAATTAATTTAAATTAATACAACTTAAATTATTTTCTTAATATTTATATATCAAAATTACTACTAAGATGGAAATAATTCAATTTATTTCAATCACCATCTAAGTATAATTTTATAAATATTAAATTTAATTCTAACTTAGAATTTTAATTCTAAATTCGTATTTAATGAATATATTTTATTAAAATAATAAGAAAATACATTTTTAAAGAATGAGCTTTATTATTATTAAGATATTCTATCTCCATTGTTGGTTTTACATAGCGTTTGTTTTAGTGAGTAATCCTCCCTAATGGAGGAACGTTCATTAGCAATTTCGCACCGTTTAATCTCGAAAGATAAGTAGCTTTGTAAGTGTTTTATATGGTATGGATCACCCTAATGGTGGCGACCATATTTGACTTGCAAAATATGAAACAGTGGTAGAAGCTCATAAGATAGAATAGCCTTGACTCTCGCCTAAACGGGACAACGCTGGATTCCAATCTTGATCGAATAAAAGGTTGCTAGAATGTTTAACATTTTAGATGAGCTGACAACTCTATTCAATAGATGGTAGCTTTGACTCTCGCCTAAACGGGACACTGATATCAGTTTGTTGAAAACCTTGGAAATTATTTAGGATTGTATTTTTTAGTATTTTTTCTTATCATTCCTACATGCTATGTGCTTATAATTTTTGAATTGATTTTGTGTTAAACCATTATTGATTTCTATTTATTATTTTTTAGTATCCTATATAACCACGATGAATTCATGTTATCACTGTTGACTGAAAATAAGCTAAATGGATCTAACTTTCCAAAATGGAATGAGAACATTAATATTGCTCTCATAGGAGAAAGTGCCTTGTTTGTGTTAACTGAGCCATCTCTAGAAGTGTCGGGGGACAATGCATCCTAAGTTGTGAAAGAAAAGTATGAGCGTTGGCAGAAAGCAAATGACAAAGCTCTATACTTTATGCTTTCCAGCATGGTTGACACCCTTAAAACTCGGTTTTCTAAAACCGAAAAGGCTGCTAAAGTAATGACGAAGTTAACTGGGCTATTCGGTAGGGCATCTCTTCAGTCTCGCTTTAACGCGACTAAGAAATATATCAATGCACGGATGGAACCCCATCAAAACGTGCGTGATCATGTTCTCCTCATGGCAAGTTATTTCCAAGAAGCCCAGGATCATGGTGCTGAAATGGATCACACTACTCAAGTAAGCCTTATCTTGAATAGTCTGACTCCAGCATTTCTGCCCTATACATCAAATTATGTCATGAATAAAAAGGACATAGACTTTCATGAGTTAGTCAATGACCTTCAGACATATGAAAATTTGATTGGAGGACCCAAGAAGAAAGGGAGTAAGCCTCAAAATTTTGGGAATGGTAATGGGACGGTCAAACTTGAGGCAAATGTTGCCTCTGCTTCTAAACCCAAATCGAAGAAGAAGTGGAAAAACACCAAGAAGCGTGCAAAATCCATGAAAAACAAAAAGGCTGCTACTTTTGGTGATGCTCTCAAAGGAAAGTGTTTCTACTGCAATGAGAAAGGTCATTGGAAACCCCAATGTCCTAAACTTCTTGCAAAGAAACAAGGTATTTCTTTTTATAAACTTTAAGAGTTTTAGTGAATTATTATCCAATTGGATTATTGATTCTGGACTAACTTTGTTTATTTGTTTCTTCTTCTTATAGGTCAAGCTACTTGAACTCAGATGATATCTTCATGAGTTAGATCGAAAAGCTGGACCAAGGGTGAAGATCGTCCAAGATGAAGATGAAGCTCATTTATCTATTTTGAATTAATTGTTTTAGTTTAAAGACAATTTGGATTTTGAATTTTAGTTAGGGATTTTTATCCCTGTTTTTCTCATATTGTTGCAATTTATTTTTATTATTAATAAAGTTTTTTTTTCTTCAAACAAATTGCAATTTATGAGATTGAGCTTCATTTACTTTATCTTTCAACACAATTACCACATTATATTTATATGTTTGTATGTGTAAGTGTTTTTATTATTGATGCAAATTCTATAATATTTACAACTCTTCATAGAGTTATATTAAATAAACACTAGAAATTATTTCTATGTTTATTAATAATTGTTAATTCTAATACAATTATTAAGAATTTGTTTAATAAAAGGATCTTTTGATCTGATAGGGGTGGAGAAAAGTTAAGAAAACTATGTGTTCAACGATCTTTTATATCTAATGAACTCTGGATTGTATTCAACTCCACATAAACTCTATAACACTTAGAGAATCATGATCTTTATAACCTTTAGGGGTGGATCATAATTTCTATATACTTAGGGGTGGAGTTTACTCCACAATACCCTATGTAACACATATTTTCTTTAAACATGGAAGTAATATAATGAATTAGCTATTATCAATATAATTCCTTGATCTTGATTGTATGTTCCAATTTAGTTTTACTATTGTAGTAAAAATGATACCTATAAAAGTTCTTTGATAATGTTTCACACTACCTTAATTGAGTGGGAGAATTTTAAAATTCTTTACCCATCTTCGTTAGGTTGACACTTGTGATAGGAACTTAAGAACACTACGGAAAAGCAAATCTAACCATTCATGTGGATAGATATAACTTATCAGAATTATGAGAATAAGATAATAGAATTCTAGTTCAGTCTATTCGAATGACTTGAGCTAAGAATTCTTAATCCTCATAAAATTTTATGGTATCTTAATTTTGATTACTTAATCTCTGGCATGTATTTTTCACTTCAAATACTAGTCTGCTATGTTGATGATTTAGTCTTAAAAGAAACTTAAAGTTTTAGACTAATAAGTCACAACTAGATAACTCTCCAAACAATAAAGAGGTTAAAAGAATTATTTAACCAGACATCTACTATTGAGTGGGAGCTATCTGAGATGTAATCAAATAAGGAACATTAGAAGATGTTCAAGAAAGATTTATGAAAGTGATCTATATGTTAGATATTAAGGAACTGTATATCAGTTATCCTTGTATCTTCCCAAACTCATTCGAAATTATGAGATGGTGGTTACTTTGGGGGTGGAGGAGTTATTCTATAATAATTCAAGCTCTACCAGAAAATAATGATAACTTTGTAAATTTGAAATTACCAGAAAGTTATATTACTGAAGAAAAGTCTACGCTGTATTATCTCAATTTCATATTTTAAAATATGAGAGATATGTCTCCTGTTTATTCAGATGTACTTTAAAACAGTAAGGATTTCAGTATCCCTTAATGAGTACAGCATATAGTAAAGAATGTTTCATATTGTATTTATGAACTAGTTTCCAGAAGTTTGGGTGGATTCAAATATACTACACTTGATCTGAAGATCAAGACATCAGATTGACTTATTTGCACACTTTGTTTTATGTTAGTGCAAGTGGGAGTTTGTTGGGTTTTGTGCCCTAAATAAAACCCTTTACAATCTGATTAGTTATCAATATAAGAAATTTGAAGTGATTTATGTTTGCATGAATTTTACATGCTAATGGTTTAATATGTTTATTACATATACACACAAAATCAGTTAAGTCCAGATCATATGTTTATTCAAAATTACAGTATCGTGAACACAGTGGAATGTAATTGTGATAATATGAATAAAAAGACTAAGTCCCTGTTTCATCAGTGTTTTGGATTTACACTGATGTGATAATCAGCGATGATGTGTACTTACACTTGGAGTAAGTATTATGTTCTTTCCAGGACATTAGTAAAGTATACTAGTTTCAAATGTATGGAGTATACATTGGACTGGACCGATATTTCAACTTAGTTAAGATATTATAAACTTCCCGTCATATCTTTCCAAGTCAATATCAGTAGTTGATCTTAAGATTAAAAGAATCTAAATCCTGATATGCTTAGGCTCAACTCAGGAGTACTATTCATGTTCTTTGATTTATTAGTTAAGCCTACTTTTGGGTCAAGGTGATACGTATATTTTGGGAACATGATAGTATGATTGAGTGGGAGTGCTGAACATAAATATGGAATCTATAGCTTCTACTGGTGTATAGAAGTCAAGTGATGATTCCCTTCGAGCTTAGCTAAATAGAAGTAAATGGATGAGCTCTTGTTTAAGTGACTAATTTTTAGATCACTAAACATCATTTACAGGTAGCTAAGTGTTTTAAGGGGCAAAATACATTGAGGGGTGAGAACAGTAAAATTATCTCATCTCGATGTAAATCATCTATATAGAGGATCTTTGATCACAATAAGATTATAACAATGGTTAAATGAGATAGCATATCTATATCGTGGAACATATAATATGCTCTATATAAGTCTGAGAGTGCAATTCTAAGTTCTAAGAGTGGATTCAACGAAGAATTAATAAGTAGGAATTTACTTAGTAAATTCGGTTCACTTATTGGAAGCTCAGCATATAGATCCATGGTCCCCATTCTAGTTGAGACTATACTGCTTGTAAGACTCAATAATTGATTTGTGATTAATCAATTATAATTCTAAAGTTAGATTATGTCTAATTTGTGAATTTTCACTAAGCAGCGGCGAAATTGTAAAGAAAAGAGATTCTAGGTTTATTTATTTATTAATAGACTTTCTATGTCTAATTAATAATTAAATTAAATGACAATATTATTTAATAATCTATTTTAGTTATTAAATAATTAGTTTTGGCATTTAAATGGTTAGAATTGTAAAATTGGCGTTTTTGAGAAAATAGAAATAAAATTTGTGAAAACTGCAAAATCTAAGTAAGGCCCATTACACACCATGGCCGGTCACTTGGAGTGGTTTTTCAAATTGATATTTTCATTATTTTAATCCCAAATAATTCCTAACCTAAACCTAGTAGTTGCCTATAAATAGAAAGTGATAGCTCAGTCAAAATAACTACTTTTCAGAAAATCAACTTTTCAGAAAACTGAGCCTTCCCTCTTTCTCTCTATAGCCGAAAGCAACCCTCTCTCTTTTCTTCTTCATAAATTTCGAACCTTAGTGATAGAGTAAGTGCCCACACACAGCAACTGGTACCTCAATCATAGATTGGAAGACTGTGAAGGATCACACACAAAGAGAAGGACATTCGGGCTCAGATCTTGATAATACTCTGCGACAGAAAGGATACAAGGGTTAGAGATCTGAGTGGAAGGAGACATTAATTTTGCTGCCATCAATGTAAGGTTTTCTTAACTTTATATGTGTTTATTTATCGTTTTAGAAAGTTCATATTTAGGGTGTTAAACAACATACTTGTGAGTAGATCTAAGATCCTGGTAAAATAAACATATCGGACCCTGAAACTAAGCAAATTATGCTAGAGGTCCACGAGGGGTTCTGCGGAGATCATACAGGAGGCCCGAGTCCCTCAAAGAAGATACTGAGACAAGGGTACTTTTGGCCAACCATGAAAAAAGACTGTATAGACTATGTCCAAAAATGTGATTCGTGCCAAAGATTCGCGAACATACCAAGAGCCCCCCCCAACGAGATTACCCTGATGACTAGTCCCTGGCCCTTCGCGGTCTGGGGGATAGATCTTATTGGGTCCCTGCCAACGGGAAAGGGAGGGGTAAATTATGTCATAGTAGCAGTAGACTACTTCACAAAGTGTACGGAGGCTGAGCCAATGAAGACTATAACTGCTAAAAAGCACTAGACTTTGTTATTAAAAACATAGTGTGTCGATATGGCTTGCCTCACAAGATAGTCTCAGATAACAGAAAGCAGTTCGACTGCGAAGAATTTACCGACTTCTGCAACCAACACGGAGTCGTCAAA
Source organism: Cannabis sativa (assembly GCF_029168945.1). NCBI lineage: Eukaryota > Viridiplantae > Streptophyta > Magnoliopsida > Rosales > Cannabaceae > Cannabis > Cannabis sativa. The sequence goes on from NC_083602.1 coordinate 62,931,178, forward strand.
AGCTTCTCCACGGTGGCAAGGCCACAAACGAACGGACAAGCGGAAGCGGTCAATAAGATCACCCTAAAGAAAAAGTTGCTGGCCTGCTGTTAGGCTATTTTTAGCCTATGTTTTGGGTCACTTTTTATAGTTGTTTTCCTTCTTTGTTATTATATTTGGAATAGAATTACGCTTGTTTTCTTTGGTTTCAGATTTCACACTTGGAATGTATAAATTGATCAAATTTCGGAAAACAACAATCTATAGAATAGAGAAAATTCTGCAAGAAAATAAAGCTGAAACTTCAAGCTTAAATTTGACTATGTTTTGATCAGATTTTGGAAAAAGTCAAAACATAAAAGTTTCAGATTTCTTTTTCTTCTTTCCAATGCATCTTGAATCAACTCATTTGGAGTTTGTATGTGAAAGTTATGCACATTTTACTGAAAGATGCTGAAGCTGTCAAATTTTGCTTCAGTAGTCGCGACCACCACTTTCCATGGTCGCGACCCTTTTTCATGGTCGCAATCCTTTTTCATGGTCGCGACCATGGTCGCGACTAGGAGACCAAACAGCAAGTTTTGTTTTTGTATTTTGCTTATGGTCGCGACTAGGCTTTATATGGTCGCGACCAGGGACGAAATACGAGATATTTGGCAAGTTTTTGACTTTTTTAAAGGTAGCAACCCTAATTTCTATTTAAAAGGCTCATGTTTTAGAAGGAAGAGAAGCAAGAACAGACCTGAAAAGTGAATGAAAGGGGAGAAGAAGCGATCTTGAAGACGCGGAGCGATATCACCATCTAGTTTCTTTCTTTTACCCTCTATCTATCTTTTATGTCTAGTTTTGTTTCAGAATTAATCATGGATGTTTTTATTATTGTTATGAGCTAAATTTCCCATTTAGGGAGGATGATGAATGTTGTTTAAAGTTTTTGCCTAGTTAATGAATAATTGTCATTCCTCCATCTTGATTGTGAAATTATCTATATTTGTGTTTAATTTTAGGGATAATTGCGGTAAAAGTCCCCAAAAAGTTAGGGTTGATGCAGATTAGTCCTCAACCTCAAAAATTGGCGGTAATAGTCCCCAAGGTCACCATTTTCGTTAGTCCGTTGGTCCCTCTTTTTAACTGATCCGTTAAACTCAAATAAAATGCCACGTGTCAATTTTTAAATTGTCCAAATAATAATTTTAATTAAAATTTTTAAAATAAAATAAAAAACTTAAAACAAATATTTTAAAATCATAAATTTATTTTTTTAAAAAAAAAAATAAGAACAAATAAATTATTTTAAAATTAATTAATTAATTTATTTTTATTTTTTCACAAAACCGACCCTTACTTTTCTCTTTCCCCTTCGTCTTCTTCGTTCTGTGCCAAAACCTCCATAGCCACCATGGTCTGGAGCTCCAACTGTCGTCCCCTAAAACCTCCATAGTCGACCCTTGCTTTTCTCTCTTCCCTTCGTCTTCTTCTTCATGAACCCAGCTATCCTCTTTTCTTGTTCATCTTCTTCATTTCTCTTCAACCCAGCCATCATCACCACACTTCGAGCTCTACTTTTCTCATATCTAATCGAGCTAGACTACCCCAAGATCACAACATCGTCCCCATGCCAAACCTCACCCCCATTTTATTTCTTCTCCTACAGTTTTCCTACAACAAGAACAAAAAAAATCCTCACCCACACTATGCTCAGATTTGAGATCCGGACCACGCCGATATCGTTCTAGAGCTTTTCACCGGGAGGTCGAGATTTGAAGGCCAATGAACCGGTTCTGGGTTGGTTTTTGTAGTCGATGACCGAAGCCTAACCACCTTGCAAAATCGAAGGGACCCATTGTCGGATTTGGAGTTGGTTTCCGTCATTGATGACCGAAGCCATGGTTTTGATGCTATCATCTGTTAATTGATAAAATCAGAGCCAAAGCTTATTTCTCTTGAAAGTCAACAGTATGGAGACCAGATGAATAAAAAGAAAGCATATGAAAATGCAAGTAATCCTAGTTGAGCTAAATATATGTATAAGCACTACCTCCAGTTGCATATAGGGAATTGTAGTGTACTTCGCTCCAAAAACTCAGCTAAACTTCTAAAAAGACGCAAAACAAGAAATCCATAATCCAATCCAAATATGAACAAGAAAACTCCATTTTCATTTTGAGCATTCTGATATGTGAGAAATGGTTGATGAAACACTGATGTTTCATGTACCAAACTAGCATGTGATTTACTATATTAGGTTTTTTTAATTAATTAGATTTTTTTTTCCTGGAACATTGATAAATTTTAAGAAGAAGAAGAAGAGGAGGAGGATCGGGGTGGGTGGGATTTGGGGATAAATTATAGGATTTTATTTTATTTTCTTAGATAATGTTTTTTTAATTTTAATAAAAGAAAAAGAATAAAAATAAATATTATAGTTTTTATTTTTTATATAATTTCTAATTATTTAAATTTTTAATAATATTTATTAAGTGTACCAATAATGTTTTGACACGTGTTAATTGCTGTAGCAATTAACGGACTATTTAACTTAGGTACTAACGGACTAACAAAAATGGTGACCTTAGGGACTATTACCGCCAATTTTTGAGGTTAGGGACTAATCTGCATCAACCCTAACTTTTTGGGGACTTTTGCCGCAATTATCTCTTAATTTTATGTGTAAGCTTGATCACCTTCTACATGTTCTATGATCTCAATTAAAAATCTGAAAAGTGAGAATTGAGAATGCTAAAATTGGATAATTGAGGTTCTATGTGAAACGAAAGTATTTGCATGACTTATGTGACAATTAGATTATTGCTTAATGCTGATTTCATGACTTTTCAAAATTCGATCAAATCGATCGTTAGTTTAATTAAGAGATTAATTAGAGAACATGTGATTTAGAACCTAAAAGATCTGAAAAGAGTTAGGTTAATTTATAATATGTCATTCACTTCAAGAAAAGGATAGCAATTAGGCATTAACAATTGGGTAAACAAACAACAGGATTCTCCTCCCTATTGTCTCATCTTGATTAATATTCACTTGTTTTATTTAAGTTTCTTGAATTACTTTTATTCTTTTTTTAAATCGTAAAAAATATTGATTTGCCAAATAGAATCATAAGTATAATTTAGTAGTAATTAATCCAATTCCCTGTGGTTCGACCTCACTTGCGTGAGTTTACTACTTGATTGCGTGCACTTGCATATTGTTTCACAATTTTCGTAACAAGCTTTTGGCGCCGTTGCCGGGGAATTGTTTAAAAATTGATATTACAAAAATTATATTAAATTCTACTTTGGTTAATTCTTTCTGCTTATTGCGAATCTGTTTCTTTTAGATTGTCTATTTCAGGAATTAAAGGTGTATGCGACGTCAAGGACAAGGTGTCATCTTGCCGGTGGATCCTGAAATTGAGAAGACTTGTAGGAGAAACAGAAGAAACAAGAGGCAAGAAAGGGTTTCAGCAACTGCTGAAACAGAAGAAATCATGGCTGATAATGCCAATGGCGGTAACAATGGAGGCAACAACGGTAATAACGGTGGTGCCATTGAAGATCAAGCAAATGGTCGTAGTCTGAGGGACTACATTCTTCCAACTTTGACGAGGGTTCAGTCTTGTATAAGACCACCCGCCGTAGATGCCAACAACTTTGAAATAAAGCCTGCCATACTCCAAATGGTGCAATCCTCAGTTCAGTTCGAAGGACTCCCCTTTGAAGACCCCAATCTGCACTTGTCAAATTTTATGGAGCTATGTCAGACCTTCAAAGTCAATGGAGTTAGTGATGATGCCATCCGCTTGAGACTTTTCCCATTCTCGCTAAGAGAGCGAGCTAAGAGTTGGATGATCTCCTTGCCACCGAACTCTTTTGCAACATAGACTGATTTGGCGACAAAGTTCTTGTCCAAGTTTTTTCCTCCAACTAAAGCTGCCAAGCTGCGAGGTGAAATTAATAATTTTTGTCAACTGGACAATGAATCTCTCTATGAGGCTTGGGAGAGGTTCAAGGATCTCATCAGAAAATGTCCACATCATGGGATCGAAAAAGTGGATGTTGGTTCATAATTTCTACAATAGGCTGATTGGTAATACCAGAATAATTATAGACGCCGCAGCTGGTGGGGCATTTATGAGAAAAAGTGTAAATGAGGCCTATGATCTGCTCAAAGAAATGGCCATGAATAACCAACAATGGCCAACTGAAAGAAGCCAAACAAGAAAAGCTGGTGGTATGCACGAGGTAAACGTCATCACCAAGTTGACAGCCCAAGTGGAGGCCCTGACGAAGTTGATGACTGCTCAGGTGAAACAGGCTCAAGTTACTTGTGAGCTATGTGGGGGCCCTCACACATATGACACATGCTCGGTGGATGTGAACAGTTTGCCAATGGATCAAGCAAAAGCCATTGGGAACTATTCTCAAAACAATAATTATGGGCTCAACCAACAGGGGTTCTACCAGCAGAGAAATTAACCCCAACAAAACCAACAACAACTGCAACAACAAAGTCCTAGTGGAGGCTTAAATATCCAAGCTGACTTGTTGCTCCAATTCATGATGGAGACTAAAGCCTCTATTAAAACTCTAGAAACTCAGATGGAACAATTGGCTACTCAAGTGGCAAAACAAGCTCAAGGAAATTCACCTAGCACTAGTGAGCCAAAAGGAAAAGAGCAATGTAAAGCAATTTCCTTGAGGAGTGGAAAGAGTTATGAGGGACCTAGTGGCAAGCAACTAGTTGAAGATGTGGTTCAGGATTGACGGGTACAGACACAGGCACCAAAGGAAAAGAACACTACTGAGGGTCTTGCACCGAAAGAAGCTTCTCCTCCATCAGCATAGATCACCTGTAACGCCCTAAATAATTAAGCACGCTACCCAAAATACTTGTGGAATCCTAATCCCCTAATTCGGGATTACTAATCAAAATAGCGCAGAATTTAAACTTTTAAATTAAACGGAGTGAAAATAAAACTTGTAATATATTTAAACTTTTAAACGGTTGGGATCCCAAAAATATTTATAAACTTTATTACAAGTCATTTTTCGTTCTAGCCGACCTAAGCGGCAAATCAGAATTCAAAAGTTCAACACTGATAGACCCTTAACCCGCTTGGTCTGATATGGCTTGAACATGTACATTCCTCGCCCTGCTCCTGAAACTCATGGCTGATCAGCAAATGCCTTACCCTTTCCTGCACAATAGAGCACCCGTGAGCCAAGCCCAGCAAGATAGTATATAACATAACAATAATAATATGCTCATCATACTATTTAAACAATAATGTCATTCATATATGTCTGTGTGTCACAGACCTGCATGTCACACTCACATGCCTATTTATGTCTACGTGACGTAGACCTATGTGTTGCGCTCACACATCTATTTATATCTACGTGGCGTGAACTGCGTCTTCCTTGCTCTCACACGTCTAATTACAATAAGGCCCTAGAATAGTTCATCTCGGTTCTGATTACCGAGTCCAACTTGATTATGCCTTGAACGCATAACCTTTAATCTCAATATGTATAACACATAATTAATGGTGCAGTGCTGTAGACCTGCATGTTACGCTCACATGCCTATTTATGTCTACGTGGCGTAGACCTACGTGTTGTTCTCACACGTCTATATACAATAAGGCCTTAGTAGGGTTTACCTCGGTTTTGATTACCGAGCCTAACCTGGTTATGCCTTGCTTGCATAACCCTTATTCTTATATATACGTAATCCATACATTACGTTCTTTCAATGGTTTATCCTGGTGATATATACCAGGTTTAACCCAGTTATGTCTCATACACATAACTTTTAACATACATGCGTGTATTCAACATTTACTACAACATATGTAATCTTAGGGTAATAACCCTAACTTACATACTAAGTAACCACTCATACAATACATTTCTATATACTCAGATAACATTTACTAAGAGCGTTAACCCTAACTCATGCTTTCACTGGATTCATAATCTTCTAGGGTAATAACCCTAGACCGCATTAAAATTAACTCAAGGTACCAACTTACCGAGTCTAGCTTAATTATGCCTTAAGCGCATAATTCATAATCTCAATATATACATTTATCCAACATGGCATAGTATTTATACAACATATATCACTAGGGTAATAACCCTAGCTTATTAAACCGCTCATGTTAGGGTAATAACCCTAATCTCGGTTACTAAACTTTCATGCATATCATTCACAAGATAAGTACCACTGTGCATACTCTACGTGCTAATCACTGTCTTACTTGATGTCCCACAATGACAGAGATTCCAAATCCCCGGGTGCTCATGATCAGGTGCCGATAATCCTAGTCACACAATCTGAGATTTCACAAATAGGGTTAACCCCTGATTTCATTTTCATAAAATATTCACATGGCATTTAAAATTCACATATTCAGATAAAGCTCGAAAAGAGCTTTCCAACGGTATATAGAACTCCCAAATCGGAGTCTAGATCACAAAGTTATGGCTATTTGAAGTTTGCAAAAAGGATTTGCCCAGAAAGAAATGGGCGCGCCGCGGCATGCTAAATACCATGCCGCGGCACTTGGGTTCAAAACCCAGAAAATTCAAAAACCAGCAACGATTTTCATGCCCAAAACTCATCCAAATCACCCCAATTCACAACCAAACTCTCAAATCATCAAATAGGGTTGCTAGCAATTATTAAGGGGTCAAAATAACCTATTTCAAGCATCAATTTCCAGCAATAAATCCCAGAATTTCAGATTACTAAATCATGAAAATCAAAGCTCCAACTTGAGCTTAATTCCATAAAACTCAAGCTCAAGAACTCATACATCAAACACCAATTTTTAGAGTTCAATAACAGAATAAAAACACAAATAAAATCCTTTAAATTCTATCCAAACTTAACCCAAACAAACTCAAGAAATTAAAGCTCAAAACAACCCAACACACTTGAACATGCATCACAAGTTCATAATCACAAGCCAGTAGCCACACCACATTCTATGCTTTTACAACAATTAATTTCATCAATAAAACTCAGATTAAAACTATAAGAAGTTACCTCAAACTCAATCCAAGAATAAGCTTAAGATTTCACATACACAAAGCTTCAAATCCAAGCTCAACCAAGTAATTCTTCAAGAAATTCCCCAATTAGAAAATAGGTTTGAGAAAATGAAAGAGGGAAAGAGAGAGGGTCGGGTAAGGGCCAAAGCAACCAGAAATTTCTTTTCAATTTTCTCAAAATTTGCTTCTTTTATTAAATATAAAACAAAGGGTCAAAAGACCATTTTGCCCCTAGGGCCATATAACATTCACTTTATCATACAAGGGCAAAAATGACATTTCATGCACAATTCAAACCCAATTAATTTCAGATTATTCACCAACATTAAAATGCCAAATAATTTAATCCAATTTGCATTTCGGGCAGAACTCCAGATTCGCCAGAAATACCGATTTGTGACTATACGCAGGCACAATCGGAGAACTCACATGAAAAGACAACACAGGTATACTATATAATAATATAGTTCTATTAAGCACGTAATTAAATTATTTTCATCGTTTTACCCTTCTCAGGTCAAAATTACTAAAATGCCCCTAGCTCACCAACGGGGTCTTAATATGCCATAAATCATATTAATTCAAAGATATTGAACTATATAATAATATAATTCCTCAACTATTTATAATTATCTAATTAGGATTTTGCTAATTCATTTCTTAATTCCAGGGTATTACATCACCATATTAAAATTCCTTACCCTCAAAGACTCCGCAAGAACAACCTCGACAAGCAGTTTTCAAAATTTCTTGAAATATTCAGGAAGCTGCACATTAACATTCCATTTGCGAAGGCCTTGGAGCTAATGCCAACTTACCTGAAGTTCATGAAAGAAATTTTAGCTAAGAAAAGGAAGTTGGAAGAATTCGAGACAGTGGCACTCACTGAGGAGTGCAGTGCAATTTTGCAGAAGAAACTACCGCCCAAGCTTAAAGATCTGGGTAGTTTCAATATTCCATGCTCTATAGGGGGTTCGGTGGAAACTAAAGCTCTATGTGATTTGGGAGCAAGCATTAATCTAATGCCCTTGTCTGTCTTCAAAATGCTAGGATTGGGAAAAGCAAAGCCCACAACAGTGACTTTACAACTGGCAGATCGTTCTTTGACTCATCCTCTTGGGATAATTGAAGATGTACTGGTGAAGGTTGGTAAGTTTATCTTCCCTGCTGATTTCCTAATTCTTGATATGGAGGAAGATTCAACTATCCCCATTATTTTGGGAAGACCATTCTTAGCCACGGGACGATCATTAATAGATGTTCAAAAGGGGGAGTGCAAGACGAAGAGGTCAATTTTAATGTTTTTGCCCCAACCGAAATTCCTACATGTTGCAAGATTGAGATGGTGAAGGGTTCTTTTGTTAAAGCTGATAAGAAGAGAGTAAAGCCTAAAGAGCAACTTCGAACGATTCGGCGTCGTTGGAAAAGATTGATGTGTGGTAGTTCTGAAGGTGAACTTACTCTTGTGCAAAACTCTGAAATTAACAATATTGGAGGTCAATTTTCTTCATTCGGTACGAGGGCTCTTTTGGATGCAAGGGGTGGACTTGATCCAATTTGAAGCAGTATTGAGGTTCAACCCCTTCTGATGAGGGTGCAGGTAAGTCTCCCTTTCCTTGTTTTGCATGACACATAGGGGACAATGTGTATTCTAAGTTTGGGGGAGGGGACTTATAAAAAAAAATTAATTGTTTTAGTTATTCTGTTCTTTTTAGTTATTTTTCTTTAGTTTAGTCTTTTTATTTGGTAGTTAGTCGATTAAATAAACTGAAGATAGTTGTGTGCTGCTGTTAATTGTGATATGTCCTGAAATTTTGAAACTATGTGCTTAATTATGTTAACTCGTTGGATTAGTTTGGATGCTTGTGAAACCTGTGTATGAATACAATTTGACGATCTGTGAAATATGTTATAATTGTTTTACTGTGGTTTGTGGTAAGATTGATTGAATAGCTTAGAACTTGCATGTCTTATTCTCTTGAGGCGAAATCCTTGACAGCATTTAATAGGAACATGATTTAGGCAGTTTGTTTGGATAGTTTGAGCCTTTCAAGCCTACCATAAAATGAATATCCTTTGTGAACCCTTTTGAGCCTAAACATGTTTCGTTTCTTCACTCATTGAACTAAAAGATGTATCCACACTGTTGTTTTTGTCCTCATTACATTTTGAATGGTATCATAAGCCTTACAATAAGTTTGGGAGAGTGAAATATATAGTGTGTGGAAGTATAGAAGAAAAGAAAAGAAAAAATCTTGCGTGATTGAGAAACATGTGAAAAAAAAAAAGAAAGAATCGTAACTCGGCATCACTTGAAAAAAGAAAAGAATGAAAAAAATCAGAAATAAAAGAAAATTTCAGTGATGTCTAGTGATTAAAAAAAAAGTATAAAAAATCTCAATCATGGGTAGTTGTGGGAACACTTCGGGAAATTTTAAAATTATGAGAAGCTTGTGGGTTCTTTTGTACTTATGATATCTTTAGCCAAAATTGTCTTTCATTTTCCAAATATCTAAGCCATAAATTCTAACCTTAAAAAGTCCTTTTGATTTCAAAAAGAATGTGGTCAATATCAGTGGAGAGAGGTAAGCATGCAAGCATATTGGCTATTGGTTTGCGGACTAGTTTGATGGAGTGAAACCATTATGACATTATTTCGATACTGAAATTAGTTTGTATCTCTGCATTGTGTGATAAAATGAGCATCCTAATTAATTGTTAGAGTTTTTAGAATTGAAAATCTAGTTTAGTTAATGGAAGGAAATTTCACATGAGCTGGCAGTAATATAATTATCTGATAGCTTAGTTAATCGAGTTTTAGTGTTAGTCTTAGTCTTACTCGAGGGCGAGTAAGAATCTAGTTTGGGGGAATTTGTTAGGCTATTTTTAGCCTACGTTTTGGGTTACTTTTATAGTTGTTTTCCTTCTTTATTATTATATTTGGAGTAGAATTACGCTTGTTTTCTTTGGTTTCAGGTTTCACACTTGGAATGTATAAATTGATCAAATTTCGGAAAATAACAATCTATAGAATAGAGAAAATTCTGCAAGAAAATAAAGCTGAAACTTCAAGCTTAAATTTGACTATGTTTTGATCAGATTTTAGAAAAGGTCAAAACATAAAAGTTTTAGATTTTTTTTTCTTCTTTCCAACGCATCTTGAATTAACTCATTTGGACTTTGTATGTGAAAGTTATGCACATTTTACTGAAAGATGCTGAAGCTGTCAAATTTTGCTTCAGTAGTCGCGACCACCACTTCCCATGGTCGCGACCCTTTTTCATGGTCGCGACCATGGTTGCCACTAGGAGGCCAAATAGCAAGTTTTTTTTTCGTATTTTTCATATGGTCGCGACTAGGCTTTATATGGTCGCGACCAGGGACGAAATATGGGATTTTCGGTAAGTTTTTGACTTTTTCAAAGGTAGCAACCCTAATTTCTATTTAAGGGGCTCGTGTTTTAGAAGGAAGAGAAGCAATAACAGACCTGAAAAGTGAATGAAAGGGGAGAGGAAGCGATCTTGAAGACGTGGAGCGATATCACCATCTACTTTCTTTCTTTTACCCTCTATCTATCTTTTATGTCTAGTTTTGTTTCAGAATTAATCATGGATGTTTTTATTATTGTTATGAGCTAAATTTCCCATTAATTTAGGGAGGATGATGAATATTGTTTAAAGTTTTTGCCTAGTTAATGAATAATTGTCATTCCTCCATCTTGATTGTGAAATTATCTATATTTGTGTTTAATTCCATGTGTAAGCTTGATCACCTTCTACATGTTCTATGATCTCAATTCAAAATCTGAAAAAGTGAGAATTGAGAATGCTAAAATTGGATAATCGAGGTTTTATGTGAAACGAAGTATTTGCATGACTTATGTGACAATTAGATTATTGCTTAATGCTGATTTCATGTTAGTTTAATTAAGAGATTAATTAGAGAACATGTGATTTAGAACCTAAAAGATCTGAAAAGAGTTAGGTTAATTTATAATCTGTCATTCACTTCAAGAAAATGATAGCAATTAGGCATTAACAATTGGGTAAACAAACAACAGGATTCTCCTCCATATTGTCTCATCTTGATTAATATTCACTTGTTTTATTTAAGTTTCTTGAATTACTTTTATTCTTTTTTTAAATCGTAAAAAGTATTGATTTGCCAAATAGAATCATAAGTATAATTTAGTAGTAATTAATCCAATTCCCTGTGGTTCGACCTCACTTGTGTGAGTTAACTACTTGATTGCGTGTACTTGCGTATTGTTTCACAATTTTCGTAACACCTACAAAAACAATTAGCATGAAGAATTGCCAAGAGTGTTATGGGCCTACCGGACAACCCCAAGAACCACAACCGGCCACTCGCCATTTTCAATGGCATACGACTGTGAGGCAATGGTCCCGGTGGAAACGCTATTCCCATCCCACAGGAGAACGACTTATGATCCAACAATAAACAAGGCTTTATTACAAGAAGCGTTAGATCAGATTGACGAACTCCGGGATGAGTCTCAAATACGAATGGCAACTTATCAAAAGAAGGTGGCTAAACACTTTAACTCAAAGGTTAAAAATAAAAAATTTACTATTGGTGATCTCGTCCTAAGACGAGTCTTCCCAGCCACTCAGGAACCCGGAGTGGGGGTACTTGGGCCTAATTGGGAAGGACCATACAAAATTGAAGACGAAATCGGCTATGGGACTTACTGTTGCTATAATTTTAAACACTACGCAAGTATACGCAATCAAGTAGTAAATCTCACACAGGTGAGGTCGATCCCACAGGGAATTGGATTAAGTACCACTAAATTATACTTATGATTCTATTCGGTAAATCGAAAGCAAGTATGATTTAAAAATAGTAAAATATGAAAGAAATTCAGAAAACTTAATAACACAATTTAAAGTTGAGCAAGATGAGACAATAGGGAGGAGAATCCTGTTGTTGTTTACCCAAATCGTTAATGATTAATTACTATCCTATTCTTGAAGTGAATGAAAGATTATGAAACAACCTAGCTCCTTTCAGATCTTCTAGATTCTAAATCACGTGTTATCTAATTAATTCCTTAATTAAACTAACATGAAATCAGCATTAAGTAATAATCTACTCGTCACATAAGTCATGCAAATACTTTCGTTTCACATAGAACATTGATTATCTTAATTTTAGCATTCTCAATTCTCACTTTTCAGATTTTGAATTGAGATCATAGAGCATGCACAAGGTGATCAATCTTAAACATGAAATTAAACACAAATTAAGATAATTTCACAAACAAGAATGGAGGAATGGTAATTAAACATTAACTAGGAAAACATTAAACAACAATCATCATCCTCCCTAAATGGGAAATTTAGTTCAGAAATAAATCCATAACCATTCCTATAGCAATATTCAACATAAATAAATTAAAGAGGAATAAAGAAAAGAGCTGTTGGTGGATGAATTACGGATCTTCACTTGAATCTCTATGCTCTTCCTGTAGCTCTTAGGCGTGTTTTAGGGTTCCAAATCGCTCTCCCTGACTTCCAATCGCAGTTTTCTATTTATAATTGAAATTTAGGGTTCGATGGACGAAAATGCCCCTGGTCCGTACGGGATCTCGCCGCGGCCAAGCTTCTCTCGCCGCGGCGAGAAATTGCCAAATTTAGGCTCTCTCGTATCTCGTAACTCGCCGCGGCGGCTCTCTTCATCGCGCGGCGGCGGTGCTTACGAATTCTCGAGATCTAGCGCGGCCAAGTTGTGTTTAGCGCGGCCGGATATGCACAAAAACTCAAAAATTGAGTTTTCTTCGGCTCGACACGTCTTTTAATGAATTTACGCACGAGACCTCTTTTATTCCAAAGAACCTGAAAACATAGAAAACAAGCGTAATTCCGTCCCAACACAGCTAAAAACGCACATAAATTGGATCCAAAACATAGGCTAAAAATAGCCTAACAAACTCCCCCAAACTGACTCTTTACTCGTCCCCGAGTAAACTAAAACTAAACTAAAAGAAACTGACAATGATAGCTAAACTTTCCAACAATTTAATTGTTACCACCACCTGCACAACTTCAATCCAGCAATAACCAGAATTTCAACTTGCCAACTCTAAGAACTAAGTTGAATGTGCAATTTACAAGTAGGTAATTCATACAAACACAAAGCATCGCAATTTTCCATCAATATCACAACTGTTTTAACTTTCCAACATCCCACTAACACATGATCAATAAGTTTGAATGACATACCTCTCTCCACTAATGTTGACAAATTTCTATTTGGAATCAATAGGTCTTTTTTCGGTTAACATCACATGGCTTAGGTACATGGGTAGGTGAGAAGTCATTTAGGCTTTACTATACCATAAGCACTATTAACCAAACAAGCCTAGACATTAATTTTGCTTTCTTTCCATATATCCCAAAAACAGAAATAAGAGATTGCAATTTTTCTTATGTGTGTACCTCATAATTTTCTTAACTCTTTTTTTTCTTTTCTTCTCTTTTTTCATAGGCACAACACACAATATTCTTATTTTTTTTCAATCTCTCATTCCTACACTTTATATTTTTTTCACTTACAGCACTTATTCCCCCCAAACTTGCTTCAAGGCTCATGGCATAATAAGGTATGTTCATGGTGAAAAGAGTTTAAGATAACGAATTCAGCTCAGTTAAGTGGTGAAAAAAAAAATTTTTTTAAAACAGGCTAAGGCTCAACTTTGGGTATACTAAGGATAAAACTTTTCTAGGTAGGCTTGAAAGGCTCAATCGTTCCAAAGAAAACTTGCCTAAATCACTTTCCAAACAAAAATCATCAAGGATTTCGCTTCAAGAGAGTATGTCAAACAAATTCTATTCCATGTTCAATCAGTCATTCCACAATCCAAATAGAACACAAGTGATATGTGAGAATAGCAAATGTTTTAAATCTACATGAATCACTTCCTAGCACACATCCAATTTAATTCAAACAGTTGCAAGTCAAGCACACAGTTATGTTTCAATCCATTGCACAAGTGAATAACAACAATTTAATCCATCTTTCAATTTAGCTATCACACGAGACTAAAAGAAAAACTAAAACAAACTAAACTAGAACAAATAAATGCGAAAAAAATAAATTAAGTTTCCCCCCCCCCCCCCAAACTAAAATGCACATTGTCCCCAATGTGTGAAAATAAACCAGGGTGAGAGAAACTTACCTGAGCCCCTTAAAAGGGGTTTGGCGGCGGTGGCTGGTCATAAGGGTTGAAACGAGGTGGCATGGGAAAATAGTTTGGATCATCCACACCGATATTCATCCTCGTGACAAGTGTGTTCAATTGAGCCACCTGCTGCTCATCGAAGATACTCCTCTGGGCCATGTAATTTTGCATATGCATGTTTCTTGAATCGGAATAATTCAGCTGATTGTGAGTGTACTGCATGGCAGGGTCAAGAGGCCCGACAAGACGTGGTGGTTCGATGTCCTCATGTTCCTCTTCTTCTCTTGCCGGAGGACCTCTTTGAACTGGCGGTTGACCATGAGGATGAGGAGGTTTTAAGCGAAGAACAGTCGCCAAGTTAATAGGGCGCTGTGGCGGTGCCTTTGTATCATATGAGTACTGGGGTACCCCATGTTTCTCACATAGATCAGTGATTAGTGCAGCCAACCCAAGTCCTCCACCAGAAGATCCCTCAACCATAATGTCAAAGGTCACTCGAACAATATCCCCCACATTCAAATTATACCCTTTCATAATGCCGTAAACCCATTTAAGTCTGTCCATTTGAGCATCAGAAAAATGCTTGTTGGGGAGCATCCTTGCACTAACAAAGTAAAGCCAAGCCTTGGCCACTGGGTTGAGTTCACATCGGTACAATTGGTATGGTTCTCCATTAAGCTCATGGAACCTAAGGCCAGGATACCCTAGAGTCTCAGCAATATCCACATAATTCATACTTCTCTCATAAAATTGTCGTTTCAAGGGTTGTTCTTCATTAGTGAAAGTTTGGAGGTCATAAAGGGCATGAATAGCGGCTGTGGTAGCAGGCACTCTAACCCCCCTGACTCTAACTTTGCCCTCTTCTCTTTCAGGCCAGTTGGCTAAAAATTCCAAAGCTAGAGTTTGATTACCACGCTCAGTGACATCTACGAACTTAGTCCACTGCCTCTGTAGGATTTGATCCCTAATAGATGCAAAAGCAGGGGGAATGTTGGCAGTTTGGCTTAGGTTGACAATGTCTATCCCTCTATCTTCAATGAATGCCCTATCTTTCAATTTCAAAAACCGCTCTTGAGCCTCCATGTTGGTAAACCTAACTCTATCAAGATTAGAGCGTCCCCTAGATGGGTTGGATGATGAAGCTCCCTCCTCATTAACTCTTGACCTTTTTGGACCCATAGCACCCAAAATTTTTTCTAACTCTCAAGATTTTTCAAAATTTTGACAGCACTTCCCCTTAAAAATCGACTTCCCGGGATTTAACCCTTTCACAATCACATTCAATTGACTCACCACAATAATATTCAACAATGTATGAGCAACAATTCCAAAAATTTCAACACAAAGTCTAATATTCTCTAGCAATCCACAAATAATCCAATCAAACTTGTGTAGAGAAATTAAAATTTGTTACCTCAATGAAAATCACTCTTTAGTCAACCTCCATTGATGAGAACCTTGAAGCTTTAGGGAAGAAGAAGGTGAATAGTGATTTTCTGAAATTTGGGTGAAATATAGGGATTTTGGGGTGGATTTTTAGGGGAAAAGGGTGTTAGATGAGAGAAATAAGGGATGATGATGATTTAGGATGAGAGTTTATGGATAATTTTGAGGAAAATTGGTTTGAATGGGGTTAGATGAAGAAATTAGGTTGAAAAGGGTGGTTTTCGGCTGGAGAAGAGAGGGTTTGAATGTGGGGTTTTGATTTGAAATGTTAGGGATTTGGGATTTAAAAAGGAAAAACTGACCAATCTCGCCGCGGCGACACAGCCTCGCGCGGCGGGAATCCGTGAAAATATGGGACTTTCTGTAAGTCAAATCTCGCCGCGGCGGTATGGCCCCTCGCCGCGGCGAGAATTCGCGAAAATAAGCCTATTTCTGTAAGACCATTCTGGCCGCGGCCAGACATCCCATGGCCGCGGCCACTGACCAAATTATTATTTTTTTTTTTTTCAGTAACGAAACAGAATGAACAACAAGAAAAATAACAGTAAACTTAAAAAGAGTTCAACTAAATCAAAAGAACACTTGGGTTGCCTCCCAATTAGCGCTAACTTTATCGTCGCTCAGCTAGACGTTGATCGAGATCTTCAAAGTGGCGCCAGAATCATGGCGGACTTGGTTTGATCAAATTGACCTCCCAAGTAGAGCTTTAATCACTGTCCATTCACTTTGAAAGTTTTAGGACTTTCACCTTTTAGTTCCACTGCTCCGTAGGGAAACACTTTGATCACCGTAAATGGCCCTGACCACCTTGATTTTAATTTACCAGGAAACAACTTTAGTCTTGAGTTAAAGAGTAGAACTTGTTGACCAGGTTGAAACTCCTTTCTGACTAGATTTCTGTCATGCCATCTCTTAGTTCTTTCCTTGTAAATCTTGGCGTTTTCATATGCTTCATTTCGAAATTCTTCCAACTCATCCAACTGTAGTAGTCTTTTACGCCGTGACTTTTAAGTCCATGTTTAGAGTTCTCATTGCCCAATAAGCTTTGTGTTCTAACTCCACCGGTAAATGACACGCCTTTCCAAACACCAACCGATATGGTGACATCCCTATTGGCGTTTTGAACGCTGTTCTGTAAGCCCACAATGCGTCATCCAACTTTCTTGACCAATCTTTCCTTGATCTCTGCACCGTTTTCTCCAGAATCTTTTTTATTTCCCGGTTAGAAATCTCAGCTTGGCCATTACTTTGCGGATGATAGGGGAGGGCAGTTCGATGACGAACACCATACTTTGAAAGGAGTGCTTCGAACTGTTTGTTGCAGAAATGACTCCCTTCATCGCTTATGATCGCTCGGGGAGTACCAAACCGTGTGAATATATTCTTCTGAAGGAACCGAAGAACTGTTTTTCCATCATTAGTTGGTGTTGCTGCAGCTTCTACCCATTTTGATACGTAATCCACAGCTAGTAAAATGTATAGATTGCTAAACGATGAAGGAAAAGGACCCATAAAGTCTATCCCCCATACATCAAACAACTCTACTTCCAAGATTCCTGTCAAAGGCATTTCGTTTCTCCTTGAGATGTTTCCTGTACGCTGACAACGATCACATGCCTTCACAAAAGTACTAGCATCTTTGAAAAGCGTTGGCCAAAAGAACCCGCTTTGCAACACTTTGGCAGCTGTTCTAGTTCCACTGAAGTGTCCCCCACATGGTAAAGCATGACAGTGATTAAGAATAGAGTACATCTCCTCTTCAGGCACACACCTTCTTATTATCTGATCTGCACAGTGCTTGTAGAGGATTGGCTCTTCCCAATAGTAATGTTTTACCTCGGAAAAGAATTTCTTTAATTGTTGGCGAGATAGCTCAGGAGGAGTGACATTAGCAGCTAAGTAGTTAACATAATCAGCATACCATGGTACCATAAGACTTTCCCTCACACTAAAGAGTTGTTCATCGGGAAATTGTTCATTTATTTGTACCTCTTTCGTATTCTGACTTTCTTCCAGTTCTAGTCTTGACAAGTGATCTGCCACCAAGTTCTCAGTACCCTTCTTGTCTTTTATGTCTAGATCAAATTCTTGCAAAAGAAGAACCCATCGAATCAGTCGTGGTTTGGCATCCTTCTTAGTCATCAAGTATTTGATTGCTGAATGATCTGTATACACTATCACTTTATTGCCAATCAAGTAGGGTCGAAATTTGTCACATGCAAACACTATAGCCAGCATCTCTTTTTCTGTAGTAGCGTAGTTTAGTTGGGCATCATTCAAGGTTTTGCTTGCATAATAAATGGTTCTGAATACCTTGTCAACCCGTTGTCCCAAAACTGCTCCAATAGCATAATCACTTGCATCGCACATGATTTCAAAAGGTAATTCTGTTTGGTGTAGTCACAATCGGTGCTGAGATTAACTTCTCCTTGAGAATTTGGAATGCTTCAAGACAATCTTTCCCAAATTCAAAAGGTACTCCACTAGCAAGAAGATTGGATAGCGGTTTGGCCACTTTGGAAAAATCTTTGATAAATCTTCTATAAAACCCGGCATGACCCAAAAAGCTTCGAACTCCCTTAACTGAAATTGGAGGAGGCAAGTTCTCAATTGTAGATACTTTGGCTCTGTCAACCTCAATACCTTCTTTTGAGATTTTATGTCCCAGCACTATTCCTTCTGTAACCATGAAATGGCACTTTTCCCAGTTCAGCACCAAATTAGAGTCTTCACATCTTGCTAAAACCAATTCCAAGTTGCTCAGACATTGGTCAAACGATGAGCCAAACACTGAAAAATCATCCATGAACACCTCGATGCACTTTTCTATTAAATCTGAAAATATAGCCATCATACACCTCTGAAATGTTGCTGGAGCATTACACAGCCCAAATGGCATTCGTCGAAACGCAAAAGTACCATATGGACATGTGAATGTTGTTTTCTCTTGATCCTCCGGTGCTATAGCTATTTGGTGATACCCTGAGTATCCATCAAGGAAACAATAGTACTCTTGTCCTGCCAACTTGTCTAACATCTGATCAATGAATGGGAGTGGAAAGTGATCTTTTCTTGTGGCCTTGTTGAGTTTTCGGTAGTCAATGCAAATTCTCCATCCCGTGACAGTTCTGGTTGGGATGAGTTCATTCTTCTCATTCTTTACCACCGTCATCCCTCCTTTCTTTGGAACAACTTGGACTGGGCTCACCCATTTACTGTCTGAAATAGGATACGCTACCCCGGCATCTAACCACTTCAAGACTTCTTTTCTGACAACCTCCTTCATTGGTGGATTTAATCTACGTTGTGCATCAATGGTTGGTTTCACTCCTTCCTCCATTAAGATTCTATGCATTACAGTTGAAGGGCTGATCCCTTTAATATCTGCTAAAGTCCATCCAATGGCTTTTGAATGCTTCCTTAGAACCCGTAATAGCTTATCTCTCTACGAGAAGATAGGAAGAAGCCACAATAACGGAAGTGTCTTATTTTCTCCCAAATATTCATACACGAGATGCTGCGGTAGGACTTTTAACTCTAGTTGAGGAGGCTTTTCAGTAGATGGGGTAGGCTTTGTTGGTATGACTCCTAACTCTTCATAATATTTTCTATTCAGCGGTCCATAAGAATCGAGCCACATAGCATATTCATAAGCTTCCTTACCATCTTGTTCCACCACCTCTTCTTGTACCAAAGTCAGATTAAGAGGATCTTCAGCATGTGTCTTTGTCTCCACCAACTGGTCCACCACATCAATTGCAAAACAGTTGTCACTAGCTGTAGGATAGGTCATTGCTTTGAGTACATTAAATACAACTTCATCTCCTTGTACCCTTAGCTTTAACTCTCCTTTCTGAACATCAATTAGTGCTTTCCCTGTTGCCAAGAAAGGTCTCCCCAGGATGATGGGAACATTACTATCTTCTTCCATATCCAGAACAATGAAATCAGCTGGGAAGATGAACTTGTCCACCTTTACTAACACATCCTCAATTATACCCCGAGGATGAGTCAAAGACCGATCTGCCATTTGTAAAGTAACTGTTGTGGGTTTTGCTTCCCCTAATTTTAATCTTTTGAACATTGATAGGGGCATTAAGTTGATACTGGCTCCCAGATCACATAAAGCTTTTGTTTGTATAGAACCCCCTATTGAGCATGGAATGTTGAAACTACCCGGATCTTTAAGCTTGGGCGGTAGTTTCTTTTGCAAAATGGCGCTACACTCCTCAGTTAATGCCACTGTTTCATAGTCCTCCATTATTCTCTTCTTAGACAATATCTCCTTCATGAACTTCACATAACGGGGCATTTGTTCCAAGGCTTCAGCAAAAGGAATGTTGATGTGTAGTCTTTTGAAGACCTCTAGAAATTTTGTAAACTGCTTGTCTAGATTGGTCTTTCGGAGTCTCTGAGGATAAGGTATCTTCACATGATGATCAATACTGATTGGTGGAGACTGTTGTTGTGGTGCAGGACTATCAGTAGCCTTCTTTTCTATTGACGTTGGAGTTGGTGCTGATTGATCTATAACTTCTTCATTGAATGGTTGTACCACATCAGGCCCATCATAATTCTTTCCACTCCTCAAGGAAATTGCTTTACATTGCTCTTTTCCTTTTGCCTCACTAGTGCTAGGTGAATTTCCTTGAGCTTGGTTTGCCACTTGAGTAGCCAATTGTTCCATTTGAGTTTCTAGAGTTTTAATAGAGGCTCTAGTTTCCATCATGAATTGGAGCAATAAATCAGCTTGGATATTGGAGCCACTAGGTCTTTGTTGTTGGTTTTGTTGGGGCTGATTTCTCTGCTGGTAGAACCCCTGTTGGTTGTGCCCATAATTATTATTTTGGGAGTAGTTCCCAATGGCTTTTACTTGATCCATTGGCAAATTATCCACATCTGCCTGACACTCTGAAAAGTGATGGTTGCCTCCACATATCTCACAAATAACTTGGGCTTGTTTAGCTTGCCCTGCAATCAGCTTTGTCAAGGCCTCAACTTGAGCTGTCAACTTTGTGATGGCATCAACCTCTAGCACACCAGCTACTTTCTTAGTTTGACTCCTTTCAGTTGGCCACTGCTGATTATTTAGAGCCATCTCCTCCAATAGATCGTAAGCCTCATTAGCACTCTTTCTCATAAAAGCTCCACCAGCTGCTGCATCTATCAGAGTTCTAGTGTTACCAACCAACCCGTTGTAGAAATTGTGAACCAGCATCCACTTCTCTATGCCATGATGAGGGCATTTTCTGATTAGATCTTTAAACCTCTCCCAAGCCTCATGGAGAGATTCATTATCTTGTTGGCAGAAATTATTGATTTCTCCTCTCAGCTTTGCAGACTTAGCTGGAGGAAAGAACTTTGACAAGAATTTTGTTGCCAGATCATTCCATGTAGCAATAGAATTAGGTGGCAAAGAATTCAACCAACTCTTGGCTCGTTCTCTGAGCGAGAATGGGAACAACCTCAGTCGAATGGCATCATCGCTAACTCCATTAACTTTAAAAGTTTCACAAAGTTCCATGAAGTTAGAGAGATGCAAATTAGGATCTTCAGAAGGGAGACCACCAAACGGGCGAAGGCGCACCATTTGAAGGATGGCAGGCTTAATCTCGAAATTGTTTGCATCCACTGCCGGTGGCCTGATACATGACTGCACTCCCGTCAGAGTAGGGAGAATGTAATCTCTCAAGCTACGGCCATTAGCTTGATCTTCCACAGCGCCTCCATTATTACCATTATTACGCCCATTGTTCCCAACATTATTGTTCACATTGGCAGCCATGATTTCTGATGTTTCAGCAGTTGCTGAAACTCTTTCTTGCCTTTTGTTCTTTCGATTCCTCCTGCAAGTTTTCTCGATTTCAGGATCAACTGGTAATATGACTGCTTGTCCTTGACGGCGCATACACTTAGGATTCCTGAAATATATCAAGACAATATTGCAAGAAAAAGGTTAGAAAAATCAGCAAGAGAAAATATACCAAAGTAGAAGTTAGTATAATTTTATGTAATATTAATCTTTAACAATTCCCCGGCAACGGCGCCAAAAACTTGTTGCTATAATTTTAAACACTACGCAAGTATACGCAATCAAGTAGTAAATCTCACACAGGTGAGGTCGATCCCACAGGGAATTGGATTAAGTACCACTAAATTATACTTATGATTCTATTCGGTAAATCGAAAGCAAGTATGATTTAAAAATAGTAAAATATGAAAGAAATTCAGAAAACTTAATAACACAATTTAAAGTTGAGCAAGATGAGACAATAGGGAGGAGAATCCTGTTGTTGTTTACCCAAATCGTTAATGATTAATTACTATCCTATTCTTGAAGTGAATGACAGATTATGAAACAACCTAGCTCCTTTCAGATCTTCTAGATTCTAAATCACGTGTTATCTAATTAATTCCTTAATTAAACTAACATGAAATCAGCATTAAGTAATAATCTACTCGTCACATAAGTCATGCAAATACTTTCGTTTCACATAGAACATTGATTATCTTAATTTTAGCATTCTCAATTCTCACTTTTCAGATTTTGAATTGAGATCATAGAGCATGCACAAGGTGATCAATCTTAAACATGAAATTAAACACAAATTAAGATAATTTCACAAACAAGAATGGAGGAATGGTAATTAAACATTAACTAGGAAAACATTAAACAACAATCATCATCCTCCCTAAATGGGAAATTTAGTTCAGAAATAAATCCATAACCATTCCTATAGCAATATTCAACATAAATAAATTAAAGAGGAATAAAGAAAAGAACTGTTGGTGGATGAATTCTGGATCTTCACTTGAATCTCTATGCTCTTCCTGCCGCTCTTAGCTGTGTTTTAGGGTTCCAAATCGCTCTCCCTGACTTCCAATCGCAGTTTTCTATTTATAATTGAAATTTAGGGTTCGATGGACGAAAATGCCCCTGGTCCGTACGGGATCTCGCCGCGGCCAAGCTTCCTCTCGCCGCGGCGAGAAATTGCCAAATTTAGGCTCTCTCTGTATCTCGTAACTCGCCGCGGCGAGCCTCTTCATCGCCGCGGCGACTGATGCTTCTGAATTCTCGAGATCTAGCCGCGGCCAAGTTGTGTTTAGCCGCGGCCAGATATGCACAAAAACTCAAAAATTGAGTTTTCTTCGGCTCAGCACGTCTTTTAATGAATTTCTGCACCCGAGACCTCTTTTATTCCAAAGAACCTGAAAACATAGAAAACAAGCGTAATTCCGTCCCAACACAGCTAAAAACGCACATAAATTGGATCCAAAACATAGGCTAAAAATAGCCTAACACTTACAAGCTCAAAATAATGGACGGAACCATGGTGCCTAGGGCCTGGAACGCTGATCACCTCCGGAAGTATTACCAATAGTCGAAAAATTATACTCATGCTCTGTAAAGTAAATTTGTACCGGACAAGTATGTGCAACTTCTAAATTAATATTTAAAGCTGAGTGCCCTAAAAACAATTTTCATGACACTCAGGGGGTAGTAAGGCATACCACGCGGACAAATGTAAAACAGGCCAAAGAGTTTAACAAAGTTAAAAAGTTTAACAAAGTTAAAAAGCAAAGTATGTATTCAAACATAGATGTAAAAGATGTTCAAACCAAGCGAAAAAGCTCTAAAAAATATTAAGGGCCTGGGGACGGGCCTTAAATTGTCTCCCCTTAAGAAAAAATATATATTGTCTGAAAGGGGGAAAAAGGACTGTGAATAAAAAAAAGATAGTGATAAAAGCAGTGATGGTTAATGGTTGGCTTAATCAATACGAGGCGGAAGGCGAGGCCCCCTGCGCTCCTCCAGCAGGGCATCAAGTCTCCTCTTTTTCTCCCAGAAGCGGACAAGAACCTCCTCAGGCTTGGGGTAGAAATCGAGCTTAAGGTTTTGACCGTTAGTCTGCCAGGCCATAAAGACGCCATCATCAAAGCGCTTAGTGCAATGATTGCAGACAACAGGGGCCATGAGCTCATCTCTTTTAGCCTTCTTCAATGCCTGATCTTTGAAATCCCTGAGCTCCTTCACCTCCACGGTCAAGTTGGTCGTCGTTTGCAAGTCAGCTTGATGAAGCTCTTCCATAGACTTCAACCTGCAGACAAATCTTCAACTGCCTCCTTGGCCTCCCTCAGCTCGCGCCTCGCCTAGCCACGGCCTCATCCCGGGTCTTCAGCTCCTCCGCCTTGGCTGCCAGTGCCTCTTGATGCTTCCTCTCTGCCTGAGCCTCCCTCTGTTGGGCCTCTTCTCGAAACGCTTTCCTCTCAGCTGCCAAATCTCTCAGACTCTTCATGGCCTCGTCCATGCCCCCGAACTTGGACATGACGTACCCATAATCAATTAAAATTCTTTGAGAGGCGACCGGTCTCTGTAGCGATCTGGCCAAATAAGAAAAAAGAGTCAAGTATAAGAGATCGAATGCCAGAGTAAAGCACAAAAGAAAGAAGAAACCATTAATAAAGACTTACTTGTTGGTTTTTGTGCCCTTAATAAAACCCATTACAATCTCATTAGATATCAATTTAAGAGATTAGAAGTGATTTATATTTACATGTATTTTACATGTTTATGGTTTAATATACATTTAATATATGCACAAAATCAGTTACGTCCAGAACATATATTTATTCACAATTACAGTATTGTCAACACAGTGGAATGTGATTGTGATTATATGATTCAAAAGACTAAGTCCCTGTTCATCAGTGTTTTGAATTTACACTGATGTCATAATCAGCGATGAAGTATACTTACACTTGGAGTAAGTGTTATGTTCTTTCCAGGACATTGGTAAAGTATACTAGTTTCGAATGTATGGAGTATACATTGTACTGGATCGATATTGAACTTAGACAAGATATTATAAACTTACCGTTGTATCTTTCCAAGTCAATATCAGTAGTTGATCTTAGATTAAAAGAATATAAATCCTGATATGCTTAGGCTCAATCTCAGGAGTGCTATTCATGTTCTTTGATTTATTAGTTAAGCCTACTTTTGGGTCAGGGTGATACGTATATTTTGGGAACATGATAGTATGACTGAGTGGGAGCGCTGAACATAAATATGGAATCTATAGCTTCTACTAGTGTATAGAAGTCAAGTGATGATTCCATTCGAGCTTAGCTAAATAGAAGTAAATGGATGAGCTCTTGTTTCAGTGACTATATCTTAGATCACTAAAACATCATTTACAGGTAGCTAAGTGTTTTAAGGGGCCAAATACATTGAGGGGTGAAAACGGTAAATTTATCCCATCTCGATGTAAATCATCTATATAGAGGATCTTTGATCACATTAAGATTATAACAATGGTTAAATGAGATAGCATATCTATATCGTGGAACATATAGAATGCTCTATATAAGTTTGAGAGTGCAATTCCAAGTTCTAAGAGTGGATTCAACAAGGAATTAATAAGTTAGGAAATTTACTTGTTAAATTTGGTTCAACTTATTGGAAACTCAGCAATATAGATCCATGGTCCCCATTCTAGTTGAGACCATACTGTTTGTAAGACTCAATAATTGATTTATGATTAATCAATTATAATTCTAAAAGTTAGACTATGTCTAATTTGTGAATTTTCACTAAACAGGGGTGAAATTGTAAAGAAAAGAGATTCTAGGTTTATTTATTAATTAAGAGACTCTATATGTCTAATTAATAATTATATTAAATGACAATATTATTTAATAATCTATTTTAGTTATTAAATAATTAGTTTTGGCAATTAAATGGTTAGAATTAGAAAATTGGCATTTTTGGGAAAATAGAAATAAAATTGTGGAAACTGCAAAATCCAAGTGAGGCCCATCACACCTATGGTCGGCCACTTGTGTGTGTGTTTCCCAATTATTATTTTCAATTTTTTAATGCCAAATAATTACTAACCTAAACCTAGCAGTTATCTATAAGTGGAAAGTGGTGGCTCACACTAAATAAGGCAATTAAGCAATTACTCTGTAATTCAGGAAACTGCCTCTTTCAGAAAGTTGAGCTTCCCTTTCTCTATATATAGCTGCCCTCTCCTCTCCCTCTTGTGACACATGAAATCAACACAACACACAAGAGAGAGAGAGATACAATTTCGAATTCCCTAGTGAGAGAGTAGTGCCCACACACATCAAATAGTACCTCAATCATAGATTGGAAGACTGTGAAGGATCACATCCAACTGAAGGACATTCGGGCTCAGATCTTGATTATACTCTGCAACAGAAAGGAATCAAGGGTTAGAGATCTTAGTGGAAGGAGACATATTATTCCGCTGCAATCAATGTAAGATTTTCTTAACTTTATATGTGTTTTCTTTTTATCGTTTTAGAAGTTCATATTTAGGTTGTTAATCAACATACTTGTGAGTAGATTTAGATCCTGGTAAAATTAATTCCAACAACTGGCACCAGAGCCATGGTAATTGATTTGCTTGCAAGAAATTTGGACTTAAAACGATTTTTTGGTGATTTGGATGGTATCATGTTGTTTTGTGTGTTGAATTGATGATTGATTGATGTTTGTGAAATTCTGGGAAAAATAATTGATTTTCTGTTTCTGGAATTATTTTTATTGGATAGTTTGAAAAAAAGTTAAGCAATTTACTTTTTTACAGAACTCGATTATTAGTTATGAATTTTTGAAAATCGGGAAAAATCAGGGTGGTGATCACCCTTCCCACGCGCGCGGAATGGCTGCTTGCAGCCTCCCAGCGCCGTGGAAACTCGGCAGATCACCCCATATGCGCGCGCGGATGGTATGCTACAGCGTGCAATTTTCTTCGTTTTCTTCAATTTTTCATGATATTTCATGGAATTAACTTCCGATTTTTTGTTTAATTTTGTATTTTAATTTTTATTTTTCATATTTGAAATCTAATTATCAGAAATAAATTAATTTGATTATTCAAAATTAATTTTAGATATTAGTATAATTTGAATTTGAAAATAGGTAAAAATTATTTTTGCTTACCTCTTTTCTTATTTTCTTTAAAATTTGATTATTTTATCTTATTTTTAAATCTAAGGTCAGATATTAAATACCTTTTATAAAATATTTTTTTTAAGTAATTTGACCTTATTTAAAATAAGATTACTATAATCATGGTATTTTAAAAAGGAAATAAGATAATTTTGTTAACTTTTAAATTTAATTATTTTTTTAATTAAATTATAAAATCAGAAAAGGGTATGTATTTATCATTTTTTAATTTATTGAATATTTAATTTATTAAATAACATGAAGTTTAAAAGGTAAGTTAGCAATTTTTTTTTGAAATGATATTTAGGTTACTTAAAACTTAATTTTTCAAAATTGTAGGTTTAATTTTAAATATTATTTTATTTCATTTTAAAATCCGAAAATATTTTTTTATTATTTTCGAAATATAATTAATCATTTAAAATTAAATAAATCCTACATCCAACTATCCAAATCTAACTTGTTGCAGGAGTATGTGTTTTAGATTGTTTGTAAGTTTTTCTAAAACGTATTATTGCTTGATCTAAATTGCCATGGTTAACTTGTTGACAGATCCAATGATCTGATTTTAACCCATGGTTCAATTGTCAATAGGTCAAGTAAATAATTTGTAACAGGTAAATTTTACATTCTTCTTTCATCTGTGTATGACCTAGTAACATGATAGGGTCCATCCAAATCTGTGTGCCTGTGTGAGCTTATATGTTTATTTTATTATAGATGCATATAGGTTGTTGCTAAATAAAATGTCACACCCTGATAGATTTTATTTAGGTCCATTTAGTTTTTGGACATATTCAATTAATAACAGTTATTCATTTTAAGGTTAAATTCCTCTCTTTTGGGCCTTGTGTGAGAGATGGGGGCCAATAGAAGTGGGTACGACATACTGAACCCAGCTCCCCCTCAATGAACTACCCCAATTGTGAAGGCCCATTTGCCTAATTTGAATAACTGTCCTAGGTTAATTAAATTAGTTTAACCTAATAAAATTGATTAGCAACATAATTAACTTTTAAAATATATGAAATTTATTTTCATTTTAATATTTTAAGGTTAATTTTAAGAAAAACACTCGTAATTTAAGATATTATTTCTAGATAAACTATTTGTATTTTTTTTTGTATTTAATTAAATTAAAAAATTTAACTAACTAGATTCTTTCTGAAACTTTAATTATTTCATTAAATATTCCTATTTAAGTTATAAATTAGTTATTTCTAACTAATTTTTACTTATTAACTTAAATTTGAATATCTTTTGAATTTAATATTAAGTTGAGAAATTCTAAGAATTGGTTATTGAAGATTCTTAAGATATTTTTTAAGTTGATTTTAAACTTAAAATGGAATATTCTTAAATTAGGTAGTACCACTTAATTTTGATATTTAATTAAATTTTATTTGAAAAATTTTAAGTTGCTTATTATAGATTCTTTCTATAACAACTTAAATTAGATATTTTCCAAATCTTGAAAAGATACTTAGTTAAATTGAGATATTTTCTAGATAGCTATTTCTATACTAATTATTATTTCTAATATTAAAATAGGAAAATATCATTGATTGTGAAATTAATTATTTAATAATTAATTTTGGTACAATTCAAGTTAAGAATATTTTTCCTAGTATTAAACTAGAAATTAATAATTAAGCCTTCTCTATACTTAATTATTTATTTCTTGAATTTAATACATTTAATTAAATTGAAAATTAAATATCTAAGTTGATTTTCATCATGATACTTAAATATTGTTATTTTCATGACATTTAATCAAATAAAAAAAAATTATTTTAAGTTGGAAATTTTTATAACAACTTAAATTTGGATAATTTTCAATATATATTTTATTTATTTTATTAATCAATATTTTCGAAATTGTATTTGATTATGCAAGATAATTTTGAATTTATCTTGAAAAATAGATTAAAGTTGTAAATTAATTATTTATTTTAATTAATTTTTGAATCAACTTAAATTAATAATTTTTTCATTTAATGATTAATTTAAAATAAAGGAACTAAAATATATTATTATTAGAAATTGAATTAATTAGTCAAAGAAAATCTAGATAGATAGTATCTTTACTTGAAGTATTTTTTTAGTAAAGATTAATTTATTTTAATGTATTTCGAAAATTGTATAATTTTATACTTTAATTTTTCGAAATACAATATATATATTTATAGAAAATTTTAAATTTGAGTTGCAAATTAATTTAAATTAATACAACTTAAATTAAATAATTTTCTTAATATTTATTGGAAAATTAATACTAAAATGAAAATAATTCATTTTATTTTCTTAACCATCTAAGTTTAATTTTATAAATATTAAATTAAATTTTATTTAGATTTTTATTCTAAATTTAATTAATTAAATAAATATATATTTAAAATAAATGAATAATAGAAGAAAATACATTTTAAATAATGAGCTTTATTATTATTAAGATATTCGATCTCCAATGTTGGTTTTACATAGCTTTTGTTTTAGTGAGTAATCCTCCCTAATGGAGGAACGTTCATTAGCAAGTTATCGTCGTTTAATCTCGAGAGATAAGTATATTTGTAAGTGTTTTATATTAGTATTGATCACCCTAATGGTGGCGACTGTATTTGACTTTCAAACGTATGAAACAATGGTGGGAGCTCATGAAATAGGAATGACCTTGACTCTCGCCTAAATGGGACAACGTCAGATTCTCTTTTCGATCGAATAAAAGGTTGCTAGAATATTTATTATTTTAGATGAGCTAACAACTCTATTCAATGGATGATAACTTTGACTCTCGCCTAAACGGGACACTGATATCAGTTTGTTGAAAACTTTGGAAATTATTTAGGATTGTATGTTTTAGTATTTTCTCTTGCCATTCCTACTTGCTATGTGCTAATAATTTCTGAATAAGATTTTGTGTTAAACCATAATTGATTTCTATTTATTATTTTGTAGTATCCTGAATTGCCATGTCAAATCCCATGTTATCACTGTTGACTGAAAATAAGCTAAATGGATCTAACTTCCCTAAATGGAAAGAGAACATTAATATTGCTCTCATAGGTGAAAGTTCCCTGTTTGTGTTAACTGAGCCGTCTCCTGAACAGCCGGGTGACAATGCAACCAAAGCTGTTAAAGAGAAGTTTGAGCGTTGGCAGAATGCTAACAACAAAGCTCGATACTTCATGCTTTCCAGCATGGTTGACACCTTGAAAACAAGGTTTGCTAACGCTGCCACGGCTGCAGGAATCATGACGCAGTTAACTGAGCTATTCGGTATGGGATCAATCCAGTCTCGCTTTGACGCGACTAAGAAATTCATCAACGCACGGATGGAACCCCATCAGAATGTGCGTGATCACCTTCTCCAAATGGCAAGTTATTTCCAGGAAGCCCAGAATCATGGTGCTGAAATGGATCAGACTACTCAAGTGAGTCTCATCTTGAATAGTCTGATTCCAGCTTTTCTGCCCTATACATCAAATTATGTCATGAATAAGAAGGAACAAGACTTTCACGCGTTAGTCAATGACCTTCAGACATATGAAAATTTTATTGGAGGACCCAAGAAGAAAGGGAGCAAACCTCAGGATTCTGGAAATGGTAATGGGACGAATAATCCTGAGGCACACGTTGCCTCTACTTCCAAACCCAAGAATAAGAAGAAGTGGAAAAATGCCAAGCAGCGAGCTCAAGCTGTGAAAACAGCTAAGAACAAAAAGGCTGCTGCTTCTGGTGATACACCAAAAGGAAAGTGTTTCTACTGCAATGAAAAAGGCCATTGGAAACCCCAATGTCCTAAGCTTCTTGCAAAGAAACAAGGCATTTCTTTCTATAAAATGATGTGTTTTAGTGAATTATTATCCATTTGGATTATTAATTCTGGACTACTAACCTTGTTTATTTGTTTTTCTTCTCACAGCTCAAGCTTCTTAAACTCAGGTGTTGTCTTAGCGAGTTGGATTTGAAAGTTGGACAAAGGGGTGGAGTTCGTCCAAGATAAAGATGAAGCTCATTTATTTACTTTTGAATTAATTGTTTCAATTTTAAAACAATTTGGATTTCAAGTTTGGGATTTTATTCCCTGTTCTTTTCTCATGATGTTGCAAACAATTTTTTTTTAATTCATAATTAAGTTTTTTTTACAAATAAATTGCAATCTATGAGTTGAGCTTCATTACTTTATCTTATAAATCAATTACCAATTATTATATTTATTATGTTTGTATGTGTATGTGTTTTTTATTATTGATACAAATTCTATAGTTATTTAAACTCTTTACAGAGTTATTACTACATAAACATTAGAAATAATTTCTATGTTTATGAATAATTGTTAATTCTAAAACAATTATTAAGAATTTGTTTAATAAAAAGATCTTTTGATTTGATAGGGGTGGAGAAAAGTTAAGAATAATATACAGTTCAACGATCTTTTATATCTAATGAACTCTGGATTATATTCAACTCCACATAATCTCTATAACACTTAGAGAATCATGATCTCTACAACCTTTAGGGGTGGATCATAATCTCTATATACTTAAGGGTGGACTATATTTCACAGTACGCTTTATGATACATAATTTTAAACATGGAAGTAATATAATAAATTAGCTATTATCAGATTAAGTTCTTGATCTTGATTATATGTTCCAATTTAGATTTACTATTGTAATAGATAATGATACCAATAAAGTTCTTTGATAATGTATCACACTACCTTAATTGAGTGGGAGAATTTTAAAATTCTTTACTCATCTTCATTAGGTTGACGCTTGTGATAGGAACTTAAGAACACTACTGATAAAACAAATCTAACCATTCATGTGGATATAAATAACTTATCAGAATTATGAGAATAAGATAGAAGAATTCTTGGATAGTCTATTCGAATGACTTGAGTCAAGATTTCTAATCCTCATAACATTTTATGGTATTTTAATTTGATTGCTTAATCTCTAGCAAGTATTTTACACTTCAAATACTAGACTGCTATGTTGATGACCTAGTCTTAAAGAAACTTACAGTTTCGGACTAAGATAATAAGTCACAACTAGATACCCCTCAAAACAATAATAAGAGGTTAAAAATATTAATTAGACATCTACTATTGAGTGGGAGCCATCTGAGATGTAATCAAATAAGGAACATTAGGGGACAATCAAGAAAGATTTATGAAAGTGACCTATACGTTAGATATTAAAGATCTGTATATTAGTTATCCGAATATCCACACCAACTCATTAAGAATTTGAGATGGTGGTTACTCTAGGGGTAGAGGAGTTATTCTAGAAGAGTATAAAAACCCATCTATAATAATTCAAGCTCCATTAGAGAATATATATAACTTTGTAAATTCAAAATTACCAGAAAGTTATTCTACTGAAGAAAATTCTACACTGCATTATCTCAATTCCAAATTTTAAAACAGGAGACATATGTCTTCTGTTTGTTCAGATGTACTTAATAAGCAGTAAGGATTTCAGTATCCCTTGATGAGTAAAGCATATAGCTAAGGATGTTTCATAATGTTTTATGAACCTGGTTCCAGAGATTTGGGTGGATTCAAATATACTACACTTGATCTGAAGATCAAGACAAAAGATTGATTGTAATGCACAACTTGTTTTATGTTAGTGCAAGTGGGAGTTTGTTGGTTTTTGTGCGCTAAATAAAACCCATTACAATCTGATTAGATATCAATTCAAGAGATTAGAAGTGATTTATGTTTACATGTATTTGACATGTTTATGGTTTAATATATATTTAATATATGCACAAAATCAGTTAAGTCCAGAACATATATTTATTCACAATTACAGTATTGTCAACACAGTGGAATGTGATTGTGATTATATGATTCAAAAGACTAAGTCCCTGTCCATCAGTGTTTTGGATTTACACTGATGTGATAATCAGCGATGAAGTATACTTACACTTGGAGTAAGTGTTATGTTCTTTCCAGGACATTGGTAAAGTATACTAGTTTCGAATGTATGGAGTATACATTAGACTGGACCGATATTGAACTTAGACAAGATATTATAAACTTACCGTTGTATCTTTCCAAGTCAATATCAGTAGTTGATCTTAGATTAAAAGAATCTAAATCCTGATATGCTTAGGCTCAATCTCGGGAGTGCTATTCATGTTCTTTGATTTATTAGTTAAGCCTACTTTTGGGTCAGGGTGATACGTATATTTTGGGAAAATGATAGTATGACTGAGTGGGAGCGCTGAACATAAATATGGAATTTATAGCTTCTACTAGTGTATAGAAGTCAAGTGATGATTCTCTTCGAGCTTAGCTAAATAGAAGTAAATGGATGAGCTCTTGTTTCAGTGACTATATCTTAGATCACTAAAACATCATTTACAGGTAGCTAAGTGTTTTAAGGGGCCAAATACATTGAGGGGTGAAAACGGTAAATTTATCCCATCTCGATGTAAATCATCTATATAGAGGATCTTTGATCACATTAAGATTATAACAATGGTTAAATGAGATAGCATATCTATATCGTGGAACATATAGGATGCTCTATATAAGTCTGAGAGTGCAATTCCAAGTTCTAAGAGTGCATTCAACAAGGAATTAATAAGTTAGGAAATTTACTTGTTAAATTTGGTTCAACTTATTGGAAACTCAGCAATATAGATCCATGATCCCCATTCTAGTTGAGACCATACTGTTTGTAAGACTCAATAATTGATTTATGATTAATCAATTATAATTCTAAAAGTTAGACTATGTCTAATTTGTGAATTTTCACTAAACAGGGGTGAAATTGTAAAGAAAAGAGATTCTAGGTTTATTTATTAATTAAGAGACTTTATATGTCTAATTAATAATTATATTAAATGACAATATTATTTAATAATCTATTTTAGTTATTAAATAATTAGTTTTGGCATTTAAATGGTTAGAATTGGAAAATTGGCATTTTTGGGAAAATAGAAATAAAATTGTGGAAACTGCAAAATCCAAGTGAGGTCCATCACACCTATGGTCGGCCACTTGTGTGTGTGTTTCCCAATTATTATTTTCAATTTTTTAATGCCAAATAATTACTAACCTAAACCTAGCAGTTATTTATAAGTGGAAAGTGGTGGCTCACACTAAATAAGGCAATTAAGCAATTACTCTGTAATTCAGGAAACTGCCTCTTTCAGAAAGTTGAGCTTCCCTTCTCTATATATAGCCGCCCTCTCCTCTCCCTCTTGTGACACACGAAATCAACACAACACATAAGAGAGAGAGATACAATTTCGAATTCCCTAGTGAGAGAGTAGTGCCCACACACATCAAATAGTACCTCAATCATAGATTGGAAGACTGTGAAGGATCACATCCAACTGAAGGACATTCGGGCTCAGATCTTGATTATACTCTGCAACAGAAAGGAATCGAGGGTTAGATATCTGAGTGGAAGGAGACATATTATTCCACTGCAATCAATGTAAGGTTTTCTTAACTTTATATGTGTTTTCTTTTTATCGTTTTAGAAGTTCATATTTATGTTGTTAATCAACACACTTGTGAGTAGATTTAGATCCTGGTAAAATTAATTCCAACATTGCCGCGGTCATAGCAGCGCTGATATCCTGAACCTGATAGTTTGAGTTCTTGGAAGCGCAGGCTGCATATCGTTTGGCCAGAAGTTGGGTCAGGTTGGAGACAAAATGGCTCGTCAACTCAGAGGCAAAAGGAGCAAGAGTAGGACCGACGAAGCGGTTGAACCAGTCCGTCAGAGGGTCCATGTTCAGGTCCCAAGCATTCCTAAAGGCCTCCTCGCGTAAGGAATTTTGCTGAGCCTCCCGTAAGACCTTTTTCAGGGCTTCCACCTCGGCATTCCCCTTGTGTATTCGGCCATGGCATAGTTATGCTTGGCAATCTGAAGTTGCTGCCTTTCCTCATCAGCGGGGATAGGAGTAAGGATGATGCTGGGGGGTACAGTATATTCCTCGACTTCAGGAGGGATCCCTGAATCAGAGCTAACAGCCGGAGTGGCCACCCTCCTAGACTTTTTGGAAGACTCAGCCTCCACCATCTTGCCCTTGCGCTTTCGGTCCAGCGGGGCCACGATCTCACCTTCCTCCTCCTCCTCGACCTCCCCGTCTTCGTCGATCAAGACGATTGGGCCTAAGGGGACACTGGAAGAAAACCACCCCAGGGTCACCGTCTGGGCGGGTGCCGGAGGAAGAGAAGAGTCCGGGCTGTATGTTTGGGCAAGAGTTGCTAAAAGATCCTCCATTGGCTGAGCTGCTTCAAAAGGACAAATAAACTGAGTGTCAGAATGGCCATAAAAAAGTATGTACATGAAAACAAAGCGATAAAACTAGTCCTACCCTGACTATCTAACTCAGTCCTAGCAAAGTCTTGCACGACAATACTGAGCTTCATCATCCCCAAGAAAGCTGTCCGAGGGGAGAAACCATCTGGAAGACAGATAAGCTGAGTGATCCAGAGGAATGGGTGCAGGAGGTCCGGAACCTATCCGGGACCGGCCTAAAAAATGACCTATGTTGGAAAAATAAAAGGCTTTGGCATGATCACCCCACCGAGTAGGGGGCATCCTAAATCTAAGAAGACGCTCGTCAAATCCTATAGGCCTACACCGGGAATACTCTTGGGCAGAAGGAACATGATGAACCGTTAAGGGAGACTTACCGGATTCGAATGTGCTGGCGTCTGGGGCCCCAGTATTGGGAACCGGGACCAGCAACTTAGGCCGAGAAGGCGTCCGCTCTCTGCCCGCCTCCAGTCGAAGGGTCCTCCCGGCTGCGGCCTGAGCCTTAATATAAGCCAACTCCTGTCCTCGCCTAAAGAGGTACTTTTGGTACCGGTCCTCCGCCGAGGCTATGATGTCCGCCCTGAGCACCTTTTCAGCATTCGGGGTACGAATATTTGGGCATAGAACCTTGGAGAGATTGAAGTCATCTACCGATTGACTCTCGGAGATGAGCTTGGCCTTCCAGCAGTTCTCCGTTGTGACCAAGTCCCCCACGTTAAGACCTTTCTTGTCATAAGTGGAGAAAACCTTGGCATGCTGGAGGAACAACTAGGTAGGGGAAGTGCTGAGAAGAGGAGGGATCCTGACCCACTCCATGAGAAGCTCCGGGCGATCCATGGCTTGGAAGCCGAAAGAGAAGAAAAAATAGTGGCGATATTCTTTTACATTCTTTTGAAAATTAAAAGGGACCGGGCCCTCGTTAGAAGGATGGGCTCGGAGAGTGAAAAAACTGTCCTTAAACTTGTCCCCCTTTTTGGGGACAGAAACAAGTTCATAAAAATATAAGATTTCAGCCGGGCTAGGTGAAGCCCAGCCTCTGGCTACATAAAAAATAAAAAGGCCTGAGAGCAGGCGGTAAGCTTGGGGAATAAGTTGGTAAGGCGCGAGGCCAACAAATACAAGGAAATTAATGAAGTAATCCTGAAGGAGAAGCATGGCTCTGGACATGAGATGGGTCTGGCTCCAAGCTCTGAAACCCCCATAATTGTGGTTGGGCGTCTCTTCGTCTCGAGGTAAACGATGGAAAACCCCAGACGCGGACGATTCAATCCCAGCAACCGTCACGATCTTCTCCAATTGGTGAGCACTGATTAGGGTGGAGTGGAGTTCATCCGCTTCCCAGCCGTTAGAACGACATGTGTAGTTGTCCTGGGCCACCGGGCCCTTCATAACCTCCTCTAGGGTGGCCAGAGCGGCCTCCCCCTTCTTAGAAGACTTAGCTCCGGACGCAGGGGTAGACATGTTTTGTTCTGAAAAAAGAAAGAATCCAGCAGTTAGACCCCAAACCAAACCCTAATGTTAAAAAAGGGAATGGGGGTCCCCTAACCGCCGGAAAGAGGCCCCCTCCGGATGTTTGCCAAAAATGGAAATCCAAAGGACTTTCCTTAGCAAACATCGGGTGCAAAAATCCCAAAGGTAGTGAAAGTGGACAAAAAATAAAAAACGCAGAATGTGGGAGAAAAATCGCCCCATGCCCTAAACAGTCTTTCGAACAGAAGGTTCGATTCTAAAGAAAAATGGAGGAAAATAACAAAAACACAAATAAAGAAGATTCTACACATTACACAACAGACTCAGTCAAAGTTATTTCCCAGAAATCCAACACTCAACCAAAAAGTTCTATCCTAACATGCAAACAGACGATAAAAAGCATGAAGTGTCCAGAGAACTTACATGAAAGTTGAGAGCTGGGGGTCGGCGTCGGTCGACGATATAGGGTGGACTGGCAACGGCGAAGGAAGAGCAACAAGAAATCTATGGTGTCTGAATTTTTTTCTCTCAAATGGGCTCTTGTGAAAAAATGGCAAAGTAGTGAAAGTAACCAAATGAAGGGAAAATGTTGGCTTTTATAGGCCAGAATGGGTGCAAAGCAGCTGTGATCAGGCGTCATCGAACGGTGGGAATCGAATCGATTTTTATTCTGCAGATCTAACGGTTGGGATGAATGCTCTTCAAGGGCGGCTGGAAATGCTTGAGTATTTGTTTGACACCCATTAAATGCGCCGAATCATCAATGGACGGGAAACGAATCGTTGCTTGCAAAAAGCAATAAATTTTAATGATGACTGTCATAAATTCAGCCCACGCGTCCGAAGCACGTGCCAAGAAATCAATGAGACAACCAGAGGCACCTAAGCAAGCCTCGTTTGCTTCACACCAAACAAGGCTTGGGGGGTAAATGTTGCCCCTATTTTCGCCCAAAATACGTGGACCAGTATGACGACAACACGTGGATCTAAGAGGCGCAACTCTTAGATCAATCGACTAAGTCTCTTAGCTTCAGGAGTGTCACCAAGAATATACCCTCCCTGAGGAAAGGTAAAAGCTCCACGTACTCCCGGAGACCAGAGGAACGCCAAGGGACCTCCGGGGGGGAACAGGACATTACTTGAATAGTCACCTTGCATTTAATGCCGCATGGGAGAAAACGTATTGGAACTGCCATAAGCAATAAGTTTGACGGCGTAACCCCTCTTATGCAGCTATTACGCTATGATTAATAAGGCTAGTGACAGCTACTTTATGAGGGATCACATCAATCAAGAAGGGATAAAAGACTTTATCCACCTAACCCCTAAGATACCTAAGGTATAGGTCATGTATTTCCTATTTTGTATCTGCTGGGAATATGTGCCCCTACTGAAACTACGCAGGAAGACAAGTGCTTCAGTTCTAGGGATCACCCCAGAAAAATACTATAAATACCCCCAAATACACTAAGATGGGGGTCGAGAATTCTGGGTTCATAAGAATTAAAGAGAGCAACTAAGAGAGAAAACTACCAAGAACATTCTCTGTAATAAATACTCTAAAAAATAATAAAAACTTGTGGACTAAGGCTCATTAATGCCCGAACCACGTAAAAATCTCATGCATTAAACTTCCTACAGCTTTCTCATATATATTATTAAATTGGTTGCCGAAAACCTCGGTCAACAGTTGTAATAAGAAATTGATTGTTTTCTGTTTTAATTATAGTAAACTGATTCACACACCATATTTTTCATAAAGTTTGCGAATAGAAAACTTTTATATCAAATTTACGAATTCAACTTATATATAGACACACTTGAATTTAGTTATATGAGTTTTGGTTAAGAATATAGTAAATTATTAGATACGTTACTTAATTAAAAAAATTTTAAAATTTTTAAAAATACGTATATATATAATCATATTCAAATGACACACTAATGTAACAATAGTTAGCTAATTTTTTTTAAAAAGATTAAAATCTCTAACTCTATTTTAAAAATTAAAAAAAAAAAAACATTACCTAACTAAAAAAAATTAAACATACATGTATTGCACATAACATCACCTAATTGAACTTAGTTAAAAAGAAAACTAATTATAAGTGCATTGCACGTAACATCAACCTAATATCTATAAATATACAGATAGTTCAAAAACCTTGTAAGGGATTGAAAAGTTCAAGGACACAATAATACATAGGGCATTCTACAATTCACCTTCTTAGTTTAACGATCATTTTTAGTTTTTACGTTAACTTTAACAAAATATCATATTACTTAAATGAATATTCTTTATGAATTTTATAATATTATTATATATATTTAAAAATAAAAATTATATAGATATTTTATATAAAGAAATTTTAAATTTAAATTTAAAATCTTTAAAATATTATTAATATTTTTAATTATATTTTTAACTTTATTATTATTTATTTTATATTTTAAATTGAAATGATTGTAATAAGAAATTGATTGTTTTTTGTTTTAATTATAGTAAACCGATTCACACACCATATTTTTCATAAAGTTTGCGAATAAAAAACTTTTATATCAAATTAACGAATCCAACCTATATATAGACACACTTGACTTTAGTTATGTAAGTTTTGGTTAAGAATATAGTAAATTATTAGATATGTTACTTAATTAAACAAATTTAAAATTTTTTAAAAATACGTATATATAATCATATTCAAATGACACACCAATGTAACAATAGTTAGCTAACTTTTTTTTAAAGATTAAAATCTCTAACTCTATTTTAAAAATTAAAAAAAAAATACATTACCTAACTAAAAAAAATTAAACATACATGTATTGCACTTAACATCACCTAAAGGAACCTAATTAAAAAGAAAACTAATTATAACGTAACATCAACCTAGTATATATAAATATATAGATAGTTCAGAAGCCTTGTAAGGGATTGAAAAGTTCAAGGACACGATAATACATAGGGTGATTCTACAATTCACCCATTTAAAAGGGATGTACTGATGCACCCCTATTTGTTTCGGTATCTAGAAAAAAAATTTAATCTATTCTTTTTTTCATATTCATGTACGTTATAGCTATTTAAAATATCTTACAAAATTTTGAAAAATTCGGAATAATTTACAATATAGAAAATAATATTCAAACAGTCTATTTTACACGAGTATAAAATAAAATAGTCACGCGTGTAACACACTGTTTGAACGCAATTTTCGACGTGTTAAACTTTTTTGAATTTCTTAAAATTTTGCAGGATGTCTTAAATAACTATAATTTACATGACCATGAGAAAAAATTTGACTTAAAAATTATTTCGGATACTAAAACCGTTAGAGGTGTATCGATGTATCCCTTTTAAGAGGGTGCAGTATAAAATTTTCTCAATACATATATCGAGAGATAAAAATTCTAAATAGTTTTTTTTTTTTTTAAATACAATTTTATAATTAATCATTATTATATTATTATTAATTATTTTGTAATTTTTTATTTATTTACTTTTATATAAAATCAAACCAAACCTAACATTTAACTATTTAATTTATTAAACATCATTAATTATATGAATTGTAAAATAACTTTAGCAAAAGAAAATATACACTGCAACGACAACGTTTAGGGTTCATCATGAGCTAGCTAAGCTAACGCTGGTCACGTGCAAGTCCACCATTGTAGGAATATTTAATTCTAGGCACCACGATACAGCGAAGAATCCTTCCTTTTTTTCTTTTTTTCTGAAAAATCCAAATTTTAGTCTACAGTATTTTCTAGTTTCTTTCTGTCATACCAAATTTAATTTAAGTAGGAAAACCTAAAACCCTAGAATTTTTTTCGAATCTTTAATTTCAATCGTTTTGAGTAATCAATATCATTGTTGGGCAATTAAGTTTAGCTGACTCGAATCCTACCTCCCTCTCTCCGCTACTTGAGAAAAATCAGATACCGATTTTGAATATCTGATTTCGTTGATTGATTATTGTAACTTTCCAAGTATGAAAGAAGGAAAATCCCTAAAATTGAACGGCCAATTGAATCACCAGAACGGTCACTTGTCTCCGTTCAAATTCGCCAAATTGTTCGATCCAGAAGCTTCATGGGACAAGGTAATCTTATTTTCTTGTATTCTTCGCCGTTTCTTACACTTAAGATTACTTTTTTATTTTTTTGTTACCGGTTAAGTGCGCTGAAAAGAATTTTATGGATAGAAATAGGATATGATTACTGTGGCATTGGATAGCTACTGATTAATCAATTGATCATATATATATATATTTAATTTGCTATAACAGTTAACAGTGAGCACAAACTTTGGACCCAATTCATTAGTTCATTTGTTAATTACGTCTATCCATTGATTCAATACAATTTCGTGCAGGATCAACTGGGTGATGTCTTGCATTGGATCCGACAAGTCGTGGCCCTAGTTTGTGGGTTGCTATGGGGAGCCATACCTTTGGTTGGTGGTATATGGTTTAT
Source organism: Cannabis sativa (assembly GCF_029168945.1). Taxonomy (NCBI): domain Eukaryota; kingdom Viridiplantae; phylum Streptophyta; class Magnoliopsida; order Rosales; family Cannabaceae; genus Cannabis; species Cannabis sativa. The sequence goes on from NC_083602.1 coordinate 62,972,091, forward strand.
GATGTAAGTTTTCGCTTTAGCACTGTCTATTTCTGTTCTGCAAATTACGTTATACGTATAGATCTCTGCCTTCTTCCTTTGATATTTTGAAGGCATAGGTTTAAGCTTATACCTGTTCCGTGCATTATGCTAGATATTTTGATTCCAGAGGAAAGGCCCAGATTAAAACTTCTTGTTAAGCCTTTTCGCACTGAGAATTCTACCTGTTAATGCAGCTATTTTACGTTAGAATACCTAATGGGAAAACATCTACTGGATTTATTTAGAGGTTTCTGAAATTGCATTGGCTTGTTCATCGTGCTCAACTATGTACGGATATGTTTATCATATGGATTTACTTACATAGGCTATGATTGATCAGAAGGATTTTGGTGTTTTATAGGGAGTGACATATTGGGTTTTTTTCGTTCCTTTAGATATAAAGCTATGTCAACTAGTGGAGACCTTCTCTGGTTACTGTTTTTCCACCTTTGTTGTTATCATATTAATGAAATTCTAGGAGGGTGATTACTATATTTGTAAAAAAAAGAAGTTTTTCAAGAGAAGAATTTCTCCTTTTTTATATTCTTTCTGGATATTGTGATTAAGCTTTTGATGTTATTAGTTGAGAATTTAAACTTTGTTCATTTTGGGACGTGGACGTAAAGCTTTGACTACCTATGTTTAATGAGTCATTGGAAAAGGAATGCTCTGAGTTGACCTGCGGTTTGGTAAAAATGTTTGTGGTGGACTGGAGGTTACAGCTCCCTTTCTTCTTAATGCTGTACTCATTTAGGCTAAGACAGGCATTGAAATGTTTAAACTTCTTTATAGGCAGAACTGGTGAATATATTATTTCGAAAAGAAACAAAAGAACTGGTGATTATATAAATAGATCTTAAGAAGGTTTGATGTCTATTTTGAAAAGAGAACGTTTGATGTCTTGCTAAGAAACATGACTTTTGGATATTACTTGTCTTTTAATTCTTTTTATTTTTTGTGTAGTATATCCGTTGGCTTTTTTGATAGAATGTTAACTATTGTTATTGTTGTTCTTTTTTTAATTAATCTTCATTAAACTCAATCCAATGTCTCTCTTTGTTATTTCTGGATTTGGCTGACCATATGTATATATTTTATATATATACCATATATATATACATATTAAAATCAGTAATTTTGTTAACCTATTGGATCTGATTGCCACTTACACAGTTTTCTAGCGCTGTCATCTGGAATAATATACGGTTATTATGCAATGATACTAAAGGTTGATGAAGAAGATTTCGGTGGTCATGGAGCTCTCCTTCAAGAAGGGTTGTTTGCTTCCGTAACTCTCTTTCTGGTACTTATCTTTATCTTTATTTATTATAGTAACTATTGTTATTATTATTTATCATTTCCCTTTAAAAAATGTCCTTTATACATCAAAGTAGGGCAAAACAAGAAAAATGTGGAACTTATTCGATTATTATTTTCAGCTTGCATGGGTTCTGGTCTACAGCTTGGGCCACTTCTGATAGGGCTATCTATTCATCATCATCTATATCCGTTGAGGCAAAAATTACAACTTAGAAGGCTGGAAGTGCTAGCTTAACAAACAATGAGAAAGTTAATTAATTAGTCTTTATTAGTTGTTCTTTGCTTTATGAGTGTGCATCATGTGGAAAACTCGCAGAGCAGTGTGCTGTCCTCTGGTTTGTGGTAAATAGGTGATCCAACAATTTTCTTCATAAACTTTGGTGCATCGTAGCAAAATCATAGCCTCCCTACAATTGAGTATCAAAATTTTGATTCTGTAACCTTAAATAAGAGTGCCTATGAGGACATGCCCTTACAATCTTCTTTTGTTATTGTGAGTTTTCTTTTATTCAAATTTTTTAAGAAACAGTCATTCAGCAGGAAAAAGTTGATTCTGAACTCAGATTGTCATGTGAAATTTACAATAATAGTCTGTTGTCTTTGTTTTAAACAGTCAATCGTGATGACCATAGCTTATAGGTCAATTAGGTTATGTTCTAAATTCAAATCTTTCTTTCTTCTTTACATTTCATAATGGATCTCATAATGATAAATTTAGGCGTTGGTTGCCAAAAATTACATACAGATTGCTGTTATCTTTTAGGTTAATAAAATGAAAATATAAAACAGTTAAACGGTCTACGGATGGGAAAATGAAAAAAAAGGGAAAGAATGAGGAGCCACTGTACATAAAGCTCAAATATTACAGCCATCTTCGTCGATTTCTTCGAGAAACTAGATAGATGCGACCATAAACCCATTTCCTACCCAATCTACAATCGGATTTCTGCACAAAAATAACAAGAGAACAATTATGCATTAGAAAAACATGTCACACTGATGTGATAATGACTTAAGACTAAAAACCACCAAATATATATTTTTTATTAAGAGGCAGTTGCGTCTCAGCCAGATTTTAACCCCAATCTCTACACAGTACACACAACACACCACCCAACAAGTTGGCTGATATGAAATGAACTTGGCAGCCCAGTGAACATTAGAGATTGTCAAACCACATGAAAAGGATTCAAAAAACATAAATTGGATTAACTTGAATTTTCTATTGTTCGAAAAAGGATTAATTACCTCAACCTTGGTGCGAAACTCTAATAGGCTTTCACATACATGACAATCTGCTCTATGTGGGGTGTCATTAGATTTATCTGATTTCACAAATGCAAAAACCTGCAGGACGGTGGCACTGAAATCAGTGAAAATGAAGAAAGAAGCAGACAGAGGAAAGATTTAAGGAGAGCCTATTAGACTAGTTAATATCTTATGATTGAGCAATTGGCTAACCTCCTCTCCACAATTTGGGCATGCCCCCTTCAATGCTACCAAGTCATTTCTCCACAGGCCTTGAAGAACTTTTACTGTAAACATATGCACATAAGTTAACTGGGATTTGAAAAATGATTCATATTCCTCAAGCAGATGTCTAACTTACCAGAAGCTGAGGCAATTGGATAGCCAATAAGAGAACCGAATACCAGGAATAAAACACCATTTACTGTGGCAAGAAACTCTAATGCAGGCACATGGTTAATGTGAGGCATTCCTGAATTATATGCACCTTGATAAGCAAGTCCAATGTTGTAGATTATGGGCACAACGCAAGCTGAACTGCCAATAGCAAGAAAGAGTACCCATATGCTGGCTAATGTGAAAACCTGTGATAAATCTACCTGCCCTACATCCATGTCACTCAATATTCAAGTCCAGAAAATAAAAAGAAAGAACAGAAAATAAAAACACCATTACTTCCAACACTCAAGTGTCCTATTCGATGACATAAATCCAAAAACAATGCCGTGAAGTCATAAGCTTTACTATATGAAAGACAATTTGTTACGTGCCAAACTATACAATCATATTTTTAACTTCCAGAAACAATACAGATGACAGTGTTTACATCCAAAGATACGAAAGATATTAGAAGGAATTTGGGTTGGTAGTTAGTGCAACTGCAAAACTAATTACAACATCAGATAAAAGGATTCTAAAATGAAGTAATCACCTCAGCATCTGCATACGTTGATTGTCGTCTAAGACTACACCGAGGGTATTTCACAACGCTTTTAGAACCATACCACCGAAGCTTCAACTATTCGAAAATTAAATAAAATAAAAATAAAAATCACATAAGAAACCAAAAAGACGAAACAAACAAATGAGTGTGTTAAGGCAAACCTCTACTCTATCAAACATGTCGTCCACTATCAAAGGCTTTCCGCTGTAATAAGAATCCCTTGCCTGTAAACACCCAATACTCAGAAAAAGTTAAATTGCTTCCAAGACCCCATAATTCAGAAAAACGAAAGGAAACCCAATAAGGATTTTATGCATACTTGACGATAAAGGGCTTCCAAAGTTTCTTTACTGGCGGTCTCGATAGGACCAACGAAGATACAAGAAGGGCCTTGGACAAGGTCATCACGAGTGGCGGTGGGGAAGTTATGACCGTTAGCGGATATCCGAACCGAAAACGGGGCTCCGGGTCTGGAGCTCCGGGAAAGCTCCAGAAATGAAGATGAAGAGGAGGAGGAGGAGGAAGAACCGATCACGTGAGGTGCGAAGGAAGAAGGGCTTGTGCCACAGGCCATACAGCGTGGTGGAGATGGAGGCATTGAAAAGCAGAGCCAGAAGATGATAAGCGGTTCAGATTAAATAAAAAAGAAAAGTGTTCTTTTATTTATTTTTTACTGTTTTGGCAAAATATCAAACAGGAGATTTTGAACCACGCAATTTTGGCAAAATCCAGGGCCTGAATTGAAATGTGGGTTGGAATTTTGTCGAATTGCCGTAATTGCCCTCGAAGCTCTCGTTGTTTTTTTGGCTGCGTAAGTATAATTTCTGGCAACCCTGAGATACTATTCCAAGCCATTCATTGGAAAAAACATTAAAGATAAAAAAATGCGTCTGCCGGGAGTCGAACCCGGGTCTATTGCTTGGAAGGCAATTATCCTAACCGTTGGACTACAGACGCTTGATGGTATATTTGATATAATTATATTTATTATTAAACTCTTTAATTTATTACGTATTGTATTTAATCATAATGGGATTGTTTCATTTGCATGAACTTACTAGTTAGTAGTTACTGTGCCCTATTCTTAAGCGTGTGACCACAAATTATTATTAGCTTTATTAACTTCATTTTAGAAGCTAACTATTCACAAATGTACCATGATTTAGCTCACTAAAAAATAAATAGCCCATTGCCAAACACTTGATTTTGATTGATTACCAGTAGTGTGGGTATAATTTCTAATGGAATATTCAAAATTGTAAATTACTACAAATAAAATCAACAACTAAAGGAATAAATAAACATTGACTATAGTGTTTTTGAGGGGAGACTACTAGTTTAGCTAGCTTCTTACAACAACAACTACAAAAATATTCCCTAATAAGTTTTCTTATAATGTCTAAACCAATCAAAATTTCACTATGTCTTTTCAAAGTAACGATCCCATTCATGATCTTCAACTGTCCCAAAAAAGTTGTATTTCCATGACACTTCTTCTGCATAATCCAAACTAGAATCCTTACCCTCCTCCATTTCTCTTTTTATTCTACTCACTCTTTCGACAACTCCTTTGACTGAGATATCAAAAGCATCATCAAGATTCTTCAATTTCGAACCAGCATATACCACTTTTGGTATCAATCTTACAACTTCTTCTCTCATTTCTGCAACTTTCTGTTTCGGTATTTGAAGCAGAGTCTTCTCAATGCTCACCTTCCTCTTTTTGACATCAATATCAGGTATAAACACAGAATAGTTTGTAAAACTTTTAGGCAAATGCCACAAATATTGAATGTAAGCCGAACCCGGATGAAAAAAGACAGGAATACACCCTGCCAAGATTGAATCGAAAGCCGATCTTCGAGTACTCGAATCCCCCGGAGGCTGCAAGCAAAAAACAGAGCTTTGAAACATTTTCATAACGAATTCTGGCTTTTGACACTTGTTTGATCCATCACGGCATTCTAACAGCTTGCATTTCTTCCTAGAAGCCCTGCATTGCTCAATGACCTCACCGCGAATCGAGTCTCTAATATTAGGCCTTTGGCCACCGGCAAAGGAGAACAAGAAAGGCCTTCTTTGCCTTCTCATTCTGTTCTGCCATTGAAACACTTCAACTTCTTTCAAAGGGTGAAAGTAAGTAGGATACGGTATGGCAAAGTCATTGTTATGCCAAGGACTTGATTCGATTGTCAAAACCGTCATGTTTTTTGACTCGGGTAAGAAGAGAAACTTGTTTCCCCAATCGAATTCCTCATCACTTAGCCTCCTGAAATCCCATGTTATCCTTCCCGCGACGAGGAAATGATCCCTGCCCGACATTTTTCGCCACTCGGGCTTCTGTCTTAGCCATTTGACAAGCCCGAGTGAGTCTGAATCTCTCATGGATATGTTGTAACCCCAAAGATACCGCGCAACATCAAGACCAGCATAGTAAGGCACGAAGAAAGCCGAAGCCAACGACGTGTCGTTTGTCAAGCATTCGTATTGTTTCATCCTATTATGGAATATGACCTCTAATGAGAACTGGTTCGTCGTATGCCAACCTCTGTTCGAATACACTTTCCCGGGATTTGAAAGAGGAGGACCAAAACCAGAGTTTGATGTGAACTCACACATATTAGTCCAATTACTAAGCGAAGCACAGTTCTTCAACAAATCTTGGTTGAACCTTCTTGGTAGATTATGAATGTAGACATATCGGCCTGCACATGAATCTGAATCTTCATTGGATTCTCGCTCTCGCGTTGTGTCGTTTATGGGTTTGGTATCTAACTCTATGTTTTCTTTGCTATGAACCTCACTAGCCGATGGCGCGAGACGATTATCAGGCTCCAAAATATGATCAATACCTTTTAACCCATTATTGACAATGTGAAAATCACTACTGGGTTTGTCCCCATTTTCTGTTCTGATAAGAATATTGTTAATATCCTCTGTTTTTGTACCGAACAAGGTATCGTTTTCATAAAATGGTATAGGCTCAATCATATTTTCAAATTTGAATGTGATGGAACCCTTAGTGGTTGTTGAATTATAATTACAAAAGCAAAGCAATAAATACCAGAAAAGAAAAGAGGCCAAGACGACGAACCAGAATCGGCATTTGACAATGATGGACATCGTAATTTTATCTCCAAAAAATTTCATGGATGATAACTCTTTTCTGGGTCGTAGAGTTTCTGGTCAATCTCCAACCAGGGAAGAGATTTGTTGCTTTCAGATTATAGAGATTTAAGAAATTGAAAAAGGCATCGCTTGAGAGGTAAACGAAGAGCTGCTTTGAAATTGGGGTGGTTGTTTAAGGCAGCGTTCAAGTTTTTTCCTCTTATTTTCTTCTTAATTATTATTATTATAAAAAAGGAATGTAACTTTATTTTGTTTTATTTTATTTTTAGTACAATTGATACATTTTTGAACATTCTAAATATACATGGCCGTGTATAGGTGTAGGCATATTTGATAGGAGAATTAATTGGTTGTGTCATTGGTAATGGAGATATTTGGAGGCCTTATAGTTACGTGCACCAATTAGAATCTTCGTCTACGAAAATAAATATCCCTTTTGTCTTATTGTTATTAGACGGCTGAAACAGGATTTGGACCTTTTAATTATTTTAGTAGAAAAGGTAAAGATGAAAGTACATGCATAGGAATTTATTGGCTAAAATAGGAAGTAAATCACTTTCAACTTTTGTTTGTTTTTATGGAATTTCAGACTGTTGTTCGACTTATCCGATGAGTCTATCTTTTTGGCTTCTTCCAATCATAAAATGCAGCTAGCCGGCTCGATCTCGAGAAAATATTTAAAAGCAATCAAATATAGTAGAACTAGGGTTGTTTTCGGTTGCAAATGCGGTTTTTTTAATTTTTTAAACTGCAATTGCACTGTAAGATTTTAAAATTGTAAAAACCCTACTGCAAAAATACAGTGCGGTGCAGTGCAGTTTGAGTGGTTCACACTATGATCATTATCGAGTATTATAATAAAAATTTAAAAATCAATGTATAAAACTTTAACAATACAAAAAAAAAAATCTTATTAAAGTTTTAACATCATAACATATATTCTGATCATCAAGTCATTATATGGAATTGTCTCTAAAAAAAATAATGCAGTGTATACATATATTTATTCTTATATAAAAAATAAAATAAAAATTGTAAAAATTGGTAATTTTATAATATATATTACGGTGCGGTTTGAATCACAATTATTAAATTTAAAACCGCAAATCGCACCACACTGCGCGGTTTGAAAAATATGCAAATTGCAACCGCACCGCAAAGAATTTCAAACCGCATTTTTTATGCAGTCCAATGCGATGCAGGCGATTTGTACAATGTAAGCAGTTTTATGAACACCCCTAAGTAGAACTAGGGAAAAAAAAAGCGGTTATATTAATTTTTTAAATTTTTATATAAAAAAATAATTTTTAATTACAAATGAAATTTTAAGTGTTACAATTTTTTTTTTCCTTTTTTATGAATATGTTATATATTTATGTACAATCTGTTATATGTGATTAGTTCAAATATTAATCATAATAAAATAAAAATAAAAGTGAGATAAAATTATCAATTAATATATATAAATGATAAATATAAGGCGGTGACATAACACTCTAAAATCTATTCAAATACCTTGTTAATGATTTGAACTCGTAAACAATATAATTAGATTTTCTAACTAACACTTGACAAAGAACTTAAAAGAAAACTCAACTCAAAGAACGTTTAGAATATTTGGAATAAGGATCATATATCTTTCCAAGTGTTATTGTTTCATTGCTCTCAGAAAATTCAAAAAATTCTCCCCCTACAATAAACTTAAGGGTTCTATTTATAGTGAGTCCCTCTCCCTTTGAACTCCCAACATATCTCAATACATTCTATGTCAAGTCACTTTCATCTATTACAACATTGTATCTTAGGTGACCTGACTATTGGGTTTTGTGCCCTAAATAAAGCCCTTTACAATCTGATTAGTTATCAATATAAGAAATTTGAAGTGATTTATGTTTGCATGGATTTTACATGCTAATGGTTTAATATGTTTATTACATTTACACACAAAATCAGTTAAGTCCAGATCATATGTTTATTCACAATTACGATATCGTCAACACTGTCGAATGTGATTGTGATCATATGAATCAAAAGACTAAGTCCCTGTTTCATCAGTGTTTTGGATTTACACTAATGTGATAATCAGCGATGATGTGTACTTACACTTGGAGTAAGTGTTATGTTCTTTCCAGGACATTAGTAAAGTATACTAGTTTCGAATGTATGGAGTATACATTGGACTGGACCGATATTGCAACTTAGTTAAGATATTATAAACTTACCGTTATATCTTTCCAAGTCAATCCCAGTAGTTGATCTTAAGATTAAAAGAATCTAGATCCTGATATGCTTAGGCTCAACTCAGGAGTACTATTCATGTTCTTTGATTTATTAGTTAAGCCTACTTTTGAGTCAGGGTGATACGTATATTTTGGAAACATGATAGTATGATTGAGTGGGAGTGCTGAACATAAATATGGAATCTATAGCTTCTATTGGTGTATAGAAGTCAAGTGATGATTCCCTTCGAGCTTAGCTAAATAGAAGTAAATGGATGATCTCTTGTTTAAGTGACTAATTCTTAGATCACTAAACATCATTTACAGGTAGCTAAGTGTTTTAAGGGGCAAAATACATTGAGGGGTGAGAACGGTAAAATTATCCCATCTCGATGTAAATCATCTATATAGAGGATCTTTGATCACAATAAGATTATAACAATGGTTAAATGAGATAGCATATCTATATCGTGGAACATATAATATGCTCTATATAAGTCTGAGAGTGCAATTCTAAGTTCTAAGAGTGGATTCAACGAAGAATTAATAAGTAGGAATTTACTTAGTAAATTCGGTTCACTTATTGGAAGCTCAGCATATAGATCCATGGTCCCCATTCTAGTTGAGACTATACTGCTTGTAAGACTCAATAATTGATTTGTGATTAATCAATTATAATTCTAAAGTTAGACTATGTCTAATTTGTGAATTTTCACTAAGCAGGGGCGAAATTGTAAAAAAAAAAAGAGATTCTAGGTTTATTTATTTATTAATAGACTTTATATGTCTAGTTAATAATTAAATTAAATAACAATATTATTTAATAATCTATTTTAGTTATTAAATAATTAGTTTTGACATTTAAAAGGTTAGAATTGGAAAATTGGCGTTTTTGAGAAAATAGAAATAAAATTTGTTAAAACTGCAAAAACCAAGTGGGGCCCATTACACACCATGGCCGGCCACTTAAAGTAGTTTTTCAAATTGATATTTTCATTATTTTAATGCCAAATAATTCCTAACCTAAACCTAGTAGTTGCCTATAAATAGAAAGTGATGGCTCAGTCAAATCAGAAGTTTTTCAACAAGCTTTCTGTCAGAAAAATTCTCTCTTCAGAAAACTGAGCCTTCCCTTTTCTCTCTATAGCCAATATCTTCTTTCTCTTTTCCTCTTCATAAATTTCGAACCTTAGTGATAGAGTAAGTGCCCACACACAGCAAGTGGTAACTCAATCATAGATTGGAAGACTGTGAAGGATCACACACAAAGAAGAAGGACATTCGGGCTCAGATCTTGATAATACTCTGCGACAGAAAGGATACAAGGGTTAGAGATCTGAGTGGAAGGAGACATTAATTCCGCTGCATCAATGTAAGGTTTTCTTAACTTTATATGTGTTTATTTATCGTTTTAGAAAGTTCATATTTAGGGTGTTAAACAACATACTTGTGAGTAGATCTAAGATCCTGGTAAAATAAATTCCAATACTGACACATTTGGAATCCTAAATTACACTAAAAATTACGGTTGTACAAAAAAAAATTGAAACCGCCCAAACCGAATAACCCGCCCAAACAGATCCGAAAAAATCGATAAAACTACAAACCGAAATAACTCGAAAAAATTACAACCCACCCAATCTGTTAATTGGGCGGGTTGAAAATAGGTCCAACCCGCCCAATTAAACCGAATAACCTGACCAACTCGATTTTGTTGGAAATTTATTTTACCAGGATCTTAGATCTACTCACAAGTATGTTGTTTAAACACCCTAAATATGAACTTTCTAAAACGATGAATTAAACACATATAAAGTTAAGAAAACCTTACATTGATGCAACGAAATTAATGTCTCCTTCCGCTCAGATCTCTAACCCTTGTATCCTTTCTGTAGCAGAGTATAATCAAGATCTGAGCCCGAATGTCCTTCTTCTTCAAGTTTGATCCTTCACAGTCTTCCAATCTATGATTGAGTTACTGCTTGCTGTGTGTGGGCACTTACTCTCTCACTAGGGTTCGAAATTGATGAAGGGAAAAGAGAAGGATGATTTCGGCCAGGTATAGAAAGTAGGGAAGGCTCAGTTTTTCTGAAGAGAAAAATTTCTGTCAGAAAAGGTTATATGAAACTTATGATTTGACTGAGCCATCACTTTCTATTTATAGGCAACTACTAGGTTTATGTTAAGAATTATTTGACATTAAAATAATGAAAATATTAATTTGAAAATCCACAATAAGTGGCCGGCCATGGTGTTGTAGTGGGCCCCACTTGATTTTGGAGTTTTATCAAATTTTATTTCTATTTTCTCAAAAACGCCAATTTTCCAATTCTAACCTTTTAAATGCCAAAACTAATTATTTAATAACTAAAATAGATTATTAAATAATATTGTCATTTAATTTAATTATTAATTAGACATATAAAGTCCATTAATAAATAAATAAACCTAGAAACTCTTTTCTTTACAATTTCACCCCTGCTTAGTGAAAATTCATAAAATTAGACATAGTCTAACTTTAGAATTATAATTGATCAATCACGAATCAATTAATGAGTCTTACAAGCAGAATGTTCTCAACTAGAATGGGGACCATGGATCTATATGCTGAGCTTCCAATAAGTGAACCAAATTTACCAAGTAAATTTCTACTTATTAATTCTTCGTTGAATCCACTCTTAGAACTTAGAATTGCACTCTCAGACTTATATAGAGCATATTATATGTTTCACGATATCAATATGCTATCTCATTTAACCATTGTTATAATCTTATTGTGATTTAAAAATCCTGTATATAGATGATCTACATCGAGATGGGATTTCTTTACCGTTCTCACCCCTCAATGTGTTTTGCCCCTTAAAACACTTAGCTACCTGTAAATGGTGTTTAGTGATCTAATAATTAGTCAGTTAAACAAGAGCTCATCCATTTACTTCTATTTGCTAATCTCGAAGGGAATCATCACTTGACTTCTATACACCAGTAGAAGCTATAGATTCCATATTTATGTTCAGCACTCCCACTCAATCATACTATCATGTTCCCAAAATATACGTATCACCCTGACCTAAAAGTAGGCTTAACTAATAAATCAAAGAACATGAATAGCACTCCTGAGTTGAGCCTAAGCATATCAGGATTTAGATTCTTTTAATCTTAAGATCAACTATTGATATTGACTTGGAAAGATATATATAACGGTAAGTTTGTAATATCTTAACTTAGTTGCAATATCGGTCCAGTCCAATGTATACTCCATACATTCGAAACTAGTATACTTTACTAATGTCCTGGAAAGAACATAACACTTACTCCAAGTGTAAGTACACCTCATCGCTGACTATCACATTAGTGTAAACCCAATAACACTGATGAAACAGGGACCAAGAATTTTGATTCATATGATGACAATCACATTCCACTGTGTTGACGATACTGTAATTGTGAATAAACATATGATCTGGATTTAACTGATTTTGTGTATACGAATGTAATAAACATATTAAACCATTAGCATGTAAAATTCATGCAAACATCAATCACTTTAAATTTCTTATATTGATAACTAATCAGATTGTAAAGAGTTGTATTTAGGGCACAAAACCCAACAAACTCCCACTTGCACTAATATAAAAACAAACTGTGCAAATAGGTCAATCTGATGTCTTGATCTTCAGATCAAGTGTAGTATGTTTGAATCCACCCAAACTTCTGGAAACTAGTTCATAAATACATTTATGAAACATCCTTTACTATATGCTTTACTCATCAAGGCATACTGGAATCTTTACTGTTTTAAAAGTACATCTGAATAAACAGAAGACATATCTCTCATATTTTAAAATATGTAATTGAGATAATACAGTGCAGACTCTTCTTCAGTAATATAATTTTCTTGGATTTTCGAATATACAAAGTTATAGTTCTTCTCTGGTAGAGCTTGAATTATTATACAATAATTCCTCCACCCCCAAAGTAAGCACCATCTCAAAGATCTCGAAATGAGTTGGTGAGATACAAGGACAACTGATACACAGTTCCTTAATATCTAACATGTAGATCACTTTCATAAATCTTTCTTGAATATCTTCTAATGTTCCCTATTTGATTACATCTCAGATAGCTCCCACTCAATAGCAGATGTCTGGTTAAATAATACTTTTAACCTCTGATTGTTTGGAGAGTTACCTAGTTGTGACTTTTGTATTAGTCTGAAACTTTACGTTAAGACTAAGTCATCAACATAGCAGACTAGTATTTGAAGTGAAAAATACATGCCAGAGATAAAGTAATCAAAATTAAGATACCATAAAATTTCATGAGGATTAGGAATTCTAGGTTCAAGTCATTCGAATAGACTGAACTAGAGTTCTCTATCTTATTCTCATATTTCTGATAAGCTATACCTATCCATGTGAATGGTTAGATTTGCTTTTCAGTAGTGTTCTTAAGTACCTATCGCAAGTATCAACCTAATGAAGATGGGTATAGAAGTTTAAAATTCTCCCACTCAATTAAGGTAGTGTGAAACTTCCAAAGAACTTTCATAGGTATCAAACTTTTACTTACACCAGTAAAATCGAAATGGAACATACAATCAAGATCAAGAATTTGTATTGATAATAGCTAACTCATTATATTACTTCCATGTTTAAAGAAAATATGTGTTACATAGGGAATTGTGGAATAGATTCCACCCCTAAGAATATACATATAGGGTACTTGTGGATAACCTCCACCCCTAAGTATATAGAGATTATGATCCACCCCTAAAGGTTGTAAAGATCATGATTCTCTTAGTGTGATAGAGTTTATGTGGAGTTGAATACTATCGAGAGTTCATTAGATATAAAAGATCGTTGAACTGCATAGTTTTCTTAACTTTTCTCCACCCCTATCAGATCAAAAGATCCTTTTATTAAACAAATTCTTAATAATTGTATGAGAATTAACAATTATTGATAAACATAGAAATAATTTCTAGTATTTATTTAATATAACTCTATGAAGAGTTGTAAATATTATAGAATTTGCATCAATAATAAAAACACTTACACATACAAACATATAAATATAATGTGGTAATAATTGATGAAGATAAATTAAATGAAGCTCAATCTCATAATTCACAATATTGTATTTCAAAAATAAAGAAACTTTATTAATAATAAATTTAAAAAAATATTGCAACAATATGAGAAAAACAGGGATAAATATCCCTAACTAAAATTTGAAATCCAAATTGTCTTTAAACTAAAACAATTAATTCAAAAAATAAATTGAAGAGCTTCATCTTCATCTGGACGATTTCACCCTTTGGTCCAGCTTTCTGATCCAACTCATCTGAGTTCAAGTAGCTTGGCCTATAAGAAGAAGAAAACAAATAAACAAAGTTAGTCCAGAATCATAAATCCAATTGGATAATAATTCACTAAAACTCTTAAAGTTTATAAATGGAAATACCTTGCTTCTTTGCAAGAAGTTTAGGACACTGGGGTTTCCAATGACCTTTCTCATTGCAGTAGAAACACTTTCCTTTAAGTGTAGCATCACCAGAAGGAGCAGCCTTTTTATTCTTCATGGCTTTTGTTCGCTTCATAGTGTTCTTCCACTTCTTCTTCGATTTGGGCTTCGAAGCAGAGGCAACATTTGCTTCAGGTTTCATCGTCCCATTACCATTCCCAGGATTGTGAGGTTTACTCCCTTTCTTCTTGGGTCCTCCAATCAAATTTTCATAAGTTCGAAGGTCTTTGACTAATTCATGAAAGTCAATTTCCTTCTTATTCATGACATAATTTGAAGTGCATGGTAGAAATGCTGGAGTTAGGCTATTCAAGATAAGACTTACTTGAGTAGCACTATCCATTTCAGCACCATGATCCTGGGCTTCTTGGAAATAACTTGACATTAGGAGAACATGGTCACGCACGTTTTGATGAGGTTCCATCCGTGCATTAATGTACTTCTTAGTCGCGTCAAAGCGTGACTGAAGTGATGCCTTACCGAATTGCTCATTTAACTTCGTCATAACTTCAGCAGCCTTTTCGGTTTTAGAAAACCGAGTTTTGAGGGTGTCAACCATGCTAGAAAGCATAAAGTATAGAGCTTTGTCATTTGCTTTCTGCCAACGCTCATACTTTTCTTTCACAGCTTTGGAAGCATTATCCCCAGACACTTCAGGTGACAGCTCAGTTAAAACAAACAAGGCACTTTCTCCTATGAGAGCAATATTAATGTTCTCATTCCACTTATTAAAGTTAGATCCATTCAGCTTATTTTCAGTCAACAGTGATAACATGGGATTCATTTTGATAATACAGGATACTACAAAATAATAGAAATCAACAAATAGAAATCAATAATTGTTTAACACAAAATCAATTCAGAAATTATAAGCACATAGCAAGTAGGAATGATATGAGAAAATACTTAAAAAATTCAATTCTAAATAATTTCCAAAGTTTTTCAATAAACTGATATCAGTGCCCCGTTTAGGCAAGAGTCAAAGCTATCATCTACTGAATAGAGTTGTCAGCTCATCTAAAATGTTAAACATTCTAGCAACCTTTTATTCGATCAAGATTAGAATCCAGCGTTGTCCCGTTTAGGCGAGAGTCAAGGCTATTCTATCTTATGAGCTTCTACCATTGTTTCGCAATTTGCAAGTCAAATATGGTCGCCACCATTAGGGTGATCTATACCATATAAAACACTTACAAACTACTTATCATTCGAGATTAAACGGTGCGAAATTGCTAATGAACGTTCCTCCATTAGGGAGGATTACTCACTAAAACAAATGCGGTGTAAAACCCACAATGGAGATCGAATATCTTAATAATAATAAAGCTCATTCTTTAAAATGTATTTTCTTTATTATTCTAATAAATAAATTCTCATTAAATTTAAAATTTAGAATTGAAATTCAAAATAAGAATATAATATTTATAAAATTGTACTTAGATGGTGATTGAAATAAAATTAATTATTTCCATCTTAGCAATAATCTTAAATATAAATATTAAGGAAATTAATTTAAGTTGAATTAAATTAGATTAATTAGCAACTTAAAAATTTCCTTGAGAATATATTTATTGAGTTCGAAAAATAAAGTATAATAATTATAAAATTTTCGAAAAAATAATAAAAATTAGAAAAGAAATACTTCAAGCAAAAATATCACCTATCTAGATATTCTTTTGACTAATTAATTCATTTCTAATAATATTTATATTTTAAATTCATTTATTTTAAATTAATCAATTTAATGAAAAAATCACTGATTTGAGTTGGCCCAAGAATTAATTAAAATAAATAATTAATTTACAACTCAATCTATTTTTCAAGAATAAATTCGAAAAATATTGCATAAATAAAATGCAATTTTCGAAATTGATTAAGAAAATAAAGAAAAAATGTATATTGAAAATTATTTAAATTTAAGTTGAAAAATTAAATTTTAACCTAAAAATAATTTTCTATTTAATTAAGTGTCATGAAAAATAAATAAATATTTAAGTATCATGATGAAAATCAGCTTAGATATTTGAATTTTTCAAGTTAATTAAATGTATTAAATTCAAGAAATAATAATTAAGTGTAGAGAAGGCTTAATTATTTAATTTCTAGTTTAATATTAGGAAAAATATACTTAATAAAATTGTACCAAAATTAATTATTTAAATAATTAATTTCACAAAGTATAATATTTTCCTATTTAAATATTAGAAATAATAAGTAGTCTAGAAATTACTATCTAGAAAATATCTTATTTGACTAAGTATCTTTTCAACAAAAATTTGAAAAATATCTAATTTAAGTTATATAGAAAAAATCTAAAACTTAAATAATTTCAAATTTACATTTAATTAAATATCAAAAATTAAGTTATAACCACTTAATTTGAAGTTATCTTTTTAAGTTAATATTCGAAAAGATATTAACCTAAAAAATATCTAAAATATTCCATTTTAAGTTAATATTCGAAAAGATATTAACTTAAAAAAAATATCTTAAGAATCTTTAATAACTAATGCCTAGGATTCCTCAACTTAGTTTAAAATTTAAATAAAATATTCAAATTTAAGTTAGGTAAGAAAAATCAGTTGATACAACTAATTTATAACTTAAATAGGAATATTTAATTAAATAAGCCCCAAAAAGAATCTAGTTAGTTAAAATTCTATATGTAATTAAATACAAGAAAAATACAAATAGTTTGTCTAGAAACAATATCTAAAACTAAAAGTGTTTTTCTTAAAATTAACTTTAAAATATTAAAATGAAAATAAATTTCATATATTTTAAAAATTAATTATGTTGCTAATTCAATTTTATTAGGTCAAACTAATATAATTAACCTAGTACAGTTATTCAAATCAGGCAAATGGGCCTTCACAATTGGGGTAGTTCATGTGAGGGGGTGCTGGGTTCAGTATGTCGTACCCACTTCTATGGCTCCCAACTTTCACACAAGGCCCAAAAGAGAGGAATTTAACCTTAAAATAAATAACTGTTATTAATTGAATAGGTCCAATAACTAAATGGACCTAAATAAAATCTATCATAATGTGACAGTTTATTTAGCAACAACCTATATGCATCTATATAATAAAATAAACACATAAGCTCACACAGGTACACACTTGGATGAATCCTATCATGTTGCTAGGTCATACACAGATGATAGAAGATTGTAAAATTTACCTGTTACAAATTATTAACTTGACCAAGGGAGCCATGAGTTAAAATCAGATCATTAGATCTGTCAACAGGTTAACCATGGCTATTTGCAATCAAGTAATAATAGGTTTTGAAAACTTACACACAAGCTAAAACCATATACTCCTGCAACAAGGTTAGCTGGATAGTTGGAAGTAGGATTTATTTAATTTTAAATAAATAAATTTCGAAAATAATTATTAAATTAAAAATAAAAAAAATAATTTTCGAAAAAAATAAAAAAAAATTAATTATTTTCGAAAATAAAAGTAAATATTTATTTAAATTTTGAAATTATAAAAAATATTTAAAATTAAACCTACAATTTTAAAAAATTAGGTTTCAACTAACCCAAATATCATTTCAAATTTGCTAACTACTTTTAAAAAATAAATGTTATTTTATAAATAAAAATTAAATAAAAATTAGAAAAGATAAATTAAATATTTTTTTTCAGATTTTAAATTTAATTTAAATAAATAAAATAACAAAATTTAAAAGTTAGCAAAATATCTTACATCTATTTAAAATTACATGATTATAGTTATCTTATTTTAAATTTAAATAAGGTCAAAATTTTAAAAAAATTTAATTTAAAAAAATTTAATATCTCACCTTAAATTTAAAAATAAGATAAGATATACTTAAATTTAAAAGTAAGATAAATAATTAAGCAAAAAGATATATATTTACTAATTTCAAATTCAAAAATACACTAATATCATGAATTAAATTTAAAAAATATTAAATTAATTCATTATGATAATTAGAGTTGAATTAGGAATAGTAAATATATAAATACAAAACTACACAAAAAATCGGAAGTTAATTCCATGAAAAAGCATGAAAAAATGAAAATTTTGGGAGCTGTCGCGCGCGTGCTCCCTGGTGACAGCCGAGAAAGCTCGGCGGAACAGAGGAGCTGGCAGGGTATCTGCGCGCGTAGGCAGGCACCAGACGAGATCCACGCGCGTAGATGCACCTGACACTAGTTCCGTGCGCGGATGAAGGATTCAGACAAGAAATTTGACTGAATCCGCGCGCGCGTGTGAGTGCACAGTCCCTTATCTTTTTTTTTCGAATCTTCAAAAAATCATAACTAATTCAAATTAAATCGAAATTGAGTTCTGTAAAAAAGTAACTTGCTTAATTTTTTCCATGCTATCCAATAAAAATAATTCCAGAAACAAAATTTCAATTATTTTTCACGAAAATTCACAAACATCAATCAATCATCATATAACACTCAATACAACATGAAACCATCCAAATAACAAACAATTGTTTTAAAGTCCAAATTTCATGCAAGTAAATCAATTACCATGGCTCTGAGGCCACTTGTTGGAATTTATTTTACCAGGATCTTAGGTCTACTCACAAGTATGTTGTTTAAACACCCTAAATATGAACTTTCTAAAACGATAAATTAAACACATATAAAGTTAAGAAAACCTTACATTGATGCAGCGGAATTAATGTCTCCTTCTGCTTAGATCTCTAACCCTTGTATCCTTTCTGTAGCAGAGTATAATCAAGATCTGAGCCCGAATGTCCTTCTTCTTCAAGTTTGATCCTTCACAGTCTTCCAATCTATGATTGAGTTACTGCTTGCTGTGTGTGGGCACTTACTCTGTCACTAGGGTTCGAAATTGATGAAGAAAAAAAGAGAAGAGAGGGTTTCAGCCAGGTATAGAAAGTGGGGAAGGCTCAGTTTTTCTGAAGAGAGAAATTTTTATCAGAAAGACTTGTGAAAACTTGTGATTTGACTGAGCCATCACTTTCTATTTATAGGCAACTACTAGGTTTAGGTTAAGAATTATTTGGCATTAAAATAATAAAAATATTAATTTGAAAAACCTCAATTAGTGGCCGGCCATGGTGTTGTAGTGGGTCCCACTTGATTTTGCAGTTTTATCAAATTTTATTTATATTTTCTCAAAAACGCTAATTTTCCAATTCTAACCTTTTAAATGCCAAAACTAATTATTTGATAACTAAAATAGATTATTAAATAATATTGTCATTTAATTTAATTATTAATTAGACATATAAAGTCCATTAATAAATAAATAAACCTAGAAACTCTTTTCTTTACAATTTCACCTCTACTTAGTGAAAATTCATAAAATTAGACATAGTCTAACTTTAGAATTATAATTGATCAATCACGAATCAATTAATGAGTCTTAGAAACAGAATGTTCTCAACTAGAATGGGGACCATGGATCTATATGCTGAGCTTCCAATAAGTGAACCAAATTTACCAAGTAAATTCCTACTTATTAATTCTTCGTTGAATCCACTCTTAGAACTTAGAATCGCACTCTCAGACTTATATAGAGCATATTATATGTTTCACGATATCAATATGCTATCTCATTTAACTATTATTATAATCTTATTGTGATTTAAAGATCCTCTATATAGATGATCTACATCGAGATGGGATTTCTTTACCGTTCTCACCCCTCAATGTATTTTGCCCCTTAAAACACTTAGCTACCTGTAAATGGTGTTTAGTGATCTAATAATTAGTCAGTTAAACAAGAGCTCATCCATTTACTTCTATTTGCTAAGCTCGAAGGGAATCATCACTTTACTTCTATACACCAGTAGAAGCTATAGATTCCATATTTATGTTCGGCACTCCTACTCAATCATACTATCATGTTCCCAAAATATACGTATCACCCTGACCTAAAAGTAGGCTTAACTAATAAATCAAAGAACATGAATAGAACTGCTGAGTTGAGCCCACGCATATCAGGATTTAGATTCTTTTAATCTTAAGATCAACTACTGATATTGACTTGGAAAGATATATATAACATTAAATTTGTAATATCTTAACTTAGTAGCAATATCGGTCCAGTCCAATGTATACTCCATATATTCGAAACTAGTATACTTTACTAATGTCTTGTAAAGAACATAACACTTACTCCAAGTGTAAGTACACATCATCGCTGATTATCACATTAGTGTAAATCCAATAACACTGATGAAACAGGGACCAAGTCTTTTGATTCATATAATCACAATCACATTCCACTGTGTTGACGATACTGTAATTGTGAATAAACATATGATCTTGATTTAACTGATTTTGTGTGTGTGAATGTAATAAACATATTAAACCATTAGCATGTAAAATTCATGCAAACATTAATCACTTCAAATTTCTTATATTGACAACTAATCAGATTTTAAAGAGTTTTATTTAGGGCATAAAACCCAACAGGCACAACGTGTGGGGCGTGCAGGGCGCAGCGTGCGGGTGTGTGGGGCCGCGGGCGTGCGGGGCGCGTGAGCGTGCGGGGCACGCGGGGTGTGAGGGCATGGGCGAGCGAGTGCAGGCGCGGGCATGCGGGCGAGCGAGTACAGGCGCGGGCATGCGGGCTCAGTGTCGGTGTGCGAGCACGGCACGAGCGAGCAGAAGCAGTGTGCGGGGCGCGGCGCGGTGCAGGCGCTAGCGCAAGCACGGAGCGCGAGGGCACTGGCGGGGCACGCAGGCGTGGGTGCTTTCAAAGGATAGTTTGATGTGACTAAAGAGGATTCAAGGATAAAAGAGGCGGGGGTCGTCCTTTGTCCTTTCTTATCTTTATGGAAAATCTTGAGCTATTCACCTTTCCATTTCCTATTTATAGGAATACTTTACTTCTTAAATTTTTGTGGTTAACACTTGCTCCCCAATTTAAATGATAACTTTTAAGTGATCTCTTTTTGACTGTAAGTGAGCTGCCTTCTTCATTTTCACGGTGTACCTCATCTGACATTATATCTATAACAACGCACCGCAACATTGATGAGACTCTTCAATAGGTTAGGTGGGCACATGTGATTTTCCATGGGTACGGGTGTTTAATCTTAATCGTTGATCCTATTTTAATTCTACGGTGATGAATCACTCCCTTCTCTTATAAATAGCCTTCTCTTCTTTCATAACTTGACTTCACCTTCATCCTTTTGTATTTGCTTCCACTTTCTTGTTTTTACCTCCTTTAAGTTTCACTTATGCTTTTAGACTTCCGACACTTGCTCTCCTTGTGAATTTCGATGCAACGGGCTTACCTTAGCTTATGCTTATCCCGACAGGTACCTTCTCTACCCATACACCTTATTTTCTCTCTTATATTTGTGTTTCTACTATTCTTGCAGGTACTCATTTATCTCATAATAGTCTACGCTCGAGTCTTGCCAGTTGTTACTTCTTCACTGGAGAATTTTTTCCTTTTTCCCCTACTTATGGAAAACCGTAGATCACCTTACGTACTTGAAGGGGTTCCCTATGTTAAACTTTTGTCCGACTCGGAGGAGGAGGTTCCTGATCCTTGGGTACGATACTACCAGTCATTGTCCGAGCGACTAAAATGCTTGGAAGCAATTTGTGAATCCCAAGAACGTATATCCAGACTCAAGGGCGAGACTGAGTTTTTGGGGGGTCAAGGGCATGCCCACATGGATGCCCATCTTTCCCACCTCAGCAGCTTTACGCTGATATCATGGGGAAGCTTGCTCACTTAGAGCGCATATTCCCTCCCGAGCCATTTACCCCCAGTTGTTTACCCATGCCTTTGGCTGTGGAGTCGCCCATCTATCGGCCGAAGGGGGGAGGTAGCTCTTCTCACGATCCTTCGACACTAGTCACCACTCAGACCCTCCTGGGAGTGGAGCTTTCACTGGACCTAAATTGAGCAGGAAGGCTCCCGCCCATTGGATGAAAAACATGAAGTGCATCGTGTCCCGTTCTAACTTTCCTTGCACTTTTGCATATATGGGCAAACTATGACATTCGAGCAAGCCCAGTGCGCCACTTCCAACTTGTGACCCTTCACTCCTGTACGAGATGGCCGATGTCAAAAGTATCATAACACAATCTAATATTAGGAGGATAGTCAATGAGTATGTCGTGGAGCCGGGTTTCGAACCCCTATCGAATGATCGTGCCAACTTGCCACCCAAGGACATGGTGGCTTTCAGTGAGTCTATTCTCAAGGCGAACGTGGCCTGGCCACTCAACCCTTTCTTCGTAGAGGTTTTGGACTAAAATATAACCGCACGTGAAGCGCAATTTATTTCCTAGTTTATAATAATTAAAGACCATTAAAAATAATTTTTTTTTTAAAATGAATTAAATATTTTAATGGTTAATTTTTTTACGCAATTAAAAAAATTATAAATTTTTATTTATTCATTTACAGTAAAATTTAATTCTTTATACATATATATTTAAATTAAATATTTGTATATAAGTTTAAATTAAATTTTTTTATACTTTAATTTTTTTTGTATGAAAATATTAATTATTAATAATTTTATCTCAAAAAAATTGTTAATAATTTACATTATAACTATTTAATATTTATAATAATACTCACATAGTTTTTAAACAATGTGCGACTTTTGCAAAAAAAAAATATATATTACTTGGAAGATACATTATAAAATAAATAAATAGTACAAAATAATTATAAGATGACATCTCATTTGATTTGTATTTTTCTTTATATATATATATATATATATATATATAGAGAGAGAGAGAGAGAGAGAGAGAGAGAGAGAGAGAGAGAGAGAGAGAGAGAGAGAGAGAGAGAGAGAGAGAGAGAGAGAGAGAGAGAGAGAGAGAGAAAAGTAATTTATTTTGTTTCATTTAAAATAACTTAGTTTGAAGATTTATTTGAGCTAATAGAAATTATTATAGGGCAAAATTAATAAAATAAAAAACTAAGATAAAGAAAATTCTTTAAAAAAATAATTCATAATAAATTGTATATTATTATATATTAGATGAAGAATATTAAAAAACTTGCAAACTAAGACATTAAAAGTAAAAAAAAAAAAGACTTATAAGGTAAGAAATTGATCAACCGCCCATAATAAAAGAAAATACTCTATAAGACAAATCAATATGACATAATAAAAATAATATTTGTAGCCTGTATGGATAATATCTAAATAAATTATAAACAATGTGTTACATTTAGCTCTAATGTATTTGAGGAAGAAATTTTGTGCGTGGTTTTGTTTGTGTAGTTCTTTTTCAAACAAAATAGAAAATTTTTACAAAATTTTAAAAATTGAATGCAAAAAATCTAAGATGCCACCTAAACATGTTTTGTGCTTTCTTCTATAATATATATAGGCTAATTAGGATTTTTTTCCCCCGAACTTTGACATGTACCAAATCATGCCCCCTGAACTTTTTTGACCGTTAAAAATTCCCCCTGAACTATTGAGATTGTTAGATTTAAGGTCTTTTGTCTAATTTCATTCAATTTTACTGTTTCAGTAATTGTTTATTTACTAAATCATGCTCCCCCAAACTTTGATATCTACCAAATCATGCCACTCAAACTTTGATATGTACTAAATCATGCCCCCTGAACTTTCATTCATGTTAGATTTTTTTACTAAAATTAGATAAAAGTGTTGGGTTTTATGCCCTAAATAAAACTCATTTCAATATAATCAGATTTACTTATTAATATAGATCGGAAATAACATTTAATGTTGCATGGTTCACATGATTTATTTCATGATTATATGTACATAATGTATGAATTCATCTGAAACCCTTTTCACATACTTGATCCTGTTTATTGTGCCGTCAACACATTGGAAAGTAAACATGACTATGTGAATAAAGTTTCCTAGATTTATCAGACATAGGGTTTTACTGATATGATAATCTACAACAGAGCTTACTTGCATTTGGAGAAATGCTATGTTCTTTCCAGAGCATTGGTTAAAGTAAAGCTCAGGTTGGATGCATGGAGTATGCATCGGAAGGGACCGATATTGAACTTTGACTTAGATTTATTAAACTTACCGTAATATCTATTCAAGTCAATATCGCCTAGTTGATCCTAGATCAAATGTTCTTAATCCTGTTATGATTAGGCTCAATCTTGAAAGGCTATCCGTGTTCTTTGATTTGTTAGTTAAGCCTACTTTTAGGTCAGGGTGATACGTACATTTTGGGAACACGGTAGTGCAATTGAGTGGGAGCGCTAGCATAAACATGGAATCTATAGCTTCTATCTGGCGAATAGTAAGCAAAGGATGATCTCCTTCGAGCTTGACCAAACGAACATAAATGGTGGAGTACTCATTTCACATAAGCTGAAATATCATTTATACGGGGTCAAGTGTTTTAAGGAATAAATACATTGTAGGGTGTAACGGTAATTTAATCCCTTTACAGTGTAGATCATTCATATAGAGGATCACTGATCACATTAGGATTATAACAATGGATAACTAATGATGTGTCTATATGGTGGAACATATAGAGCATTCTATATACTGAGAGTGCAATTCTAAGTTCTATGCGTGGATTCAACGAAGAATTAATAAGTTAGTGAATTTTAGTGCTAAATTATTGATCTACTTATTGGAAGCTCGGTTATATAGACCCATGGTCCCCCCACTAGTTGAGATAATATTGCTTGTAAGACTCATGTAATTGGTTTTGATTAATCAATTATAATTCTCAATTTAGACTATGTCTATTTGTGAATTTTTCACTAAGTAAGGGTGAAATTGTAAAGAAAGAGTTTTAGGGGCATATTTGTTAATTATGACACTTTGTATGGTTCAATTAATAAATATGATAAATGACAATATTATTTAATAATTATTTATAGTTATTAAATAGTTAGAATTGGCATTTAAATGGTTGAATTAGAAAATTGGCGTTTTTGAGAAAATCAGATGCAGAAAAGATAAAACTGCAAAAATTGCAAAAAGTGAGGCCCAAATCCACTAAGCATGGCCCAGCCACTTTTGTAGGCAATTTAAACTGATATTTTCATTTTTTTAATGCCAAATAATTCAAACCTAACCCTAGTGGAATGCTATAAATAGATAGTGAAGGCTTCAGGAAAATTACACTTAAATTTTCTATTTTTCCTTAAGAAGAAAAACCTGAGCCTTTCTCTCTCCCTATCTTTAGCTGCCACATCTACTTTCTCTTCCCTCTTGAATTTCGAAATCCTTAGTGATTAGAGTAGTGCCCACACACATCAAGTGATACCTCAATCATAGTGAGGAAGATCGTGAAGAAAGACTTTCAGCAAGAAGGAGGTTTCAGCATCAAAGATTCAGAGAAAGAGATCCAGGTTCAGATATTGATAATGCTCTGCTACAGAAAAGAATCAAGGGCTAGATATCTGAACGGAAGGAGTCATAATATTCCGCTGCACCCAATGTAAGGTTTCTTTAAACTTTATATGTGTTTATTTCATCGTTTTAGAAAGTTCTTATTTAGGATGTTAATAAACATACTTGTGAGTAGATCTAAGATCCTGGTAAAATAATTTCCAACAACTGGCCTCAGAGCCATGGTAATTGATTTACTTGCAAGAAATTTGGACTTTAAAACGATTGTTTGTATGATTTTTGGATGGTATCATGTTGTATTGAGTGTTATTTGATGATTGATTGATGTTTGTAAATTTTCGTGAAAAATAATTGCGATTTTGTTTCTGGAATTATTTTAATTGGATAGTAGGGAAAAAATTAAGCAAGTTAGCCTTTTACAGAACTCAATTTCGATTTTATTTGAATTAGTTATGAATTTTTGAAGATTTGAAAAAATCGGGGCTGTGCTGAAATTTTCCTGCGATCGCAAATCTGTCCGTACAGTTCACAATTTTTTCGTTTTTCTTCGATTTTTCATGTTTTTTCATGGAATTAACTTCCGATTTTTGGTATAGTTTTGTATTTATACTATTACTATTCCTAATTCAATTCTAATTATCATTTTGAATTAATTTAATATTTTTTAAATTTAATTCAAGATATTAGTGTAATTTGAATTTGAATAGAATTAGTATCTATCTTCTTGCTTAAAAATCTATCTTATTTTAAAATTTGATTATATCTTATCTTATTTTAAATTTAAAAATAAGATATTTATAATCATGTAATTTTTAAATGATATAAGATATTTTGCTAATTCTTTTAAATTTTGTTATTTTATTTATTTAAATTACATTTAAAATTTGAAAAAGATATTTATTTATCTTTTCTAATTTTTTATTTAATTTTTATTTATAAAATAACATTTAAAATTTAAAAGTAGTTAGCAAATTTTTGAAATGATATTTAGGTTGGTTGAAACCTAATTTTTCAAAAATTGTAGGTTTAATTTTAAATTTAAATTTTTTTTTAAAATTTCGAATTTTTCAAATTTTTTTTAAATTTTCGATTTTTTTTTTATTTTTATTTAATTAATTATTTTCGAAATTAAAAATTTAATTTAAAATTAAATAAATCCTACATCCAACTATCCAACTAACCTTGTTGCAGGAGTATGTGTTTTAACTTGTATGTAAGTTTTCAAAACCTATTATTACTTGATTGTAAATAGCCATGGTTACTTTTTGCTTGCCAGATCTAATGATCTGATGGCTCCCTTGGTCAAGATAATAATTTGTAACAGGTATATTTACAATCTTCTTTCATCTGTGTATGACCTAGCAACATGATAGGACCCATCCAAAGTGTGCCTGTATGAGCCTATGTGTAAAGCCCGCTTAGTTAATTTGGAAATTTGCAGTTGTTTATGTTTAATTATGAAATTATTTATAGCTATTTAAATAATTTATTACTGTTATTTATGGAATTCAGAAATGCATGATTATGTCATCAGTAGTTTTTATATTTCGCATTTCCGGTGTCCGGTATTTTGGAACTCGGCGTTGGCTCAGTAGAAATCACAACTTAGTATGTTGGTATTTTGGGGACGGGTTTAGACATTGGGAATGTCGGGAATGGCCGGGAATTTAGAATGTCCCAAAAATACCCCTTTAGTATGATTTTTGTGATTTTATGGTGGAGGGGCAAAATGGTCTTTTTGCCCCATTAGTGTTTTGTCTTATGTGAGCTTTTTATTTGAAAATTTAAATGCTTAAGTGTTTAATTGTTGGCTGAATAAAATGAAATGTTATAGCTTTTATTCATTTTTCCCAAACTTAGAAAAAATTGCATTTTCTCAAAGAAAACTCTCTCCACTCTCTCTCTCTCTTTTCGGCCATTTGAGGCAGCTTCTAGGGTGATTTTTCCTCTTCAATTTCTAGTAGATTTCAGCTTGTTGTGTGTCTCTAATCAAGGTAATTCTTGTCTTGCTTTTTCTAATTAGTTTTCTTGAGATTTTTATGAAATTGGATGAAATGCATGCATGATTTTGGTATATGTTGCTGCTGTGATTTTGTTGCTGATTTATGTGGATTAAAGCATGCTAATTGAAGTTAAATTGGGCTGTGTTAAAGCATGTTAGTTAGGATGTTCAAGCTTTTAGTTTTTATGTGAAAAAGTTATGAATTTTTGAAAGAAATGGTTCATTTTGTTTCTGTGAAATTGCTGGGTGTTCTTGTATGTTTTCAGAAGCTTATTCATGCTTATTTGAGTAGAATTAAATAGGTTTGGATGCATGCTAGTGGATTTAACCAAGTTTGAGTTTTGGAACTCAAAGCTTGGTCTTTAATGGTGATTTTTGTATATGTGTTTTCTGGGTGGTTTTGATGCCTTGGATTTGTTCTAGGGATAGTTTAGAACAGGTCTGGAAAGTTTGGTACCAATTGGGGTTGAATTGGTCGAGTTATGGAATTTTTAGTTGGCTGCCTGCGAGGAACCGGAATTCCGGTTGTGCATCCGGAATTCCGGATGGGGGTCTGAATTTCCCGAAGCCGGAATTCGGTTGGGCAACCGGTCTACGGTTGGGGGATTTTTCGAACCACTAGTTTTCCTCGTTTTTAGGTTTTTAGGGGTATTGCCATGCTTTTTATCGATAGGGAAACTTTTAGTTCCAAGTTTTAGTCCCGGGAAGTGATTTAGCGTGTCACTTATAGCGTTGTGATTTTTATGGTTTAGGAGCCGATGTCAAGCGCTCGGCTTCGATTCCGGTCGGGTTGACCGGCACACCTGAAATCGGAATCCAGGTAAGATTAGTATAACAGTATGCATATGTAGATTACATGTTTAGCGTGCATGTAGGAAGCCTGCTAGATTACATTAGTTATGTATTTAGGCTTCGAACCATCCAACCTGTCACGTCGGTACGAGTGGAGTATGACCGACGGCGGAGTATGGCCAGGTTCGGCCGATCAGTGACACTTGGTTGGTGGTTCGGTCTATTGACCTATCCCGTCGGTACGACAGTGGAGTATGACCGACGGCGGAGTATGGCCAGGTTCGACCGATCGGGAGGATACTTGTCAATAGTACGTCCCCCGAACGTTCAAAACTCGGTACCATGTTGGACATGGCGGTAGTGGCTCGGTACCATGTTGGACATGGCGGATGGCGGGACTCGGTATCGTGTTGGACACGGCGGTTAGCTTTATGTATGATATTATTATGCTTTTCTTGCGAGTACGTCGACTCACGGTTTATGTTCATGTGTAGGTAAAGGCAAGGCTATAGGTGATGGACCGTGAGCGAGCTTATGAGATTGTACATGTCGGGGCGGTTAGGCTGGAGCGTACGATCCTCGGGACGACGGGCGAGTTTTTGTAACCGGTCGTTAGATGACTTTATTTTGATGTAAAAGTTAAACGGTTAAAACGTTTGTAAATGATTTTATAAATCGGGATCCCGAGACTTTTATAATATGGTTTATAAGTTTAATTAAAAAGCAAAATTTTAATTAATCACGTTTTTCCATAAACCTCGTTGATTAGCAACGAGCCGCACAAGACGTTTAAAAATCACGTAATACGCCTAAGATAGTTAGGGTGTAACCATTTGGTATCAGAGCCGCCGGGTTGTCTTCCGAAGATCGTCACGACATGTACAATCATCATCGGCGAGTTAGCTCGGTTCACGGTTCAGTAAGCCTTTATTGCTTTAGTAGTTTATTTTATTCAGTTATGAAAAAGAAAAGCCGGTTAGGAAGCAGGTTAGTAGCCTGATAGTAGAATAGGCGCATGTTTCATTTTTTATTTCCAAATTAAGCGGCATTAGTAAGCTCGCCTTGAATACGACCACGATATGCCAACTCTTGGTTTCGCGGGCGGTTCTAACTAGATGGACGCCGGGCGGACTACCGGAGTCGGGGCAACTCCGTAGGGTCGAATCGAGGGACGGGGAGCTCGGTTTCCCCACTGCTAGGGGCGAGGTGAGGTCCCCGAGGCGGGGCTCGTGGCCGGGGTGATGAGAACCCGCCACGGGCTGCCCGGGCTCCCCGGCCGATCGGGGAGCCCGGGTGGGAGTTGCGGTTTGCGAGAGATGCAAGCCGGATCGAAGAACAAGACCTCGAGATTCGAGAGGTTGAGACGAGCGGGGTGCTCCTGCCGGTTCTGTGCCCGTAGTTCCAGCGTGGCACCCGCCCGCCGCCCACGCCGAGATAGTGGTGGCGGCCCATAGATTGGAACCATTGTATGAGCGGTTCCGGAAGCAAGCACCTCCGGTATTCCTGGGAGGTCCGGACGTGATGAAAGCCGAATAGTGGCTGACGGTGATTACCAGAATCCTGAATTTCATGGGTGTCACCGGAAACGACAGAGTGGTGTGCGCCACGTTTCAGTTCCAGGAGGACGCCCTGGTATGGTGGGACATGGTGTCTCAGATCCATGACGTCACCACCATGACTTGGGAAAGGTTCCAAGAACTCTTCAACGCAAAGTATTACAACGAGGCGGTCGAAGCGCCAAGAGGAAAGAGTTCGTTCACACGACCCCGGCGGGAGAACATGAGCGTCCGCGAGTATACTACTCGGTTTGGCCGTTGGCGAGGTTAGCCTCGGGAATTGTGCCGACCGACTTCGGCAAGAAGGAGAAATATCCGGGACGGGTTGAATCCCAAGATCGGGCATGACCACGATGATTACCACCGACGACGGCCACCACCTATGCTCGGATGGTGGAGAAGGCACCTTTGCGAGCCGAGGGCGCGGTGGGGTGCATGTCGAGTCGGCTAGTACTCCGATTAGTGGCGGAGCTCCTACCCCTCTGCATCGAGGCTTTAGCGGGGAGTAGTGGTTCGGCCATTGATCGAGAGGAAGAGAGCACCCATCGCTTCGGCGGCTCGAGTCGAACAAGAGGTTCCGGGGAACCGGAATAGAGGGAGTCGTCCTGGTGGTGCGAGACCCGATTCTCCTATCCCGAGTGCCACTAGCCGCAAGAGGCACCATCGGGGCGAATGCAAAGGTCAGGGATGCTTTCATTGTGGCATGCCGGACACTTCAAAGGGAATGTCCCCGGCTCGGACCGGAGGCACCGAGAGCTCCGGCGATAC
Organism: Cannabis sativa; assembly: GCF_029168945.1. NCBI lineage: Eukaryota > Viridiplantae > Streptophyta > Magnoliopsida > Rosales > Cannabaceae > Cannabis > Cannabis sativa. The sequence goes on from NC_083602.1 coordinate 63,002,937, forward strand.
CCACTCCAGCCAGGGTGTTCGCTATCACGCAGGCTGATGCAGATGCCAGCCCATCAGTTGTTACATGTCAGCTTTTTATTAACAACTCGCTTTATTCAGTGCTGTTTGATTCTGGGGCTACACATTCTTATGTGGCGGCCAGAGTCTTTAGTAAGTTGGGTAGACCCTTTGATAGATATGAATCAGGGTTTGGAACCCTGTTACCTGGCGGAGAATTGGTTATCTCCAATAGGTGGATTAGGTCTATGTCGATCAGGATAGATGGTAGAGAGTTAAGCGCTGATCTGATAGAGATGAGCTTAGTCGAATTTGATATTATTTTAGGAATGGATTTCCTATCTAAATATTCGGCGAGCATTGACTGTAAGAGGAAGATGGTGGTCTTCCAACCGGAAAGTGAAGAACCGTTTGTATTTGTGGGTTCGGTTCAGGGATCTCGGATCCCGGTGATCTCGGCTATGTCAGCGAGAGAATTATTGCACGGCGGGTGCTTAGGGTTTCTGGCCGTGGTGGTGGACACCACTCGGCCAGACACCATTCGGCTAGAGGACATCAGAGTGGTTCGGGAATTTTTGGACGTCTTTCCCGAAGAACTTCCAGGGTTACCACCTCAGCGGGAGATTGATTTCGTGATCGACTTGGCACCAGGGGTGGATCCGGTTTCCAAAGCCCCGTATAGGATGGCTCCAGCTGAACTTAAGGAATTAAAGATTCAGCTCCAAGGATTGCTTGACATAGGGTTCATTCGGCCCAGTGTGTCACCCTGGGGAGCCCCGGTTTTGTTCGTCAAGAAGAAGGACGGATCTATGAGGATGTGCATCGACTACAGAGAGTTGAACAAGTTGACGGTGAAGAATAAATATCCATTACCTAGGATCGATGACTTGTTCGATCAGCTTCAGGGGAAGACGGTCTTTTCTAAGATTGATCTCCGTTCGGGTTATCATCAGTTGAGAATCCGAGAGGAGGACATTCCGAAGACGGCTTTCCGCACTAGGTATGGACACTACGAGTTTCTGGTTATGTCATTCGGACTAACCAATGCTCCTGCAGCATTCATGGACCTGATGAATAGAGTATTCAAGGATTTCCTCGATATCTGTGTGATTGTGTTTATCGACGACATCCTCGTGTACTCTCAATCAGAAGAGGAGCATGAGTTACATCTTCAGATGGTACTGCAACGACTTCGAGAACATAAGCTCTACGCCAAGTTCAAGAAATGTGAGTTCTGGTTGTCTCAGGTGTCCTTCCTAGGGCACATTGTGAGTAAAGATGGGATCAAGGTGGATCCCGGGAAGATTGAATCCGTTAGGGATTGGCCGAGACCGAAGACAGTGACAGAGATCAGAAGCTTCTTGGGTTTAGCTGGGTACTACCGTAGGTTCGTGGAGGGGTTCTCCAAAATTTCAATGCCCCTAACCGAGCTTACAAAGAAGAATCAGCGATTTATACGGTCGGATAAATGCGAAGCTAGTTTTCGGGAGCCGAAACGAGAGGTTGATTACTTGCTCCGGTGCTAGCTTTGCCTGCGGACAAGGAGAAGTTCGTAGTCATGCTTGTGAGCGCATCCAAACGGGGTTTGGGGTGCGTATTGATGCAAGCCGATCGGGTTATCGCTTATGCCTCCCGTCAGTTAAAGGATTATGAACAGCGATACCCGACTCATGATTTAGAATTGGCCGCAGTGGTTTTTGCACTGAAGATTTGGCGGCATTACCTTTATGGGGAGAAGTGTGAGATCTATACCGACCATAAAAGTCTCAAGTATTTCTTTACTCAGAAAGATTTGAACATGAGACAAAGGCGTTGGTTGGAATTAGTGAAGGATTACGATTGTGAGATCCTCTATCATCCCGGAAAAGCCAATGTAGTGGCCGATGCCCTGAGCAGAAAGGGTCCCGGGCAAGTAGCTAGTATGGTTCAGATCTCACCTCAGCTAGCAGAGGATATGGTTAGATCCAGCATTGAGTTTGTGGTAGGTCAGCTTCACAACTTAACGCTGCAATCTGATCTGTTGGAAAGAATAAAAGTCGCTCAGATGACAGATCCGGAGTTAGTGAAGATCCGAGATGAGGTATTGGCTGGTCAAGCCAAAGACTTTTCGATGTCAGATAGTGGGATGCTTTTGTATAAAGCCAGGGTTTGTGTTCCGAACAGTGTGGAATTGAGAAACGAGATCTTTGAGGAGGCTCATTCTACCCCGTATTCTCTGCATCCCGGCACCACTAAGATGTACCAAGATTTGAAACCGTACTTCTGGTGGAACGGTATGAAGAAGAATTTGGTAGAATTCGTATCGAGATGCCTCACTTGTCAGCAGATCAAGGCCGAACATCGAGAGACCCGGCGGGGGTTGTTGCAGCCTCTAACCTACCAGAATGGAAATGGGAGGATATTACGATGGATTTTGTGGTCGGGTTACCTAGGACCACGGGTATGTATGATTCCATCTGGGTAGTGGTGGACCGATTTACGAAATCTGCTCATTTTCTGCCGGTTAGAACAACATTTACAGTGGATCAGTTGGCAGAGTTATATGTCAGGGAGATAGTGAGACTTCACGGGGTACCGAAGTCTATAGTTTCGGACAGGGATCCGAAGTTCACCTCCAAATTTTGGCAAAGTTTGCAACGGGCAATGGGTACGAAGCTGAAATTCAGTACAGCATTTCATCCTCAAACAGATGGTCAGTCCGAAAGGACAATTCAGATATTGGAAGATATGTTGAGAGCCTGTGTTATGGACTTTGAGGGTTCATGGAGTAAATATCTACCGTTAATAGAATTTTCATACAACAACAGTTATCAGAGTACGATAGGGATGGCACCCTATGAACTGTTGTACGGTAGGAAATGTAGATCCCCTATCCACTGGGATGAGACAGGAGAGGAAATACCTAGGTCCGAGTCGGTTCGGCGGACCAATGAGGCAATAGAAAAGATAAAAGCTAGAATGCTTGCCTCACGGAGCGGACGAAGAGTTACGCGGTCCGAAACGTAGAGATGTTGAGTTCCGAGTAGGGGACCATGTGTTTTTGCGAGTATCTCCGATGAAGGGGATTAAACGTTTCGGGAAAAGAGGCAAGTTATGCCCTAGGTTTACAGGACCTTTCGAGATTCTCGAGAAGATAGGTCAAGTGGCATATCGGTTAGCATTGCCTCCAGCCTTATCAGCAGTGCACAACGTATTCCATGTCTCAATGTTGAGAAAATACGTTTCAGACCCCTCTCATATACTCAGTTATGAGAGTCTTCAGCTTCAGCCAGACATGTCATATGAGGAACAACCAGTGCAGATCCTGGATAGAAAGGATAAAGTCCTTCGGAATAAGACCATAGCATTGGTCAAGGTTCTCTGGAGAAACAGTAAGGTGGAAGAAGCCACCTGGGAGCTAGAGTCAGATATGCGAGCTCAATATCCAGAGTTATTCAGGTTAGATTTCGGGGACGAAATCCTTTTAAGGGGGGAATAGTTGTAAAGCCCGCTTAGTTAATTTGGAAATTTGCAGTTGTTTATGTTTAATTATGAAATTATTTATAGCTATTTAAATAATTTATTACTGTTATTTATGGAATTCAGAAATGCATGATTATGTCATCAGTAGTTTTTATATTTCGCATTTCCGGTGTCCGGTATTTTGGAACTCGGCGTTTGGCTCAGTAGAAATCACAACTTAGTATGTTGGTATTTTGGGGACGGGTTTAGACATTGGGAATGTCGGGAATGGCCGGGAATTTAGAATGTCCCAAAAATACCCCTTTAGTATGATTTTTGTGATTTTATGGTGGAGGGGCAAAATGGTCTTTTTGCCCCATTAGTGTTTTGTCTTATGTGAGCTTTTTATTTGAAAATTTAAATGCTTAAGTGTTTAATTGTTGGCTGAATAAAATGAAATGTTATAGCTTTTATTCATTTTTCCCAAACTTAGAAAAAATTGCATTTTCTCAAAGAAAACTCTCTCAACTCTCTCTCTCTCTTTTCGGCCATTTGAGGCAGCTTCTAGGGTGATTTTTCCTCTTCAATTTCTAGTAGATTTCAGCTTGTTGTGTGTCTCTAATCAAGGTAATTCTTGTCTTGCTTTTTCTAATTAGTTTTCTTGAGATTTTTATGAAATTGGATGAAATGCATGCATGATTTTGGTATATGTTGTTGCTGTGATTTTGTTGCTGATTTATGTGGATTAAAGCATGCTAATTGAAGTTAAATTGGGCTGTGTTAAAGCATGTTAGTTAGGATGTTCAAGCTTTTAGTTTTTATGTGAAAAAGTTATGAATTTTTGAAAGAAATGGTTCATTTTGTTTCTGTGAAATTGCTGGGTGTTCTTGTATGTTTTCAGAAGCTTATTCATGCTTATTTGAGTAGAATTAAATAGGTTTGGATGCATGCTAGTGGATTTAACCAAGTTTGAGTTTTGGAACTCAAAGCTTGGTCTTTAATGGTGATTTTTGTATATGTGTTTTCTGGGTGGTTTTGATGCCTTGGATTTGTTCTAGGGATAGTTTAGAACAGGTCTGGAAAGTTTGGTACCAATTGGGGTTGAATTGGTCGAGTTATGGAATTTTTAGTTGGCTGCCTGCGAGGAACCGGAATTCCGGTTGTGCATCCGGAATTCCGGATGGGGGTCCTGAATTTCCCAGAACCGGAATTCCAGTTGGGCAACCGGTCTACCGGTTGGGGGATTTTTCAGAACCCTAGTTTTCCTCGTTTTTAGGTTTTTAGGGGTATTGCCATGCTTTTTATCGATAGGGAAACTTTTAGTTCCAAGTTTTAGTCCCCGGGAAGTGATTTAGCGTGTCACTTATAGCGTTGTGATTTTTATGGTTTAGGAGCCGATGTCCGCCGCTCGGCTTCGGTTCCGGTGAGGTTGGCCAAGCACACACGAAATCGGAATCCGGGTAAGATTAGTATAACGAGTATGCATATGTAGATTACATGTTTAGCGTGCATGTAGGAAGCCACGCTAGATTACATTAGTTATGTATTTAGGCTTCGAACCATCCAACCCTGTCACGTCGGTACGAGCCGGAGTATGACCAATGGCGGAGTATGACCGGTTCGACCGATCAGTGACACTTGGTTGGTGGTTCGATCTTATTGACCTATCCCGTCGGTACAGGCTGGAGTATGACCAGCAGCCGGAGTATGACCGGTTCGACCGATCAGGAGGATACTTGTCAATAGTACTGTCCCCTGAACGTTCAAAACTCAGTACCATGTTGGACATGGCAGTAGTGGCTCAGTACCATGTTGGACATGGCAGTAGCGGGACTCAGTATCGTGTTGGACACGGCAGTTAGTTTTATGTATGATATTATTATGCTTTTCTTACTGAGTCTGTCGACTCACAGTTTATGTTCATGTGTAGGTAAAGGCAAGGCTATAGCTGATGGACCGTGAGCGAGCTTATGAGATTGTACATGTCGGGGCGGTTAGGCCTGGAGCGTACGATCCTCGGGACGACGGGCCGAGTTTTGTAGCGGTCGTTAGACGACTTTATTTTGATGTAAAAGTTAAACAGTTAAAACGTTTGTAAATGATTTTATAAATCGGGATCCCGAGACTTTTATAATATGGTTTATAAGTTTAATTAAAAAGCAAAATTTTAATTAATCACGTTTTTCCATAAACCTCGTTGATTAGCAACGAGCTGCACAGTACGTTTAAAAATCACGTAATACGCCTAAGATAGTTAGGGTGTAACACTATGTGTTTAATTTTATTATAGATGTATATAGGTTGTTGTTGCTAAAATAAATTATCATAGTTCTTGATAGAATTTATTTAGGCCCATTTAGTTATTGGGCTTATTCAATTAATAACAGTTGTTCTTATTAAGGTTAAATTCCTCTCTTTTGGGCCTTGTGTGAGAGTTGGGAGCCATAGAAGTGGGTACGACATACTGAACCCAGCACCCCCTCACATGAACCACCCTAATTGTGAAGGCCCATTTGCCTGATTTGAACAACTGTACTAGGTTAATTACACTAGTTTAACCTAATAAAATTGATTAGCAACATAATTAATTTCATTTATTTTGAAATTAATTTAAGAAAATTATAGTTTAAAGAATTCTTTATTCTAAGCTAAACTATATGTATTTTCTTGTATTTAATTAAATATAGAATTATAACCATCTAGATTCTTTCTGGAACTTAATTTAAATTTTTCATTAAATATTCTTATTTAAGTTGATATTTAGTTATATACAACTAACCAACTTAAATCTGAATATCTTTTGAATTTCAAATTTCAAATTTAAGTTGAGGAATTTTAGGCATTGGTTATTAAGATTCTTTAGATATTTTTTAAGTTAATATCTTTTCGAATATTAACTTAAAATGGAATATTTTCAAATTAAGTGGTTACAACTTAATTTTTGATATTTAATTAAATTTAAATTTGAAAAGTATTTAAGTTCTAGATTTTTTCTAATACAACTTAAATTAGATATTTTTTCAAATTTTGTGGAAAAGATACTTAGTCAAATAAGATATTTTCTAGATAGTTATTTCTAGACTACTTATTATTTCTAATATTAAATAGGAAATATTATACATTGTGAAATTAATTATTTATTAATTAATTTTGGTACAATTTATTTTAAGTATATTTTTCCTAGTATTAAACTAGAGATTAATAATTAAGCCTTCTCTACACTTAATTATTTATTTCTTGAATTTAATACATTTAATTAATTTGAAAATTGAATATCTAAGTTGATTTTTATCATCATACTTAAATATTTCTTTTTCATGACATTTAATTAAATAGAAAATTATTTTTAGTTGAAATTTATTTTTTCAACTAAATTTAAATAATTTTCAAAATATATTTTTTCTTTATTTTATTAATCAATTTTCGAAATTGCATTTCTTAAATGCTAGAATTTCGAATTTTATCTTGAAAAATAGATTAAGTTGTAAATTAATTATTTATTTAAATTAATTCTTGGATCAACTTAAATCAATGATTTTTTCATTTATTGATTAATTTACAATAAATTGAATTAAAGTATATTATTAGAAATTGAATTAATTAGTCAAAGGAAAATCTAGATAGATGATATTTTTGCTTGAAGTATTTTTCTAGTGTATTTAATTAAATAGAAAATTAATATTTAAGTTGATTTTCATCATCATACTTAAATATTTGAAATTTTTCTTATATATTTAATTAAATAGGAAAATTATATTTTTTGTTGCAAATTAATTTTATTAATTAATTTTGGGCCAACATTAAATTAGAATAATTTTTCCAGGATTAATTTTTTATTTTAACATGCATTTTCGAAAATTGTATTCTTAAATACTTTAATTTTTCGAAATGCAGTATATATTTATAGAAAATTAAATTTGAGTTGTAAATTAATTTATATTAATTTTGTAACAACTTAAATTGAATATTTTTCTAAATATTTATTGGAAATTATTACTAAGATGGAAGAAATACATGTTATTTTCATATCCATCTAAGTAAAATTTATAAATATTAAATTAAAATTTATATTTAGAATTTTTCATTCTAAATTGGAAATTTTAAATAAATATATATTTAAAATAAATAAATTAAATAAAGAGAATCAAAGAAAATACAACTCACTTTAAATAATGAGCTTGATTATTATTAAGATATTCGATCTCTATTGTTGGTCTTACAAAAGTTAAATGTTTTCAATATAACCTCGAGACGCTAGACTTCTTCCCCCTATGGATGGTTATTCGTTGAATGCATTTAACACCGTAAGATTTCATTTGATAAGTGTTTTGTAAGTTTTCGTCTCTATTAGACTCTCCCCTACGGTGACTACTTAGAGATAAACTTATGAAACATGAAACAATGGTGGAAGCTCATAAAATGAGAATAACCTTGACTCTCGCCTACCGGGACAACGTTGGATTCTTATTTTGATCGAATAAAAGGTTGCTAGAATGGTTTCTATTTTAGATGAGCTGACAACTCTATTCAATAAATGATGCTTTGACTCTCGCCTACCGGGACACTGTATCAGTTTGTTGAAAACCTTGGAAATTATTTAGGATTGTATGTTTTAGTATTTTCACTAGTCATTCCTACTTGCTATATGTTTATAATTTCTGAATTGTCTATGAATTTATATTGAACCATGTTAATTTCTGTTATTAAGTTGTAGTTTAATTTCGAATCTTCATTGTTGGTCTAACATGTTTGTTTTTCTAATGAGATAAATCCCTAGTGGATTTTCACCATTAGACATACATAATAGTGTTAGATCTCGAAAGATAAATATTGTATATGCGACATCTAGCTGTTCATCAATTGATGACACCTAAGACTAGTATTTTTACGATATGAAACAAAAAGATTACATAAATAAGATTACTTTGTCTTTCGCTAATCGAAGCATCGTTGGATTCTTATTTATAAACGAAATTATCCTAATTCCTCTTAGCTTATTCATTTCGAATTAGCTCAAAACATATCATTGGATGAATGGTCTATAAATCATTTCATGTCATTATATTTTCTCTTAAGAAATTAAATGACGCATATGATTATAATCCCGAAATTCTATTCCCAATTGATATAAATCCTCAATCTTAGAAATCTCCTACTTGTATGGGCAAATCTGACTTAGAGTTTAATTAGTAGTGGTGGTCCAAGAAAGAATTACTCATTATATTTGGTTGAATTTAAGTCTTTGACTTTAATTTTAGAATCCAAACAGAAATTTTCTTATATTTCTAATTCCAGATACAATACAGTTACACTTTTTCAAGTGTTTAATATCCATCTTTTATTAATGGATTCAAACTGTATGGAATATGAGTTAGGTATTCTGTGACCAGGATCCACTTGCACTATTCTAAGAATTCTTTGATGTAACTAAACCTAAGTCATCAAAAGACACTACCACATGTTTTTTAATCTATGGCATTTGTATCTTGTTCATAGTGGATTTGACAAGATCAATCTCTGCAAAGAGTTAATATGCCTATATCCACTGAAAGTAGTTCATCTCATTCGCAGATGGATGTACATTCAGGGGTGGATATGAGTTTTTCGTTGTATTCTTAAAACGATAACTCTAGATTATACCTTAAGCAAAGAAATTTGAAATGTTTAAAATTTCATTAATTTCTAGCAATGGTTAAAACCATTAAGGTAAGTGGTTAAAGATCTTGCGAACTAATAGGGGTGGAGAAATAGTTAGTAGATATGCAGTTCAAAGATCATTAAATTGATTTTTGAATTATGTCCAAACTTACCTCCTTAAAAATTTCGAGTTGCATGTTGATGATTAGTTACTAGTCGTTGCCTAATTCCTTCTATGGTAATACAATTTCAGAATGATGTAATGGTTGTATACTTAATGTAAATCATTACTAGATTCATGGATGACCTAATTAAAATCTTAAGAAAAGCTAGAACTGTTAACCATGGTTTCTTAGCTATTCTAAGTGATTAGGGGTGGACCATCCCATTGTCAATAGATAAGAAAGTGTTTGTTCAAACAAATACTATTTATTAAGATAATGACTAAGTCTGAAAACAAGTAGCAAATAAAGGAGATATTTTTCTTAATTCCAAAAGTGTTCTATCATCTTATATAACATATGATGATCCCACTGCCTCTGTTGTCTTGTCACAACCAAAGAGGTTAATACCATTTTCTTAGACATAATTCACGGTACCTTGTCGTAGTGGGAGAGTTTCTAGGAACTCACCTTCTTATGACTTGGGAGACACTAGTGATTAAAATCCATTGTGAGTTTAAACAAGTAATGGATTGTCAAGATAAGAAACTAAGAAGAAAGCCAATAGAACTATGGTTTAATCCATTCACATGGAGTAACCTAAAGTTTTCTATTACAAGGACATAAAAGGAAATTTTCGTTTATAAGTCCATTCAATGGACTTAACAAAACTTCCTGTTCCTAGTATTATAGGTTTAAGTTTATCTAAACCTATGGCTTGTGGTATACCTGGTAATTACTTACTCTAATGTAAGCAACTTACTTTAGTGAGATGCTAAGCATTTTCTTTCTAATGGAAATCTATAGAAGTTTCACAACTTCTTAGGCATAGATTTTATTTATCTAAGGAAAAGTCTTAACTATTCCAGAAAAGATAAAGCCATGAAAGAATTTCTTATATCAACAGTGAGAGGTCTTAGATATGCTTTTGTATGCCTTAGACCAAACACCTACTGTTGAGTGGGAGTAATGAGTAGGTATCAGATTAATCCAGGAGAAGAACATTGGAAGACAATCAAGTAAATCTTAAGATAAAGAAGAGGAACTATATGTTAGTCTATAAGGGTGTGTTTAAAACTCTTAGACTACACCATATCAGATTTCGAAATTCGCCTTTGTGCTAGTAAATGTTTCTGATAAGATGGTGGTTACTCTGGGGGGTGGAATAGTGATTTTGGAGAAGTGTAAAAACCTATCTAAAGTCTCTAGGTCTACCAGAAAGGGACTGAATGTTAAAGCTGCAGGAAATGTACTTATTCAGTCTAAGGAAAGTTCTATACATTTTTGGCATCATTCCAAATTGCCTTAAACTGCTAGTGTTAATTTCCTGATTAACCAAAAGTAGTTGCCAAAGATATAGAATCCAGTATCCCAAGAGAGTAGACATATAGAGAGGAATTTCACATTATCAATGATTTTGTGATTAAGGAAGAGTAATGGTGGAGAAAAGGTTGTGGTTAATTCAACCTTTCAGATCCTATTACGAGGAGTTTACTACTACTACACTTGATTTGTATATCAAGGTGTTGAGATTATTTGAAACGCACTTTTTGTTTTATATTAGTGCAAGTGGGAGTTTGTTGGGTTTTATGCCCTAAATAAAACTCATTTCAATATAATCAGATTTACTTATTAATATAGATCAGAAATAACATTTAATGTTGCATGGTTCACATGATTTATTTCATGATTATATGTACATAATGTATGAATTCATCTGAAACCCTTTTCACATACTTGATCCTGTTTATTGAGCCGTAAACACATTGGAAAGTAAACATGACTATGTGAATAAAGTTTCCTAGATTTATCAGACATAGGGTTTTACTGATATGATAATCTACAACAGAGCTTACTTGCATTTGGAGAAATGCTATGTTCTTTCCAGAGCATTGGTTAAAGTGAAGCTCAGGTTGGATGCATGGAGTATGCATCGGAAGGGACCGATATTGAACTTTGACTTAGATTTATTAAACTTACCGTAATATCTATTCAAGTCAATATCGCCTAGTTGATCCTAGATCAAATGTTCTTAATCCTGTTATGATTAGGCTCAATCTTGAAAGGCTATTCGTGTTCTTTGATTTGTTAGTTAAGCCTACTTTTAGGTCAGGGTGATACGTACATTTTGGGAACACGGTAGTGCAATTGAGTGGGAGCGCTAGCATAAACATGGAATCTATAGCTTCTATCTGGCGAATAGTAAGCAAAGGATGATCTCCTTCGAGCTTGACCAAACGAACATAAATGGTGGAGTACTCATTTCACATAAGCTGAAATATCATTTATACGGGGTCAAGTGTTTTAAGGAATAAATACATTGTAGGGTGTAACGGTAATTTAATCCCTTTACAGTGTAGATCATTCATATAGAGGATCATTGATCACATTAGGATTATAACAATGGATAACTAATGATGTGTCTATATGGTGGAACATATAGAGCATTCTATATACTGAGAATGCAATTCTAAGTTCTATGCGTGGATTCAACGAAGAATTAATAAGTTAGTGAATTTTAGTGCTAAATTATTGATCTACTTATTGGAAGCTCGGTTATATAGACCCATGGTCCCCCCACTAGTTGAGATAATATTGCTTGTAAGACTCATGTAATTGGTTTTGATTAATCAATTATAATTCTCAATTTAGACTATGTCTATTTGTGAATTTTTCACTAAGTAAGGGCGAAATTGTAAAGAAAGAGTTTTAGGGGCATATTTGTTAATTATGATACTTTGTATGGTTCAATTAATAAATATGATAAATGGCAATATTATTTAATAATTATTTATAGTTATTAAATAGTTAGAATTGGCATTTAAATGGTTGAATTAGAAAATTGGCGTTTTTGAGAAAATCAGATGCAGAAAAGATAAAACTGCAAAAATTGCAAAAAGTGAGGCCCAAATCCACTAAGCATGGCCCAGCCACTTTTGTAGGCAATTTAAACTGATATTTTCATTATTTTAATGCCAAATAATTCAAACCTAACCCTAGTGGAATGCTATAAATAGATAGTGAAGGCTTCAGGAAAATTACACTTAAATTTTCTATTTTTCCTTAAGAGAAAAACCTGAGCCTTTCTCTCTCCCTATCTTTAGCTGCCACATCTTCTTTCTCTTCCCTCTTGAATTTCGAAATCCTTAGTGATTAGAGTAGTGCCCACACACATCAAGTGATACCTCAATCATAGTGAGGAAGATCGTGAAGAAAGACTTTCAGCAAGAAGGAGGTTTCAGCATCAAAGATTCAGAGAAAGAGATCCAGGTTCAGATATTGATAATGCTCTGCTACAGAAAGGAATCAAGGGCTAGATATCTGAACGGAAGGAGTCATAATATTCCGCTGCACCCAATGTAAGGTTTCTTTAAACTTTATATGTGTTTATTTCATCGTTTTAGAAAGTTCTTATTTAGGATGTTAATAAACATACTTGTGAGTAGATCTAAGATCCTGGTAAAATAATTTCCAACAAAAAGTACTTAAATCTAACAATCTCAATAGTTTAGGAAGATTTTTTAACGACCTTAAAAGTTAGGGGGCATAATTTAGTACATGTCAAAGTTCGGGAGGAAAAATCCTAATTAGCCATATATATAGAAAGATAGAGACTATATATATATATAGATTATAAATTAACAATTATATGAGTTTAAAAAATGATAACTAATTGGGTAAGAATAATTTTATAAATCACCCAAGTAAAAATATACTAATTTTGAGACTGTTTATCTAAATTTTGATGATAGTGACGTGGTAAGAGTAACGACACGTGGCACTAAAATACCAGGACTGGATTAATGGAGAATATGTAAAGTCGTGATCATTAGAATAGACCGTTAGTCATGACGGGTGGTCATGACCGTTGGAATGAAAGTCTGACGGTCACCTTTACCCCTAGCTTGAGCAAGGTTGTTTTGTTTGTGGTTTGTGAACTTTTCCGTTTAAAAAGTTATTTTGTTTTATGTGTTAGCATGCTTTCATGCAGGGGGAGTATTTTCTATACTCTATCGTTTTTGTTTCTAACACTTGATGTAGGTTTTCTTCTTATAAATGTTTTGTCAATCAAAGTGTAAGGGGGAGATTGTTAATTCTATTTTTGGTATCTTTAATTTGACAAAAATATTTTATAATTTATTAACTAATTTAAAATGTGGTATTTATTTTGTTTCCATAGTTTGTGTATTTGATTTTTATATTTTTATATTAATTGTTTTAAATATGGAAAGAAAATTTTCTAGATTTTTTATTTATGAAAAATAAGGTATAAATGGTAAGTTTGATGACTCATCATTCCTCTATCTATCTGGCTGTATTAATATGATCTTGGGTGAGTTTTCTAACATGTTTGATCAGATTTCTTGTAGCTAAGTGTTTTAAGGATAAAATACATTGAAGGATAGACGGTAAATTTATCCCTATTCAGTGCAGATCATCTATAGAGGATCCTTGCCTATTAGGATTATAACAATGGATAATCATAACGTATCTATATCGTGGTACATATAGAGCGTTTTATATAACTGAGAGTGTATTCAATTCCAAATCTGAAGTGGAGCAAGGCAGAATTAATAAGTTGAGAATTTACTTGGTGAATTCTAGATTTACTTATTGAAAGCTTGGTTATATAGGCCCATGGTCCCCTCACTAGTTGAAATAATACTGCTTGCAGACTCAGTTAATTGATTTTAATTAATAAATTATAATTCTTAAATTTAGACTATGTATTATTTAAGAATTTTCACTAAGCAAGGGCTTAATTGTGAAGACAAGAGATTTTGGGGTCAATTTGTTAATTAAGAGACTTTGTATGGTCTAATTAATAAATTACATAAATGACAATTTTATTTAGTAATTAATTATAATTATTAAATAAATAGTTTTGGCATTTGTAGGTTTGAATTGGAAAATATGGTAGTATTGAAAAGAAGAATAAGTGGTTGGAAAAAGTGGCAAAATTGTAACTAGTAATTTGTCTCACTAAAGTGTACGACCATATGTTAATTTTGCCCAATATTTTATTCTTTTTTAATTCATATAATTCAACCCTAAGCTCTAGTTGAAACACTATAAAAGGAACATGATACCCTCACTCATAAAACTTTTGTCAACCTGACTATTCAACCAAACCTAGATGAGAGAGTTCCTTCTATAGAGATTTCACCTCCTTCATTGTTCTTCACCATATTCGAAAGCCTTAGTGATGAGTGACATGCCCACACATAGCAAGTCAAGTACTCAATCATAGTGAGTAAGACGGTGGAAACCAAACCCGAAGGAGAGAAAGAGATCCAGGTTCAGATCTTGATAATGCTCTGCTACAGAAAGGAATCAAGGGCTAGAGATCTTGAACGGAAGGAGTCATATTATTCCGCTGCACCCAATGTAAGGTTTTCTTAAACCCTTATGTGTTTATTTCATTGTTTTAGAGATTCATATTTATGATGTTAACCAACATACTTGTTAGTAAATTTGGATCATGGTAAAATATTTCCAACAGTAACATGTTAAGCCCAGTCACCAGGGCAAACTCAGCTCAGGCGAATCGACATCTCTTCTTTGCAATGTAAAAATGTACCTCATCATCCTTATCTGATTTGATCTTATGCATGAAGAGCTGATGGATAAGTGCACCCGAAAATACTAATGGCTCTCTCACAAAAAAAATGCTTGAAAGGAGATTCCTCCTTCACCCTTTCCAATAACTGCATTTATATAAACTTAGCTTTCACTTTGCCAAGTCACACGACCAGTGTAATGTTCTGACATTGGAAGTAAAAGCCGTGGAACTTTGGAAGACTGCAAAAAAACACCAGAAAAAATAGCTGTCAGACCCATATATCACAAAAAAAAATTAAAAATTAAAATTTTACTGGGGCCATCGGGCCTTATCGGGCCCAATATCAGGCCTAAAAAATTAAATAAAACAAAGGACCATCGGACCCATATATCGGGCCATATCGTTGTTGGAAATATTTTACCAATATCTAGATTTACTACCAAGTATGTTTTATTAACATCCTAATATGAATTCTAAAACAATGAAATAAACACATAAAGGTTTAAGAAAACTTTACATTGGGTGCAGCGGAATATTATGACTCCTTTGTTGGGTTTTGTGCCCTAAATAAAACCCTTTACAATCTGATTAATAATCAATATAAGAAATTTGAAGTGATTTATGTTTGCATGAATTTTACATGCTAATGGTTTAATATGTTTATTACATTTACACACAAAATCAGTTAAGTCCAGATCATATGTTTATTCACAATTACAGTATCATCAACACAGTGGAATGTGATTGTGATCATATGAATCAAAAGACTAAGTCCCTGTTTCATCAGTGTTTTGGATTTACACTAATGTGATAATCAGCGATGATGTGTACTTACACTTGGAGTAAGTGTTATGTTCTTTCCAGGACATTGATAAAGTATACTAGTTTCGAATGTATGGAGTATACATTGGACTGGACCGATATTGCAACTTAGTTAAGATATTATAAACTTACCGTTATATCTTTCCAAGTCAATATCAGTAGTTGATCTTAAGATTAAAAGAATCTAAATCCTGATATGCTTAGGCTCAACTCAGGAGTACTATTCATGTTCTTTGATTTATTAGTTAAGCCTACTTTTGGGCAGGGTGATACGTATATTTTGGGAACATGATAGTATGATTGAGTGGGAGTGCTGAACATAAATATGGAATCTATAGCTTCTACTGGTGTATAGAAGTCAAGTGGTGATTCCCTTCGAGCTTAGCTAAATAGAAGTAAATGGATGAGCTCTTGTTTAAGTGACTAATTCTTAGATCACTAAACATCATTTACAGGTAGCTAAGTGTTTTAAGGGGCAAAATACGTTGAGGGGTGAGAACGGTAAAATTATCCCATCTCGATGTAAATCATCTATATAGAGGATCTTTGATCACAATAAGACTATAACAATGGTTAAATGAGATAGTATATTTACATCGTGGAACATATAATATGCTCTATATAAGTCTGAGAGTGCAATTCTAAGTTCTAAGAGTGGATTCAACGAAGAATTAATAAGTAGGGATTTACTTAGTAAATTCGGTTCACTTATTGGAAGCTCAGCATATAGATCCATGGTCCCCATTCTAGTTGAGACTATACTGCTTGTAAGACTCGATAATTGATTTGTGATTAATCAATTATAATTCTAAAGTTAGACTATGTCTGATTTGTGAATTTTCACTAAGCAGGGGTGAAATTGTAAAGAAAAGAGATTCTAGGTTTATTTATTTATTAATAGACTTTATATGTCTAATTAATAATTAAATTAAATGACAATATTATTTAATAATCTATTTTAGTTATTAAATAATTAGTTTTGGCATTTAAAATGTTAGAATTGGAAAATTGGCGTTTTTGAGAAAATAGAAATAAAATTTGTGAAAACTGTAAAATCCAAGTAAGGCCCATTACACAACATGGCCGACCACTTGGGATAGTTTTTTAAATTGATATTTTTATTATTTTAATGCCAAATAATTTTTAACCTAAACCTAGTAGTTGCCTATAAATAGAAAGTGATGGCTCAGTCAAATAATAAGTTTTCATAAGTTTGAATAACCTTTTCTGTCAGAAAATTCTTTCTTCAGAAAAACTGAGCCTTCCCTCTCTCTCTATAGCCGAAACCTACCCTCTCTCTTTTCTTCTTCATAAATTTCGAACCTTAGTGATAGAGTAAGTGCCCACACACAGCAAGTGGTACCTCAATCATAGATTAGAAGACTGTGAAGGATCACACACAAAGAGAAGGACATTCGGGATCAGATCTTGATAATACTCTGCGACAGAAAGGATACAAGGGTTAGAGATCTGAGTGGAAGGAGACATTAATTCCGCTGCCATCAATGTAAGGTTTTCTTAACTTTATATGTGTTTATTTATCGTTTTAGAAAGTTCATATTTAGGGTGTTAAACAACATACTTGTGAGTAGATCTAAAATCTTGGTAAAATAAATTCCAACAACTGGTATCAGAGCCATGGTAATTGATTTTCTTGCAAGAAATTTGGACTTTAAAATGATTGTTTGTGGTTTGGATGGTTTCATGTTGTGTTGAGTGTTATATGATGATTGATTGATGTTTATGAATTTTTCGTGAAAAATAATTGAAATGCTGTTTCTGGAATTATTTTTATTGGAAAGTATGGAAAAAAATTAAGCAATTTACTTTTTTACAAAACTCAATTTCGATTTAATTTGAATTAGTTATGATTTTTTGAAGTTTCGAAAAAAATCAGGGTCGTGCAACAAGGCCACTCGCGCGGACGAGGGTGACACCCTCGGACAGCACGCGTTCAGACAGCTGCTCGACCGAGCGCCTGTCTGAATCTCGCCCATCCGCGCGCGGAAATCCTGCAGCCTCCACCTTGCGCCGTGGTTTCTCGGCTGTGCACTCCCCTTGCGCGCGCGGACAGTATGCACAACATACAGCATATTGTCCGTACAACTCGCATTTTTTTTTTTTGTTTTTCTTCGATTTTTCATGCTATTTCATGGATTTAACTTCCGATTTTTTGTGTAGTTTTGTATTTAGACATTTACTATTCCTATTTCAATTCTAAATATCATAATTAAATTTATTAATATTTTTTAAATTAATTCATGATATTAGTGTAATTTGAATTTGAAAATAGTAAATATCTATTTTTTTTGCTTAATTATCTATCTTATTTTTAAATTTGATTATTCTTATCTTATTTTTAAATTTAAGGTCAGATATTAAATTTTTTAAATTAAATATATATTTTTTAAAATAATTTGACCTTATTTAAATTTAAAATAAGATAACTATAATCATTATATTTTAAATAGATGTAAGATATTTTGCTAACTTTTAAATTTTGTTATTTTATTTATTTAAATTAAATCATAAAATCTAAAAAAAGATATTTATTTATCTTTTTTAATTTTTATTTAATATTTAATTTATAAAATAACATTAAATTTTTAAAAGTAGTTAGCAAATTTGAAATGATATTTAGATTAGTTGAAACCTAATTTTTTTCAAAATTGTAGGTTTAATTTTAAATATTAATTTTTTATTAATTTCAAAAATATAAATATATTTTTAAAATTCGAAAATTAAATATTTTTTTTATTATTATTTAATTATTTTTCAAAATTTGATTATTTAAAATTAAATAAATCCTACATCCAACTATCCAGCTAACCTTGTTCCAGGAATATGTGTTTTAGCTTGTTTGTAAATTTTATAAAACCTATTATTGCTTGATTGCAAATAGCCATGGTTAACTTATTGACAGATCCAATGATCTGATTTTAACTCATGGTTCCATTGGTCAAGTAAATAATTTGTAACAGGTAAATTTTACAATCTTCTTTCATCTGTGTATGACCTAGCAACATGATATGATCCATCCAAATGTGTGCCTGTGTGAGCCTATATGTTTATTTTATTATATAGATGCATATAGGTTGTTGCTAAATAAAATGTCACACCATGATAGATTTTATTTAAGTCCATTTAGTTTTTGGGTCTATTCAATTAATAACAGTTATTTATTTTAAGGTTAAATTCCTCTCTTTTGGGCCTTGTGTGAGAGTTGGGGGCCAATAGAAGTGGGTACGACATACTGAATCCAGCTCCCACTCACATGAACTACCCCAATTGTGAAGGCCCATTTGCCTGATTTGAATAACTGTGCTAGGTTAATTAAATTAGTTTAACCTAATAAAATTGATTAGCAACATAATTAACTTTTAAAATATATGAAATTTATTTTCATTTTAATATTTTAAAGTTAATTTTAAGAAAAACACTCTTAGTTTAAGATATTATTTCTAGACAAACTATTTGTATTTTTCTTGTATTTAATTAAATAAAGAATTTTAACTAACTAGATTCTTTCTAGAACTTATTTAATTAAATATTCCTATTTAAGTTATTAATTAGTTATTTTAACTGATTTTTCATATCTAACTTAAATTTGAATATTTTATTTAAATTTAAAATTAAGTTGAGGAATTCTAAGCATTAGTTATTAAAGATTCTTAAGATATTTTTTAAGTTAATTTTAAACTTAAAATGGAATATTTTTCAAATTAAGTGGTTACAACTTAATTTTTTGATATTTAGTTAAATTTAAATTTGAAAATATTTAAGTTCTAGATTTTTTTTTCTATAACAACTTAAATTGATATTTTTTCAAATTTTTGTGGAAAAGATACTTAGTCAAATAAGATATTTTCTAGATAGTTATTTCTAGACTACTTATTATTTCTAATATTAAATAGGAAAATATTATACATTGTGAAATTAATTATTTAAATAATTAATTTTGGTACAATTTAATTTTAAGTATATTTTTTCCTAGTATTAAACTAGAGATAAATAATTAAGATTTCTCTACACTTAATTATTTATTTCTTGAATTTAATACATTTAATTAAATTGAAAAATTAAATATCTAAGTTGATTCTCATCATGATACTTAAATATTTATTTTTCATGACACTTAATTAAATAGAAAATTATTTTTTTAGTTGAAATTTAATTTTTCAACTTAAATTTAAATAATTTTCAAAATATATTTTTCTTTATTTTATTAATCAATTTCGAAATTGTATTTTAATTATGCAAGATGATTTTGAATTTATCTTGAAAAATAGATTAAGTTGTAAATTAATTATTTATTTTAATTAATTCTTGGACCAACTTAAATCAATGATTTTTTCATTTATTGATTAATTTAAAATAAATGAATTAAAGTATATTATTAGAAATTGAATTAATTAGTCAAAAAAAAATCTAGATAGGTGATATTTTTTCTTGAAGTATTTTTTTTCTAAGTATTTATTATTAAGTATTTCGAAAATAAAGTTTTATACTTTCTTTTTCAAAATACAATAAATATATTCTCAGGAAAATTTATTTTAAGTTGCAAATTAATTTAAATTAATACAACTTAAATTAATTTTCTTAATATTTATATATCAAAATTACTACTAAGATGATAGTAATTCAATTTATTTCAATCACCATCTAAGTATAATTTTATAAATATTAAATTAAATTCTTATTTAGAATTTTAATTCTAAATTCGATATTTGATGAATATATTTTATTAAAATAATAAAGAAAATACATTTTAAAGAATGAGCTTTATTATTATTAAGATATTCAATCTCCATTGTTGGTTTTACATAGCATTTGTTTTAGTAAGTAATCCTCCCTAATGGAGGAACGTTCATTAGCAAGTTCGCACCGTTTAATCTCGAAAGATAAGTAGCTTTGTAAGTGTTTTATATGGTATGGATCACCCTAATGGTGGCGACCGTATTTGACTTGCAAAATATGAAACAATGGTAGAAGCTCATAAGATAGAATAGCCTTGTCTCTCGCCTAAACGGGACAACGCTGGATTCCAATCTTGATCGAATAAAAGCTTGCTAGAATGTTTAACATTTTACATGAGCTGACAACTCTATTCAATGGATGGTAGCTTTGACTCTCGCCTAAACAGGACACTGATATTAGTTTGTTGAAAACCTTAGAAATTATTTAGGATTGCATTTTTTTTTAGTATTTTCTCTTATCATTCCTACATGCTATGTGCTTATAATTTCTGAATTGGATTTTGTGTTAAACCATTATTGATTTCTATTTATTATTTTGTAGTATCCTTATAACCATGATGAATTTCATGTTATCACCCTTGACCGAAAATAAGCTAAATGGATCTAACTTTCCAAAATGGAATGAGAACATTAATATTGCTCTCATAGGAGAAAGTGCCTTGTTTGTGTTAACTGAAGTGCCGGGCGACAATGCATCCAAAGCTGTGAAAGAAAAGTATGAGCGTTGGCAGAAAGCAAATGACAAAGCTCTATACTTTATGCTTTCCAGCATGGTTGTGTTGGGTTTTATGCCACAAATAAAACTCATTTCATATAATCAGATTTACTTATTAATAAAGATCAGAAATAACATTTTATGTTGCATGGTTCACATGATTTATTTCATGATTATATGTATATAATGCATGAATTCTTTTTAAGTCCAGAACATATGAATTTGTTATGATTATAGTGTTGTCAGTACAGTGGAATATAATCTTAATTATATGTTCAAAAGTTTATTCCCTGATTTGTCAGAACACTGGATTTAGACTGACATGGTATAATCAGCGATAGGTATTCTTACACCTTGGAAAAGTGTTCTGTCCTTTCCAGGACATTGGCAAAGTTTACCAGTATCGGATGTATGGAGTATACATCGGAAGGGACCGATATTGAACTTTGATTAGATATATTAAAATTTACCGTAATATCTATTCAATTCAATATCACCTGTTGATCCTAGATCAAATGATCTTAATCCTGATATGGTTAGGTTCAATCTCAAGAGTGTTACTCGTGTTCTTTAATTTGTTAGTTAAGCCTACTTTTGGGTCAGGGTGATACCTACATTTTGGGAACACGGTAATGCAATTGAGTGGGAGCGCTAACATAAATATGGAATCTATAGCTTCTATTTGGCAAATAGAAAGTAAAGGATGATTTCCTTCGAGCTTAACCAAACGAAGATAAATGGTGGAGATCTCATTTCACTTAGCTAAAATATCATTTATACAGGGTTAAGTGTTTTAAGGATAAAATACATTGAAGGTGTAGCGGTAATAGTAGTATCTTTTCAATGTAGATCATCTATATAGAGGATCATTGATCACATTATGGTTATAACAATGGATAACTAATGACGTGTCTATATCATGGAACATATAGAGCGTTCTATATGACTGAGAGTGCAATTCCAAGTTCTAAGTGTGGATTCAATGAGGAATTAATAAGTTAGGGAATTTACTTGGTAAATTCGGTTCAACTTATTGGAAGCTCGGTTATATAGACCCATGGTCCCCATACTAGTTGAGACCATACTGCCTGTAAGACTCAGTTAATTGATATTAATTAATCAATTATAATTCTAAAGTTTAGACTATGTCTACTTTATGAATTCTCACTTAGTAAGGATGAAATCGTAAATAAAAGGGTTTCTAGGTTTAATTATTAATTGAGAGACTTTGCATATCTAATTAATAATTATTTTAAATGACAATATTATTTAATAATCTATTTTATTTATTAAATAATTAGTTTTGGCATTTAAATGATTAGAATTGGAAAAATGGCATTTTTGGAGAAATAAAAATAAAATTGAGGAAACTGCAAAATCCAAGTGAGGCCCATTTCACCCTATGGCCGGCCACCCCAATTATTATTTTCAATTTTAATTGCCATGTAATTGCTAATCAAAGCCTAGCAATAATAGGAAAGTGGTGAATCACACTAAATAAGGCAGTTAATCAATTACACAGTAAAAGAGGAAACTGCTTATCTGGAAAGTTGTGCTCTCCCTTTTCCCTATATAAAGCAACCTTTGTTCTCTTCTCTTCCATGTCTTTGTATGCTTAAAAGCCACGAAATTAAGAGAGAAAAATTTCGAAATCCTTGTGAGATGAGTAGTGCCCACACACATCAAGTGGTACCTCAATCATAGTATGTAAGACTATGGAAAATCTGCATCAAAGAAGGAGAAAAGTGTTGGGTTTTATGCCCTAAATAAAACTCTATTTCAATGTAATCCAGATTATTCAATGTCAATAAAGTAACAGAACTATTTTTCATTCATTTGTGTATGTTTTGGTTCACTTAATCAATTGTTTGTCTATTTGATTTATAAATTCATCCAAACCCCTTTCACATACTTGATCATGTTTATTGTGTTGTCAACACAGTGGAAAGTAAACATGACTATGTGAATAAAGTATTCCTAGATTTATCAAAACACTGGGTTTTACTGATATGACAATCTACAACAGAGTTTACTTGCATTTGGAGAAATGCTATGTTCTTTCCAGAACATAGGTTAAAGTAAAGCTCAGGTTGGAGCATGGAGTATGCATTGGAATGGACCGATATTGAACTTTGAAATAGATTTATGAAACTTACCGTATATATCTATTCAATTCAATATCACTAAGTTGATCCTAGATCACATGATCGAAATCCTGATATGGTTAGGCTCAATCTCGAGAGTGTTATTCGTGTTCTTTGATTTGTTAGATAAGCCTAATTCTTGGTCAGGGCAATACATACATTTTGGGAACACGGTAGTACGATTGAGTGGGAGCGCTAACATAAATATGGAATCTATAGCTTTTATCTAGCGAATAGTAAGCAAAGGGTGATTTCCTTCGAGCTTAACCAAACGAGATAAATGATTGAGTACTCATTTCACTTAGTTGAAATATCATTTATACAGGGTTAAGTGTTTTAAGGATAAAATACATTGTAGGGTGTTACAGTAATTTAGTCCCTTTATAGTGTAAATCATCCATATAGAGGATCATTGATCACATTAGGATTATAACAATGGATAACTAATGATGTGTCTATATGGTGGAACATATAGAGCATTCTATATAGTGAGAGTGCAATTCTGACTTCTATGTGTGGATTCAACGAAGAATTAATAAGTCAGTGAATTTAAGTAGTAAATTCTAGATCTGCTTATTGGAAGATCAGATATATAGACCCATGGTCCCCCCACTAGTTGAGATAATATTACTTGTAAGGCTCATTTAATTGATTTTAATTAACCAGTTATAATTCTCAAGATAGACTGTGTCTATTTGAGATTTATCACTTATTAAGGGCAAAACAGTAAATAGAGATTTTGAAGGGCATATTTATTAATTAGGAAACTTTAATTAGTTTTATTATTAATAAAATAAATGACAATATATTATTTGATAATTATTAAATAATTAGATTTGACATTTATGTGGTTGAACAAAGGAATTGGCAGTTTTTGACAAAACAGGAAACTATCAATGTAGGAAAAGGAAAGTTGGAAAAGTGGCAAGCCTTGTTTCCACAATGCCTAGGCCGGCCACTTAAGCTTCCTTCTCTCTTTGATTTTTTCAATTTTAAATGTCAATTAATTCAATCATAGCTCTGGGTGGTCTTCTATAAATAGAAGGCAAAGGCTTCAGTTTCCAACAACACTTTCACAACATTATTCTGACAGAATTTTCTCTCTGAAAATTCTCTCTGAGCCGCCACCCTCTCTCTCTCTCTCTATTCCTTCACTGTTTCGAAATCTATAAGTGTTAGAGTAGTGCCCACACACATCAAGTAATACCTCAATCATAGTGAGGAAGGCTGTGTAGAATTCAGAAACAACAAAGAAGGACTATCGGGCTCAGATCTTGATTATACTCTGCTACAGAAAGGAATCAAGGGTTAGAGATCTGAGTGGGAGGAGACATATATTCCGCTGCACCCAATGTAAGATTTCTGATACTTTTATGTGTTTAATTTTCCATCGTTTTAGAAGTTCATATTTAGGTTGTTAAATCAACATACTTGTGAGTAGATCTAAGTTCCTGGTAAAATAACTTCCAACAAAAAGAAGATCCAGGTTCAGATCTTGGTGATGCTCTGCTACAGAAAGGAATCAAGGGCTAGAGATCTGAACGGAAGGAGTCATATTATTCCGCTGCACCCACTGTAAGGTTTTCTAACTTTATATGTGTTTATTTTCATTGTTTTAGAATTCATATTAGGATGTTAATCAAACATACTTGTTAGTAAATCTAGATCCTAGTAAAATAATTTCCAACAGGTTGACACCCTTAAAACTCGGTTTTCTAAAACCGAAAAGGCTGCTGAAGTAATGACGAAGTTAACTGAGCTATTCGGTAGGGCATCTCTTCAGTCTCGCTTTGACGCGACTAAGAAATACATCAATGCATGGATGGAACCCCATCAAAACGTGCGTGATCATGTTCTCCTCATGGCAAGTTATTTCCAAGAAGCCCAGGATCATGGTGCTGAAATGGATCACACTACTCAAGTAAGCCTTATCTTGACTAGTCTGACTCCAGCATTTCTGTCCTATACATCAAATTATGTCATGAATAAAAAGGACATAGACTTTCATGAGTTAGTCAATGACCTTCAGACATATGAAAATTTGATTGGAGGCCCCAAGAAGAAAGGGAATAAGCCTCAAAATTCTGGGAATGGTAATTGGACGGTCAAACTTGAGGCAAATGTTGCCTCTGCTTCTAAATCCAAATCAAAGAAGAAGTGAAGAAACACCAAGAAGCGTGCCAAAGCCATGAAAAACAAAAAGGCTGCTACTTCTGGTGATGCACTCAAAGGAAAGTGTTTCTACTGCAATGAGAAAGGTCATTGGAAACCCCAATCTCCTAAACTTCTTGCAAAGAAACAAGGTATTTCTTTATATAAACTTTAAGAGTTTTAGTGAATTATTATCTAATTGGAATATTGATTCTGGACTAACTTTGTTTATTTGTTTCTTCTTCTTATAGGCCAAGCTACTTGAACTCAGATGCTATCTTCATGAGTTGGATCAGAAAGCTGGACAAAGGGTGAAGATCGTCCAAGATGAAGATGAAGCTCATTTATCTATTTTTTGAATTAATTTTTTTAGTTTAAAGACAATTTGGATTTCGAATCTTAGTTAGGGATTTTTATCCCTGTTTTTCTCATATTATTGCAATACTTTTTTTTTTATTAATAAAGCTTATTTTATTTTCTATTTCAAACAAATTGCAATTTATGAGATTGAGCTTCATTTACTTTATCTTCAACCACAATTACCACATTATATTTATATGTTTGTATGTGTAAGTGTTTTTATTATTGATGCAAATTCTATAATATTTACAACTCTTCATAGAGTTATATTAAATAAACACTAAAAATTATTTCTATGTTTATTAATAATTGTTAATTCTAATACAATTATTGAGAATTTGTTTAATAAAAGGATCTTTTGATCTGATAGGGGTGGAGAAAAGTTAAGAAAACTATGCAGTTCAACGATCTTTTATATCTAATGAACTCTAGATTGTATTCAACTCCACATAATCTCTATCACACTTAGAGAATCATGATCTTTACAACCTTTAGGGGTGGATCATAATCTCTATAAACTTAGGGGTGGAGTTTACTCCACAATACCTTATGTAACACATATTTTCTTTAAACATGGAAGTAATATGATGACTTAGCTATTATAAATATAAATCCTTGATCTTGATTGTATGTTCCAATTTAGTTTTACTGTTGTAGTAAAAATTGATACCTATAAAAGTTCTTTGATAATGTATCACACTACCTTAATTGAGTGGGAGAATTTTAAAATTCTTTACCCATCTTCATTAGGTTGACACTTGTGATAGGAACTTAAGAACACTACTGAAAAGCAAATCTAACCATTCATGTGGATAGATATAACTTATCAGAATTATGAGAATAAGATAATAGAATTCTAGTTCAGTCTATTCGAATGACTTGAGCAAAGAATTCTTAATCCTCATAACATTTTATGGTATCTTGATTTTGATTACTTAATCTCTGGCAAGTATTTTTCACTTCAAATACTAGTATGCTATGTTGATGATTTAGTCTTAAAAGAAACTTAAAGTTTCAGACTAATACAATAAGTCACAACTAGATAACTCTCCAAACAATAAAGAGGTTAAAAGTATTATTTAACCAGACATCTGCTATTGAGTGGGAGCTATCTGAGATGTAATCAAATAAAAAACATTAGAAGATATTCAAAAAAGATTTATGAAAGTGATCTATATGTTAGATATTAAGGAACTGTATATCAGTTATCCTTGTGTCTACCCCAACTCATTCGAATTATGAGATGGTGGTTACTTTGGGGGTGGAGGAATTATTTTATAATAATTCAAGCTCTACCAGAAAATATTTATAACTTTGTAAATTCGAAATTACCAGAAAGTTATTTTTACTGAAGAAAAGTCTTCACTGTATTATCTAAATTCCATATTTTAAAATATGAGAGATATGTCTTCTATTCATTCAGATGTACTTTAAACAGTAAGGATTTCAGCATCCCTTGATGAGTAAAGCATATAATAAAGGATGTTTCATAAATGTATTTATGAACTAGTTTCCAGAAGTTTGGGTGGATTCAAATATACTACACTTGATCTGAAGATCAAGACATCAGATTGATTTATTTGCACAGTTTGTTTTATGCTAGTGCAAGTGGGAGTTTGTTGGGTTTTGTGCCATAAATAAAACCCTTTACAATCTGATTAGTAATCAATATAAAAAATTTGAAGTGATTTATGTTTGCATGAATTTTACATGCTAATGGTTTAATATGTTTATTACATTTACACACAAAATCAGTTAAGTCCAGATCATATGTTTATTCACAATTACAGTATCGTCAACACAATGGAATGTGATTGTGATCACATGAATCAAAAGACTAAGTCCCTGTTTCATCAGTGTTTTGGATTTACACTAATGTGATAATCAGCGATGATGTGTACTTACACTTGGAGTAAGTTCTATGTTCTTTCTAGGACATTGGTAAAGTATACTAGTTTCGAATGTATGGAGTATACATTGGACTGGACCGATATTGCAACTTAGTTAAGATATTATAAACTTACCGTTATATATTTCCAAGTCAATATCAGTAGTTGATCTTAAGATTAAAAGAATCTAAATCCTGATATGCTAAGGCTCAACTCAGGAGTACTATTCATGTTCTTTGATTTATTAGTTAAGCCTACTTTTGGGTCAGGGTGATACGTATATTTTGGAAACATGATAGTATGATTGAGTGGGAGTGCTGAACATAAATATAGAATCTATAGCTTCTACTGGTGTATAGAAGTCAAGTGATGATTCACTTCGAGCTTAGCTAAATAGAAGTAAATGGATGAGTTCTTGTTTAAGTGACTAATTCTTAGATCACTAAACATCATTTACAGGTAGCTAAGTATTTTAAGGGGCAAAATACGTTGAGGGGTGAGAACGGTAAAATTATCCCATCTCGATGTAAATGATCTATATAGAGGATCTTTGATCACAATAAGATTATAACAATGGTTAAATGAGATAGCATATTTATATCGTGGAACATAAAATATGTTCTATATAAGTCTGAGAGTGCAATTCTAAGTTCTAAGAGTGGATTCAACGAAGAATTAATAAGTAGGGATTTACTTAGTAAATTCGGTTCACTTATTGGAAGCTCAACATATAGATCCATGGTCCCCATTCTAGTTGAGACTATACTGCTTGTAAGACTCAATAATTGATTTGTGATTAATCAATTATAATTCTAAAGTTAGACTATGTCTGATTTGTGAATTTTCACTAAGCAGGGGTGAAATTGTAAAGAAAAGAGATTCTAGGTTTATTTATTTATTAATAGACTTTATATGTCTAATTAATAATTAAATTAAATGACAATATTATTTAATAATCTATTTTAGTTATTAAATAATTAGTTTTGGCATTTAAAAGGTTAGAATTGGAAAATTGGCGTTTTTGAGAAAATAGAAATAAAATTTGTGAAAACTGCAAAATCTAAGTAAGGCCCATTACACACCATGGCCGGCCACTTGGGATAGTTTTTCAAATTGATATTTTCATTATTTTAATGCCAAATAATTCCTAACCTAAACCTAGTAGTTGCTTATAAATAGAAAGTGATGGCTCAGTCAACTAATAAGTTTTCATAAGTTTGAATAACCTTTTTTGTCGGAAAATTCTTTTTTCAGAAAACTGAGCCTTCCCTTTCTCTCTATAGCCAAAACCTACCCTCTCTCTTTTCTTCTTCATAAATTTCGAACCTTAGTGATAGAGTAAGTGCCCACACACAGCAAGTGGTACCTCAATCATAGATTGGAAGACTGTGAAGGATCACACACAAAGAGAAGGTCATTCGGGCTCAGATCTTGATAATACTCTGCGACAGAAAGGATACAAGGGTTAGAGATCTGAGTGGAAGGAGACATTAATTCCGCTGCCATCAATGTAAGGTTTTCTTAACTTTATATCTGTTTATTTATCGTTTTAGAAAGTTCATATTTAGGGTGTTAAACAACATACTTGTGAGTAGATCTAAGATCCTGGTAAAATAAATTCTAACATCCTTCCATTCAGATCTCTAGCCCTTAATTCCTTTCTGTAGCAGAGCATTATCAAGATCTGAATCTGGATCTCTTTCTCTCCTTTTTTGATGGTTGATTTTCCATACTCTTACATACTATGATTGAGGTACCACTTGATGTGTGTGGGCACTACTCATCACTCAAAGGAATTTCGAAAAACAGAGAAGAAAAGAGAGAGCAAAGTGGTGGTTCAGGAATTCACTCTGAAAAAAATGAGATCTAATTCTGTATGAAACCTGAAGCCTTTACCTTCTATTTATAGAATACCACACATGGTTAAGGTTGAATTACTTGGCATTCAAAAATGAAAAATAAAATGATAAAAGGGAAGCAAAGTGGTCGGCCATATAACCGAGCTTCCAATAAGTTGAACCGAATTTACCAAGTAAATTCCCTAACTTATTAATTCCTTATTGAATCCACTCTTAGAACTTGGAATTGCAGTCTCAGTCATATAGAACGCTCTATATGTTCCATGATATAGACACGTCATTAGTTATCCATTGTTATAATCGTAATGTGATCAATGACCCTCTAATAGATGATCTACATTGAAAAGGCACTAAGTTACCGTTACACCTTCAATGTATTTTATCCTTAAAACACTTAGCTCCGTATAAATGATATTTCAGCAAAGTGAAATGAGATCTCCACCATTTATTTCTGTTTAGCCAAGCTCGAAGGATATCATCGTTTCACTTCTAAATTCCTATAAAAGTTATAGATTCCATATTTATGATAGCTCTCCCACTCAATTATACTATCATGTTCCCAAAATGTACGTATCACCCTGACTCAAAAGTAGGCTTAACTAACAAATCAAAGAACATGTATAATACTCTTGAGATCGAACCTAACCATATCAGGATTAAGATCATTTGATATAGGATCAACAGGTGATATTGAATTGAATAGATATTACGGTAAGTTTTAATATATCTAATCAAAGTTCAATATCGGTCCCTTCCGATGTATACTCCATACATCCGATAATGCTAAACTTTGCCAATGTCCTGGAAATGACATAACACTTTTCCAAGGTGTAAGAATACCTATCGCTGATTATACCATGTCAGTCTAAATCCAGTGTTCTGACAAATCAGGAAATAAACTTTCGAACATATAATTAAGATTATATTCCACTGTGCTGACAACACTATAATCATTAACAAATTCATATTTTCTGGACTTAAAAAGAATTCATACATTATATACATATAATTCATGAAATAAATCATGTGAACCATGCAACATAAAATGTTATTTCTGATCTTTATTAATAAGTAAATCTGATTATATTGAAATGAGTTTTATTTAGGGCACAAAACCCAACAATCGTGCCCAACATCGGGCCTAAAAATTAAAAAAAAAATAAAGGGCCATCAGGCCCATATATCGGGCCCTATCGTGCCCAATATCGGGCCCTATTGTGCCCAATATCGGGCCTAAAAATTAAAAAAACAAAAGGGCCATCGGGCCTTACATCAGGCTCATCAAGGGAAAAAAATCAATCACCATTGGTCCTACCCCATCGGGCTCAACATCGGGTCCTAATGACCCCATCGGGCGGACCATCGGGCCGACTATCGGGCCCACATTAGGCCTGACATCGGACCTTCATCTTCCCGGATGAATCAATCCTAAATCACACTCTAAACAGAGCCAAAAAATCACACCTTAAATCACACACTAAATCATAGATCCTAAATCTATCAATAAAATGCATTTTAAACCTAAATCAATAATTAAAAAATTCAAAAAATCCAAAGACACGAGATCTTACCTTTGCCGACATTGGGTGGTGGTGGTTTGGTCGAGATGGGTTTGATTTTCTTAGTCGTGGTGTTCGGTGGTGTTCGGTCAGTTTTCGTGGTGTTCCTCGTCGATCGGCAGTGGGTGCGGTGCGGCGGAGGAGGACGTCGTGGGTAGGGGCGATGGGTGTAGACGATCGCCGTGCGGTGCGGTCCGACGGAGGAGGACGTTGTGGTAGGGGAAAAGGGCGGTGGACGGTGGGGTTGCTCGTGGGTTTAGGGTGGATTTGAGAGAGAAAGGAGGTAGAGATAGAGGGTTGAGAAAAGTGGGAGGGATATTTTGAGGTTTAGGGAAAACTATACCTATTTGCCCAATTTTAGTATACTTAGGTATAACATTTTAATTTGGGTGTAAATAATGCACAGTAAATCAAATTTCCCAAAAAAAAGTGTAGAGAACAAAAAAATAAATCAATTTTTTAAACTTGATATGAAAATTTTTGTTGAATTGAGTGTTTTTCAATCTTTCTTTCCATACCAAATATGATTTTTTTTTCACCATATTTCCTACCCTTTTCTCACTTTTTTTCTTCACAAAAATCTTTCCAAATATAACCTTAAAGTTCCTTATATACATTATTTTTAATATTATACTTGAAAAATATATTTAAAATTATTTGATATGATTTAATTGTTCAATTATTCATAATATGTAATTTAAATTTTTTATAAACCACTGCACGCACGCAAACTGCGACCTGTTTACTAATTATTTTTTTATAACCACACCTCACTCCCTTTACCAAACGTTGTTTGTACACCCTAAAATTTTTCTTTTACATTATTTTTTAAAAAAAACCCTCAAAGACATTTGCGTTCTTGTTCTCAGGCTTCTCTTCTTCTTTAATTTTGATCTCATTTTTGCACTAATAGAAATATTCAAATCAGGTTTTTGGTTAAAATATTACGAGATATCAGTTCTAATATGATACTCTATTGGATAATTAATCTCGAAGTGATTGAAATTTGTAGTTGTATGAATATTTTTTCATTTTTTGTATGAAAGTAAAATCTATTAATAATGCACTGGGAAAACCAAATGGAATAGGTAAATATTAAATAATTAGTAGCAACAAAGGGTAGAGTATAGTATCCATTAACGATTAGTTCTTTTTATTTTTTATTTTTTTTTTGAAAGATTTTCCATTAGCAACCATTATTTAATTTTAATTAGTGGGTGTACTTATTAAAAAATAAATTAAAAAAAATTAAAAAAAAATATTTATTTGGTCATTTTACAAAAGACTAATTATGTAACTATTTTTGAGGTGTAATTATAATTTTATGGGTATAAACATAAATCCCCTTATTATTTCTTATTAGAGAAAGACATATTGGGTTGGGATAATTGTTAGTTCCGTTTTGGGGTGAAATACTTTACTTGTAAACAAAGAAAGAAAAAGAAAAGAAAACAGTTGTAATTGTATATTGTAGTTAGTATAGTTCACTTATTCACAAAAATGGTTAACCATAACTCCCTAACCCACCACCATATTATTAAAGTAACTCACACCCACCCATATAATATTAATGGTAAGTAACCAATCGCCAACTAACGAAATAAACAATACTTTGATAATGTAATTGGATCATTACATTTGTTGATTTCCCATAATTAAATATAGATGTAGATTTTTCATTTAATATATATATATAAAGTAAATCAATAAATGAACTTTTCGATGCTACTAATATGATATGCTTATTTTGAAGTTCTGTTTAATTGTTTTCCTGTTACGTGCAACTTAATATTTTAAACTAAAGGAGTTGCTCCTCATAGTGACTAGAAAATTGTCAAAATAATAAAGAATATATTCATATACATAGTTAGAACAATAGTAAATAATAATTAATACTATATATATATAGGGATATGATTTTGTCCCGTTATTGTACATTCACGGATTACAATCCGTAATGTACGGCAGCCGTCAGATGAGGGAGTTATTTGATCTGAACGGCTGAGATTGATCTAGAGGTAATTAGGGGTAAAAAGTAGAAACGTACCCTGACACTCATTTAATGTACTTTGAGACCCATCTAATGTACCACGGAATACATTCCGTGAAAGTACATCACGGAACAAAATCATATCCCTATATATATATGTTAAACTATAGATCAACTAAAGGAATTGTAAACCACAGCCAATCTAGTCACTCCAACTTGAAGAATTTGGTGATCTAATAAAGTTGAGAATAAAAACAAATACTAGTATACTACCAAATGGTATGAAGTATAAGAAGAGCAACTTAAAACATAAAAAAAGATGATTATTTTACACAACAAAGCAATATATGAAAACATTTGAAGCCGATTCAGTAGGTAAAATGTTACCCTCCAAAACCAAAACAACACAAAAAATGTACATGTAATCCAAATTATATCCAAAAGAAAAAAACCTATTAAATCTTTAATAATTTTTGCATCGAGTAGAGAAAGATATCAAAATCATTGAAGTTTTTATATATTTGAAATCAACGGTCGGGATGGAGAGGAGTCCTTCATCACCAGCGGCGAACCACGTAGAGATTAAGGTCCGACCACGCCGCGGGGACAACGTGGGTCATCCTGCCCCGGTTGACACTTCCTCTCGGCCTTCGGCGACGCCGTTTCGGCTCACCGCCTCTTCCGGCGAGGACAAGCCATTCAAGAGATGGACCTCTTGGCTTGTTCCGTCGTTTGTGGTGGTCAACATTGTCTTGTTTGCTGTCACCATGTCCGTTAACGATTGCCCCAAGAATTCGACTTCTTGTTTGGCTCGATTCTTGGGGCGATTTTCCTTTCAGCCTCTGAAAGAAAACCCACTTCTGGGTCCCTCTGCTTCTGCGTAAGCCCTTCTCTATCTGCATGTGTATAATCTTATCTATACCGTTTGGAATGCTTATATGGTTGTTGTAGAAATGGGTTTTGTTGATTATCCCTCATTTTTGTTGGAAAGTTGTGATTGAACTTATGAATGTGTTAATGGAGATTAGAGAAAAATAATGTTGATCTGATCTCTTTGTTGAATGTTAAATATGGCAAGTAATTTGTTTCATTATTCGATTAGTGAGTTGGAGATTGAGTGATCAATGAGCTTTTGAAGTTCTAGAGCTTGCCATGTTTATCTGTCATTGGAAAGTCAATAATCCAACGGTAAAGCTAAACTAGTTTTTAAACAAATGTAGCTCAGAAGTTCTGAATCCAATATAAATGTATTGGAGATTTTATATATTTCAAAAGTAGAAATTAGTGTTCTTTTGAGAATTTTTATATTTGGGGATTTCCGGCAACGCGCTTTGAATTTTGAACTGTTGTTATGTGCACAGAATATTATTTCCACACGTCCAATTGAATCCTCTTGTTTCCTTTTACCATCATTCACTTGGATTGATCATGAGTTTTGAGTTTTGCCATATCTAGTTTCATACTTGAACTTCATTACTGTAGTGGTTTCAAAGTATCTTACACTACTCTGCTAAGGAGGTCTAACATGAAATAAGTCTAATAGATCACTTTGTAGTAGTTTCATATGATGGCATTATGCTGTTGACCTCTTCTTTTTCTCTTCTCAAATCACTCATCTTTCAAATATTTGTCATTGATTAAATGGAAAGTTGTTAAAAGGGTAGACCATGACGAGCACCTTAAGTTCTGTAAATGCGAAATGTAGCAATTTTCCTTATATCAATCTCTTGTAATTTTTTTTGTTTCCTCTTGTTCGTATGATTTTTTTTACCTCTTTACAGATTAGAAAAGATGGGTGCTCTAGAAGTGGATAAAGTGGTCCATAAACACCAAGCATGGCGCTTGATCACTTGTGCTTGGTTACATGCTGGAGTTTTCCATTTACTTGCCAATATGTTAAGTCTTCTTTTCATTGGTATTCGACTTGAGCAAGAATTTGGGTTTGGTATGCATCTAATCTCTCAGATAGATGTGTTTTGAAATTTTCATGGTGGTTAGCTCTTATTATATAAGTTGTTAATGTTTTAGTTGGGTTTGGTATTCCATGTACAAATCTAAACTAGTTTGATTCAACCCAACCCATCATTCTTCTTTCTACTTTCCCATAACATTTGGATACATTTTCTGGCCATAGAAGTATACTCAAATTAAATTGAAGTGTCCAAAATAAAGAAGAAATTTTTGTATGATAAATAACTGTGAAAAAGGAAAGAAAGACTCCCCCAGTGTACATGATTTCTTTTCTTCATTGGTTTAGTGAATAGCTTCTTTTCTAGCTCACAGGTTTGAGCTACCTTTTCATTTCTTTTTTCTTCTTTTGCAGTAAGGATTGGATTGCTTTATATCATATCTGGTTTTGGAGGCAGTTTGCTATCAGCTCTTTTCATTCAAAGTGGCATATCAGTTGGTGCCTCGGGTGCACTTTTTGGTTTACTAGGAGGTATGCTTTCAGAGCTTATTACAAATTGGACTTTATATGCAAATAAGGTAAATAAAACTGTCCCCTAACGCATATCACCTTATTGTATTTGACAATATTCACAACCACATTATCTTACATTGTTATATTTACTGGGCAGTTGGCGGCATTGGTGACTCTCATTTTCATCATTGTGGTAAATTTAGCTGTGGGAATCCTCCCACATGTTGACAACTTTGCTCATATTGGTGGATTTTTGTCTGGATTCCTGCTTGGATTTATATTTTTAGTAAGGCCCCAGTACAGATGGATTAGCCAGAAATTTACTTCCCAAGGCCGCACTGCTACTCCAATTAATAAACACAGGACATATCAGTATGCTCTGTTGATTTTTTCTCTGGTTCTTCTCATT
The DNA here is from genome assembly GCF_029168945.1 of Cannabis sativa. Taxonomy (NCBI): domain Eukaryota; kingdom Viridiplantae; phylum Streptophyta; class Magnoliopsida; order Rosales; family Cannabaceae; genus Cannabis; species Cannabis sativa. The sequence goes on from NC_083602.1 coordinate 63,038,813, forward strand.
GTGGGGTAATGTCGTACTCCATTTCTTACCAGCGAATTGTTTTAAAAAGGCATATCTTAAAATTTTTAAAGCACATTTCTAAAGAACACTCTCACCATTGAAGTACCATAATATGTGTCCCTTAATGCATAGTTATTTGAATGAGATGAAAATAGAAGTGGTTGCTTCATCTTTTTGGGAATGTATAGCATGGCATAATTTCCAAGTTTGAGAGATTAGTCAATACATGATTGTGAATTTAAATTATTCTTGCATGTCAACAAATTTGATGTCTTATAACCAAAAGCTTGTAATTTTTCAGATTCATTGTTGGGTTGATTATGCTCTTTCGAGGGGTTAATGTAAATCAGCGTTGTTCATGGTGTCATTATCTTAGTTGTGTCCCTACTGCTCGATGGAACTGCAACTCTCAAAAAGAATTTTGCGAGGTAACTCATGCTGCTCATTTGTTTTTCTTTTTAGCCTCTAGTTTTGTGTGATATTGTTCTTTATGTGGTGTAATGTTCATTCGTAAAGTTCCCTGCTTGAGGGGTTAACATCTTGCTGAGTGATTTTGGGAATAACATGACTAGAGCATTAAGTTACCTTGCAGGAAGTTATAAAGAATTTAAGGCCCCCAATCTGGCTTGGTCACCTTTATTTAGGAACATTGTTAAAATGTGTTGATTTCTCATTGTGTGTCCACATTATTTACCATGTAATTTCAGACGATCCAATTCGGAAATCAGATGAATATGACATGTGAAAGGAATGGTAGAAGCAGCATTTTTCAGTTATCAGATAATAACCCTTCAAGGGCTCAGGTCCAGGAGTTCTGCCGTCAACTTTGCAGTTAGACATCTTTTTATTACCCCACATAATGCAAGGTTACTCACCTTATCTCATTCTTGTAAATAATTCATTCTTAAATATCTGTAAACACCATTTTTTCTTCTTTGTTTTCTGTATCCATAAGCAATAATTGGTTATTTTTCACCGTTAATCTTGCAATGTGTTCAAAGTTCCTTCCATCTAAATTACAAGTCATTTTTTTTCAGCAATGCTAGGTAAATATTTATTTTACACACATAAAATACACACAATGTTGACACTATTTTTGTTTGTATTTTAAGACACAGTTACATGTATGCACTTTTGCTTTCTGCCAATTGAGTTATTTCCAATTCATAGGAGGTGAGTTGTATTCATAATATAGAAATATGTGGTAATTTTTATTGACTGCAAACATGAAACAAAATATCAATATCAATTGACATTGTCTCTTTATATAAATAACAAACGTTGACATAGATATTTGGGATAATTTCATGTATTCTTTGGAAACTTCTCAAAATAAATTTTAAATGTTCTATTTGATAAATATCATGACAAAATTGTAAACTATAAAGAAGTCCAACCAATTGAGAGAGTATCAATAGATTCTTTTTTCGGAGTAATTGGATATTAATATCGCTAAAAAGAATAGAGTTATGGCGGTTACAAACTCAAAATTTTGAATACTTATGCAGCGAAAATCCCTTAACTTTAATTATTTTTGCTGATAATTTGGTCACTAATGGGCCAAGTATAATAGATTTGGTGCTGATAATTTGGTCACTAATGGGCCGAGTATAATAGATTTGGTCTAAAATTTGATCCATTGTATTATTAGATAAACTTAGCCTTCATATGGATTGGATGTAGAGGTGGCAATTTGTATTCATGGGTTGTGTCCATGTTTTATCGAGACATAGGAATTACTAGTAAATGTCAAACTTAAACCTGATTCATTTATTAACCATGTCGAAAGCTAAAATCTAAACCAAACCTCTTTATAAATGGGTTGACTCGACCCGACCCATTTAAACTGTTTATATTAAAAAAGATCACACTAAATTGTGATCAACTTATCAACTCATTAATATGTTTATGCAAGTAAGAACATGTTTACAATTGTTTTATGACACATTTATAAGTCGTTGAACATGTTCATGTCCTATTTAACTAACTTAATACAATTTATATGCAAAAAATATAATAATTATAAGAGTAAATACTTTTAAATAGGTCATTGTCGTGTCATTTTCTGGTTAGGTGTGTCAACTCGAAAATAAATTGTTTAATAAACGGGTTAGTCATGTCAACTCGAGAATGATCCAAACCCATTTAAGAGAAATCCAAACTCGTTTATCTTGTGCGGATTTTGAATCATGTTATTGTGTCTGATCTATTTTGTCACCCCTAAGAGCAGCTCCATTAATACTGCCTTTATTCTAGTTGCCCATCTGTCTTTGTCAGGGGTATAGCTACTAAGAAGAGTAGCTAATGCATTGGAGGAAAAAAGCTTGACTACTCCAACTGCTATATAGGGGCATCGGTCTTGGGTCATGGGGTCAATATTTGAAAAAATTACATGGTATACCCATTTTACTTTACTTATTTTAATTTTTACCTCTATTTTTATATTCTTTAAGATATATTCACTTTTATAGATGCTATTCCCATTAAACCCCTTAGGTTAATGCAAATTATATACTAGACTTAAGTAGATAATAAAGGTATATTGGGTAACCCACTCAAAAAAGTGGATCTATTTTTAAAAAATATAATATGAGGGTATTTTTGATTAACGTATAAAAAAAGAGGTATTTTTCAACTTATCCCTCAATATTTTATATATATATATATATATATTAAAAAAATTAAGGTAAATATTGAAGATAAATATAGTGTGTGGGACCATAGGAGTAACTTTTATAGCATGTTTACTAATAGAGGAAATTACACTTATTATGGGATTTTAAAAGTTCTTATGATAAATATGACACATTTAAGTTTGACCAATTTATATGGTATTTTTTTATTATTATTTTTAGTTCTTTTTATGGTATTTGATATGCCATAAATATGTAATTAGGTTTTTAAATCCCATATTTAATGTTTTTATTTGTTTAGGAAGTTTTATTTGTTATTGATGCCGGAAAAGTCACCGGAGTTTGCTGCCGGTGCCGGAAAAGTCGCTGGAGTAGCGGTCGGTGCCGGAAAAGTTGCTGGAGTTGCTGTCGGCGCCGAAAATTCGTCGGAATTGGCATTGTCGCTGAAAAAATCACTGAAAAAATACCAAGAAACCGGTTTCTGGTTTCTTAGAAACCGGTTTCTTGATTTTTCCGTTGACAATGCCAATTCTGACGACTTTTCTAACGCTAGCAGCTACTCCGACGATTTTTCCGGCACCGACAGCAAACTTCGGAAAAGTCATCAAAATTGGCATAGTCGCCGGAAAGATTACCAAGAAACTGGTTTCTGGTTTCTTGATGAAGAAACCAGTTTTTTGGTGATTTTTCTAGTGATTTCTCTGACGACAATGGCAATTCTGACGACTTTTCTGGCGTTGGTAGCAACTCTGACGACTAATACACCGACAGCTACTCCGGTGACTTTTTCAGTACTGACAGTAAACTCTGGGAAATTCGTCTGAATTGGCATTGTCGCCGGAAAAATCACCAAGAAACTGGTTTTTTTTCTTCATCAAGAAACCAATTTCTTGATGAAGAAACCAGTTTTTTGGTAATTTTTTTTGTATTTTTTTTTCTCTATTTGGTTGATTTATGAAACTAGTTTCAATTATTTTCAGTGTATATCATTTTTATTTTGTTTTCATAATCTTTATTATTGTTGTGTAACAAAATTAGTTCCTTGATGAAGAAACCACTTTTTTGGTGAAGAAACCAGTTTCTTGATGAAAAAACCACTTTCTTGGTGATTTTTCTAGTGATTTTGCTGGCGACAATACCAATTCAGACGACTTTTTTTACGCTGGTAATAACTCCGGTGATTTTTCTGACACCGGTAATTACTTCAGCGACTTTTCCGACACCGACATCAAACTCCAGAATAGTCGTCGGACTTGGCATTGTCATCGGAAAAGTTTCTTGGTGATTTTTCCAGGGACAATGCTAATTCTGACGTCTTTTTTGGCGCCGGCAGAAACTCCGGCGACTTTTCGGCACCGACGGCTACTCCGACGACTTTTCCGGTGCAGTCAGTAAACTCTGGTGACTTTTCCGGCATGAGTGACAACTTCGGCGATCACTATAGTTTTATTTGTTTTATTTTTTTAAAAAAAATAAATATGAAGGGAATTTTAATATTTTTTATGGTAATTTAATTAAGTTTTTATTTTTTATGAATTTTAAATTCAGATTTTTTTTAATGTTTTATATGAAAAAAACCATATTTTTAGTTTGATTGGTTAGATAATGCCATATTTAGTGGCATTTACTTTTTATGCCATATTTATCATAACCTTAATAATTTTTCCCATATTTTTGAAAATAGCCCTTACTAATAAGTAATGGGAATCAATGATAAGATAATCATTCCCTTACATTTATTTACTTACATTATTAAAATTAGGAAAGGGAGAACTTGATTAAATAAGGGAGAACTTTCCTCAATAATTTTGTAAGGAATGCCATTAAGGGTAATGGATTTTAATTATTTTTATTTTATTTTTTAATATTAAATATATAATGACAATTTTATCCTTTAAAATATGTCTTACAAAATAACTACCATATAATATAGTTTAACTCAAAAGGGCAATTTAGTCAATTTAAGCATTCCGATTATATTTCCTAAGATAGTAAACAATATAAATCACTACCATTCCATTTCCAAAAAAATTTAGTGAACAACATATTACAAATATTGATTCCGATTATATTTCATTTATTCCGTTACATTTCTCATTTAATTTATTCCAATTCTGAATACTGTATAGTAAACGTGCCATTAGAGTTGTTAAGTGTTGGAGTAATTTTTAGTAGTAAGTGGCCAAAAATGATGTGGATGAGAGACAAAAAAATATTATATTTTGGAATAATGTGGAATTTTGTGGCAACTTTTAGAATTGTTTGCATTGGAGATGCTCTAACTAAATGCAATTTTCTTGAAGTTTGAAAAACCTAAGACTTAGGCTATCTGGGTAGGCATTGGCACTACCGTGACTGCAGCAGGAGGCATTTTCCTGGACTGGTGCGTGTCTGTTTTCACGCATTTGATAGCTGAAAAACAAGGCCTGGCTGCTGCTCTGTGTTGGGCAGTTTGGGGAGCGAGAAATGATGTTGTATGGCAAGGGAAATCGTTTAATTTTTCAGCCATAGTCGCCTCTGCTAAAAGCTATCTTGATCAATGGAAATACGCTCAAAAAACTCAAATTGAGTCATTATGGTCTGATCTTCAAGACTATGATGGGATGGAGCGTTGGATTAAACCTCAGGTTAATAGTATCAAGATCAATGTAGATGCTGCTATCTTTGAAGGACAAAACCGATTTGGAAGTGCCTTGGTGGTTCGTGACCATCATGGTATGCTTATCGAATGCCGTACCAAATTACACATTGGTAATATTGCTCCGTCCATTGCTGAAGCTCTGAGCTTTCGGGAAGCTCTAAGTTGGATCAAAGACCAAATTTACAATGAAGCTTGGGTCGAGACGGATTGCTTAGTGGTTGTACAAGCTTTGCGGAACTCGACTATCTTGTCTTCTCATTTTGGATGTGTGATCCAAGATTGCAAAGCCATGTTGGCTAGTTTGAATAATGTCTATTTTTGTTTTGTTAAGCGGTCAGCTAATAGAGTTGCTCATGAGTTTGCCAGAGCATCTTTATTTTATCCTGATTGTACCTTCAGTATGGAAAATATTTCAACTGAGTTGTTGCCTACTTTGGTAACTGATTTCGAAGGTTAATAAAAATTGATTTTACCTTTCAAAAAAAAAAAAATAAAGACTTAGGCTATCTCCAATTATAATTGTACAACTTAGTATTACACCAATATCAAATATGCAATAAAATTACTTTTTATTCTAACCATACTATCACAAAAAAAAATATTTTTTGGCATGACCTTTTAATATGTTATATAACACATGATGCATATATATATATATACCAGGTTAATGTTACGTGCAATGCACGTATAATTAATTTTTTTAATTAAATTTAATTAAGTGATGTTAAGTGCAATATATGTATATTTAATTTTTTTATTTAAATAATGTATTTTTTTTTTAATTTTTGAAATAGGCTTGAGATTTCGATATTTAAAGATTTTTTTTAACTATTGCAGTTAATTGATGTGCTCTTTGAATGTAATTATTTATACATATTTTATATGTACAATAAATTATTGTACATATACAAAATCTTATACAAAATGTCATTAAAATACAAAACGCAAGCAATTTTTTTGATATTATTTAATATTTATGGAATAATAAATAATAAAAGAAACTTAGCATAATAATTGATGTGTTTATTTTGATGTAATTGAAAATTATTGTAAAATTATTAATTATTAGAGGAAAAATATCTTAACATCTATTCAAATTAGGTAATTCCAACAAAATAGCCCCATGAGTAGCAAATATTTAAAATATCAATAATATTTATTACAAATTAAAATTTAATTTTTTTATATAAAATATCTACATAATTTTTATGGGGAGTTACTCCATATACTATTTTTTTAACTTTTTTTTTTTTTTTTTCAAATTTACAGTTTCGGTTTCTAAAGTGGTTGCAGCACTAGTTGCAATAGGGGTTTCTATACGATTTTTTGTTGCAATTTAAGTTGCAGCACTAGTTGCATTAGGGGTTTTTATGTAGAATTCCGTAAAAATGAAAAAAAAAAATATTTTGAAGTATAAAAATAAAAAAAAAACCCATTTTTATTATTAAATGTATATAATAATATTATAAAATTAATAAAAAAATATTCTATTAAGTAATAGTATATTCTGTTAAAATTAACTTAAAATACCATTATAACACATTTTATATAAAAAAAGATATATATATATATATTAATATAAACACTAAAAACTAAAAGAAAAAGCATTTGACATATTTACAGTACCATGGCATTTTAACACCAAAAATGTTCTTTTGCAGTTTTATTGTAGATGCCCTTAGGCATGTTTAACATTATTTTTAATTATTTTCATAGATTTAAAAGTGTTTGGTTGATATTTTTGAAAAATAGTTTAATTTCTTTATAAATATTGTAAAATTTTATAGTAAATAATAAGATAAAATAATTTGAATAAAAAATAATGAAAACTTCATCAAACCTATTTCTTTTGTAAAAAAAAATGTATTTTTCTAATTTGTTTAAAAAATTATTTTATGAAAACATTTTCAATCACTTATATTTTTTAAGAAAAAAACAAAACAACATATAATTTTTTTTAATTATGGTGCGAAACTTCTTCTCTTTAGCTAAATTTTTTGATATATTTAATTGCACCTAACAATATTTATTTGATTATCAAAACCTTATCATGGAGTTAAGATTTTGTAGCTGCTAAGGGTAACATATAAACTCCACAAATCACAATAATATGAGTGATGTCCACACATTTTTATTGTATAAGCTAATTAGGAATTTTGCGTCCCAAACTTTGACATATACTAAATCGTTTCCTTAAACTTTTCAGGACGTTAAATCTACCCCCAAATTATTGAGATTGTAAGATTCAAGAGCTCTTCTCTAATTTTACTAATGAGCGCCTAACGCAGATAAAAATTTAGAAAAACGATTTGGTACATGTCTGTGGAGTTTAAACACTTGTCCAAATATCCTAACTAACTATTCATTTTTGTTAGTTAGTGGTCAAAGTTAATTAATTTTGTTGAACTAATATTTAAGCTTTTAGCTCCTTTTGTACATGTTTATATATAGGCCTTTAGTGTTCTTTGTTGGGTGACGATTCAAAAGAGAATTTAGATGACATATTGAGTGAAAGAACTGTTATACAAGAAGTTGTGTGTGTCTGATCACAGTATCCTCACATGAGCTATAATGTAGGAGCAAGACTCTATTATTGAAGAAGATGGACCTCTATTTTTCTATTGTAATCTCCAAGCATGATTAATGAAGTATAGCCTCGAGGCTCCAAGCGCCAATTCCTGACGAGGCACTAGTACTAACTTCACCACATTCCTCTCGAATCACCCTTTCTGGTGGAAAGTAACTGAATTCTCCTGGAGCAACACATCTAATGTAACATCCTCGCTCTTGCTTGATGCCACAAGACTTTAATATATTGCTGACATAGTACCCAATGACCTTTACTTTGGACTCGATAAGCTCGTCTTCGAAAGTGACAGTAGGATCTTGGGGGGTCTTTGATTTACGAACTTGGGTGGTCATGATTTTAAAGTCTACGTCACCTGGTGAAAAAACAAAAGTGACTCGAGGTAAAAACAAGGGTCTCGCTAAAGGGATAGAAGCTAAAATCTGGGATTCTGGCCAAGCTGCATCTCGCAGAAAACAGCGTTTACCCTCGGAAATTTCTTGCAAAAACCGCCTATAGCGACTGGCAAATTCAGTTTGATGTGTTTCTATTAAGTGATCCCTAATTTTGGCATCATTTATCTCAAGAATGGTTTTAGGTATATAAATTTTGGATTCGAAGGGGGAGGCCAACAATTTAGGACAATTAGTTTCTAAGAATTCAGGGATTGTAGTTTCTGGAACAACTTGGGTCATGTTTTTGAGTAAATAATATTCCAATCTCTGAAAAGTTCAAATACAATCTAACCTAAGAATCCATGAACTGAATAACCTAAATTTTCTCCTTAAAACCCTAAAAATTATCCAGAAAACTAAATCGAAAATTATCTAAACCAAACAAAGTAAATAATGATGCAATCGATTACAAAAATAGGATTACTAACTCAGGAAAAGGGAATAACAAAGATAAAGAGATAAACCACTCACTGTTTTGACGAATGTTTCTAGCTAATGAAGAACTTGTCGAATGAGAATTTGATGGCAGAGGTAATGAGTTCTGAGAATCTCTGAGGTTAAGGATGAAGTCCAATGAAACGCGCAAAAAATAAGTCAAAGATAGTGAGGGCATGCAATGTGATGAGAAATCGAAAATGGTTTTCCAGAATGGCTTGAAAGTTTAAAAGATAGAAATGGCAAAATGAGTGTTCACTCTCGAATTTTATACCCTGGAAGTGATCACAGTTATATCAAAAGAATTAAAATCTAACGATTGGGAACATGGAAAAATTGGAAAAGATGGGCATTTAATGCTAATGATGTGCCTCGAAATCCTGAACTGCTGTTGTCAATTTTAATATGCAAGTGCACGTATTTTTGTTCAAGTAATAAACTCACACGAGTGAGGTCGAACCACAGGAAATTGAACTGAATACTACTAAATTAGACTTATGATTCTATTTGGTAGATAAATAATTTTTGACAGAGTTTAAAATAAAGAGAAACAAGAAAATTAAAGAAAGCAATAAATGTGTTTAATCAAGGATGATAATTAAGGAAACGAATCCTGCTGTTTCAATTACCCAATTGTTAATGCTAACTACTATTCCTCTTTCTTTATGTGAATGACAGATTATAAAATTAACCTAATTCTTCTTAGATTTTTTAGGTCCTAAATCATATGTTATCTATTGCATCTCTGAGATAGACTAACATACAATTAGCATTAAGCAATAATCTCAATGTCACTTAGGCTATGCAAATACTCTCATTTCACATCAAAACATAGTTTATCCAATTTTAGCATTCCCAATTCTCACTTTTCAGATTTTGAATTGGGATCATAAATCATGTAAAATGTGATCAATCTTAAACATGTAATTAAACATAAATATGGATAAATTCACAATTAAGAAAGAAGAAATATCAATTATCATTAACCAAAAGTAATTTCAATCAACATTCATCATCTCCCTAAATAGGAGTTTAGTTCATAAAATTCATAATAACATCCATAATCAAATCTAAAACAGAAATTAACATAGAAATTAAGAATTTAAAGAAGAACTAGTTGGTGATTGCATTCCGGATAGCCACAATTGCTTCCTTTGCCTCCTTCTTCATCTCTAGGGTTTTATTTCTACCTCCCTTGCCTCTAAAATACACAATCCTTATATAGAAAATAATGCAGATATCTTTGAATGGTGAAATTACAAAACTGCTCAAAAATCTCGTCTTTCGCCCCTGTTGCGACTACATAAAGCCTAGTCGCGACCATAGGCAAATTGGAAAGTCCATGCTCTCTGCTTGGCCTCCTAGTCGCGACCATGGAAAATGGTGGTCGCGACTACTGAAGCAAATTTGACAGCTTCAATATCTTTCAGTAAAATATGCATAACTTTCACATACAAACTTCAAATGAGTTGATTCAAGATGCGTTGGAAACAAGAAAAAAAAATCTAAAACTTCTATGTTTTGACTTTTTCCAAAATCGGATCAGAACATAGTCAAATTTAGGCTTGAAGTTTCAGTTTTATTTTCTTGCAAAATTTTCTCCATTTTATAGATTGTTGTTTTTTGAAATTTGATCAACTGATATATTCCAAGTGTGAAACCCGAAACCAAAGAAAACAAGCGTAATTCTATTCCAAATGTAATAATAAAGAAGGAAAACAACTATAAAAGTGACCCAAAACGTAGGGTCAAAATAGCCTAACAACTGCTAAAACCCAAAGCATGTAATTTTTCAAATTTAGGTTAAGACTAAAATACCCTTATAATCATTTAAAAAAGATATTTTTAATTGAAAAAGAACTTTTTAAGGGGCAATTATTATACCCAAAATTCAGCTGCACTTCAAAAATTGACACGTGTCCTACAGTGGGAATATGAATCACCTAACATAATAAAGTTTATATCATTAAATGCAAAATAAAATAACTCGTTATAAATGTTAAATAGAAAGTATTCAAAACTCACTGCCTATATAGTCTTAAGCTAGATAAGGATAAAAACTATTGAACCAATATTGACGAGACATAGGTCTGCCTCAAAGTACATGGTCAAAAAGAAGAAGATATTCATCCGTTCGAGTAGAATAAATATAATCACATACAACAACCTCAGATTACATATAGCGAGATGGTCATCTTGCAATCTTAAATCAAATAAAGAGATATGACGAGGCGAATCACCTGCCAACACTTAGTATTGTTTCCTCATTAAGATGGACAAGGAGGACAACTCATGATGAAGCAAGATACAACTGTCCAAATCAGCATTAACCATCTAAAGGATCAACATAAAAGGCAGTTAAGCAGTTATCAAATATTATCCCACGTGAGATAAAATGAAACCTGTAAGTGTCCACGTTTCATGAACAGTTACATTTAAATTTATCCCAAAAAAATAACTGCCAACCATTATTCCTATAAATAGGGGCAGATTTTACAGAAAAAGGGATGGAAAAATTGAGAGAAAAATACGATTATTCTGATATTGTATTCTATACTCAAAAAAGTACCATTAATAAAAAGGCTTGTGGAGTATGTAGATTTTAACTACAAAGCCACATAAAAATATCTAGAGTTATAAATTATTTATTATTATTTTCTGTAAAATATTTATTACGTAAAGGCTCATTAGTTTTAGTTAACGAAAATCTGCGTTAACAAATACTAAATTAATACTCAAAAAACATATATATATATCATGCTAACAAAATTATGTATACCATTAAAATATATATACATACAAAAAATTTATATATAATCATTATATATAATAAAATAGAAACTAAATATCATCTTAAGTAAATGATATAACATAGACAACAAAAATCATATACCGTAAAGCAAAATATATATACACATACAATAAAAAATAAAACAAAATAATACAATATTATTAAAAAAAAATTGTATATACCATATTAACAAACTTATATACAACCATAAAATAAATACAATACTTATAAAATTATATATCACCTTTATTTATAATAAAATAAAAACCAAACATGCATGATCTAAAATAAAATGATATGCTATACAATAAAATTTATGTACCATATAACAAAAAATATATACCTTATAATAAAAATATATATAATAACAACAAATAACAATAAAAATATATAGGATTCTAATAAAATTATATGTCATGTTAACAAAAGTACAATAGAAAATAGGACTTAAATATTATTTTAAGAAAATAATATACCATATAACAACAAATACATATATCATTCACCAAAATATATATATACTAACAATAATAATAATAAAAATATATATTGTTAATATATATGTATACTATACTAACTAAATTATATACCACAATTAAAATATATATAACATGACAATAAAATTATATACTACTATTGTATATAATAAAATAGAAACTAAGTAAATATTATTAAAAATAAATAATATATCATATAATTAAAATACATGAAAATAATAATTAAATATATGTAACAAGCCAATAAATTATATACATTTATTAAAATATTTGTATTATGCTAACAAAATTATATACCACTATTATACACAGTAAAGTAAAAAATAAATATCATCTAATAAAATAATAATATACCATACAATAAAATAGAAATATACTGTATAACACAATTTATATACCAACAACCTACAACAACTCATAAAAAAATTAAAAAATCAACATAACTTTAAAATAAATAGATTTTAACAGAACTAATATAGATATATCATATTCTTTAAGTAGTTTGCTTCTAATTCTAAAAAAAATATGAAAATAGAATTATTAATTATTTATATGATAAAAGACAATATAAATAATAAATAGTGTAAAATGATTATTTCTCTACAAATTTTAAATTGAAGACATTTACTTACATAGTTATGATTTAGAATCATTTGGTATATTTTTTCTATTTTTTTTTTTTGTTACATTTCTAGGACTTGAAAATGCTTGGATTTAGATAATATTTGCATAAAAGGAAATGAAATAAAGGACAATGCTATTTGTTATCACTACAAAAAATCTTACTTTTAGTCGCAATAAATTTTGTGACTAAAAATGAAAGATTGTGACTAATTATGAATTATTATTCGTATATTGTGACTAAAAGATCCGTGGCTAAATGTATTAGTTACAAAAATTACAATTTGTTGTGACTAAATATATTTTTAGTCACAATACTTGTTGTGAGTAAAACTAAATTAGTGACAACTTGTAACTAAATATTATATTTTAGTCACAAGTAACATTTTATTGTGATTAAAAATTACATTTAGTAACAAAAAAATTTTGTTGTGACTAAAAATCACATTTAATCACAAAAAAATTATGTTGTGACTAAAAAATTGTCACTATAAGTAGCAGTTTTTGGTAGTACATCGAGATGAGGTTGGTTAAAAAAACAATGATGAATTATTGTGTTATTTTTCCATGCGTGCGTGTATTGCTTGGTTGCTCCTACTGCTGTCCCTATCCATATTCCTCATTATTACCACTGTTGATGATTTTCACAACATTTTTGCCCAACATGGTATGGTGCTACTTAACTTTGCTCCCAAGTTTAGCTTTTAGTTTAATTATATGCCCTAGAAGCTTCTCCCCATCACTCATATAAGCATAGAGGTAGTTAAGTCGGTTGTTATGGTCGTTGCTCTTTAAGTCAGCTTTAACTGAAACAAGGAAATCTGGGAATGACCCTTTATCATCTTTTATCTTTTTTTTTGAAATTAAAGTGAAAGAGTATTGTTTTTAACTATGGACTAGAATTTGATGTGGTGATGATTAAAGGGGTAAGTTGAAAAATGCCTCTTTTATTCATCAATTAATCAAATTTACCTCTAATTTTATATTTATTTGAAACATACCTCTTTTTATATGTATTGTACCCAAAATACCCTTACATAAGAGAATCACATGGAGAGTATCTTGAAGTGACAGGGGCAAAATTGGTATAATGTTTAAAAAAAGAGGTAAAAATGATAGATTTTAAAAAAGAAGGTAAAAATAAAAGAGGACAATATAAAAAGGGTATAGAGTGTAATTTCCTCATGATTAAATGCACAGATTGGAAACATAATAGAAGATTGTTGATTGACTCAAATTTCTTTATTGACGAGGCCCAATTTCACTGGCTTTATTATAGGGAAACTTATAAAAAATACTAGAATTTGGATTAATTTTTACAAAAATATTGTCACACAGAAAAGTTTTTAAAAATACTGTGTTTTTATAAAACACAAATAAAACACAAAGCAGAACAACTCAAAACAACAGTAGAACAACTAAAAAATACTAGTAGAACACCAGTGAAAACCTAACATAGTATACTGCAGTATAAAACTTATAAAAAAACACAGTAAAAAAGTAAAAAATACCGCTTGGCAGTATTTTTGTAAAAAAATAGCAAAAGTTAGTATACTATGTAAATTTCTCTTATTATGTATAAAAAAAATTATACGTCGTAGCTTGCTCTTAAAGTATGTCAATGACAAAATTCAAATTTTGTGGGAGCTACCTATCCCTATGCAAACCTTGACCATAAGGTTTGGTCTATATATATATATAACATATATATATATAGAATAATTTTATGGTAGTGTAAGATCTCAGAGTACGAGATCCAAGAAAAACAAGGCACGAAAAATAAAAAGGAGAGAAACAAAGTAGGAGAATACTTTGAAAACCAAAATTGTATTTCTTTATTGATTAAAGGCTTATTTATATACAAGCTGAGAGACTCAAGTTTGTTATAAAACAAAACCAATGTAACAGATACAGTTAAGAAAAAACAGTTAAAAGAAACAGTGTTAACTGAATTAACTAACTGTATTTACATCCTCCCTCAAACTAAATGGTGTATTTACCATTTTTAGTTTGAATTTTAAGTAAAGAAATCGATCAGTAGATAGTGGTTTTGTTAAGACATCTGCAACTTGATCTAATGAAGGGACATACCAAACAGAGACTTGCTTATCCAAAATCTGGTCCCTTACAAAATGAAGATCTATTTCAATGTGCTTGGACCGGGCATGAAATACTGGATTCGCAGCAAGTGCCGAGGCACTTTGATTGTCAACCCAGATGACAGGGATTTGCACAATCAAAACTTGAAGTTCCTGCAACAATGAACGAACCCACTTGAGTTCAGTAACTCCATTAGCAAGAGTTCTGAACTCGCTTTCAGTGCTGGAGCGAGCAACTACGTGTTGTTTCTTGGCCGACCAGCTGATTAACTTGTCACCAAGAAAAACCAAATATCCTCCAGTTAATCTGCGATCGTTTATGCAGCTGGCCCAGTCTGCATCCGAATATGCATGAAGTGTCATAAGATGCAGGTCGCAACCATAACCCCTCTTTTATTATGCCTTTTAAATACCTCAGTAGCTTCTTGCAGGCTTCCCAGTGGACTGTTGTTGGGGCATGTAGAAACTGGCTCAGTTTATTTACTATATATGCGACATCCAGTCTTGTAAGTGATAAGTATTGCAGTGCCCCAAGCGTACTGCGATACAAAGTAATGTCATGAAATGGCTCCCCTTCGGTTAGAGATAATTTGACACTTGAACTAGTAGGATTAGGACAGGCCTTTGCACCCTCCATGTACCATTTGACAAGTAAATTAGTGATGTATTTTGTTTGAGAAAGATACATCCCAGTGCTATCTCTGTATATTTCCACTCCTAGGAAGTAATGGACATGACCAAGGTCCTTCAATGAGAAATTGTTGTTGAGATCTGAGATTAGTTTCGAGATTAATGTTGAGTGTGGGCCTGTTATCAATGTGTTCTCCACATATACAAGAAAAATAACAAGAGTGTTGCCTTTGCCATATATAAAGAGAGAAGAATCAGCTTTAGAACTTTGAAATCCCCAAGAAGTGAGAGTGTGCCTCAACTTATCATTCCAAGCCCGTGGGGCTTGTTTCAAGCCGTATTAGCCTTCTGTAACTTATAGACATGAGTTGGATGAGTAGGATCTGCAAACCCAGGAGGTTGAGACATATAAACGGTTTCATTTAGAGGTCCATTTAGGAATGCATTGCTCACATCTAACTGAGATACATCCAGTTGTTAGAAACAGCCAAGGACAACACTATCCTTATTGTAGTGGGTTTCACTACGGGACTGAAAGTCTCATTGAAGTCAATACCTGCTTCTTATAAATACCCCTTAGCTACCAACCTTGACTTGTACCTATTTAGAGACCCATCCTTGTTATGTTTGAGTGCAAGATCAGTGACAGAACTATGGTGTTCGAGGCAATTTTCATGAGCAAGGAGAAGAGCTTGCACTTCTTCGAAATGTAAGAACATCCCTTCTTGCAGTGATCCCAGACACTACAGGATCGTATTGCGGTTCGAGGTCATTTAGAAGTTGTAAAATGAGATCTTGATCAAGAATTGGAGACCCAGCAACTGCAAGAGAGTCAGCTATGGCCTGTATCTTGTCAACATAATCAGAATTTGATTGTCCTCCCTTGTGAATTGTAGAGAACTGGTTCTTTAGTTGAAGCAGTCATGCTTTAGATTGGCTCGAGAACTTCTGTTCAAGGACGCGCCAAACAACATGGGAGCAGGAAAAACTGGCAACAGAGGCAAGAACCCCTTCTGTCATCGACGATCGAAGCCATGACAGAAGTAGCTGGTCCTTGCGTTTCCACTGGTGATACTTAGGATTTGGTTCTCCAGAGACAAGTTTTTGCAGAGGAGGGATGCCAGCCAGTAAGATCTCATCCAATTCATGGCCAATCACAGTGGGGATCACCTGAGATTTCCATGACAAAAAATTAGTGCGATCTAGTTTAACAGTCAAAATAGAGCTTAGAGAGTGAGAGAAGGGATTCCAGTTGGATTGCAATTGGTTCTGCGCAACTGGAGCTGGAGTTTTGGTGACCAGAGCAGGATCGGAGGAAGTAGACTCCATTGATGACGTTTGTCGAAGGCAACTGATACCATGTAAGATCTCAGAGTATGAGATCCAAGAAAAACAAGGCACGAAAAATAAAAGGGAGAGAAACAGAGTAGGAGAATACTTTGAAAACCAAAATTGTATTTCTTTATTGATTAAAGGCTTATTTATATACAAGCTGAGAGACTCAAGTTTGTTACAAAACAAAACCAATGTAACAGATACAGTCAAGAAAAAACAGTTAAAAGAAACAGTGTTAGCTGAATTAACTAACAGTATTTACAAGTAGTGACTATGATTTTGTTCCTATATTATACATCTTTTTTTTAGCCATCGATTTTATATGACTTTTAAAAGTTAAGATTGTCTAAGATGTATTTGTTTTTAGGTTATCAAAATTTCATTTTTTTTTAAAAAAATATGACACCTAATTAAAAAAAAATTAACACCCAATTAATTTTTTTAATTGTTATCACCTCTTTTTTCTTGTTTATTCAGCAAATATTTTTTCCATTTCTTCCTCTCTAATTTCCATTTCTTTGTACTTTCTGAAAGACAAGATGAGTCGAGCCAACGTCAAAGTCATGTTGGTTTGCGATAAAAGGGAGGTTCGGAAGATCTATCGCAGCTAGGGGAGTTGACGATCAGAGCGAAGCTCACTGCTAACCAGAGCTTCAGACCTTTTTCAGGTTTCATACATGGTTAACACCATCCAAGAACGAAGGGTAGAGGCCTATGAGGTTTCAGGGACCCTTCTTTCCTAATGACAAAGTTGATTTGGTGGTAATGTCAAATCATACTCTTCCAAACTATTATTTAATAATAAAATATTATTAAAAAATAAAAAATAATCTAGTACATCCTAAATATTAACTATTGCTATGCACTTATTAATTTATCACCATTAGATTCATTATCTATGGTTGTAAAAATATTCCTACCATAGAAACAAAATCAATGTACCCTACCATAGACATATCCATAATAAACATTATAATAAAACCAACAAAAATGACTTGTCTTTATCATTTACTTTTTTTTTTTTACTATTTTGTTAGTAAATAATTTTTTGCACTTGCTATTAGCACCTCAAGGTATTTAATGCCATACCGATGTGAAATTTAATAATTGGTTAGTAATTTTTTTGTATTTTTTTATGAATGATTTTTGTAGTAATTTTTTTTAAATGATTTTTTTTGTACTATTATTATTATGTGGTACCTTAGAGTGCTCAATACCATACTGATTCACATATACAATAATTAGTTAGTAATTTTCTAAATCATATTAAATTAAAATTTGTGAGAATTGATATTGAGATGCACTAATAACGATACGTTACCTTTTGTGGTGTTTGACACCTTAATGTGTTCCTTAATATTTTTGTTATTATTATGTACATATCTTTATTAACTTCTATTAGAATTTTATTTTTTTGTTATTATTATATATAAGTTTGTAAAAATATCTCTAATGAGATATGTAAAAATTGTACTATATTTGGAAAAAAAAAAAATTAACTTGTGATATATTTGCATCAATTTTTTAGCATTATGCTCCAATGCATATTTGCAAAAACTTGATGTAAAATTTATTTTTTTTCATTTTTTTTTTGTTATGAATGATTGTTAATTTTTGTTTTTACAATTTTTTTTTACAGCAACTTATTTAGATTTTTTATGTATAATTTTTTGTACAATATCTTTTTTCTAGTCAAATATTTTTATTATTAATAATAAAATATTATTACTTGCCACCTTAAGATGCCTAACACTATACAAATATATGACACTTAATAATTATTGGTTAGCAGTTTCTCATATTATTCACTAAATCAAAATTTTTGAGACTCGATATTGAAATACACTAATAACGATATGCCATAATTTATGGTGTTTACCACCTCCCTCAGAATTTTCATTATCATCTCCAATGGATGATGTATAATTTAATCTAAAAAATGAGCCAATATTAGGTAAAATTATTCATTTTTTGATAAAAATGTGTAAAAAAGAATGTCAACAAAACCATTAATTTTTTTATTAAAAGTATATAAACATTCTATTAAATATATAAATAAAATTTAAAAAATAATTAATTACACTAATAAGTGGTAAAATAGTAAATAGAAATATAATATTTATTGTGTCTAAAATTTCGTCCGTGTTATATTTTGTGCCAAATTTAATACAATTTTTACAAAATGTACATATCCATGACACAATATTTAATATGTACATATCCTTATTCACTTTAGTTAGAATTTTAACTTTTTTTTTCCAATTATACATAACTTTGTATGTTTTTTTTACTTGTTGCGCACCGGCTAGGTGAGATTTTCCTATGGTCTTTGCTCTATTGTATTTTCTCATACCAAATAAAATTCTTAGTAATTTGTGGCTTTTTTTTGTCATGTTTGGAGTTGTGTCTTTTGTTTTGTTTGTACCAATTATTAATATTTTATTGTTTTTAAACCTCACATTTTTTTCCCTATTTTTCAAAAAAATATCATATTTTTTTACACTATTTCTCTTTTATAATATTTTTTTTTAAGTCTTTTCTACACTTTCTTATCATTCTTTTTTCTCATGTGTTTTTTTTATTTCAATATTTTTCCTTTTCTAAATGTTTCTTCATATTTATTTATTAGTAAATATATAATAGTATAGAAGACTATACGAGCATACATATGATATTAAATTTTTTGTGTTGTTATTCTTTTTTTTATTAATTTTTGTGAATTATTATTTTATTTTTCTTATAAATTTTAATTAATACTAGGTAATAGTAGAGCAAATTACAACATTTAGGTATGACGACTGGTGATCTTACCTTTAATAAGTGAACTTATATCATACTATATCTTTGTTTAAACATAATTTTTTTCAAGAATTATTTAAGTATAATTTATATGATTATAACTTACAGGTTTTGACGAGGGTTATGTGCCTGTGATACGTTCTTCACACGCCTAGTATATATATACATGATAACTTGATCATTAAGTTTGGTTCTTTTGGCACGATTTAGAAAAATTAAATGTTTATTTATATCATTATGTGTATGATAAAGAACCCATAAGATTTAAGATTATAGTGTGTCGAGGGTACTGCATTTGGATATCTTTTAATCCAAAAGGAGGATCAGATTGAATAACCTCATAGTACAGTTTTTTTTTAAAATATTTACGAAAAATGCACTTTATATTAATAAATAACATATATATATATTTATATAAGAGATGTGATATCAATCTCAACACCACATACACTACAAGTGTATAATAGGGGAATCACCAAATTTGAACAAGTTCTTACACCTTTGTCCAAAAGCTTATTTCCCCCTACCTCAAGCAGTTAGGGAAAAAAAAAGTAGAAATAGCTTTTAGGAATCATCAAGCCTAAAGTGTTTATAGCAATGTGCTCTCTTTATAGAAACTTGTTGTTTTACAAAATGAACCCAAGACCTCTTGTTATACCCAAAATTCGGTTGTACTTCAGAAAATGACACGTGTCAATCTCGTGGAATATGAATCAATAAATAAAATAACAATTATATCATTAAATGTAAAATAGAATAACTCATTAAATATAGAATTAATAGAGTATATTCACAACTCGCTGACTGTATAGTCTTAGGCGAGACAAGAATACACAAACTATTAATTCATGTATTGATGAGAGACCATCTTGCCTAGGAAGGCATAATCTCGAGGAAACTACGCGTAATGTATAGTGAGGCATCCACCTCGCTACATATAAGAAAATATTGACGAGACGAGTTGGCTGTTGAAACACTTAGCATATAATCCACATTATAGGAACTAAGTGTAACAACTTGGAAACATGGAGGACATGATTGTCCAGTCTGTAAGGCCTTATGGTCAAAGAGCAGTTCTTAAGTTTACTCAGTACACTGGTGCTCATGCCATTGCTGGTAGGCATATGGATAAACCAAGTCATTATTCGTCATCTATGTACAAAGCGAGATGCTTCTACCCACGTCAACGTTAATCGCCTTGAAGATAGGAGTGATAAGAGTTATGCGGTTTTCTAGTATTGTCTACACGTATTTAAATGGGATGTGATCAAAGCCCACGTTTCGTGAAAACAGTTATGTAATTCAAATTTAAATGTAAATAACTGCCAACCTATATTCCTATAAATAGGGGCAGATTCTATAGAAAAAGGATGGAAAATCTTTGAGAGAAAGAGATCAAAAACTGTAACTCTATATCGAGAAATATCTTGAATAAGATAGACTCGTAGACTATTCAGATTTAACTACAAAACCACGTAAAATACTTGGTGTCATTCATATTATTCTACTTTTAAATTTCTTATATCTGTGTTTAAATACAAAATAGGCTCATTAATCGTTAACGAAAATCTACGTTAATAGTTTGGTGCTTTCATTGAAAGCCTACGTTATGAAAACTCAGAAAAATCCCTCCTAACCAAAAAGAAATTTTCATGGCTAATGATAATCAAAACGATTATAGTCGTCATGAAGAGACTAATCGTCGTCTTGGGAAAGAACCAATGGGTTCATAGAGGCCACCCACTTAAGCAACAACACGTTCAGGAAGAAGCCAATGTGGTCATGATCAAGACCCAAAAACCGAGAATGAAGAAACCAATACTGATACTGGTTATGTACGTAGGAGTGAGGATGCCTATGATCCCACTAGGTATGTAGTATGTACCGTTAGTTGAATTGGAAAATTGAAAACTCTAGCAACGTCTGGCCGAGTCTAACCAACAAAATGCTGAGTTGGAAAGAGAGGCAGCTGCAACCAAGGCGACTGAAGGAAACAATGCACAAAACCAACCTGATCCTAGAGTGAGAAGGCCATGAGGTAGACCTCGAGGTTCGAGTACCAGGAGGCAGGAGACAAATCAAGAAAATCCCCAGAACGCGCAGGAGGAGCAACCTGGGGAAACTAGGGATGTTCAAGAAGGAAAACAACAGAATAATCAAGCACCTTGTAGGGAAGTACCTCGAAGACCCTAGGAATTTACGAATCAGGGGATTGAAAAACAACAACGTGCCAGAATCTTCTCGTAGAAACGAGAACATAAGGCAACCCAGAACTAGGGAATAGAAGATCCCTCGTACTAACGAGAGAAATCCTGAGACTCAACCGAGGACTAGTAGGTTACCACCGAGACACCCCCAGCGTCCTTCTCGAACTGATAGGGAGGAGGCATACACATACCCCAGCGGGGAACGTGTATCTAACCTTTTCCGAAGGAGAAGACCTGTGCAGGACAAGGCAAGTTCTAGATCAGGACATTCAAGATCCCGAGAGCACAATCGATCAGAGAGGCATGCACGAGGAGGAGATAAAGCTCACCGTAATAATGATCGAGAGAGAAGGAGTAATATGAGTTGTCAATTTGAGAGTTACTCAGATACAAGGTCTATGAGCAACTATGAACAAAGATTTCCAGATCTTCGTGAATATTTGAATCAAAGACAACACGATTTACGTGAGCGCTTAAATTAGAATGCACCTGATTTACGCCAACAACTCAATGCTAATCGAAAGCAAGATGATCCAATCCAATTACGAATCATTGAGTTGGAAGATAAATTTAGGAGATACCAAGATGGGAAATATGGGAAACTGCCTGGTTATGACTTGGATGAAGAACCCAAGCCTTTCCATCCAGACATTATGAACTCTGAATTTCCCCAGGGATTTAAAAACCCTCACATCTTATTGTACGACAGGACTTCGAACCCAATCACCCACCTCAAAAATTTCAATACCATAATGCGAGCCAGCAATGTCTCGAATAATTTACTGTGTATTGTATTCCCCACCTCGCTGACTGGAGCAACGAGTAGTTGGTTCAATAAGTTTACCCATCATTCAATTACCTCTTGGGAACAGCTGTCTAAGGATTTCAAGAAACAATTTCAGGCAGCAAGAGATAGACGACCTAAAGCATCCTCGCTTACTAACGTAAAGCAGTAACCAGCCGAGTCGCTTAAGGCTTACCTAAGTCATTTCAGTACTACTGCTGCTAAAGTTAGAAACTTGAACGACAATATTCAACTTACTGCTCTTCAAGTAGGGATCACGACTGACCTGTCAACAGCTGGAGGCGAGCTGTGGGATGATTTACAAGGTCGCCCGGTGAGGAACATCAGTGGGTTTAATGGAAGATCTCAAGTGTTCATACGGAAAGAGGAAGTGAGGAACGAGATGAAATTGTTAAAGACTGGCTTGGGAAGTAAACCCAGCATTGTCTCAACAAAGACTGAAAACCTAGGTGGCTCTAACACCAAGAGAAAAGATAACTTTAGGGAATCAGCCAAAGATAAAACGAAATAGAAAAAGCACGATAAGTATGTGCCGATTTACACTGTTTATACCTTGAAACTCAAGAAAATATTTTTCTCGCAAATGAGCACAGGGTTGCATTTCGCAAGCCTGAGCCAATGAGACATGCGAGACACAAAAGGGATTCATTATAGTTCTATCAATTTCATAAAGACATAGGGCATACACCAAAAGAATGTCGTTAGTTGAAAGTCGAGATAGAGAGCCTTATCTCGCGTGGTTATTTTCAATAGTATGTAAGACGACAAGGTTATGGACAAAACTAGCCAAATCTGCCTAATAACCTGAGCAACCAAAGATTACAATCTCTTCTTGTAGAAGGAGAGGACATATTGGTAATCTCGGGAGGGCCACATCTCGCTGGAGAAAGCAGTAATGCCCAGAAGAGATATGTTAAAGAAATCAAAATGAGCAATCAGTTTTTGCTCCGAAATCATCTACGAAATTCAAGACTGAAGAACCTCTAATTGTATTTTCGGAGAAAGACACAAAGCAAGTGAGGTATCCGCACGTTGATCCTCTCGTGATTGCTATTCAACTCACCAACAAAGGAGTAAAAAGGGTGTTGGTGGATAACGAAAGCTCAGTAAATATTCTTTACAAGGATACACTAAGGAAAATTGGATTGCAAAATACAAAATTAAAACCTTGTATGGTGAAGTTGTGCAGATTTACTAGAGATAGTGTCGCCACTTAAGGCATTATTGAACTCCCATTGACCGTAGGCGAGCCACCATTATCCACAACATTGATGCAAGATTTTCTAGTTGTTGACCTACCATCAGTTTATAACATACTGATAGGTCGTCCTGCACTGATTGGACTAGGGGCAGTTAGTTCAATCAAACACCTATCTTTAAAGTTTCAAACACCGGCAGGTGTAGGTGTAGTGCTAGGTGACCAACTATTGGCTCGCGAATGCTATCGTGTAGAATTGTAGAATAGGGCCAACCATCAGTCAATGGTGGTCATAACGGAGGAAGGCGAGAAGCAAGAAGAGGATCTAGATCCTCAAATTCAAGACGAAAGGAACCAATTGAGGAACTAGATGAAGTTGTTTTAGATCCAGAAAATCCCACTAAATGTGTGTTTATTGGGGAAAATCTAGATGAAAAACTAAAATAGTAACTAATAAATTTTCTGAAGGCAAACCAGGATCAATTTGCCTGAGCCATTCAGACATGATAGGGATTGACCCTAAAGTGATTTTCCACCTTTTGAATATCGACCCTAATTACCGAACTAAAAGACAAAAAAGACAACCCTTGGATTTTGAAAGGCAGGGGCACTTAAAGAAGAGGTGGACAAGTTATTAACAAACGATTTTATACGCGAGGCGTTCTACCCCTCGTGGATATCGAATTCTGTTCCACCATATAGACACACATTAGTTATCCATTGTTATAATCCTAATTTGATCAATTATCCTCTATATGAATGATCTACACAGTAAAGGGATTAAATTACCGTAACACCCTACTATGTATTTTATCCTTAAAACACTTGACCCCGTATAAATGATATTTCAACTTATGTGAAATGAGATCTCCACCATTTATTTTCGTTTGGTCAAGCTCGAAGGAGATCATCCTTTGCTTACTATTCGCCAGATAGAAGCTATAGCTTCCATGTTTATGCTAGCGCTCCCACTCAATTGCACTACCGTGTTCCCAAAATGTACGTATCACCCTGACCTAAAAGTAGGCTTAACTAACAATTCAAGGAACACGATTAGCCTTTCAAGATTGAGCCTAATCATAACAGGATTAAGATCATTTGATCTAGGATCAACTAGGCGATATTGACTTGAATAGATTTTACGGTAAGTTTAATAAATCTAAGTCAAAGTTCAATATCGGTCCCTTCCGATGCATACTCCATGCATCCAACAGCTTTACTTTAACCAATGTTCTGGAAAGAACATAGTATTTCTCCAAATACAAGTAAACTCTTGTTGTAGATTATCATATCAGTAAAACCCTGTGTCTGATAAATCTAGGAAACTTTATTCACATAGTCATGTTTACTTTCCAATGTGTTGACGGCACAATAAACAGGATCAAGTATGTGAAAAGGGTTTCAGATGAATCTATACATTATGTACATATAATCATGAAATAAATCATGTGAACCATGCAACATTAAATGTTATTTCTGATCTATATTAATAAATAAATCTGATTATATTGAAATGAGTTTTATTTAGGGCATAAAACCCAACAAACTCCCACTTGCACTAATATAAAACAAAAAAGTGCGTTTCAAATAATCTCAACACCTTGATATACAAATCAAGTGTAGTAGTAGTAAACTCCTCGTAATAGGATCTGAAAGGTTGAATTAACCAGAACCTTTTCTCCACTATTACTCTTCCTTTAATCACAAAATCATTGATAATGTGAAATTCCTCTCTATATGTCTACTCTCTTGGGATACTGGATTCTATATCTTTGGCAACTACTTTTGGTTAATCAGGAAATTAACACTAATAGTTTAAGGCAATTTGGAATGATGCCAAAAATGTATAGAACTTTCCTTAGACTGAATAAGTACCTTTCCTGCTACCTTAACATTCAGTCCCTCTCTGGTAGACCTAGAGACTTCAGATAGGTTTTTACACTTCTCCAAAATCACTATTCCACCCCCAGAGTAACCACCATCTTATCAGAAATATTTACTAGCACATAGGCAAATTTCGAAATCTGATGTGGTGTAGTCTAAGAGTTTTAAACACACTCTTATAGACTAACATATAGTTCCTCTTCTTAATCTTAGGATTTACTTGATTGTCTTCCAATGTTCTTCTCCTGGATTAATCTGATACCTACTCATTACTCCCACTGGTCTAAGGCATACAAAAGCATATCTAAGACCTCTCACTGTTGATATAAGAAATTCTTTCATGGCTTTATCTTTTCTGGAATAGTTAAGACTTTTCCTTAGATAAATAAAATCTATACCTAAGAAGTTGTGAAGCTTCTATAGATTGCCATTAGAAAGAAAATGCTTCAGCATCTTACTAAAGTAAGTTGCTTGCATTAGAGTAAGTAATTACCAGGTATACCACAAGCCATAGGTTTAGATAAACTCAAACCTATAATACTAGGAGCAAGAAGTTTGTTAAGTCCATAGAATAGACTTATTAACTAAAATTTCCTTTTATGTCCTTGTAATAGAAAACTTTAGGTTACTCCATGTGAATGGATTAAACCATAGTTCTATTGGCTTTCTTCTTAGTTTCTTATCTTGACAATCCATTACTTGTTTAAACTCACAATGGATTTTAATCACTAGTGTCTCCCAAGTCATAAGAAGGTGAGTTCCTAGAAACTCTCCCACTACGACAAGGCACCGTGAATTATGTCTAAGAAAACTAAATGGTATTGATCTCTTCGGTTGTGACAAGACAACAGAGGCAGTGGGATCATCATATATCAAATAAGATGATAGAACACTTTTGGAATCAAGAATTAAATATCTCCTTTATTTGCTACTTGTTTTCAGACTTAGTCATTTTCTTAGAAAAGTAGTATTTGTTTGACAATGGGATGGTCCACCCCTAATCACTTAGAAAAGCTAACAAACCATGGTTAATAGTTCTAGCTTTTCTTAAGATTTTAATTAGGTCATCCATGAATCTAGTAATGATTTACATTAAGTATACAACCATTACATCATTCTGAAATTGTATTACCATAGAAGGATTTAGGCAACGACTAGTAACTAATCATCAACATGCAACTCGAAATTTCTGGGGAGGTAAGTTTGGATATAATTCAAAAATCAATTTAATGATCTTTGAACTGCATATCTACTAACTATTTCTCCACCCCTATCAGTTCGCAAGATCTTTAACCACATACCTTAATGGTTTTAACCATTGCTAGAAATTAATGAAATTTTTCAAACATTTCAAATTTCTTGCTAAAAGGTATAATCTAGAGTTATCGTTTTAAGAATACAACGAAAAACTCATATCCACCCCTGAATGTACATCCATCTGCGAATGAGATGAACTACTTTCAGTGGATATAGGCATATTAACTCTTTGCAGAGATTGATCTTGTCAAATCCACTATGAACAAGATACAAATGCCATAGATTAAAAAAATGTGGTTGTGTCGTTTGATGACTTAGGTATAGTTACATCAAAGAGTTCTTAGAATACTGCAAGTGGATCCTGGTCACAAAATACCTAACTCATATTCCATACAGTTTTAATCCATTAATAGAAGATAGATATTAAACACTTGAGAAAGTGTAACTGTATTGTATTCTGGAATTAGAAATATAAGAAAATTTCTGTTTGGATTCTAAAATTAAAGTCAAAGACTTAAATTCAACCAAATATAATGAGTAATTCTTTCTTGGACCAGCACTACTAATACAAACTCTAAGTCAGATTTGCCCATACAAGTAGGAGATTTCTAAGATTGAGGTTTTATATCAATTGGGAATAGAATTTTGGGATTATAATCATATGCGTCATATAGAATGACATGAAATGATTTATAGACCATTCATCCAATGATATATTATGGAGCTAATTCGAAATGAATAAGCTAAGAGGAATTAGGATAATTTCGTTTATAAATAAGAATCCAACGATGCTTCGATTAGCGAAAGACAAAGTAATCTTATTTATGTAATCTTCTTGTTTCATATTGTAAAAATACTAGTCTAAGGTGTCATCAATTGATGAACAGCTAGATGTTGCATATACAATATTTATCTTTCGAGATCTTACACTATTATGTATGTCTAATGGTGAAAATCCATTAGGGATTTATCTCATTAGAAAAACAAACATGTTAGACCAACAATGAAGATTCGAAATTAAACTACAACTTAATAACAGAAAATAACATGGTTCAATATAAATTCATACACAATTCAGAAATTATTAAACATATAGCAAGTAGGAATGACAAGTGAAAATACTAAAACTTACAATCCTAAATAATTTCCAAGGTTTTTCAACAAACTGATACAGTGTCCCGTTTAGGCGAGAGTCAAAGCATCATCCATTGAATAGAGTTGTCAGCTCATCTAAAATGATAACCATTCTAGCAACCTTTTATTCGATCAAGATTGGAATTCAGCGTTGTCCCGTTTAGGCGAGAGTCAAGGCAATTCTATCTTATGAGCTTCCACCATTGTTTCATAATTTGCAAGTCAAGTATGGTCGCCACCATTAGGGTGATCCATACCATACAAAACACTTACAAACTACTTATCATGCGAGGTTAAACGGTGCGAAATTGCTAATGAACGTTCCTCCATTAGGGAGGATTACTCACTAAAACAAATGCGGTGTAAAACCCACAATGGAGATCGAATATCTTAATAATAATCAAGCTCATTATTTAAAGTGAGTTGTATTTTCTTTGATTCTCTTTATTTATTCTATTTATTTTAAATATATATTTATTTAATTAAAATTTTCAATTTAGAATGAAAAATTCTAAATATAAATTTTAATTTAATATTTATAAATTTTACTTAGATGGATATAAAAATAACATGAATTATTTCCATCTTAGTAATAATTTCCAATAAATATTTAGAAAAATATTCAATTTAAGTTGTTACGAAATTAATTTAAATTAATTTACAACTCAAATTTAATTTTCTATAAATATATATTGCATTTCGAAAAATTAAAGTATATAAGAATACAATTTTCGAAAAATGCATATTAAAATAAAAAATAAATCCTGGAAAAATTATTCTAATTTAATGTTGGCCCAAAATTAATTAATTTACAACAAAAAATATAATTTTCCTATTTAATTAAATATATAAGAAAAATTTCAAATATTTAAGTATGATGATGAAAATCAACTTAAATATTAATTTTCTATTTAATTAAATACACTAGAAAAATACTTCAAGCAAAAATATCATCTATCTAGATTTTCCTTTGACTAATTAATTCAATTTCTAATAATATACTTTAATTCAATTTATTTTAAATTAATCAATAAATGAAAAAATTATTGATTTAAGTTGATCCAAGAATTAATTAAAAAAAATAATTAATTTACAACTTAATCTATTTTTCAAGATAAAATTCGAAATTCTAGCATTTAAGAAATGCAATTTCGAAAATTGATTAATAAAATAAAGAAAAAATATATTTTGAAAATTATTTAAATTTAGTTGAAAAAATAAATTTCAACTAAAAATAATTTTCTATTTAATTAAATGTCATGAAAAAGAAATATTTAAGTATGATGATAAAAATCAACTTAGATATTCAATTTTCAAATTAATTAAATGTATTAAATTCAAGAAATAAATAATTAAGTGTAGAGAAGGCTTAATTATTAGTCTCTAGTTTAATACTAGGAAAAAATATACTTAAAATAAATTGTACCAAAATTAATTATATAAATAATTAATTTCACAATGTATAATATTTTCCTATTTAATATTAGAATTAATAAGTAGTCTAGAAATAACTATCTAGAAAATATCTTATTTGACTAAGTATCTTTTCCACAAAATTTGAAAAAATATCTAATTTAAGTTGTATTAGAAAAAATCTAGAACTTAAATATTTTCAAATTTAAATTTAATTAAATATCAAATTTTAAGTTGTAACCACTTAATCAAAAATATTCCATTTTAAGTTAATATTCGAAAAGATATTAACTTAAAAAATATCTAAAGAATCTTAATAACCAATGCCTAAAATTCCTCAACTTAATTTTGAAATTTGAAATTCAAAAGATATGCTGATTTAAGTTGGTTAGTTGTAGATAACTAAATATCAACTTAAATAAGAATATTTAATGAAAAATTTAAATTAAGTTCCAGAAAGAATCTAGATGGTTATAATTCTATATTTAATTAAATAAAAGAAAATACATATAGTTTAGCTTAGAATAAAAAATTCTTTAAACTATAATTTTCTTAAATTAATTTCAAAATAAATGAAATTAATTATGTTGCTAATCAATTTTATTAGGTTAAACTAGTGTAATTAACCTAGTACAGTTGTTCAAATCAGGCAAATGGGCCTTCACAATTGGGGTGGTTCATGTGAGGGGTGCTGGGTTCAGTATGTCGTACCCACTTCTATGGCTCCCAACTCTCACACAAGGCCCAAAAGAGAGGAATTTAACCTTAATAAGAACAACTGTTATTAATTGAATAAGCCCAATAACTAAATGGGCCTAAATAAATTCTATCGATAATTATGATAATTTATTTTAGCAACATTAACCTATATGCATCTATAATAAAATTAAACACATAGCTCACACGGGCACACTTTGGATGGGTCACATCATGTTCATAGGTCATACACGAGATGAAAGAAGATTGTAAATTATACCGTTACAAATTATTAACTTGACCAAGGGAGCCATCAAATCATTAGATCTGGCAAAAAGTAACCATGGCTATTTGCAATCACGTAATAATAGGTTTTGAAAACTTACAAACAAGCTAAAAATACATACTCCTGCAACAAGGTTAGTTGGATAGTTGGATGTAGGATTTATTTAATTTTAAATTAAATATTTAATTTCAAAAATAATTAATTAAATAATAAAAAAAAATTCGAAAATTTAAAAAAATTTGAAAAATTTTAAAAAATTTAAATTTAAAATTAAACCTACAATTTTTTTTTGAAAAATTAGGTTTCAACCAACCTAAATATCATTTCAAAAATTTGCTAACTACTTTTAAATTTTAAATGTTATTTTATAAATAAAAATTAGAAAAGATAAGTTAAATATCTTTTTCAGATTTTAAATTTAATTTAAATAAATAAAATAACAAAATTTAAAAGTTAGCAAAATATCTTACATCTATTTAAAATTACATGATTATAATTATCTTATTTTAAATTTAAATAAGGTCAAAATATCTAAAAAAGATTTAATTTAAAAAATATATATAAAATCTGACCTTAAATTTAAAATTAAGATAAGATATAATCAAATTTAAAAATAAGATAGATTTTTAAGCAAGAAGATAGATACTAATTCTATTCAAATTCAAATTATACTAATATCTTGAATTAAATTTAAAAAATATTAAATTAATTCAAAATGATAATTAGAATTGAATTAGGAATAGTAATAGTATAAATACAAAACTATACAAAAAATCGGAAGTTAATTCCATGAAAAAGCATGGAAAATCGAAGAAAAACGAAAAAATTGTGAACTGTACGGACAGTTTTCGCGATCGCAGGAAAATTTCAGCACAGCTCCGATTTTTTCGAATCTTCAAAAAATCATAACTAATTCAAATAAAATCGAAATTGAGTTCTGTAAAAGGCTAATTTGCTTAATTTTTTCCATACTATCCAATAAAAATAATTCCAGAAATAGAATCGCAATTATTTTTCACAAAAAATTTACAAACATCAATCAATCATCAAATAACACTCAATACAACATGATACCATCCAAAAATATACAAACAATCGTTTTAAAGTCCAAATTTCTTGCAAGTAAATCAATTACCATGGCTCTTAGGCCAGTTGTTGCAAAATTATTTTACCAGGATCTTAGATCTACTCACAAGTATGTTGATTAACACCCTAAATATGAACTTTCTAAAACGATGAAATAAACACATATAAAGTTTAGGAAACCTTACATTGGGTGCAGCAGAATAATATGACTCCTTCCGTTCAGATATCTAGCCCTTTATTCCTTTCTGTAGCAGAGCATTATCAATATCTGAACCTGGATCTCTTTCTCTGAATCTTTGAATCTCCTTTCTTTGAATGATCTTTCTTCACGATCTTCCTCACTATGATTGAGGTATCACTTGATGTGTGTGGGCACTACTCATACACTAAGGATTTCGAAATTCAAGAGGGAAGAGAAAGAAGAGAGTGGCGGCTAAAGATAGGGAGAGAGAAAGGCTCAGGTTTTTCTCTGAAGGAAAAATAGAAAATTTAAGTGTAATTTTCCTGAAGCCTTCACTATCTATTTATAGCATTCCACTAGGGTTAGGTTTGAATTATTTGGCATTAAAATAATGAAAATATCAGTTTAAATTTCCTACAAAAGTGGCTGGCCCTATACTAGTGGATTTGGGCCTCACTTTTTGCAATTTTGCAGTTTTACCTTTTCTGCATCTGATTTTCTCAAAAACGCCAATTTTCTAATTCAACCATTTAAATGCCGATTCTAACTATTTAATAACTATAAATAATTATTAAATAATATTGTCATTTATCATATTTATTAATTGAACCATACAAAGTATCATAATTAACAAATATGCCCCTAAAACTCTTTCTTTACAATTTCGCCCTTACTTAGTGAAAAATTCACAAATAGACATAGTCTAACTTGTGAATTATAATTGATTAATCAAAACCAATTACATGAGTCTTACAAGCAATATTATCTCAACTAGTGGGGGGACCATGGGTCTATATAACCGAGCTTCCAATAAGTAGATCAAGAATTTAGGACTAAAATTCACTAACTTATTAATTCTTCGTTGAATCCACGCATAGAACTTAGAATTGCACTCTCAGTATATAGAATGCTCTATATGTTCCACCATATAGACACATCATTAGTTATCCATTGTTATAATCCTAATTTGATCAATTATCCTCTATATGAATGATCTACACAGTAAAGGGATTAAATTACCGTAACACCCTACTATGTATTTTATCCTTAAAACACTTGACCCCGTATAAATGATATTTCAACTTATGTGAAATGAGATCTCCACCATTTATTTTCGTTTGGTCAAGCTCGAAGGAGATCATCCTTTGCTTACTATTCGCCAGATAGAAGCTATAGATTCCATGTTTATGCTAGCGCTCCCACTCAATTGCACTACCGTGTTCCCAAAATGTACGTATCACCCTGACCTAAAAGTAGGCTTAACTAACAATTTAAGGAACACGAATAGCCTTTCAAGATTGAGCCTAATCATAACAGGATTAAGATCATTTGATCTAGGATCAACTAGGCGATATTGACTTGAATAGATTTTACGGTAAGTTTAATTAAATCTAAGTCAAAGTTCAATATCGGTCCCTTCCGATGCATACTCCATGCATCCAACCTGAGCTTTACTTTAACCAATGTTCTGGAAAGAACATAGTATTTCTCCAAATACAAGTAAACTCTTGTTGTAGATTATCATATCAGTAAAACCCTGTGTCTGATAAATCTAGGAAACTTTATTCACATAGTCATGTTTACTTTCCAATGTGTTGACGGCACAATAAACAGGATCAAGTATGTGAAAAGGGTTTCAGATGAATTTATACATTATGTACATATAATCATGAAATAAATCATGTGAACCAAAACATACACAAATGAATGAAAAATATTTCGTTTCTTATATTAATAAGTAAATCTGATTATATTGAAATGAGTTTTATTTAGGGCATAAAACCCAACATAATTAATAAGTTAGTGAATTTTAGTAATAAATTCTTGATCTGCTTATTGGAAGCTCGGTTATATAGACCCATGGTCCCCGCACTAGTTGAGATAATATTGCTTGTAAGACTCATATAATTGGTTTTGATTAATCAATTATAATTCACAAATTAGACTATGTCTATTTGTGAATTTTTTCACTAAGTAAGGGCGAAATTGTAAAGAAAGAGTTTTAGGGGCATATTTGTTAATTATGATACTTTGTGTGGTTCAATTAATAAATATGATAAATGACAATATTATTTAATAATTATTTATAGTTATTAAATAGTTAGAATTGGCATTTAAATGGTTGAATTTGAAAATTGGCATTTTTGAGAAAATCAGATGCAGAAAAGATGAAACTGCAAAATTGCAAAAAGTGAGGCCCAAATCCACTAAGCATGGTCGGCCACTTTTGTAGGCATTTAAACTGATATTTTCATTATTTTAATGCCAAATAATTCAAACCTAACCCTAGTGGAATGCTATAAATAGATAGTGAAGGCTTCAGGAAAATTACACTTTTCTTCTGACACTTCTGATTCAGAAAAACCTGAGCCTTCTCTCTCCCTATCTGGCCGACCACTCCCTCTCTCTTTCTTCCCTCTCAAATTTCGAAATTCTTAGTGTATGAGTAGTGCCCACACACAGCAAGTGATACCTCAACCATAGTGAGGAAGATCGTGAAGAAAGACTTTCAGCAAGAAGGAGTTTCAGCATCAAAGATTCAGAGAAAGAGATCCACGTTCAGATATTGATAATGCTCTGCTACAGAAAGGAATCAAGGGCTAGATATCTGAACGGAAGGAGTCATATTATTCCGCTGCACCCAATGTAAGGTTTCTCATACTTTATATGTGTTTATTTCATCGTTTTACAAAGTTCATATTTAGGGTGTTAATCAACATACTTGTGAGTAGATCTAAGATCCTGGTAAAATAATTTCCAACAAATGGCTCGGGTGCAAGGGTGATACTGATCTCGCCAGATAACTTTAAGTTTCACTACGCCCTAAGATTCCAATTTAACACCTCAAACAATGAGGCCGAGTATGAGGCTTTACTAACTGGTTTGAAAATGGCTGAGATTTTAAAGGTCAAGAATCTTATGTGCTACAGTGACTCACAATTAATTGTAAATTAAGTTCTAGGCGAATACCAGGTGAAGGGTTTAAAAATGGCAAAATATTTGGAGAAGGTTTAGAGGAACTTGGAGAAGTTTGATTACTTTAAAATTGAACAAATTCCAAGTGAACATAACTCAAATGTCGACGCCTTAGCAAATCTGGCCTCGCAAAATGTGCTTGATAAATTGAATTTGGTACCAGTCAAAGTTTTAAATGAACTTAGTATATGTGAAAAGGAGGAAGTTGAAATGATAGATGCCTCGCCCACATGGAAGACGCCCATAGTTAACTATCTACTCAACGGACAACGAAGCACGAAAATTCTTGTATTCAATACCTCGCTACATGATAGTGGAAGGCAAATTATATAGGAGGGATTATTCAATGCCTCTCCTACGGTGTGTGCTCCCCACAGAAGCAAGCGAGATAATCAAGGAAATTCACAAATGCTTTTGTGGAGACCATGAAGGTTGGCAAAGCTTGTCAAAGAAGATAATCCGTCAAGGATACTATTAGCCAACAATAAATAAAGACATATAAATTTGTCAAGAGGTGCGATAAATGTTAGAGATTTTCACATATACCTCGCGTACCACCAACAAAACTGAGAATGATGACCTCGCCATACCCCTTTGCAATATGGGGAATCAACTTGATTGGAGCATTGCCGACAGGGCTAGGAGGAGCAAAGTACGCAGTAGTAGCAGTCGACTTCTTCACAAAGTGAACAAAGGCTGAACCTCTAGTTTCCATAACTTGCAAGAAAGTTCTCGATTTTGTCGTTAAGAACATAAGTTGCAGATTTGGAATACCCATTAAAATAGTATCCGACAACGGAACTCAGTTAGATGGAGAATTGTTCACTGAGTTCTGTGAAAGGAACAAAATTATTAAGAGCTTCTCATCAGTCTCAAGGCCTCAAGCAAATGGATAAGTAGAAGCTATTAATAAAACCTTAAAGGATACTATTAAAAAGAAGTTGGATGCTACAAAAGGGAGATGGGTAGATGAACTACCAAAAGTACTTTGGGTCACAAAACGACTGAGAAAAGAGCAACAGGGCATACTCCATTCTCGTTGGCATTTAGCTCGGAAGCAATGCTGCCAGTAGAAGTTAATATTCTGACCCACAGACGATATTTCTATAATCAAGAAGAAAACCAAGAACTTCTTAAATTGTCCTTAGATCTACTTGAAGAAAAATGTACTGAATCGCAAATAACTAATATCAACATTGAATCACGATATACTTTAACAAAAGAGTGAAGAAAAGGCTCTTTAATGTCAGAGATTTGGTGTTAGGAAGAGTATTTGGAAACACGAGAGATGCATCTACTGGAGTGTTTAACCCAAACTGGGAGGGTCCTTATGTTATCAAAGCAATAGTTGGAACCAGGGTTTATAAATTAGCTCAGCTTAACAGCTCGCTAATAAAAACCACTGGAATATTGAACATTTGTGACCTTATTACCAGTTTACTATGTAATTGTTGTATTTTCTCTTTGTGATGTAAATTTTTATTATTAATAAAGTTGAAGTATTATTCAAGTAATTACAAAGTTTTACTCTTTAAAATTACTTGAGGGGCATATATATGTGTATGATCAACTGGAATTTATCTAGAAATACATGATATATTGCAAACCCACTCCACTTTAATTTTTTTTTCCAAATAATTGATTAAAGCTTTCTATGGACAATATAAAGTCAAAAATTGAACATTTTCAAAAAGGAAACTCGAAGTAGCAGTTGTAAATGAGATTTAACTCATAAAAAAACATTAAGCTACATGCGAGGCTGAATATCTAACGACTCGCATTATGTAGGCATGTATTATTAACGAGGTACCGTGATGCCTTGAAAAGATAATACTTATCCTAAAATATGAATAGAAGGTCTAACTATTCATATAAGCAATCAAAAAATGTACAAAGTAATTCATAAGATGAATTATTTAAAGTACGCTTAAGTTTGCTTATTAAATTACAAATGGCAGATTATAACTGCTCGCGCCAAGTAGAACTGATAAGAACTGCTCGCGAATAGAAAGCATAGCAGAATATAACTACTCATGTACATTCATAGTAGATTAATGACTACTTAAGCTATCTTAAAGGAAAAACGAGATCAATAGAAGTGCTTACTTAAAGTATCTTAAGTTTGACCAAAATATAATTGTTTAAGTTGTGATTAAAAACGCAAATAAGCAAACATATTAAGTTCAAATATAAAGACGTGAGGCAATAAATGAAAAGAAATAAAATAAAAGCAAAGTTGGCCATCCAACAATGTAAATTTATCTTTACAAAAAATTTCCACAAGGGGAAAACCATTGTCTCGGCCAAAAGGCCATTTTCTTAAATAAAAAAAAGAGATAAAAACCAAGCCTACATGGTAGGAGACTTGGATGGTTCTTCTTCTTCCTCAGTCTCAACGACTTCTTCTTCTTCTTTCTTGGCCTTCTCGCAATAAACTAGGACTTCCTCGGCGCCCTCTCCTAAGAAACTTAAGTCCATCTCAAGATTTGCCATCCAAGCTCGGTAAATGGAACGCTTGGCAACAGTGTTGCACCGTTCTTTGGCATTGGCCTCAGCGCCCTCGAGCTTCGCAGTGGTTGTGTTAAGTTCCTCTTGGAGTTTCTGGCATGCTTCAAATTTGTCCTTGGCTTCCTTCTGGGATGCCTCGAGTTTAGTCTTGTGAGTCTTTCTTATCTCCTCAACCTCCTTGTTCAGACGAGAAATCTCCTTTTGAGCATCGTTCCATTCTTTAGCAACAGCCTCGCATTGCTCAATGGTTTTGCGAAGTTCAGCTTCCAGTTGTTTTACTTTATGGAGAACCCGACTTTGGGCAACATGGGATAAGAAGGTGGCCTACACAAAAAAAATGCATATGAATCCTTGTGGGTTCTTGAAAGAAATGATAAAAAGAAAAGAAAAAAAAAGAAGGAAAACCAACCGAGAGACTGAAGGTAAGACTCCTCTCAAGCATCTCTGTTGGGCTGCCATTGTTGACCAAATCCCAGTCGCTAGACTGGAAAGATCATAAATGGCACTAGCAGGATGAAGCAAACTGTGCACAATACTCTGAACTAGTGCCCACAACCTCGATGGGCAAAGTTTTAGGCGCCTGGCTTGAAGAAGTGGTGGCCTAGTGAGGTTTTGGAACTGGCTCCTCGACATGTGTAATGGCAGGAGTGTGAACCTAGACTTGATCTTCAAAAGTCTCGAGGTCTATAGTCTGCGAGGCATGCTTCTTATTTTCAGTGGTTTTCTTAGATCTCTTGAGGGGTTCCACATTCACATCTGAAGAAGTTTCCGAGGCAACAGTCCTTTTTTTCCCTTTTTCGCTCAAAGAATGGAGGAGATTTTCTACATCCATATCTGTGAGACAGAGAGACACATTAATACTTAGTCATATATACATAAAAAGGAAAATGAGAAATAAACTTCCACTTAAGGGAAGTTACCATAATCATCATATGATGAAGAGGGAGGACTATAGTATTCACTAAACACCCTAGATCTTGTGATCATGAATATGTCATAGGAGTTAATTAGATCTAAATCCCACTATGAATCTAGATGGTTCACTCTATCCAAGTTAGTCCCATGCTGCTCGAAAATCCCATAGTATGAACTAGTGCAACTAAGCTGAACAGGGAATGGCGGGTACCAACTATCAACCTATAGGTAATCCAATCTATAAGGAAGGGGTTCCAAATGTAAAAGTTATACCGACTATCGTTGAAAGTTACTAACGATATACGTCTTGCCCTAAGAATAGTGGGGGACCATCCACATTTATTACCTCGGGATGCATCTTCTTCAGCTTCCCGAGGGGTTACATTCTGGAGATAGTGCGCACGAGCAACATAATCTTGACTCTCCTTGTCAGTTGGAATTGGAACCTTATCCCACGATGTATACTCGGGAAACTTGTAATCACAAGTATACTAGTTTGAAGCGAGAAGGCCAACAGATCTCAAATTGGCTTTGTTCAGAAGAAACTCGGTCGATCGCAATCCAAACAGAAGGCCCATCAAAACTTTACGCCGCTCGACCATCTCAGGAGTTGGAG
Organism: Cannabis sativa; assembly: GCF_029168945.1. Classification (NCBI taxonomy): domain Eukaryota; kingdom Viridiplantae; phylum Streptophyta; class Magnoliopsida; order Rosales; family Cannabaceae; genus Cannabis; species Cannabis sativa. The sequence continues at coordinate 63,077,477 of NC_083602.1, forward strand.
TTAGTCTTTTTGAGACCGCTGTCAACAGAATAAATAAGATAAGTCAGCGAGGCTACGATTATAAACATAGAGTAATTCAAAACCAAGTTTGAGATAAAACTCTACTTATGTATTATGCGAAATGCGGCTGTCTTGATTGGGGAAATGCCACTTAACGAGAAGAAATCTTCCTTAAAAGCAGTCTTGTTTGGTAATCCTACAATGATCCTACGATCATTTGTATGAGTCCCAAGATAGTAAAACCCCCCTGCACAATGCTTCCTCGCAGGAACTGCCTTAACAGAATAAAGATAAACAATTTCCTGGGGATTGGGACACTCCCATCCTAAAATCTTATACATAACCTTTAGACTTGCAAGGATTCTGTAGGAAATCAGAACCAATTTGAAAGGAGCAATTCCAAGATGGTTGATGAACTCTTTAAAGTACTCTCTCAAGGGGAGAATTGCTCCAGCCATAATATGCTCGAGGCTCCAAGCCCCTATCCCAGCCGAGCTACTAGTACTAGCCTCACCACTGGCTTCACCATTTGCCTCCCCGCCTTCCTCGCGAATAATTCGTTCTGGTGGATAACAACTAAATTCTCCACCTGCAATGGATATAACCCAACATCCTTGCTTTGGTTGATGCCACAAGTCTTTAAAACACCACCAATGTAGTCTCCTATAGCTCTTATCCTTGACTCGATAAGCTTAGCCTCAAAGGTGACATTGTGATCTTGGGGAGTCTTTTACTTATGAGGCTTGGAAGACATAATTTCAAAATCTAGGTCACCTGGTGAAAAAGCAATTGTGACTCTGGGTAAAAACAAGTGTTTAGCCAAAAGAATAGAAGATAATGACAAAAATTTAGGCCAGGCTGCATCTCGCAAGTAATGACGTTTACCCTCAGTTATTTCTTGTAGGAAATGCCTATAACGACTGGCAACTTCATCCTGATTAGTTTTTATTAAATTGTCTCTAATTTTTGCATCGTTTATCTCTAGTTTGGACTGAGGTTTAAAATTCTGGGTTTGTATGGGAGGGCTAATTCCTTAGGATATTTTGTTTCTAAGGACTTCGGAGAATAAACTTCAGAACCAGATTGGGACATTTCTACAAAAAGAGCAATCCCAATTTCTGAATGAAATTTATTAAACCAGAGACTTATAAGTATGATAAACCTAAATTTTTACTTTGCCTAAACCCTAAAAAATTACCCAGAAAATTAAATCGAAATTACTAAAATTCCAAATGGAGTAACAAAGATGCAATTAACAGTATAAGGATCATAACCCAGGAAAATAAAAAAGAATAGAGGAGTGAGGATGGCTCACTTACCGTTCGAAATTGAGTTTTTGTACGACGAAAAGCTCCGAAACTGAGGACGGGATGAATGGCACGACAACCTTTAAAACTCTTGAGGTCGAACAGTATATCTAGGGTGGATGCGCAAGAAATATGTCAATGACAACGAGGGCATGCAAAGCTTCGAGAAATCAGAATGGTTTTTTGCAAGAAAAAACTCGAATTTTTTGAAAGGCCAGAAATGGTAGAAAAATAGTTCCTGTTTAGTTTAATAGTTTGAGATTGATTACCGTCAGATTAAAATAACAGAGATCCAACAGATAGGAACAAGAGAGAATTGGAAAAGATGGCTCATTAATGCTAATGATATGCCTCGAAACCATGAACCGCCAAATTCAAAAGCATGCAATATTTCAAAGGGGAGTTATATTCACACCCCTAAAGTTTATAAACACACCCCTTTTAGTCAAAAAAATTTAATTACTTGTTTATCCTAATATAAAATGACTAAATTATCCCTTTTAAAGTTTTAGTTCTTCATGTAAATCTAAATTTATGTTCATGTTGTTTATAACAAACTTCCTTCTACTCTAAATGCAAAGATCAATAAACAGTTTTTTTATATTCATTTTGTCTATTAAAAACTCACTTCTTTTATATTGTTTAAACTTCTACCACTTCAAACAAAAATGATAGAGGTGATATTGAAGAAAGAAAGAAAAAGTAAAAACATAAAACAATAACAAGAAGAAAAAGAAATAAAAAAGACAAAACTAGCTAAGACAACAAAATTCAGAATTTTTCTATTTTGAAAGCATTTTTACAGTAAACTTTTAATCAATTACATAATCCACACATTATATACATATGAAACATGTACAGTATATATACTATATCTCATATCTAATATCACATCTTATCTTACAACACAAATTAGAAAGGAACATTATTGGCATGGCCGTAAGTAGAAACGTGGAGTTATTTGTTAAAGTAAATGGTGGGATGAAAAAAAAAAAATAACTTGGAGTGTGTTTTCTTTCAAACAAGACCTATTTTGGGAAATAAATGGGGTGTGGTTATAAAAAGTAATATTTTAAAAAATAAAATGGAGTAAACTTAGTTTTGGGGTGTATTTATACTTTTGGGGGTGTAAATATAATCTCACTTTTTCAAAATTGGGTTAAGACGATTATACCCTTTGTAATCATTTAAAAAGTACCTATTATTAAAAAAGAATCTTTAAGGGGCAATTGTTATACCCAAAATTTAGCTTTACTTTAGAAAGTGACACATGTCAATCTCATGGAATATGAATCAACAGATATAATAACAATTATAAAATTAAATGCAAAATGGAATAACTTATTAAATATAAAATTAATAGAGTATATTCATAACTCACTGACTGTATAGTCTTAGGCGAGACAAGGATACACAAACTATCAATTCATGTATTGACGAGAGACTATCTTGCCTAAGAAGGCATAATCCCGAGGAAACTACGCGTAATGTATAGCGAGGCATCCACCTCGCTACATATAAGAAAATATTGACGAGACGAGTTGGCTGTTGAAACACTTAGCATATAATCCACATTATAGTAACTAAGTGTAGCAACTTGGAAACATGGAGGACATGATTGTGCAGTCTGCAAGGCCTTATGGTCAAAGTGCAGTTCTTAAGTTTGCTCAGTACACTAGTGCTCATGCCATTGTTGAAAGGCATATGGATGAACCAAGTCATTATTGGTCATCTATGTACAAAGCGAGATGCTTCTACCCACGTCAATGTTAACAGCCTTGAAGATAGGAGTGATAACAGTTATGCAGTTTTCTAGTATTGTCTACATGTGTTTAAATGGAACGTGATCAAAGCCCACATTTTGTGAAAATAATTATGTAATTCAAATTTAAATGTAAATAACTGCCAACCTATATTCTTATAAATAGGGGCAGATTCTATAGAAAAAGAGATGGAAAATCTTTGAGAGAAAGAGATAAAAAAACTGTACTCTATATCTAGAAATATCTTGAATAAGATAGACTCGTGGACTATGCAGATTTAACTGCAAAACCACGTAAAATACTTGGTGTCATTCTTATTATTCTACTTATTAAATTTCTTATATCTGTGTTTAATTACGAAATAGGCTCATTAGTCGTTAACAAAAATCTGCGTTAACACTTCTATTTAAAATGTTTTGAGGATCACATATGAAAATCAGTGTCTTTTTACTACATGGTTGTTACCAGCACTTTAATTGGTATTTAATGAGATAAAAAACGTTAGACAAGAGAACTGAAAACATGCTCAATCAATTCATATACGTTTATGGACGTTTTCAAAAACTGGTTCCAGGTGTTCGAAAAACAACCATAAAATAACATATTAACAACCATAAAATAACTGTTTTCAAAAAACTCAATATTTAGTTTTTGTAACTCCTCTCTGAGTTAAATGTTTTTCCAACGTCACAATACCCATTTAAATGATATAATTGGGTATTGTAACAATTTCTAACAGCTAGAAACTTTTTCCATTGATTTCATAAGTTCCATATCATATGTATTAACTCACTTAATTACATATTATCAATTGTGATCCTTAAGTTACAATCTATTTTCAGATTTATAACTCCTCATATGTTACAACTTTTATGTGTATTATTGTACTATGATATAATACAACCTCCAACACATAATATACATTAATCTCATATTAATATATAATATGTCACATTTAAATATTTTAATCTACATTATATTATAACAAATAATATAATAGTTTTAACTGTTGAAACTTATGTGGCAGCAGTTGATGAGCTGGTTTAATGAAGACCAATAAATTCATTATTTTGTCCAAGTTTTTTTTTTTTTTTTTTTTTTTTTTTTTTACATCATGCATAATCTGGAACTCGAACCCAAGACCTCCAACACACACGCACCCCCTATGGCCACTTGAGCTAGCCTCAAGTGGTTATTTTGTCCAAGTTTAGCATAGAAAATTTAACCAATCACCACATAAGTGTGTTCATATGTTTCTTTTTTTTTTATGTATTTTTTAAAAGAGAATTGTTGAAAGGTATTATTAGTGTCTAGCATCCTCTTCGGTGTCATATCGTAATTAGTGTAATTAAATATCGTGTCTCACATAGTTTTAAAAAATAATTTTTAACGAATATTGATAATGAATCACGGAGTGTCACTTATAAAAAGTGATGGACACCACTAGTACCAAAGATAACTGCTAAAGAGTACCAGTGGTGCCTAGCACCCTCCTATGTGTTAATATCGCTATTGGTCCAACTAAGTATCGTGTCTCATATAATTTAATATAATAACTTTTATGGAGTATCGCTAGTCAATCGCAACGCGACATGTCGAGAAAGTACTAGGCACTACTGGTGCCTAATAACAATGCTTAGTACCGAATAACAATGTTTTTTAAAGTGCACAATGGAGTAAGTGATTCATTAAGATTGCTATACATTAATATATATTGTTTGAAACTCATCCTTGAATCTGTTTTCAAAAAAAAAGGTTCATCCTTGAATATTTTGGTCACCCATTTCAAAATAAATAAACAAAAAAATATTTTTGTCACTAATTTTAAACATTAAAAATAGGCATTAAATTCATATAATATATGCGTGGGATCTAATTAAGAATCTGTATCATGTACACGTTTAATGATTGTGTTAATTAAACTTGATGTTAATTATGATATGTTCAACTGTCAAACGGCTCATCTCTTAACCTTTAAATTAATTATAAACACTACTATACTTCTCTTTTAATATTCTTTCCTCTTCATCAAGCCAATTATCATTTTTATTGAATACGAACCACTTCAAACCCGACAAGGTAAGAACCACGAATTTATTTTGACCAAAAGCACCGCCCTGCAACTAAAGTAATCAATCTTTATAAACAACAATCATAAATATTTTATTTACAATATTGCCCTTTCATTTATTGAAAATGTCACTTACTACCGTATGAATAATGCAACTGCTTAATATAACAGAAAAAAAAAGGGCCAACCTAATTCGGGGGAATGAGACGACTCAGCTTTTATGTCTAACCTTCAATCATTTAATTTTTAGCCTCTACCAACTGCTATGAGGAAATTTGCTTTTTTTTTTTTTTTATAAAATACTTTAATTAAAATAAATAAATAAAAAAGCCTAATTTTTAAGCATCAATTGCAATGCATGTGGGTAGCTTTGATTCAAAGTAGGTGCACCCACATGGCCCCCCTTCCCCTCCCAGAATTAAAACTCTATTTTCCTCATCAAATTAACCTAAACGTTCTACTACCATGTTAATTGTTATGCACTTTTATAAATTCCTTAAATGTTGCCTACAAATTTTTTAAGCATGTCCATATCTGAATACCATGAGGAATATGAAGCAGATTTGTTTATTTTTCCTTTTCTGTTTTACACAATCATATGATATGTTATGATATGATGTACATTATTATTATTATTATTATGTGTGCCATGACACTGTTTTTGGTTGCTGACAATTTCTTGTCCCCATTTCCCTTTTCTAACAGTCAAAATTGGCTTTATTTATACTTAAGTCCATTTCCCCTAGTAAGTCCCCATCCACTTATAATTATATACACCAAAGTCCAATACTTTATACAGAAAACAGGTCTACTTTTTTTTTTGCAACCCAATTAAGGAACAAGTGCTTAAGTTGAGTCTAGTGCTACACCACTTGAGTGGGCCAATTAATAACTTATGAAGTCTCAATTCTCATTAAAAGCTTTATATAGATCAATAGAAGAAAGGGAACCCAATTCTAACTATAATCTATCTATACATACATACATCCATATTGTTTCAAATCTTGTTTTTATTTCTTCTTACTTATAGATTAATTGTCACAATCCAAATGGGATAGTGCCCTCAAAACTTGACAAATTTGGTCTGATTTTTTAGAGGATGATCACATTCACATGGAAGAGAAGAGTGATAGATAAGGATTGGAAATGAATGCATAAGGAATTATTTGTTGTGGGTGACATTGATTTGTCCCTTCAGCCAAGCTATCGTCTAACCCACATGGCTACATATTGATAATATTGCTATCTTCCCTTCTTACCCACATGCAGCCTTTGCATATGTGGCAGTGGCACATGCACAACATGTGATTGGAACCCTCAAACTTAAATCCCCAATCCATACACACATAGTGTTCTTCCTTAACTTATCCATTTCATCATTCATATATACACACATTAATTCATTGAAAAATTTAAACTAATTATAATATGAAAGTGCTTTTTTTTTTTTTTTTGAGGGATCAAATATGACTGCCTTTTTCATTAATTATTAATTAAGAGAGACAATGTGAAGGTTTTGACTCAATTGCATTTATATATATAAATCATATAATCAATTGAGTGGGGACTTTATCTAAATTTTGTTTTAGGGTATGTGTTTATTCCTCCAATCAAGCCTAAATTAGTGGGAAAATTGGCAAGGCCGTAGTTAAAACTAACTTAAAGTCATTTCCCTCTATATTTCGCCCTTCACCAAATTAAATAAGGACGGACTACATCTATAATGTAGTTGTTGAAACTTAAAAGAGGAAAAATCAACAAAATCAGTTAAATAAATTATAATTATTATAGAAGTCAGCAAAAATGGCAACAACCACATATAATGCCTGTACTACTTAATAAACCGTTACATGTTGCATATAAACTATTCATTGGATTACATTCAATATTTTTAGGTCTATCTAGATCCGATCCAATTATATATTAGAGGTTAGATTTTATCATCTGATCAGATCTATTTAATTACAGTCATCCAATCGATCCAATATGTTGGATTAGATCGATTTTATCCGTTGGATGTATTTCATATATATTTATTGGTTTAATTTAGATTTATTCAATATTTTAGACCTATTATTTTTTAGATCGGATCGAATCCATCTAATATTTTATGTCCAGTATGTATTGGATTGGATCCATCCAATCCAAGAAAAAAAAGAATGAAATTTTAATGTTAATTTTTATGCATACATATATATTTTACGTATAACAATATAAAATTTAATTACTCATTCAAACTAAATGAAAATATTAATTAGTTCGATTGGATGTTTGAATTTTTGGACACTCCATCCAACATCCGATCCGATCCAATTGGATATTTAAAATAACATCCAATCCAATCAGATCACAATTGGATATCTAATGTTTGGCGGTCGGTTGTCATTGGATTGGATGATTTGTGCACACCCCTAAGTTAATCCAAAAGTTATAGCTAGTTCACGTAATTATCTTATGAGTATTGTTATTGAGAATTAATAGTATCCAACAGAATCGTCTAAGCAAGTTGACAGCCTTACGTGAAAAATTAAATTTGAGCATTTTATTAAAAAAAACAAAACCAATTATCAATTAATACTTTATAAATTCAACTACTAATTATGATGCGCTTCGTGTAAATTAAATTATTATATAAATATTAATTGAACAATAAAATAATATCAAACAATTTAAAACTTTTTTTATGTATATTTTTTTAAAAAAAAATGATAAATATATATAGAAAACTCTAAAGAATTAAAAATATAATTTTTTATATAAATAAAAAATCACACAAATTATTTTAAATGTACATTATATATAGTGAAGAAAATTAAAACTAAATAATTCTTACACAAAATAGAGATCTAAAACAGAAAGAATGCAATAAATCTATATAGAAAATTCATCATATAATTTTAAAACAACTATCATCACCGTATCTCATTTGTAGTCACCACTGTATTTAAAGTTCATGTCATTACCGTATCTCACTTGTAGTCATAATTAATATCCTTTCTAATAGGTTTGTTTTGTACATAAAATAAATTAAACAATGATCGGTAAGTACTTACTTTTATTATGTGAGGGAAGAGAGAGTGATAAACATAATCAAGTTTATAATTTTGATATTTTTCGTATATTAGTTAATAATTTATTTCGATACATTATATTAGTTAATATTAATTATATCTCTCTGTGAAAAAAAAAATTAGTTAATTTTTTTAATACATATATATTTATTTATTAGTTATTATATATAAATGTATAATTTTTTTTTTATTTTTAATTAATTAGTGATCTCTAATTCAAGTAAAGAAGAATAAAAAAATAGAAAAATGAGAGAGTTAAGAAGAGAATTTAAAGTAGAACAGAAATATTTAAAAAGTGAGAGAATTAAGGAGAGGATAATTATTTAAAAATTTTAATTTTTTAATTATTAATTAATTATCATAAATTCAAAAATTATAAATAGATAGTTTGACATTGCTTTGTTAGTTATTATGTATGATTAGATACTTTTTAATTATTAATTATAAATAGGCAATTTACTTTTTTTCTTAAGTTATTTATTACTAAGGTATTATATATATTTATATATTTTTTTTTAAAAAAAAAAAGTAAAACTAGAATATATATATACATATATAGATCTGGAAAAAAAATATTGTGTTTTATGTTGATATAGTTTCTTTTAGTTAGATATTATTATTATTATTATTATTATTATTATTATTATTATTATTATTATTATTATTATTATTAACTTAATTGGAGATTTTTTTCTTTTAAAAGTAATAAAAAAAAAGTAAAAAATTGAGAGAATTAAAAAGAGAATAGATTGAAGTATTGAAGCTATATCTAGTTAAAAAAAAATTAATTGGAAAGTCTAAGAAATCATGTAAATAATAATTTATATATATATATAGATTTATGAAATTGATATTTTGTTTACGATTTTTTTGACAAAAAATAAATAAAAATCAAATGATAAATTAAAAAAAGAAAGTAAATATTGTAAAATAAGACAACGTTGTTAAAAAATATTTCAAAACAAAAAAATTATAATGGTGTTGAACTAGTATGATTTTCAAAACAACACATTTAAATTGGACTTAACATAAATATATTGTTCAAGAAAAAAAATACTTATATATTTATCTTTCCTCATCTCCATAATATCATCTTGTCTATTTTAATGTACTCTATTTTACATGTAGTATCCATCTGTGTTTTAAAATAAGGTGTATAAAACATGATATCAAAAGAAGAATATCTTTCATTTCGTCAAAAAAGGTAAAACAACATGATTTAACATAGATAGGCAAATTGTAGAAGATATATGTCATGTATAATATAACAGTAGTTAAACAAATCAAGTCATCTTTTTTTGTTGGTGGTGTCTAGTTCATAAATAAAGTTTGTGGCAATATGTTAACGAATATTTTCGTTAACTAAATATATAAGTTTTTTACGTAATAAATGTACTACAAAGTTTAATAATAATAATAAATGAACATCATATATTTTACGTGGTTTTGTAGTTAAAATCTACATACTCCAAGAGTTCTTCTTATATGGAATAAAAGATGATAAAATAATAGCAAAATAAACCTTATAGTAGTCGGCCATGAGATAGGCCCCACTAATTATATTTTTGCCCTTTTTTAACCATTTATTTATCATTTCTCAAATATCATATTTTCCAATTTTAATCCTATAAATTCCAAAACTATTTATTTAATAATTAAAATCAATTATCAAATAAAAATTACCATTTAATTTATTTATTAATTATACTTAATAAAGTCTCTCAATTAACAAATAAATTCTAAAACCTCTTTTCTTTAAAATTAAATCCTTGCTTAGTGAAAATTCATAAATAAGACATAGTCTAATTTTAGAATTATAATGGATTAATTAAAACCAATTAACTAAGTCTTGTAAGCAGTATTGTCTCAGCTAGTGTGGGGATCATGGGCCTATATAACTGAGCTTCCAATAAGTAGATCTAGGATTTACCAAGTAAATCCTCTAATTTATTAATTCCTCTTTGCACCACTATAGATTTGGAACTGCACTCTCGATTATATAGAGCGCTCTATATGTTCCACGATATAGATACGCTATGAAATTATCCATCATTCTAATTCTAATAATCAAAGATCCTCTAAAGATGATTTACATCGAGTATTATGGACAAATTTACCATTTCACCTCTCAATGGATTTTATCCTCAAAACACTTAGCTTCCTATAAATGATATTTCAGTAAACTAATATAATTACTGAAATAAGAGCTCTTCCATTTATCTCTATTAAGCCAAGCTCGAAGGAAATTATCATTTCACTTCTATGTCTAGATAGAAGCTATAGATTTTGTATCTATGATTAGTGCTCCCACTCAATTGTACTATCATGTTCCCAAGATGTATGTGTTCACTCGTACGAGCTTCAACGAACAAATCAAAGAACATAAATAACACTCTTGAGATCGAACCTAACCATATCAGGATTAAGATCTTTTGATCTAAGATCAACCAATGATATTGACTTAGAAAGATACAATGGTAATATTATAATATCTTTATCAAGATCAATATTGGTTCTAGTCTAATGTATACTCAATACATCTGATACTAGCATGCTTTGTTAGTGTCTTGGAAAGAACATAACACTTATCCAAGGTGTAAGTAAACTTTATCGCTAACTATCACATCAGTGTAAATCCAGTGCACTGATGAATCATGGGACATAATCTTTTGAAGCATATAATCATAATTACCTTCCATTGTGTTGACATCACTGTAATTGTGAATAACTATATGTTCTAGATATAACAGAAATTATATATTAAACCTTAAACATGAAAAATAAATGTAAACATAAATGCCTTCTAATCTTCAATTGATAACAAATAAGATTACATTGAAATGTATTTTATTTAGGGCATAAAATCCCAACATTGTTAAATTCAAAGATAGTCAATACAACTTTTACATTTGGAACTGTGTAGATATTATATCCCATAGGTTTGATAGTTGGTACCCAAAGCATCATGTCCAATTGAGTTGTAACAGTTCTTATTTTGGAATGGCCAATCAATACATTACTAATTTTGATAGGGTCGGATGTTCAGATAGGGACCTGCCTGTTGGAAATATTTTACCAGGATCTAGATTTACTAACAAGTATGTTTGATTAACATCCTAATATGAATTCTAAAACAATGAAATAAAACATAAGAGTTTAAGAAAACCTTACATTGGGTGCAGGAGAATATTATGACTCCTTCCATTCAGATCTCTAGCCCTTGATTCCTTTCTGTAGCAGAGCATAATCAAGATCTGAATCTGCATCTCTTTCTCTCCTTCTTGTTGGTGCTGATTTTCCATAGTCTTACATACTATGATTGAGGTACCACTTGATGTGTGTGGGCACTACTCATCACTCAAAGGAATTTCGAAAAACAGAGAAGAAAGGGAGGGGAAGTGGCGGCTTCAGAGTGTTTGTGTGAAAGAAATAATACAGTAATGTGTGTGTCAAACCTGAAGCCTTTTCCTTCTATTTATAGAATACCACATAGGGTTAAGGTTGAATTACTTGGCATTTAAAAATGAAAAATAAAATGAGAAATAGGAAGCATAGTGGCCGGCCATGGAATAAGGAAACAAGCCTCTCACTTTTGCAACTTTCTTATTTTATCATTCCTAGTTTCCCATTCTCCAAAACAGCCAATTTTCTCATTCAACCACATAAATGTCAAATCTAATTATTTAATAACTATAATTAATTATTAAATAATATATTGTCATTTATTTTATTTATTAATAAAAACCAATCAAAGTTTCCCAATTAATAAATATACCCTTTAAACTCTCTATTTACTATTTTACCCTTGCTTAGTGAAAATTCATAAAGTAGACATAGTCTAACTTTTAGAATTATAATTGATTAATTAAAATCAATTAACTGAGTCTTACAAGCAGTATGGTCTCAACTAGTATGGGGACCATGGGTCTATATAACCGAGCTTCCAATAAGTCGAACCGAATTTACCAAGTAAATTCCCTAACTTATTAATTCCTTATTGAATCCACTCTTAGAACTTGGAATTGCACTCTCAGTCATATAGAACGCTCTATATGTTAGATGATATAGACACGTCATTAGTTATCCATTGTTATAATCCTAATGTGATCAATGACCCTCTAATAGATGATCTACATTGAAAAGGCACTAAGTTACCGTTACACCTTCAATGTATTTTATCCTTAAAACACTTAGCTCCGTATAAATGATATTTCAGCAAAGTGAAATGAGATCTCCACCATTTATCTCTGTTTGGTTAAGCTCGAAGGAAATCATCCTTTACTTTCTATTCGCCACATAGAAGCTATAGATTCCATATTTATGTTAGCGCTCCCACTCAATTGCACTACCGTGTTCCCAAAATGTACGTATCACCCTGACCCAAAAGTAGGCTTAACTAACAAATCAAAGAATACGAATAACACTCTTGAGAATGAACCTAATCATATCAGGATTAAGATCATTTGATCTAAGATCAAAACAGGTGATATTGAATTGAATAGATATTACGGTAAATTCTAATTTATCTAATTAAAGTTCAATATCAGTCCCTTCCGATGTATACTCCATACATCCGATACTGGTGAACTTTGCCAATGTCCTGGAAAGGACATAACACTTTTCCAAGGTGTAAGAATACCTATCGCTGATTATACCATGTCAGTCTAAATTCAGTGTTCTGACAAATCAGGGAATAAACTTTCGAACATATAATTAAGATTATATTCCACTGTGCTGACAACACTATAATCTTTAATAAATTCATATGTTCTGGACTTAAATAGAATTCATACATTATATATATAATCATGAAATAAATCATGTGAACCATGCAACATAAAATGTTATTTCTGATCTTTATTAATAAGTAAATCTGATTATGTTGAAATGGGTTTTATTGAGGGCACAAAACCCAACACTACCTCCACTCAATTCTTTTGATCTTTTCATGATTACTAGTTCTAAAGAGTTTAGTAATTTATATATTTATTTTATGCCATTTTATCATGCTTTGCTCGAGTTAATGATATTTGTATATTGTGTTTTCACACAACAAAACAGTTTTCTCAATTTAGTTTTTGATATTTTAGGGTTACACGTTCACCAATATCATTATCATGTTATATTATATGCAAGTAGTTAGTATTCTGCTAAGTCTCTACGAGCAGATAGTATTCTGCTAAGCTTTTAGCAAGCAGTTAGTGTTCTGCTATATTTTTCGTGAGCAGTTAGTAGTTTGCTATGTTTTCAACAAGTAGTTAGTAGTCTGCTATGTTAAGACAAACTTTAAATATTTTGAACATTTCTTTTAGAACTGTTTTTGAATATTATTTGATTGCTCGTATGAGTAGTTAATCCTCTATTCATACTTTAGCTTGTGTATTATTTTTTCAAGATATGTTGGCATCTCGTTTATAATATATGCTATAATATGCGAGTCGTTATTTATTCAGATCGCATTTAGCTTTTTTGTTGTTTTATGAGAAAAAATCTCACGTAAAACTGCTATTTTAATTTCCACTTAATGAAAGGTTTTTCGATTTTTGACTTTATACTATCCTAAGACAGTTTTTAATCAATCATCATTTTCTTTGTGAAAAGATTTAAATAATTTAATTTTTAGGTTTTAACAACCTAGTTATTTTTTCATATATTTCTAGGTAGAATCTAGTTATCATACACATATATGCCCCCAAGTAATTTTAAAGAAATAAACTTTATGATTACTTGAAATATTCAAATCTTTATTAAGAATAAGTAACAATAATTATAAATATTACAAAATAAATTACTTGTAATATGGTCATAAATGCTCGTTGTTGCAGTAGTTTTTTTATTAGTAAGCCATTAAGCCAAGCTAATTTGTAAATATATGGACATTCCCATTTCGGGTTAAACACTCTAGCTGTTGGATCTCGCATATTTTTAAATACATGTCTTAATACCAAATCTCCTACTTTAAAGATTCTATTTCGAACTCTTTTATTAAAGTATCTAGTGATACGGTGCTGAAACCAACATTAGTTATTTGTGACTCCATGCATTTTTCTTCAAGCAAGGACATGCTCAGAAGTTTTTAGTTTTGTTCTTGATTATAGAATTCACGTCTGTGGATCGCAATATTTACTTCTACATGAAACATTGCTTTTAAGCCAAATGCCAATGAAAATGGAGTGTGTCCCATTTCTACTTTCTCTGTGGTTCTATGGCCCAGAGCACTTGTGGTAGCTCGTCAACCCATCTTCATTTGGCGGTGTCTAATTTCTTCTTGATAGTATCCTTCAAGGTTTTATTAACAACTTCTACTTGCCCATTCGCTTGAGGCATCGATACGAACGAGAAGCTTTTAATTATTTTATTTCTCTCACAGAACTCAGTGAATAACTCTCCATCAAACTGAGTACCGTTGTCAGATACTATCTTAATTGGAATACCAAACCTACAAATAATATTCTTGATAGCAAAATTAAGAACCTTCTTGTAAGTAATGGATACTAATAGTTCAGCTTCTATCCATTTCGTGAAGAAGTCAACTACCACAACTACCAATCAGGTCAATCCCCCATATTGCAAATAGATATGGCGAGGTCATGATTCTTAGTTTGGGGGGTGGTACTCGAGGTATATGTGAGAATCGTTGGCACTTGTCGCATCTCTTAACAAACTCGTGTGTGTTCTTATTGATAGTTTGCCAGTAATACCTTTGGTGGATTATCTTTTTAGACAGGCTTTGCCAACCTGCATGATCTTCACAGAAGCCTTCATGAATTTCTTTGATTATTTCATTAGCTTCTATTGGTAACACACATCGCAGTAGAGCAATAGAATATCCTCTTTTGTAAAATTTTCCTTCGATCATCGTGTAGCGAGGAATCAAATATAAGAGTTTTTGTGCCTCAGTTTTATTCTGTGGGAAGTTCTCCATTTCATAGATACTTGACGATTGGTTTCATCCATGTAGACCTCGCAGCGCATCTATCATATCAACATCTTCCTTCTCACATATACTTGGCTCGTCAAGTACCTCCACCGGGACCAAGTTCAATTTGTTGAGATCAAACTAAATGCCAGTTTTGCTAAGGCATCTACATTAGAGTTTTGTTCTCAAAGAATTTTCTCTATTTTGATATAATCGAACTTTTCCAAGTTCTTCTAAACTTTCTCTAAATATTTGGCCATTTTCAGGCCCTTTGCTTGGTACTTTCCCAAGACTTGGTTTACAATCAATTGCAAATCATTGAAGCACATAATCTTCTTAACTTTTAGTGCATCGACTATTCTTAATCCTGCTAACAAGGCTTCGTACTCCACCTCATTATTTGAAGTTTCAAACTAAAACCTAAGTGCATAATGGAATTTGAAGCTTTTTGGTGACACCTCTAATACTCCTGCCCCTGAGCCATTCTCGTTGAAAGCTCCATCAACGAACAGTTTCCATGTTTCAATTTTATTTCCTATTTTGGAGTCTTCTTCTGAGTTAATTTCTTCTATCAAAAAGTCAGTCAAAGCCTGTCCTTTGATTGAAATCCTCAGGTGGTAAGTTACTTCGAATTGCCCTAACTCAATCGACCATTTAATTAGTCTTCTTGATGCATCAGGTTTTGATATAGTACTTGTCGTAATGGTTGATTTGTTAGGATAGTCGTAATTTGCGAGATGCATGTATCAAGCATAGTGCGAGTTTTTCTAGAGGTGGGTATCTCGATTTTGCCCCAATAACCTCTTACTAACATAGTAAACAGGTTGTTGGTTCTTAACCTCTTCTTGCACTAATGCTGCATTTATGGCATTTTCTGAGATAGCCAAATAAAGGAATGATGTTTACCATGTAATTGATTTAGCCAAAACTGGAGGTGTGGAAAGGTATTTTTTATTCCTTTAAATGCTTCCTCGCACTCTTCATTCCATTCAAATTTTTTATTGCCTCGCAAGACATTGAAAAATGAAAGACATTTATCAATTGATTTTGAGATGAATCTATTAAGTGCTGTCATTCTCCCCGTTAAAGCTTGAACTTCTTTTAGCTTTTTCGGTGAAGGCATTTAAAGTAGCAATTTTATTTTGTCTATATTAGCTTTTATTCTCCTTGCATTCACAATGAAACCCAAAAATTTCCCCAAGGATACCACAAAAGAACATTTTTTAGGATTCGGTTTCATATCATAATTTTTAAGTATGGCACAGCATTCCGTGACATCCTTCGTATGGTCCTCGCTTTTGACTGATTTCACCAACATGTCATCAACATAAACCTCCATATTTCATCCTATATGGTTTTCAAACATACCATTCACGAGGCGTTGATATGTTACTCCATCATTTTTCAATCTAAATGGCATGACTTTGTAACAATAAAGCTCCATATTTGTGACGAAGCTTGTATGTTCTTGATTCGAGATATGCATCTTAATCTGGTTATATCTAGAATATGCATCCATGAAAGTCATTAATTCATGCCCTACTATTGCATCTACCAATTGGTCAATCCTTGGTAGTGGAAAGTAGTCTTTAGGACATGCCTTGTTTAAGTCTGAAAAATCTATACACATCCTCCAAGTGCCATTTTTTTGGTATGAGTACTGGATTAGATATCCATGAGGAATAAAATGCTTCTCATATGAAGTTATTGGTTAATAACTTATCAACCTCTTCTTTGAGTGCACTTAGTCTCTCGAGATCTAGTGGTCGCCACTTTTGACATTTCGCAGGATAATCAGGATCAATATTTAGGTGATGAAAAATCACATTCGGATTTATCCTGACCATATCTGAATGGCTCAAAGCGAATTGGTCCTGGTTTTCCTTTAGGAAGGTGATTAGTTGCTATTTTAGTTCTTCCCCCAAACTTTTCCCAATTCAAACACACTAAATGGGATTGTTTGGGTCTAAATGCACCTTTTTCAAGCTGGGC